>NC_136642.1:27147830-27747830 GCF_949748355.1 Melanostigma gelatinosum | reverse complement strand
GGCTCCATCTGGTGGCTACTCAGAAGTACTGCGTGCAAAACTGAAAAAAGCAGTAACAGACTGGAGGCAAGACTGCATGGAAAAGAGACAAGACACATTGGGAAAACTGCATGAAACGATGGCAAGAGGAGGGATGGTGGAAGGCGGCCAGTCCACTACCTCCATCAGTCAACAACCTTCGGCTCTTCACCAACGATTTGACAAAACGAGTGGCTCAAGCACAGACTGCAGAGAGAAATCAAATGACAAATCAAACCAAGCGATGGGGGTTCGCTAACCCACTGAAGCAAGCCCGCAAAGACAGAGAAGAGGAACAGCGACTGGCAATGATGGCACTAGGGATGGCCATGACAGATCGGATGCAGGTGGACATGCTAACCGGAAAAGAAAAAACCAGGTCCCGTCTGTCACTCAACACTCAACTACCGGCCCACCACCCCCCGACCTACAGCGTCTGGACCTGGCTGTATCTGACCATCACGCCATCCTCTTCACTGTTCCTGTCTCCCTGCCCAGGCAGCATCCTAAACGCACCATCATGTTTAGGAACATCAAGACTGTGAGTGCACCAGCCCTATCCAACCTGAGAGCTACCCACATGGCCTCGGCTCCCTCCGACTCCACCGTGGACGGCCTGGTAGCCCACTACAACACTGCCTTATCCCTCAGTCTCAACTCTCGCCCCCATCAAAACCCGGACTGTTTCCTTCACCCGCCCTGCCCCCTGGTTCACTTCCGAACTCCGCAGCATGAAGGCCTCTGGTCGCCAGCTGGAGAGGCTTTCTAAAAAAACTGGCCTCACGGTCCACCTCCTGGCCTTTCGTGACCATGTGGAAACCTACAAGGAAGCTCTCTCTCAGGCCAAGACAGTATACTACTCTCGTTTGATCGGTGCCCAGCAAAGCAACCCTCGATCACTGTTCTCCACCATCAACCGCCTACTCCGCCCCATTGACGCCCCCCATCCCTCTGGTGCTCCCGATCTCTGCTCCAAATTCCTCGACTTCTTCCAGGCGAAAGTCGACTCCATCCACCAGCAGCTACTGACACCAGCCCCTCCCCCTCCACCCGCACTTCAGCCACCTGGCAACGCCCCCTCAGCGCCGCACCTCTCCCTTTGTGACCTCTCCTCCTTCTCCCCTGTGGATGCTCCCCAAGTGGCCAAGTTGGTCAGCTCGGCCAAGACGTCTACCTGCTCCCTGGACCCCATGCCTACAGCCCTGGTCAAGGACTGCCTACCCACCCTCTGCCCCTACATGGTGGACATCATCAACGCTTCTTTGGCATCTGGTATTGTCCCTACCAGCTTCAAAACTGCCTCAGTCACCCCCATCCTCAAAAAGCCTGGCCTGGACATTGATGACCTCCACAACCACCGGCCGATCTCCAACCTTCCCTTCCTTAGTAAGACTCTGGAAAGAGTAGTCGCCGGCCAACTCCATCTCCACATGTCCAACCATGAGCTCTATGAGCCCCTCCAATCAGTCTTCAGACTCCAACACAGCACGGAGACCGCCCTCATTAAGATCATCAACGATCTCCTCATTGCTGCTGACTCTGCCCGCCTCAGCATCCTCATCCTCCTGGACCTCTCTGCAGCATTTGACACTGTCTCCCATACCATCCTCCTCAACCGCCTATCTGACCTTCTAGGGGTCACTGGCACCGCCCTCTCCTGGTTTACATCCTACCTCCATAACAGTTTGTTTCCATCAACGGCTCTATTTCCCCCCTAGCCCCAGTCAATCATGGCGTGCCCCAAGGCTCTGTGCTTGGCCCCCTCCTCTTCACCATCTACATGCTCCCCCTCGGCAAGATCATCCGCCATCACGGACTGAACTTCCACTGCTATGCTGATGATACTCAAATCTATCTCAGTACTACTCCATCCTCCCAGCTCCCCCCTCAGTCCCTTGTCAACTGCCTGTATGAAATAAAAACCTGGATGTCATCAAATCTCCTCAAACTCAACACCAAGAAGACAGAGCTCATGGTTGTGGCACCCAAGGCGCTGCTCCGGAAGGTTGGTGACTTCATCCTCGAGGTTGACGGCTGCTCCATCTCCCCATCTCCTGAAGTCCGCAACCTGGGTGTCATCCTGGACTCCACCCTTTCCTTCGAGTCCCACATCAAGTCCGTCACCAAAACTGCCTTTTTCCATCTCAGGAACATTGCCAGACTCCGACCGTCACTCTCGGAGTCTGTTGCTGAAACCCTGGTCCATGCGTTTGTCACCTCCCGCTTGGACTACTGCAATGGTGTCCTGTTCGGGGTACCCAACAAAACCCTGGACAGGCTCCAGTATGTACAAAACTCTGCTGCCAGGGTTCTCACACACACAAAGCCCTGGCAGCACATCACCCCCACCCTCATCAACCTCCACTGGCTCCCGGTCAAGTCCCGCATCTCATACAAGATCCTCCTCCTCACCTACAAGTCCCTCCATGCTCATGCCCCCCAGTACCTATCGGACCTCCTCCGCCCACATGCCCCTCCCCGGAACCTGCGGTCTTCAGACTCTGGCCTGCTTACCACCGCCCGCACCAAACTGCGAACCTTCGGGGACAGAGCTTTCAGTGTGGCAGCCCCCACCCTCTGGAACTCTCTCCCTGCGGTGATCCGCAACATCTCCACTCTGGACGCCTTCAAAAGGGCCCTCAAGTCCCATCTGTTCGCCAAGGCTTTCGGCCCCTAGTTTACTTGTTTTGTTTTTCTGACTGTTTGTCTAAACTGTTTTTGTTACTCTTGTAAAGCGGCCTTGGGTCCCCTGAAAGGCGCTATATAAATTAAAGTTATTATTATTATTATTATCATGACTGGCCGGTCGATGCCAGGTCCACCCAGAGGTCACATGCCAGAGGTCATATGCCACCTCTGGATGTACAGCAGATTGAAATGTCTGACTATATGAGTGCCCTAACTTCTCTTGCTGAAGCTCTCTCCAAACAGATCAAGAGGACTCGAGCAGTACCTGAAGCAGCGGCAGCTGGAAAGCAGATACAAGTAGGTGATTGGGTCAGGGTCAAGGTTCACAAGCGCAAGTGGACTGACCCCAGGTGGACTGGGCCGTACGAGGTGAAGGAGGTTACTTCACACTCGGTCCAGGTCAAGGGCAAATCAGGCGCCCCTTGGCACCACCTGACACATTGTGTCCCAGCACCGGTACCAACCAGAACACTGGGAGAAATTCGCACTAATTTGGAAAATGCACCGATAGTCTAGACCAGGGATTCCCAAAGTGGGGTGCGCGAGCTGCCTCTAGGGGGTGCGCGAGAGGAAAAGTGTAATGGCGGTCTGATGGTGTAATAATATTAAATATAAAAAAAAAATGTAATTTTAATTTAAAAACTGTCAGGTGGGACATCTGAAGCTATCAGTCGTAAAAGAGGAGAGGGACAGAGAGAGAGAGAGGAATCAGAGGCGAGGGGAACGGAGAGGTGCGTTATTGGGGACAGACCGGGAGAAGAAATCGAGTCCGAGGAAGATGAGACGGAGGAAGGAGGAAGGGATTGCACAGACAAATCGGGAGCACATCGGCCCATCGCGGAGTCAAGGTGAAAAAGAGGAAACGAGAGTGAGCATCAGACTGGGAAAAAAAAGAGGAAATATGATGAAAAGTATCTGTGTCTGGGCTTCACTTGGATTGGCAACGCAGATTGCCCAAAGCCACAGTGCGTGGTGTGCAGTGAGGTTCTGGCTAACAGTCTGAAGCTCTTATTTACGTCGCCACCTGAACACCAAGCATGCCAGTGCAAGTCAAACGCCCCTTACATTCTTTATATCGAAATTGGAGGAGTTACAAAACAGCCAAAAACAACTGGAGTCTCATTCATGTGTTGGGTCTATAAATGACGCACTACGGGCTTCATATCTGGTTACAGAATAGCGAGAAAGGGGCTACCGCACACAATCGCCGAAGACGTGTGCTCACCAGCTGCCAGAGAGATGGTGGAATGTATGATTGGGGAGAAAGAAGCAAAAAAGTTGGACATGATCCCGGTGTCCAACAACACTGTGTCGCCGCATCGATGCTTTGTCCGAAGACATCCTGGCTACATTAGTCGGTCATTGATTGTAAATTAAATGTGATAATCTGCCTCTGAGCCTGTGCGTGTGTGCTCGCATCCGTATTGCTCTTTAAAAGTGACGCCTTGTGTAACTGAAAGTTATTGAAACTTTGTTGCAGTGTTTCAGGGCGTTTTCACACCTTCAGTTCGTTTGCTTTGTTGCAGTTGCTCCTTTGTTCGGTTTGTGTTCACACTGCAACATTTAACAGCAGACTAAATCTTGTAAACAAATGCCACGCGCGAGCAAACTGTTCTCTCATTGGTCCGATTCTTATGCGGCTATGAAGGCTTAAAAGGCTCTGTTGCTTCTTTTTTTTTTTTTTTTTATTAAGGGGGGGGGGGGGGTGCGCGAACCCAGTCGGGATGTAGAAGGGGGTGCGCGGCCTAAAAAGTTTGGGAACCGCTGCCCTAGAGGAACCGGTGGGGGACGGAGTGCCTACCGCAAGTGAAGGAGTTCAAGTATTTCGGGGTCTTGTTCACGAGTGAGGGTAAGATGCAGTGCCAAAAGCGACTATGAATTCAGCAATTGTCATGTCTCTTGACAATCTTGGGTCGGCAGATTTAATGAGCGCCGTGAAATTTTTGCCGGTGGTGATTTTACTTTTGCACTCAGGGGATGAGGCTGATGAGGTTTATATCTTTTCGGTTTATATCTTTTCTTAAGCGTGGCAAAATGTTAGATCCGGAGGGAATATACGGCCTACCTGGCAAGGGAGTGGGGAGGGCAGAGGCCAGGGAATGCTGAGGTAGGATTAGGTCATATGCGGGGAAGATTGCTTGCTGGGGTGCAGATGCCGGTACCAGTGCATCAAACTGCGGGTTTTGTGCGCTCTGCATTGCCGAGGAAGATGACACTTGGTTGTCCTCTATAGACTGGAGGCGGGCATCTATAGCCTGAATGGAATTTACCAGCAGCTGGAGAGTTCCTGAGAAGGCCAGAGGCTGGTCAGGAAGAGCAGAGCTGGTGGCGACGGCCTTGCGTTTAGCTTGAGGAGCTGCATGATGGTTTGCTGCGGTGGGGGGCTCATCCTGGGCTGGTGATCCATGGCCCACTTTGTTTGCTAGGTTGCGAGAGGTCTAAGCACGGAGTCGGAATGATGCCTTGACCATTTAGCATCTCCTGTATTTCGGGACCCGTTTCCTCTTGTCGGTTGGCAATCCGAGCATTGCGCCGAGTTGCGGAATTATTTCAGTCAGCATTGACCCGCTCTGTGTCTGAGTCTGCCATCATGAGGGAAGATATCAGCCCGATGATTAGCAACCGAACGAAACAGTTAGAGTTCATATTTTACACTACACTACACTGAGAAGTGTTAACTCAAATGTTACACTATGATGTAAATAACACTCGTCGTGTTATTTAAATTTGACACTAGGTCTGTTTGAGTGTTCATCAAAATTAACTCTAATTAAGTTATGCTTCATGAGTGTTGGACCTACTTGACACTCAGTATTGATTCAGAAATTACTCCAAATACAGTGTTGCTTTTTAACTGACTCCTGCCAGTGTTAAAACATATTTACTCCCTTCGTGTAATTCTTCCCCAACACCTTATTTTCAATTTACTCCTTTTTAACTCTTCAACAGAACACTTTTAAGAGTTTTGCATTTTCTACTTTACCATGTCAGCTAACACTTCAAACAATAAAACTAAAAATGTTTGCAGGGGAAAAAACAACAAACACCATTATATCCTTATCTTAATAACAATTTATTAAAAATAATAAACATTTAGTTTGCATACAATTTTTCATTATCAGTTTAGAGATGCATGTGTAACTCCCATTTGTGCTACATTGTACAACAATTAAACCTCACTTTCAGTTTCAAAGATGGAAAAAAGACAGTATATTTAGAATAGTACAATCTTAACAATGTCTGTAAACACTGAAAACTGTGTGTTTACAGTGCATTTAGAGGATACACATCCGAGTACAATTCAAGTCCTTTTCACCTTAGAACAAACTGCGCTATCATCTGCAATCTACCAAGCAATTCAAACTAAGATCTGATTGGCCACTGAAAGAGTGGGATGTTATTTTGGCTTTAAATATTCTGATTATCTGCTGCCTCCAGACATTGTACTGCTGCTGGGAAAACTGAGAAAAACTAAACTCATAGGGTTGTCATTTTTTATTTGAAATACTAATTCTGTAACTATATGTTCTATCAAATTTGACTCGTTAGATTTAATATTGGATTTTTGATTTGCCACAGATAGTCTTCTATACCAGCAGGTGTTTGAATTACATTTTTAAAGGAGAGATTCACAGATTTCTATCTTTATTTCAATTGATCTGCTCATGGTGTAAATCTAACTGCACTCAAATTTGGTATTAAAACATAGTTACAGATACAATATTTTAAAGTGACAGCCCTCATGACTCTGTTGTAAAGGTCTTGTTTGGAATTTATTAGTATCTTGGCAGATGATAGAAAGTTGTCTCTATGTTGAATAATAACTCTATTTTAACCAGTAAATGCAGAAAAATCATAGGAAAATACAAATGACTCAAGTCTTGCTGCCAGAAATTGTACAAACAAACAATTCTTCGTATTGAACAGCCACATCCAATTTAACAGATACAGTTCTGAGTTGAGTACAGCCCTAAAATAAATGAAGAACAGATGTGCTTGAAGAAGAGACATCTAAATTACCTCAGAGTTTCAGTCACCTTTCGTCCGGTTGTGTTCCTTGACATTATGGTCTCCACCAGGTTTCTTGGCCAACGCAGATTTTTCAAACTGTGAAACGACGATTTTTATTTTAATCACATAATGGTATCTGTAAAAACAGCAAAAGTGAAATCACATTATGACCTACAACACAATTCATTCTGAGACAACACTGAAGTTAAATTTAACACAAACTAGCTTTTGTCAAACACATTAAAAATGACTGAATATAAATGTAGACAGCAATATAACGCTCACGTTACTTTGAAAAGTGCTTATTCAGTTTAACAGACAAAAAATAACCTGTTAAATGAAACTAATTGGCTTTAAAGTGAATCCTAGGAGGGCCCATGCACTCAAAGGGAAGGTTTGTCCCAGATAATATCACAACTCCCCACACACGCAGTATTTGCTATTTTACTGTCATCTATGGACATTGAAAACAATACAACACTGTCAGTCCTCCACATTGACCTCTTGCCCACATTGTGGAGTTTGATGTTAGCTAGTTAGCCTAGCTAACTTAATGCAGGAGCACATTTGAGCTAACGTTAGCTTTCAAGGTTAGCCCTCTGCTATTTGGTATTGCAAGACACAAAAACAACAACAACAATATTAAGTTATTGGAATTATTATTTTCTGCTGAAATGCCAAAATTTTGTTTCATACGTGATTTAGAGAAACTTACCACAGTCTGTCGAGAAGTGCATAATGGCGGCACTTTATACACTGAAAAGGTTTTCACCAACACTGGCCGATAAATTGGTAGTAATTACTCTTGCCGTTGTTGTAATAACTCTGAAAGAGTCCATATACTTTGACAATGCATATTTGACACTGGGGAATTTACTGTGTACAGATTCCCAAGTATTTAACATCAACGAACTGAATAGAAAAACACATCAAGAGTATTGAAGCAACGGGTAGGAACCTTTGTTCGTCCAGGAGAGAAAATCATAGTTTTAGTTTCGGTTGAGTTTAAAAGTAATTTTAGTTCCAACAGGGCATGCTGCAGGGCACTAAAATCCATCTGCAGATTATAAAAGGCCATCTCTGCAGTGAGGGCACAGGTGTATATGACTGTGTCATCTGTATACAGATGGTACTTGCAGAATCAAACTAGATAAAGCAAGGGTCCCAAAACCGATCCTTGCGTAATGCCTTTCTTAATCGTGACTGACATGACTTTACCATGTTTAAGAATCTGAGAACGACTAGTCGATAGCTGTGGAACCATTTTGTATGCAATGCCGGCACTCCGCAAGGTGTTGATGAGTGATGGGTGGTCCAGTATAAAAAGCCTTTGTAAGATCTACAAACAGCAACACACATGTAAGTTTGTTATCCATAACCTCTTTTATGTCATCCATGACTTTCAAAATGG
This sequence comes from Melanostigma gelatinosum, assembly GCF_949748355.1. Classification (NCBI taxonomy): domain Eukaryota; kingdom Metazoa; phylum Chordata; class Actinopteri; order Perciformes; family Zoarcidae; genus Melanostigma; species Melanostigma gelatinosum. Next base: position 27,739,702 of record NC_136642.1, on the reverse strand, counting down.
CGGTGACAGTGCTATGCATTGATCGGGAACCAGATTGCATTTGAAGTATTGTATAACTCCAAATGTAATTTCAGTTGGGTAGCAACTAATGATTCCAATATTTCTGAGAGGAAAGAGAGATTAGAAATTGGCCTGTAATTATTCAGATCCGTTGCCAGCTTTAAATAGGGGTGAGACATCAGTTTGCTTCCAGGTAACTGGAAACTGATAGACAATAGACATATTAAAGATGTGGGTGAGGGGATCAGCAATAACCAATGCAACAGCCTTTAAAAGGTAGAGTTCCTTTTTGGGGTCAATCCTATTTAAACCCTGAAGAACATCAGGGACTTGGAAGGCTTCATAATCAGATGAAGGAAGAGAGGATTCGTGCATACTTGATGATGTGAAAATAAATAAAAGCTGTAATCATGACATTTTCTGGACAATGCTCAGTTTTTCATCTTCCTCTAACATTGCAAATCTAAATGTACTATAATACACACATATTATACAGTGTCTTCAATTTTGTATGTCTGACATCATTGTGTAAGTCCCATGTGTTTGTGTTTGAGGGGTGAGTGCACATTTGGTAGGTGTGAAATCAGTTTGTATCAATTACTCCTTTTTTTCACTTGTCATGTTAGTATAAAGTTATTGTTAATGGAATGACAAAGCAGTGATATGCCACATTTACATTTTCCTTCAGATGTATGCCCCCACGCTTTTAAAGTTTTATTTCAATTCATAACTTAGACAAGCTATCAGTGTGTATCACCAATGCAAGCAGTGTGAAAACATGTTTAACAAGAGAAACTCATTTAAAAAGAGTGGCTGAGTGTGCTGATGAAAGCAGGTGCTTACACAACCATTAAGCAGAACTGATGCATAAAGCCTCAGTTTACTGTAGCCTACAATGCCTTAGGTACAGAATTAAAAAATTAATGCATTAATGGTGTACGCACACAGCCTGGGACACTTCACTGCAAAATTAAAACCAAGTCACACTACTGCAGAAGAGGAACAGCGTGTAAAACAAAAATGAAAATAAATTCACCTACTGCCTGGACAGTATCCAGATGTGCTTCAATAAGTGAATACATGTATCTACAAGCTCAACAACTTTCAACAGCCTACTATTAACCGCTTGACTGGCATAAATATTTCTACACAGAGCCTAATGGTACCGAGTAATGCCACATGTTCTTGAACAGTTTTTATTTTATTTTTTCAAAGTGAAATTATTTGCTTTTACACTGTATGTTAAAACGTTTTGGACAAATGTAATAACTTCATATGATTGGATAGAGGAGAGTGACAGTGTTCCAAAAAGTTATCAGAACCGTGTGTATTGGACATAATGAGACTTAGTACTACTGACAAAACATGTATTGATAGTGTACAACAAAAACGTAATACCAGTAACTGTGCTAATTCTGTGTACTGTAGGAAGCGAGGCCATAAAGAGTTCTGTGGTTTACGCATCTCACTTACACAAAGGAGACTTTTGCAGGTGTATTGTATTTTGTAGTAATTCCAGTTTGAAGCAACTGACATTTACACATGACTCTTGTATCCTTTAGCCATCGAGTCTGGTTAGCAATGTCTTAAAATGTGGTTTACTTTTTATTAGTAATGTGATTATTATCAGATAGATTGATATGGATTTACTTAATTTAAAGTTACTGTGATGAACTTTAAACTGGTTTTGAAACTGTCTTAATTCGGGCCCAAGCGGAGGACCTATTGTTCTAATGTTTATTATTATTAGGGCCCGAGCACCGACGTAGTCGGAGCGGAGGACCCTATGAAATATTGGCTCGCTAGCGCCCCCTATTGAGTAGCCCCAACATCGGGTTTCACCTAGCTGTATGAAATTTGGTATGAATGTCGATCGTGATGAGACGCACAAAAAACCCTCTTGGAATTTTTCTCTACACCAAACAGCAAGTCGGCCATTTTTACTTTTATGACGTTTTTTGACCGTTTCAAGGTGTCATACTTTAACGAACTCCTCCCAGAGATTTGACCCGATTGACTTCAGATTTGGTCAGTATGCTCTTGAGACCTTCGCAGTGAAAAGTTACTCAAAGATCAAAAAGTTATTGAACTATGTGGCCGTGGCGTGGCGTCAAAACAGGAAGTTGTTGTAACTCGGCCGTACATTGTCGAATCTGCTCCAAATCTCTCATATGTCATAACATCCTGACGCGGAACACATCAATATGATAATTTAGAATCATAGTGATAGCGCCACCTAGTGGCAACCGGAAGTTGTGTACTTTGACATCCTGCTCCTCACAGATAAATCAGATCCCTCTCAAATGTTGTCAGAACAGCCTTAAGACCTTGATAATGCTTCATTGTGACGATTGTAAGAAGTTGTTGAAGGGCGGCGACGTGGCGGCTCGGCGAATTTCGATCCTTCGCCATGAACGAATAAACTGATGTAACTCGACTCCACATCATCAGATCTTTACCAGATTTCACGTGGTTGATTAGACTCCAGGCCTGAAGACATCTGCAGGCCAATTTTGAATCATAGTCATAGCGCCACCTACTGGTAACAGGAAGTTAAAGTCTTTATACTTTGGCTTGTTTCTCTTAGTAGGTAAATCAAATCAATATCAAATTTGTTCCACACAAATATAAGAAGTTCATAATGCCAGATCATGAAGCTTTTGATGTTTCGTCGAACGCCGTTGCCGTAGCGATGCAGTCTTCGCCGTTAATAACGAAGGTCATTTTGAGAGGCTAAAAATGCTGGAAACATAAGCAAACATGGCAAGCAGATTAGAAGCCCAAAATGCAGTTACACAATATGATTTTATTGGTTTAGAGTGGCAAATTAGCTCAATAGCGCCCCCTACAAATTTCAACGAAGCAGCCCTCGCAGTACGTTTCACCTAGATGTGTAACATTTGGTAAGCAGATGTAGCACATGTAGACTTAAAAAAAGTCTCTTGGAGTCATGCTCTAAACCCAACCATTTTGAATTTTGGATGAATTTCTCGTGTTTTTTTCCATTTCCAGGTGCTGTACTACGAACTTCTCCTTGGGGATTAATCCGATCACCTTAGAACAGGGATTCCCAAAGTGGGGTGCGAGCTGCCTCTAGAGGGTGCGCGAGAGAAAAAATGTAATGGCGGTACAGTCCCGTCTCCTAAAAATGACATTCCCCCAAAACTAAAATGCATTCTCAATTACGTTTGTGTTTGACGTATTAAAAATATGTTTCTCATCAACATATCTTTGCCATACTTTAGTCTTTATTATTTTTCTGTGATCTGCCTCGCCTCTACCCCGCCACCCACGAGTTGTTGCCCCGCGGCCTGTTCCGAGGGCTGACAGACCTGACGATCAGGTGCCTCGCGGCGGGGGCGGCTGGAGACCTCGCGTCCCGGCGCCAACGGGTGAGCGCCGCCACTTGGAACCATAAAACCAAGTCCCGGATTTCACCCGGGGGATATTGTGGAGGTATTGTGACCGGGTGATGTGCCTCGATGCTGGGGAGGTGCGTGTGTGTATGAGCACATTTCTGACAGGTGGCGTGTTGTGGTAGTATTCTGACCGCGTAATAGGGAGAAGGAGAGGCGGTGGTGGAGAGGGAAATAAATGTTAAAGAGATGGTGGAATGTATGATTGGAGAGAGAGAAGCGAACAAGTTGGACGTGATCCCGCGTCCAACAACACTGTCGCGTGCATCGATGCTTTGTCCGAAGACATCCTGGCTACATTAATCGGTCGCGTGAAGAAGAGTGAGTTTTACTCTCTGCAAGTCGACGAGCCTACAGATGTGGCCAATCTTCTGGTGTATGTCCGTTACCTTTCAGAAGGCACGGTGCAGGAAGAGTTTTTGTGTTCTTTATCTTGTAAACAAACGCCACGCGCAAGCAAACTGTTCTCTCATTCGTCCGATTTTTAAGCAGCTCTGTTGCTTTTTTTTTAAGGTGTGTGTGTGTGTGGGGGGGGGGGGTGATTGGGGGTGCGTGAACCCGGTCTGGATGGACGCACTGCAAAAAAGCGTCCAACGCACTGCACAATCGCGTCCAACGCGCCGCCGGTCATGTTCACACCAAACGCCGGAGAGGGGGCGTGGTTTATCGTCCTGGAAGCCATTCACCTGGCCGCCATTTATTTCCGCTGTCAACCGTGAAAGGAATAAGGACAATTGCTGCTTTGTACGTGTTGTGGAAGTCCCTCAAACATCGGAATGCCAAACGCCGTCATGTCTGGTTCATAATATTGTTCAGAGGAGCTCCGTGGATTGTATCGAGCTGTATTCACTGTGTCTAGCAAGCCACCGGTCGCTGTTAACTACAGCTGTAGGAACACAAAATAAACTGATTTGGCTGTGATTCAACGGCAATAAACCGACAAAAAGGGACTCCGAAATAACTACATAATGATGCCGATTTGTACTTGTCTTCTCCGACAAAAAGGGACTCCGAAATAACTACGTAATGATACCGATTTGTAGGCTACTTGTCTTCTCAATGGAGCTCTGATGGATCGGTGCTAGGCTATGCTAACATCGTAGCAGCTCCACCAGCACTCAATAACGTCACGTAGACGTAAATACGGCAGCGTCTATTCATTGTTTGTACCGTATGGTTTACACACACACATGTATACACATAGTTTGGTCCGGTCTCTGTTGATATGAGGTATCGTAGAGCTCTGGGTGAACACAGACGGCTACAGGATTTATTTCCTGATTCAACAACGGCAGGAAGCCAGTGATGACAGGGGGAGCAACTCAACGCTGATAGGCTATCGCGCCACAGCGTCACGCGATTATGTCGCTGAATTTGAAAAATTTCAACTCGCGCGTTGGCGATTTTGCGGCGTCCAACGCGTCCACCGTGTCCACCGCACTGCAATAACGCATCCAACGCGCCGCGCCATCGCAAAATCGCGGCGCGCCAGTCTCATCGCGTCTGTGCATAGACTTTGTATGTAATCTCGACGCGCGTCAAAAAATCAACGCGACCGGTGTTGATAAAATTAGCTTATATGCAGCTTTAAGTAGCAGCTAGCTTATATACAGCTTAATCAGCAACTAGCTTATATACAGTTTAATTAATCACTAGCATATTTGTAGTTTTAATAACCATTAGCTTGCTGCCCTCATGTTGTGGGGACTACAAACCATGTATCAGACACACCAGCACCCATCTAATTCTACAGCCCCTTTCCCGAATCAGACTTCTAATTCACCTGCCCCTTTTCCCTGTCCATCCCCGATGACTCACAGCCGAACAAGACGTAACACCCCAACATTGGTCCATACAACAGCATGTAGATCCAAACTCGTTCTGAACTACACAGCCGGTTCCACCAGTGCATACACATTTGATTTGTGCGACGTTGTAACCTGTAAGGGCAATATAAGGGGTTGCCGGGGCTATAATGTTTATCTTTGTGACACACCCCCATTAGTGAAAAGCTGCGAGACTAGCGGCACGGCCCGACCAGCTACGGGCGGGTGGTGCAGTCATTGGGGTCTTGTAACTAAGTACACCGGAAGATGGGTCCCCAATGGTTTGACAACCACCAGCCCAGCGTATAGGTGGTGGAGCAAAATTAGCCTACAGAGAGATTTTAGTGCCACAACTAACCCTCTTACCCTCTCGATAAACAACATCACAGCAAGTCTTTACGGTAACACCAGGGCATGGTTCATCTTAGGCGTCGACATCGCACACAAAGATCCCTTGGTCGGTATCCAGATCAACATATTCCCCCAGGTAGAGAACGAACACATCCAGCCCACGTCTGCCCTAGCATTGGCATCTCCATCTGCCACCACTCCCGTAGTGTTTTCTCAAGATTATACTGGAATGACTCCCCTGCAGGTCTTGCGAAGGTCCACAGGTTATGGCAATGATAATGTTTGGTTAAATTGGATCACTGATAATGCTAACAGACAAAATATGACAGGGTGCGTGGCCTGCGCCTCCGCCCGACCTGCCATGTTCACCGAACCAGCCCCTCTCTACCCACAAACTGATCCTCAGGGCTATGCCTGTATGATAGGTCTCACACGACAAGCTACGCCCACAAATTGTACCACACTTGCCGCGATATTTACACCTATCGTAAATGAAACAAAATTGGGCCAATATTCCGCCATGAGAGGTCAGGCTAACAGGTACATGTGTTTTAATTTCACAGCAGTCAGACCACAGCTGAATGTGGGCAAAATTTCCCCTGATTGGTGTAATGAGACCCGCGATGGCTCAGACATTAGGCCCTGGGCCAGAGCAGGTTTATTCTACTACTGCGGAGACCTGCGCTTGGTACCTAGAATAGAAGCTAGCAAAATTTTTCAAAAGCACTTTTGCACCTTTTGCACCTTTTTTGCAAGGGTCCGTGCACGTTTAACTGCTGGACATAATACTTCTGTCACAAATAAATGTTATTGCTTGAATTGAGCTAAACGCCTCGATCTCAGTCTGTTCACTCGATCTTCATTCATAACACTTTTACGCAGATGTACTCTTAGTAAAATATTCATTTTCTGTGGTATTGTTATCGAATTTGAACGTGTACTAGGTGCTATGACTTCATGCTATGGTACCATTGTGTTTTCCAGATAATAAGCCCCAACTATAGTTAACTGCAGGCATCTGTTTGCCAGAAAACATCCAGGCGGAAATAAAAACCTTCTGTTTCAGTGTGTTGTAGCTTCATTAGCTCAATGCTAGCAGCACTTACAGTGATTCTGACTGTTTGTGAAGAAACTTCAGAGTGTTACCTTTCAATAGAGACTAAACCCATACATGTACTCCCAATGGTTCAATAAGAGCTGTCAGTTTACTTTCGGTACGCCTTGGATAGGCGTTTTAGGCAAATTTTACAGGAGTGATAAGTGGATTTATAGTATCAACTGTAGGATAAAACATCTCCAAAGCAGACAACATTGAGACGTATCAACAATATATAAAAATATTCGTGCTGGGCCACGATTAAAATATTTAATCGCGATTAATCGCATTGTTATGGCAAAGTTCAATAATGAATTAAAAAGTAGTGTATTGCGCACTTTTATTTAAAAAGTACTGCTATATGAACAAAAGTGCAATAACATTTGGTTCACAAGATGCAGGTAGCATGTTTCATACTTAATGTGAATATAATTCATACTTTGTTGGCATCTTACTCTGAAAACCGGATGTTGTCTCACGTTAATCTTTCCGCTAACAAAGTCCTTCGCTCGCTCCCGATCTGTGCCGTTTGAATTCGTTTACCGTGAATTTCAGCATATAGGTGCACTAAAGTGTAAGTGTCTGCTGAGTTGACTATGGAGATCTGAGTTTACTGCAGCGATGTCCACTAGTCTCCAGGGAGAGCAACAGCTGGTGCAGCCTATGGCTTCTGTTTATTTCTGTACCCCCCCGACCAGAAGCGGAAGTCGCCTTTTCTCTACGACAACCCTGAAGGGACATCATATCTCCAATACAAAACGATAAACATGAGACAGTCTGTTACAATAATAATGAATAAAAGAAATGCGTTAACGCGAGAAAAGAATTGTCGGTGTTAATTAATTAATGCGTTAACTTGCCCAGCACTAATAAATATATAAATTCCACAGCAGCTAAATGCCTTACACACTTCTCTGAAGGTAGAAGTTTCCAAGTGAGTGCATAAATAAGAAGAATGCACCATGAGCATTTTAACCTTTAGCTTGCCATCCCAACCCAGGGTGCACCTGGTCTGCTAATGTAATTGTATTTTATTGATTTGTATTGTGTTGTATTGTGCTGTACAGTGATGTACTTTAGTGTTTGCTGTTGAATTGTACTGCTATGAGGCCACTAAATTGTAATAACCTGCCCAAGGACTACAGATGAAAATGAGCTCTCTAGCTAACTCCGGTACATGTACATTGAGGTGGAAACTGAAATGTTGATTAATGTGCACTGTCCCTGGTAAATAGATGAAATATATAAGCAAGTGACAAACGAGTCACGTGACTAGTGATAAAATGTCAATGTTTATTTTCAGTTTTGAATGGGAAACTAACAGCCAGCTCCTGCACAAAAGTTCTCAAAACTCATCCCGAAGCATAGATCAATGCTTAGATATTCGTAAACAACAATAATAATAAATATTATTATTATGAAAGTGGTAGAGCTTGAAAGTTCATTCTTTACCGTAATATCATTTTGACAAATAATTTGTAATCACAGAAAATCTTAATATTTGATTTCTCTGAAGCTGTCAACCACATCTTTGTGGCCTTTCTCAGTGGATTAAGTTTGCTCAATCATGGAGTTTGTTCAGTTCTTATCACGTGACAGCGAAAGCATTCAGTCTCAAACACAATCCTTTAAATGGAACTACGTTTTAATAAATGACTAAGCCAGTTATAATACCTCTTTTATTAGCTGGGGTACTATAGAATTAAAAAATCATCCAACCTAAAAACCCAGCCCAGTGGTGCCAACTGTTTTCCAATAAGAGCAGCTAGCGGCATTAGCTCCAAAGTTGCAAGAAAGTTGCCACGTCGGCAAACAGCCTCCCCCCAAAGCTACTCCCCAAAACTTATCATGTTGAACATAAACAACAAACATGGCTATTGTTAACCTAGCAGAAATACTCCGGTGAAGTGCAATGAGTGCACAGGCAGAATATGAGCAAGCAGGCAGGTAGTCTGTCCAATCATTTTGTTTGACCTCAATTGAATTAGAGCTTATTACAGTCCTTTTTTTTTTGTTGATTCATTGATAATGTACTGTGTAATGAGAATTTCCATTTGCTTCTTGTGGAAGATGACCAACCCTACCTTTAACAGTTTAACTGCAAACTATGTGTAACAGCACAGGCCTTATACAATCCCTTTTACTGAAACTGTACAAAACATGCAGCTCAGACAAACCTACTGACCTTTTCAAAATAAATCCCTGCTTGCTCCCTCTCGCTGTCTCTGCATATTTAGTGCTGGGCAACGATTGAAATATTTAATCGCGATTAATCGCATGAATATTTTGTGATTTATCGGGATTAATCGCATTGTTATGGCAAAGTTCAATAATGAATTCAAAAGTCGTGTATTGCACACTTTAATTTGCTATATGCTATATGAACAAAAGGGCAATACAATTTGGTATGCAAACACTTTAAACACATAAGGTTCTTGTTAACAGCAGTATTCCCTTTACACAGTAGCGATCATATTTCTTATATTATATCATTCTTATATCATATGTATATTTTCCCTTAACTCACGAGATGCAGGTAGCATGTTTTATACTTAATGTGAATATAATTCATACTTTGTTGGTATCTTATTCTGGAAACCGGATGTTGCCTCACGTTAATATTTACGCTAACTTTCAAAGTCCTTCGCTCGCTCCCGATCTGTGCCGTTTGAATGCGTTTCCCGTGAATTTCAGCATATAGGTGCACTAACATGTAAGTGTCTGCCGAGTTGACCGCAGCGATGTCCCGTAGTCTCCAGTGAGAGCAACAGCTGGTGCACGTTGTAACGGCGTGTATTCTAATCTCCCACACGCTGCATCAACGTAGTCTGCTGAAGACTTCCTCCACGGACTTTCAAAATAAAAAAATGCGTTGCTATAAAATAATTGTCGGCGTCAATTAATGAATGCGTTAACTTGCCCAGCACCAATAATCATATTTTCTGAGGGTTTAATGAGTGTTTAGGGTGAGCAAAGCATCTTCGTCCGACAGCAGGCAGCTCTGAAGTCACAGAAGCCTATAATTAGAAGCTTCAACATGGTCATCATTAACTGCCTCTGATGTCTCTGTGTTTCCCTACCTCTAAAATACTTTCTCACTGTCACAGCAGAGACTGGGGAGAAGCTGATGAAAGAAAGTAATTTTGAGTCTCAAAACTCTGCATTAGTTTTAAAACTCTCTATAAGACCTTGAGTGAATTTTAAAAGCTGTATGTGTGGTGTTCTTAAATGGACAGATCATTGCCACATTAGCATATGACACTGTTTTATACAATATGCATGCCTTCACTTTCACATTGAGCACCACTGGGTGTTATTTCGAGCAAAATCTACTGGATTGCAAAATAAGGAAGAGGTGTGATAGAACATTTCATTGTGCTGTATAATGTTCTACTGTGACTTGATTATATGCTTTATTCTATGTTTTACTTACTATTTTACTGTAGTAACACAGCTCCCTTCAAAGGAAGAATCTGGAACTGTGTGCTGCAAGCATGTTTAGGTTAGATAAGTCGTAAATCTAAACTGTCGTGAGTGTTGTTTAGAATAGATCAGTCATAGGTCTTTGATGTAGGGAGTGCAGATAGTAATCAATGAGTGTTTAGCTTAGAGGTAATAAACCACAGGAGGTGCAGAATAGGACATGTAGCAAATGTGTTATTCGGGGTAGGATTGTAAAATGTGTAGATTAGAAACAAACCAGATGTCTTGGAGAAACACACCTCCCCCGTCTCTTTTGATGCTCTGACCCCTTTAAAAGTGTACTCTAATGGCACACAGATCACTCTCTCCATCCCGCAGGCACTCTGTGATGATTGGGTCTTCTTTGCGCAAATAATAAATACTTTAAAGGTTTTTGTTTTTCTCGAGTTTCCTTATTTCAGTGTTGTAGGACTCACTTGGTACTATTGTATAGTTTGTTACTGTATACTGTTGTTAAAGCTAATGAAGCTTCACATTTTTGAGAGTTTCGCACAGTGGCAAAAATATCACTCTTATTTACAGAGACAGTCTACAAAAAGGGTATTGTTACGTTCCCCGTTCTGGCATCTAAGGGATGCAGGGAGTAACTGTTAATTTCCCGGGGAAAGAGAGACTGAGCAATTGATGATGGTTTAACAAAAGAGTATTTATGATAAGGCTAGCTCAGGGGTCTGCAACCTTTTCTATCAAAAGAGCCATTTTGCCCTATTTTCCACCAAATAAAATTTGTCTGGAGCCGCAAAAGCTAGTTGATATCACAGCTTATAACGTTGTACATATAGTTAAATTATATATACAAAAACTATAGTTTGTTGTATTTATGAAAATATAGAACAAGAATAAAGACTATTCTTGACATTTTCTTTGCAATTTTACCTGATATAACAATGTCGAACTCTTAGGAAGAGGAGTTTGCTGCAGCAGCTGAGGAATCGCTCTTTGTCGCTCATCTCCAGCGTGACACTTTTCAGCACATGCTCTGTGTTTCTGGAAGCATACAGGTAAGTCAGCATCGTTGGCAGTAAAAGCAAATGAAGATGTCCACGCAGAGTTAAACTCTCTATTTTCCTCCGTGACTTTCTCTTTTTGGATATATCCATTGATAGTTTACAGAGGGCGGGGGTCTGAAAATGATGATTAAGTCACCTGCAGGGAAAAGCGCTTGACAGGGGTAGAGGATTTAACTGCCTGTGGGAACAATTAACATATAAGATTCTGTTCATTCTTACTTATGAAGCAGATCAAATCCACCCTTCCTCCCTCCCTGGACCCGTTTCAGTTTGCTTACCGAACTAAACGGTCCACAGAGGATGCAATCTCCTCCGCTCTACACCCAGCCCTCACACACCTGGACACTAAGAACTCCTACGTCAGAATGCTGTTCATAGATTTCAGCTCAGCATTCAATACAATCATCCCCCAGCAGCTTGTGTGTAAACTTACAGACCTGGGCCTCAGCCCCTCTCTCTGCAACTGGTTGTTGGACTTCCTCACAGAGAGACCACAAGCTGTTCGGGTCAACAACAACACTTCGAACACACTAACACTGAGTACGGGGGCCCCCCAAGGTTGTGTGCTCAGCCCCCTTCTCTTCACCCTGCTGACCCATGACTGTAAACCCAACTACAGCTCCAACCACATCGTGAAGTTCGCTGACGACACTACCGTGGTAGGTCTCATCAGCCACAACGATGAGACTAACTACAGGAAGGAAGTGAACCAGCTGGTCCGTTGGTGCCAAAATAACAATCTCTTCCTCAATGTGGGGAAAACAAAGGAGATTGTTGTTGACTTCAGGAGAACCCACTCCCAACCCCCCCTCCCTCTGACCATCAATGGTGCTGCTGTGGAACAGGTGAGCAGCACCAAATTCCTGGGTGTGACAATCACAGATGACCTCACCTGGAACAGCAACACCACTGCACTGGCAAAGAAGGCCCAGCAACGCCTGTACTTCATCAGGAAGCTCAAGCGAGCAGGAGCCCCCCCCCCCATCATGCTCTCATTCTACCGAGGCGCCACTGAGAGCATCCTCAGCAGCTGCATCACGCTGTGGTTCGGAAGCTGCACCGCCTCCAACCGCAAGAGCCTGCAGCGCATTGTGAACTCTGCCCAGAGGATCATCGGAGTCTCACTCCCTACACTACAGGACATTTACAACACCCGCCTCACCCGCAAAGCACTCGGCATTGCGGGTGACCCCACCCACCCCTCCAACAGCCTCTTCAGCCTCCTGCCTTCAGGGAGAAGGTTCCGCAGTCTCCGTTCGAGCTCTACCCGGCTGAGGAACAGCTTCTTCCACCAGGCGGTCAGGATGCTGAACTCTCTCCCTCCCTCTCTCCTCTCGCTCCCCCTCTCTCCCCCCCTGCCATCTCTCCCCTGACCTCTCTACCCTCCCCCTCACCCACCTTTCCCCACTGCCTCAAATGGAACATACCAGGACATCTACTCCCCCTCACACCCCTTCCCTCATCCAGCACCAGTCACTTTTTCTATTTATTTATTTTAATTTTTTATTCTCTGCTGCTACGAACAAATACCCCCCTCACACACCCTTCCCTCATCCAGCACCAGTCACTTTTTATTCTCTGCTGCTACTTGTTAATCCTTTATCTAGGCCCTTATGTTCTTAACTTTATTCTATTATATGTTATATGTTCATGTCTATATTACACTGTGGGACTGCGAGAAACGGCATTTCGAATTTTCTGTATGCATAACACATGTGGAAACTTTGACAATAAAGTGAACTTTGAACTTTGAACTTTGAACTTATAAATTATATTCTCCCTGAACACGTTTCTCTTTTTGGAGAACGTCATGTGAGATAACTTCTTCGATCAGCGCAATTTCCCTGCTCTTCTTTCTATTTCCTCGTCTCTCCCCCGTGTGTCACGGTGTGTAAACCTCGCTCGAGTCAGGAAACTTGTCAGAATACTCATTTGATTGGCTGAGCTGCATCATGTGATGTGATTTGCAATGCATTGGTTGGTGCGTTTCCTGCACCGCTGAAAAAGTGCCGTAAGGCGCCGGTTAAAGTTTAAACTCTGTGCCCAATATGTATAATTCCGAATTATCTATTGGTTTTTAGTTCCTGGGTCCGGATCTGGTGCGCCAGTTGGGGACCTCAGGGAGCCGCAACAGAGAGGCTAAAGAGCCGCCTGCTCAGGTTGCCGACCCCTGGGCTAGCTGCTCGCACGGCAGCAAGCGAAAGCTACTTTCTGGTCAACAGACCGCGACACTAGACATACAACAGTCCACACGGCTGGAACAAAGTTGCCGATGGTCCACAGCAAAACACACGCAGCTCCACTACTACGCATTGCCCAAGGGTTGTCTGCTCACACGCACAGCCTCACTATGGTCTGCCCCAAGAGAGAGTCCGTCCTTCAGGAGATCCTCTCCTTTTAGCCACCAGCCACAGCTAATCGTGATCGAACGCAGCCGCGTCCAATCATCCGCTGCAGCTGGCATCCGGGACAGAGTGTGGCACCTGAGAAGACTGAGGGAAAACAGAGGGAGAGCACACACACAAACACAACACGGCAAGTAACAGATATTAATACAGAAGATAACGAGGAAGACAAGAGCTTAGCGGTTTGTAAAAATCAACAACAGTAAAGATCAATGGTCTAATTATTGCCCACAGAGGCCGCAAAGTACATTACAACCCCACAATGCTTAAGTATCAGACGAAATAAAAAAGTCAGTATGCTTCAAACAAAGTGCTTGTTGGCTCATTGAACAGTGTCTGAAACACCCTCCCCTCACTGCCGCTGTCCAGCTCCCAGGCCTCCCGCCCAGGTCCCTATCTCCGCCGCTGCCTCAGCCCTGTTCCAGTATTTTGACATGTTCCTGACCTGCTACCAGATGGCAACCTCTGGTTATGCCAAGTGAAGCCAATGCGGAAGTGTCATAAAACTTGTATTCTGATCATGAATCTCTTATTTTAAGTCAGTACATTCTTCATCCTTCACCTTAATAAAACATCCACTCATCTAAAGCACAGCCCAACTTGCCAGTGTTTCCCAGATGTGGGGGTGTGAATGCATTTTGCTCACTACCACAACCCCGTGGATGCTGTCCCACCACCCATGCTGTGTCGGAGGTACTTCTTCATGCGCCATTTGATGAATAGATTAATTGCAAAGTAACATGCTCTTTTTCATTGTTTTCTCCGGTGGGACTCGATGGCAGAAGCATTGATTAATGGGAATGAGTGTGGAAATAGTAATCTGCACTTCTGAAATTCATGACCTACTTCATGCACTGGTTAAAGAAAACAACGCCTGCTCTCTTATTTTGCTGAGTCTTTCTCGTATTATATCTGCGGTAACAGACTTTTATGCATAAAAGCTGCAGCATTATTCCCTTGGGCCATTTTGTTTATATCGACAATAAATATGGTAGACTGGAGACGGGGGAGAATATATTTAGTGGGGAGCCTTCAGTGAGTGAGTTTCCCTCCATGCATTCTAAACTAATGAATTGGTCCAATTAGTGTACCAATTAACAACACCAAGAGTTGTGCTATCAATTATCCAACTTGGTGAGAATACACCACACATACTGTATCGTACATACTGTTGACTTTTGGTGTGGTAGGAAATTTCAACTTAAAACTTGTATTGGTTCGCTTTGCATGTTAGTGGTTCAAAATGTCGGAGACAAGCAAATATTTGAATTTGTAGAAATTTCGTGGTCCCACGGGCAAGGCAGAGGAGCCAACAAACTCACTTCCCAAATATCAGCGGTGCATCGTGTGGACCTTAACATCTAGGACGCTGATTAAGTAAATCAACTCCCGCCAGCAGGTGGGTTTGGAAAAGAAAAAACACGGCGACCTTGTACTCATAACCGTACAAGTATAAAGGAAACACTAATGCAAATCACGTTAAACCCATCATTTTGATCTGACGGTCTGTTCTGGTCGGTATCTAATGAATCAATTCATAGTCCCTAGAGCAGCGGTTCCCAAACTTTTTAGGCCGCGCACCCCCTTCTACATCCCGACCGGGTTCGCGCACCCCCCCCCCCCCCCCTTAATAAAAAAGAAAAAAAAAAAGAAGCAACAGAGCCTTTTAAGCCTTCATAGCCGCATAAGAATCGGACCAATGAGAGAACAGTTTGCTCGCGCGTGGCATTTGTTTACAAGATTTAGTCCGCTGTTAAATGTTGCAGTGTGAACACAAACCGAACAAAGGAGCAACTGCAACATTGTATCATTTTAATCCCTGAATCAGAACAAAGCAAACGAACTGAAGGTGTGAAAACGCCCTGAAACACTGCAACAAAGTTTCAATAACTTTCAGTTACACAAGGCGTCACTTTTAAAGAGCAATACGGATGCGACGACACACGCACAGGCTCAGAGGCAGATTGTCACATTTAATTTACAATTAATGACCGACTAATGTAGCCAGGATGTCTTCGGACAAAGCATCGATGCGGCGCGACACAGTGTTGTTGGACACCGGGATCATGTCCAACTTTTTTGCTTCTTTCTCCCCAATCATACATTCCACCATCTCTCTGGCAGCTGGTGAGCTCACGTCTTCGGCGATTGTGTGCGGTAGCCCCTTTCTCGCTATTCTGTAACCAGATATGAAGCCCGTAGTGCGTCATTTATAGACCAACACATGAATGAGACTCCAGTTGTTTTTGGCTGTTTTGTAACTCCTCCAATTTCGATATAAACAATGTAAGGGGCTTTTGACTTGCACTGGCATGCTTGGTGTTCAGGTGGCGACGTAAATAAGAGCTTCAGACTGTTAGCCAGAACCTCACTGCACACCACGCACTGTGGCTTTGGGGAATCTGCGTTGCCAATCCAAGTGAAGCCCAGACACACATACTTTTCATCATATTTCCTCTTTTTTCCCAGTCTGCGCCGTCTCATCTTCCTCTGACTCTGGCTCGATTTTCTTCTCCCGGTCTCTCCCCACGCACCTCTCCGTTCCCCTCGCCTCCGATTCCTCTCTCTCTCTCTGTCCCTCTCCTCTTTTACGACTGATAGCTTCAGATGTCCCACCTGACAGTTTTTAAATTAAAATTACATTTTTTTTAAAATATTTAATATTATTACACCATCAGACCGCCATTACACTTTTCCTCTCGCGCACCCCCTAGAGGCAGCTCGCGCACCCCCAGGGGTGCGCGCACCCCACTTTGGGAATCCCTGCCCTAGAGGATGAACCCAACTAATTGTTTTTGGTACCAAGGACGAACGACTGAAAATCACCGCTCAGCTTCAATCACTGATGTTAAAACCCACAAACCAAGCCAGAAATCTAGGTGTGGTTATGGATTCAGACCTCAACCTGAACAGCCTCATCAAGACAATTACAAAATACTTAGGTATATCTTACTTAGGTATATCTAAAGTACCCAGAAGATGCTTCAAAATAACCTTGATGTTCCCACAACTTTTCACCGATCACCAGTAGCTCAAATTTATATATGCCGAATACTATTACAAAATGTCTACAAACTAATTATATCACTCTTAGTTGATATCATTTTCCTTGAATGTAGTGCTTATTGGCAAATGTTAGCAAGCAAAATGGAGATAGCAAACATGGTAAACATGTTTAATAACCTCTGTGTATGTGTGTCAAACATTATGATTATGTCTCCTCTCCCCCTCTCTCGCCCACCCAGTCCCAAGCCCCACAGAGCAACTGTGACGAAGGACGACCTCTATTGACGGGTTTCGGAGAAGCAGCCGAGCAGGAACTGCACTACACCCCTTGCGGAAGAGGACAGCAGTCAGCTGCTCGCGGACTAATATTAACGGCATTGAGTTCGTGAAAAGGCTTGAACGAGAGTGCCGGCGCGCAATGACGGCCGTGTAAATAGATTAGAATTTATGTGGCTGTTCGGAGTTTGACTTTCAAGACTGTGTGCGTGCAAACAACCAGTAAGTAGACGTAAAGGTTAGTGTTAGTCCAATGTAGTTATAAGTGTTATATTGTGTCATTTGCACGGCAATCTATTCTGATATTTAGTATCTCATTCGTTGTTTGCTAAGTGGCGACTGTAGGAGTCCCGGACCTGTTTATCACTGCCTGCATTCTGTCCCTGTGTCCTAATTAGAAACCAATGCTGTATAGAGGTTTTTACTAATTATTATTTCATGTATATCTGTTTCAGAACCACACACAATTACTTGTTTGACTATTGTCAATAAACCTCTCAAAGGAACATCTTGTCTGGAGTGCATTCTGATAGATGCCCCCTGGTGGCCACAACTTTCAATGAACCAGTAAAAATATAGTCCTTTCCCAGTTAATATAACAGTAACTGTATCTTAACATGAAGCTCAGAATGAGGTTCATGTTAAGAAATGTTAAGTTCAAGTCTTTCCATCACATATACAGAAATATAATTTTCAAAGGTATATATCTCAAACAAAGATGTATATCTCCAATACAGAAATGACGGGAGCCATTTGTGTACTGTCCATCACGAATACAAGATTCACTCCAAGAGTATAAATCTAAAATGCAGAAGAGAGAGAAGTGATATCTCAATTGAGACTCAACGACACTACCAGCAATATCGGTGTATATATATATTGCGACGTCTTTGGGCAGTAGCAGCCACGCTGTCAAAATTTCTTGCGAAATGTTCTACTTTTGAATGACACATCATCTCTCTCTGTGTGGGTTGTCACCCGTGCTGTTCGTGCATGTGAGCATGGCCCACTGGCATACAGTGGTTACAGCTGTCCCAACTGACAGTGTCATTTCGGAAGCCTAGCACCCACCCTCCGGTTTCCCCTCAGGTGAACACTCTTAGCTTTGTCAGCAGGTTTGCCATAGTTTTGTACTGTTAGCACTGTTAGCTACGAGCCGCCTGCTCAGGCATTGCCACGTTGAGAGCCGTGAAGAGCCAATCAAATTCAAATCTTGTTTTATGCACTTTTATGTTGTCAAATATCATTTTTTTTATCCCTGCGGCATTCCTAAATGTTGCACTACAGCCATCGGGAGAGCCCTCGGTTTTCCATACACTGGATTTTATGTGAGACACAACTGCGCGGTAAAAAAAAAAATCCACACAAATCCGATTAACAAAAACATTTCCATTGTATGACGCTAAGTTGACGATTACCAAATGAACATAAGGGTTGTGAATGTTACTAAGCCATGCAAATGGGAATGTTTTTGTAAAAATATGAGAATGTAATTATTAACAGTTTATTTACAAATGATGATATACGAGTTGTAAATTAGAAATGACTCTTACTTGTGCATTGTGTTTTACTAAGAATAAGACTCATGTGATATATTACGAGTTCTATATTTATGGACTTTTTGTGAAACTGCACGGTAAAACAGACGGAAAAGAATCCACACAAATAGGTGGAGATTCAATAATATATTTTCTTTTGAAAAATGCTAAATTGATGTACAAATTATGATATTCAAGCTGTAAATTAGAGGCATATGGATTTACAGATACATTTGTTTGTGAATACTTATAAGACCCTAAAACTCATTGATCTAATGATACTGTAATGATATTGTCTGAGTTTGTTAAAAATATTGGTAGGGACAATTCAGCGCTACTTGACTCTAAAAAGGGCCATGTAAGACATCACTAACACTGATTTTACACATTGTAATGTGAGCAACGCAGGTTCATCTTCAGTCTGCTTAATACACCTATCTGACACTCGCTCCTGAGGGAAGAAAAATAAATCTTCAAAAAATAATTTCTTGTGGAGAAAAGCAAGGACGTCCAGCAACTAAATCCTGCCTCATGAGCATTTGAATTAGATCTGCTGCTCGATATGGCACAGGCTTTAAAGAATGTGTTTGCTGCAGTCAATGAATATTCCTAAAGCATGATCAGCTCCAAGGAAAAGAAAAAAAAGAAAGACTTTGAGTGCCGAGCTGAGGCTGACCTTGGATTTTGCAACTGTTGACCTTTGGCTCGACTGGCCAATCAGACATTGTTGTTCCCCACGGGTTGATGAGCCAATCACAGTGTCCAATGCTGGAAGCCATGTGTCCTCCGCTGAGATGTCTGCATGCTGGAGGTGATCACACATGAAAATGAAGCAGATATATAAATGTGTTATATGTGTTATATTAGTGATCATTTGAAAATAACCAAAACAAAATGTTTGCACGTGAATCTCAAAAGCTGATTTACAGAGTATCTTGAATGTGTCTTTTAATCCGTGTCAGTTGTATGATGAGAGCTATTTGTCTTGTAGTTTTGTTCATTTTTCTTTTTATAATCCTTACATGATCACATTTCACACTTTTAAATATAGCCACTATATGTGATGTAAAGCCTTTCGTCTTTTTTTTCACTCTGTCTTGTCCTTTTTAGTGATGAAACCTTCCCCTCAGCGGACACCCTCTTCTAGTTGCTGGGAAGAGAACAAAAGCTGTCATTCACTGATCTCCCCATTACACACAGTAATTCAGCTCTGCCTTAACTCGGCTTTTCACCACCACAGAGAAAAGAGGACCAAAAATGGAGAAAAGGAAAAACAACACAAGATTTTTAACTTTTTTTATATTGCAGTGAGATGGATCAATATTTCTCCTCCACTCAAGCCTGCATGTTTTGGAGGAAAGGGAGCGAATTACAATTCCCTTAACTGCCTCCTTTGTCATCTGTAATCTTATTGTAAAGCAGGCCAACCCAAATCCTGTGACCTTTGTTTACATGTGGAAAAGCTGTCTGAGATTGTGGTTTGTGTTTTTGTGTCTGGGGAAAAATGCGGCATTGCGCACAAGGGTCTGCAGTGAAGGGTCTGCAGTGATCTTTCCAGCCCGTGTTCTGACTCTGGAGGTTTATAAGTCCAGGATGGAGGGCAGGCTGGGTGTTTGGGGGCTCCTCCTGAAGTCCACTGTGTCAAGAAGAGTTGAGCCCACAGGGCTGCCTCGGTGTAACATGTACAAGTAGTAAAAAGTTCCTCGTGGCAGTAAAAAGTTAAAGCCATTGTATGTCTAACAACTGAGTTCTGAAAGGTTATCCTAGAGACCGAATCCACTTAACAACCCCTTACGGTTTTAGAAAGAAGTAATCCTAGCCGTTAAAACCTAACCTGGCATTTACCAAGAGCACGGATCCATAAGAGGGAAGCTGCCATAACCGACGCGACTGGTGGGAGCGCCCGGGGCCAGGACTGGTCTCTCGGCCGAGCGCGCTCAGACCGGAGGAAGCAGGGTAGACGTAGGGAGTAACGCAGTTAGCGGAGCCAGGTGAGTTCCCTCGCCAGAACACCAGCTCGACAATCTTTTAATAGAGAGCTGAGTCAGTAAGTAGCCCCGTATCGGGCCAGAAGTATCCCAGGATCTAACAACTGTTATCTCCACAGTTTTGAGTTTGTTTAGCTCCAGGTTGTTCTGACCACACCAGAGGACCAGCTGTTCAACCTCCCATCTGTGCGCAGACTCATCAAAGTCCCTGATGAGGCCGATGACCGTTGTGTTGTCTGCGAACTTTAGGAGTTTAACAGTTGGGTCCTCTGAGGTGCAGTCGTTAGTGTAGAGGGAGAAGAGCAGTGAGGAGAGCACACATCCCTGGGGGGCACCGGTGCTGATATTCCGGGTGCTGGATGTGATTTTTCCCAGCCTCGCCTGTTGCATCCTGTCTGTCAGGACGTTTGTGATCCACTGACAGGTGGAGGCTGCACAGTGAGCTGGGAGAGTTTGGGTTTAAGTATTTCCGGGATGATGGTGTTGAACGCTGAGCTAAAATCCACAAACAGAACCCTTGGGTCCCTGGGGAGTTGAGGTGTTGCAGCATGTAGTGCAGTCCCATGTTCACTGCATCATCCACCGACCTGTTTGCCCGGTAAGCAAACTGCAGGGGGTCCAGCAGGGCCCTGTGATGTTCTTCAGATGGGTCAACACCAGTCTCTCAAAGGATTTCATGACCACAGACGTCATCGCGATGGGCCTGTAGTCATTTAATCGTGTGATGGAAGATATCTTGGGGGATCCAGGGATGATTGTGGAGCATTTGAAGCAGGAGGGGACTTCACACAGCTCCAGTGATCGGTTGAAGATCTGCGTGAAGATGGGGGCCAGCTGGTCAGCACAGACTTTCCGTCTGGGCCTGGTGCCTTCCTGATCTTCTGTCTGTGGAAGAGCCGACTCACACCCTCTTTGCAGATCCTCAGTGCCGGTGGGGGGTTGGTTGGGAGAGGTGAGGAGGTGGAAGGGGGTGTAGGTGGTTGTTTGATGTCAGGGCAGTTGGGGTGTGTGAAAGTGGGCTTGTCAAACCTGCAGTAGAACACATTCCGGTTGTCAGCCAGTTGGTGATTCTCCTCAGTGTGGGGAGATGGTCTCCTGTAGTTGGTGAGTACCTGCAGGCCTCTCCACACTTTCGCAGGGTCGTTGGCTGAAAACTTGTTGCTCTTCTTTGCTACCTTGATCTCCTTCGTCAGTGTATTTCTGGTCTGATTCTACAAGATCCTGTCCCCACTTCTGTAGGCCTCTTTAGCCTGACGAAGCTGCCTCTAGGGGGTGCGCGAGAGGAAAAGTGTAATGGCGGTCTGATGGTGTAATAATATTAAATATAAAAACAAATTTAATTTTAATTTAAAAACTGTCAGGTGGGACATCTGAAGCTATCAGTCGTAAAAGAGGAGAGGGACAGAGAGAGAGAGGAATCGGAGGCGAGGGGAACGGAGAGGTGCAGCACAGACAAATCGGGAGCACATCGGCCCATCGCGGAGTCAAGGTGAAAAAGAGGAAACGAGAGTGAGCATCAGACTGGGAAAAAAAAGAGGAAATATGATGAAAAGTATCTGTGTCTGGGCTTCACTTGGATTGGCAACGCAGATTGCCCAAAGCCACAGTGCGTGGTGTGCAGTGAGGTTCTGGCTAACAGTCTGAAGCTCTTATTTACGTCGCCACCTGAACACCAAGCATGCCAGTGCAAGTCAAACGCCCCTTACATTCTTTATATCGAAATTGGAGGAGTTACAAAACAGCCAAAAACAACTGGAGTCTCATTCATGTGTTGGGTCTATAAATGACGCACTACGGGCTTCATATCTGGTTACAGAATAGCGAGAAAGGGGCTACCGCACACAATCGCCGAAGACGTGTGCTCACCAGCTGCCAGAGAGATGGTGGAATGTATGATTGGGGAGAAAGAAGCAAAAAAGTTGGACATGATCCCGGTGTCCAACAACACTGTGTCGCCGCATCGATGCTTTGTCCGAAGACATCCTGGCTACATTAGTCGGTCATTGATTGTAAATTAAATGTGATAATCTGCCTCTGAGCCTGTGCGTGTGTGCTCGCATCCGTATTGCTCTTTAAAAGTGACGCCTTGTGTAACTGAAAGTTATTGAAACTTTGTTGCAGTGTTTCAGGGCGTTTTCACACCTTCAGTTCGTTTGCTTTGTTGCAGTTGCTCCTTTGTTCGGTTTGTGTTCACACTGCAACATTTAACAGCAGACTAAATCTTGTAAACAAATGCCACGCGCGAGCAAACTGTTCTCTCATTGGTCCGATTCTTATGCGGCTATGAAGGCTTAAAAGGCTCTGTTGCTTCTTTTTTTTTTTTTTTTTATTAAGGGGGGGGGGGGGGGGTGCGCGAACCCAGTCGGGATGTAGAAGGGGGTGCGCGGCCTAAAAAGTTTGGGAACCGCTGCCCTAGAGGAACCGGTGGGGGACGGAGTGCCTACCGCAAGTGAAGGAGTTCAAGTATTTCGGGGTCTTGTTCACGAGTGAGGGTAAGATGCAGTGCCAAAAGCGACTATGAATTCAGCAATTGTCATGTCTCTTGACAATCTTGGGTCGGCAGATTTAATGAGCGCCGTGAAATTTTTGCCGGTGGTGATTTTACTTTTGCACTCAGGGGATGAGGCTGATGAGGTTTATATCTTTTCGGTTTATATCTTTTCTTAAGCGTGGCAAAATGTTAGATCCGGAGGGAATATACGGCCTACCTGGCAAGGGAGTGGGGAGGGCAGAGGCCAGGGAATGCTGAGGTAGGATTAGGTCATATGCGGGGAAGATTGCTTGCTGGGGTGCAGATGCCGGTACCAGTGCATCAAACTGCGGGTTTTGTGCGCTCTGCATTGCCGAGGAAGATGACACTTGGTTGTCCTCTATAGACTGGAGGCGGGCATCTATAGCCTGAATGGAATTTACCAGCAGCTGGAGAGTTCCTGAGAAGGCCAGAGGCTGGTCAGGAAGAGCAGAGCTGGTGGCGACGGCCTTGCGTTTAGCTTGAGGAGCTGCATGATGGTTTGCTGCGGTGGGGGGCTCATCCTGGGCTGGTGATCCATGGCCCACTTTGTTTGCTAGGTTGCGAGAGGTCTAAGCACGGAGTCGGAATGATGCCTTGACCATTTAGCATCTCCTGTATTTCGGGACCCGTTTCCTCTTGTCGGTTGGCAATCCGAGCATTGCGCCGAGTTGCGGAATTATTTCAGTCAGCATTGACCCGCTCTGTGTCTGAGTCTGCCATCATGAGGGAAGATATCAGCCCGATGATTAGCAACCGAACGAAACAGTTAGAGTTCATATTTTACACTACACTACACTGAGAAGTGTTAACTCAAATGTTACACTATGATGTAAATAACACTCGTCGTGTTATTTAAATTTGACACTAGGTCTGTTTGAGTGTTCATCAAAATTAACTCTAATTAAGTTATGCTTCATGAGTGTTGGACCTACTTGACACTCAGTATTGATTCAGAAATTACTCCAAATACAGTGTTGCTTTTTAACTGACTCCTGCCAGTGTTAAAACATATTTACTCCCTTCGTGTAATTCTTCCCCAACACCTTATTTTCAATTTACTCCTTTTTAACTCTTCAACAGAACACTTTTAAGAGTTTTGCATTTTCTACTTTACCATGTCAGCTAACACTTCAAACAATAAAACTAAAAATGTTTGCAGGGGAAAAAACAACAAACACCATTATATCCTTATCTTAATAACAATTTATTAAAAATAATAAACATTTAGTTTGCATACAATTTTTCATTATCAGTTTAGAGATGCATGTGTAACTCCCATTTGTGCTACATTGTACAACAATTAAACCTCACTTTCAGTTTCAAAGATGGAAAAAAGACAGTATATTTAGAATAGTACAATCTTAACAATGTCTGTAAACACTGAAAACTGTGTGTTTACAGTGCATTTAGAGGATACACATCCGAGTACAATTCAAGTCCTTTTCACCTTAGAACAAACTGCGCTATCATCTGCAATCTACCAAGCAATTCAAACTAAGATCTGATTGGCCACTGAAAGAGTGGGATGTTATTTTGGCTTTAAATATTCTGATTATCTGCTGCCTCCAGACATTGTACTGCTGCTGGGAAAACTGAGAAAAACTAAACTCATAGGGTTGTCATTTTTTATTTGAAATACTAATTCTGTAACTATATGTTCTATCAAATTTGACTCGTTAGATTTAATATTGGATTTTTGATTTGCCACAGATAGTCTTCTATACCAGCAGGTGTTTGAATTACATTTTTAAAGGAGAGATTCACAGATTTCTATCTTTATTTCAATTGATCTGCTCATGGTGTAAATCTAACTGCACTCAAATTTGGTATTAAAACATAGTTACAGATACAATATTTTAAAGTGACAGCCCTCATGACTCTGTTGTAAAGGTCTTGTTTGGAATTTATTAGTATCTTGGCAGATGATAGAAAGTTGTCTCTATGTTGAATAATAACTCTATTTTAACCAGTAAATGCAGAAAAATCATAGGAAAATACAAATGACTCAAGTCTTGCTGCCAGAAATTGTACAAACAAACAATTCTTCGTATTGAACAGCCACATCCAATTTAACAGATACAGTTCTGAGTTGAGTACAGCCCTAAAATAAATGAAGAACAGATGTGCTTGAAGAAGAGACATCTAAATTACCTCAGAGTTTCAGTCACCTTTCGTCCGGTTGTGTTCCTTGACATTATGGTCTCCACCAGGTTTCTTGGCCAACGCAGATTTTTCAAACTGTGAAACGACGATTTTTATTTTAATCACATAATGGTATCTGTAAAAACAGCAAAAGTGAAATCACATTATGACCTACAACACAATTCATTCTGAGACAACACTGAAGTTAAATTTAACACGAACTAGCTTTTGTCAAACACATTAAAAATGACTGAATATAAATGTAGACAGCAATATAACGCTCACGTTACTTTGAAAAGTGCTTATTCAGTTTAACAGACAAAAAATAACCTGTTAAATGAAACTAATTGGCTTTAAAGTGAATCCTAGGAGGGCCCATGCACTCAAAGGGAAGGTTTGTCCCAGATAATATCACAACTCCCCACACACGCAGTATTTGCTATTTTACTGTCATCTATGGACATTGAAAACAATACAACACTGTCAGTCCTCCACATTGACCTCTTGCCCACATTGTGGAGTTTGATGTTAGCTAGTTAGCCTAGCTAACTTAATGCAGGAGCACATTTGAGCTAACGTTAGCTTTCAAGGTTAGCCCTCTGCTATTTGGTATTGCAAGACACAAAAACAACAACAACAATATTAAGTTATTGGAATTATTATTTTCTGCTGAAATGCCAAAATTTTGTTTCATACGTGATTTAGAGAAACTTACCACAGTCTGTCGAGAAGTGCATAATGGCGGCACTTTATACACTGAAAAGGTTTTCACCAACACTGGCCGATAAATTGGTAGTAATTACTCTTGCCGTTGTTGTAATAACTCTGAAAGAGTCCATATACTTTGACAATGCATATTTGACACTGGGGAATTTACTGTGTACAGATTCCCAAGTATTTAACATCAACGAACTGAATAGAAAAACACATCAAGAGTATTGAAGCAACGGGTAGGAACCTTTGTTCGTCCAGGAGAGAAAATCATAGTTTTAGTTTCGGTTGAGTTTAAAAGTAATTTTAGTTCCAACAGGGCATGCTGCAGGGCACTAAAATCCATCTGCAGATTATAAAAGGCCATCTCTGCAGTGAGGGCACAGGTGTATATGACTGTGTCATCTGTATACAGATGGTACTTGCAGAATCAAACTAGATAAAGCAAGGGTCCCAAAACCGATCCTTGCGTAATGCCTTTCTTAATCGTGACTGACATGACTTTACCATGTTTAAGAATCTGAGAACGACTAGTCGATAGCTGTGGAACCATTTTGTATGCAATGCCGGCACTCCGCAAGGTGTTGATGAGTGATGGGTGGTCCAGTATAAAAAGCCTTTGTAAGATCTACAAACAGCAACACACATGTAAGTTTGTTATCCATAACCTCTTTTATGTCATCCATGACTTTCAAAATGGCGGTGACAGTGCTATGCATTGATCGGGAACCAGATTGCATTTGAAGTATTGTATAACTCCAAATGTAATTTCAGTTGGGTAGCAACTAATGATTCCAATATTTCTGAGAGGAAAGAGAGATTAGAAATTGGCCTGTAATTATTCAGATCCGTTGCCAGCTTTAAATAGGGGTGAGACATCAGTTTGCTTCCAGGTAACTGGAAACTGATAGACAATAGACATATTAAAGATGTGGGTGAGGGGATCAGCAATAACCAATGCAACAGCCTTTAAAAGGTAGAGTTCCTTTTTGGGGTCAATCCTATTTAAACCCTGAAGAACATCAGGGACTTGGAAGGCTTCATAATCAGATGAAGGAAGAGAGGATTCGTGCATACTTGATGATGTGAAAATAAATAAAAGCTGTAATCATGACATTTTCTGGACAATGCTCAGTTTTTCATCTTCCTCTAACATTGCAAATCTAAATGTACTATAATACACACATATTATACAGTGTCTTCAATTTTGTATGTCTGACATCATTGTGTAAGTCCCATGTGTTTGTGTTTGAGGGGTGAGTGCACATTTGGTAGGTGTGAAATCAGTTTGTATCAATTACTCCTTTTTTTCACTTGTCATGTTAGTATAAAGTTATTGTTAATGGAATGACAAAGCAGTGATATGCCACATTTACATTTTCCTTCAGATGTATGCCCCCACGCTTTTAAAGTTTTATTTCAATTCATAACTTAGACAAGCTATCAGTGTGTATCACCAATGCAAGCAGTGTGAAAACATGTTTAACAAGAGAAACTCATTTAAAAAGAGTGGCTGAGTGTGCTGATGAAAGCAGGTGCTTACACAACCATTAAGCAGAACTGATGCATAAAGCCTCAGTTTACTGTAGCCTACAATGCCTTAGGTACAGAATTAAAAAATTAATGCATTAATGGTGTACGCACACAGCCTGGGACACTTCACTGCAAAATTAAAACCAAGTCACACTACTGCAGAAGAGGAACAGCGTGTAAAACAAAAATGAAAATAAATTCACCTACTGCCTGGACAGTATCCAGATGTGCTTCAATAAGTGAATACATGTATCTACAAGCTCAACAACTTTCAACAGCCTACTATTAACCGCTTGACTGGCATAAATATTTCTACACAGAGCCTAATGGTACCGAGTAATGCCACATGTTCTTGAACAGTTTTTATTTTATTTTTTCAAAGTGAAATTATTTGCTTTTACACTGTATGTTAAAACGTTTTGGACAAATGTAATAACTTCATATGATTGGATAGAGGAGAGTGACAGTGTTCCAAAAAGTTATCAGAACCGTGTGTATTGGACATAATGAGACTTAGTACTACTGACAAAACATGTATTGATAGTGTACAACAAAAACGTAATACCAGTAACTGTGCTAATTCTGTGTACTGTAGGAAGCGAGGCCATAAAGAGTTCTGTGGTTTACGCATCTCACTTACACAAAGGAGACTTTTGCAGGTGTATTGTATTTTGTAGTAATTCCAGTTTGAAGCAACTGACATTTACACATGACTCTTGTATCCTTTAGCCATCGAGTCTGGTTAGCAATGTCTTAAAATGTGGTTTACTTTTTATTAGTAATGTGATTATTATCAGATAGATTGATATGGATTTACTTAATTTAAAGTTACTGTGATGAACTTTAAACTGGTTTTGAAACTGTCTTAATTCGGGCCCAAGCGGAGGACCTATTGTTCTAATGTTTATTATTATTAGGGCCCGAGCACCGACGTAGTCGGAGCGGAGGACCCTATGAAATATTGGCTCGCTAGCGCCCCCTATTGAGTAGCCCCAACATCGGGTTTCACCTAGCTGTATGAAATTTGGTATGAATGTCGATCGTGATGAGACGCACAAAAAACCCTCTTGGAATTTTTCTCTACACCAAACAGCAAGTCGGCCATTTTTACTTTTATGACGTTTTTTGACCGTTTCAAGGTGTCATACTTTAACGAACTCCTCCCAGAGATTTGACCCGATTGACTTCAGATTTGGTCAGTATGCTCTTGAGACCTTCGCAGTGAAAAGTTACTCAAAGATCAAAAAGTTATTGAACTATGTGGCCGTGGCGTGGCGTCAAAACAGGAAGTTGTTGTAACTCGGCCGTACATTGTCGAATCTGCTCCAAATCTCTCATATGTCATAACATCCTGACGCGGAACACATCAATATGATAATTTAGAATCATAGTGATAGCGCCACCTAGTGGCAACCGGAAGTTGTGTACTTTGACATCCTGCTCCTCACAGATAAATCAGATCCCTCTCAAATGTTGTCAGAACAGCCTTAAGACCTTGATAATGCTTCATTGTGACGATTGTAAGAAGTTGTTGAAGGGCGGCGACGTGGCGGCTCGGCGAATTTCGATCCTTCGCCATGAACGAATAAACTGATGTAACTCGACTCCACATCATCAGATCTTTACCAGATTTCACGTGGTTGATTAGACTCCAGGCCTGAAGACATCTGCAGGCCAATTTTGAATCATAGTCATAGCGCCACCTACTGGTAACAGGAAGTTAAAGTCTTTATACTTTGGCTTGTTTCTCTTAGTAGGTAAATCAAATCAATATCAAATTTGTTCCACACAAATATAAGAAGTTCATAATGCCAGATCATGAAGCTTTTGATGTTTCGTCGAACGCCGTTGCCGTAGCGATGCAGTCTTCGCCGTTAATAACGAAGGTCATTTTGAGAGGCTAAAAATGCTGGAAACATAAGCAAACATGGCAAGCAGATTAGAAGCCCAAAATGCAGTTACACAATATGATTTTATTGGTTTAGAGTGGCAAATTAGCTCAATAGCGCCCCCTACAAATTTCAACGAAGCAGCCCTCGCAGTACGTTTCACCTAGATGTGTAACATTTGGTAAGCAGATGTAGCACATGTAGACTTAAAAAAAGTCTCTTGGAGTCATGCTCTAAACCCAACCATTTTGAATTTTGGATGAATTTCTCGTGTTTTTTTCCATTTCCAGGTGCTGTACTACGAACTTCTCCTTGGGGATTAATCCGATCACCTTAGAACAGGGATTCCCAAAGTGGGGTGCGAGCTGCCTCTAGAGGGTGCGCGAGAGAAAAAATGTAATGGCGGTACAGTCCCGTCTCCTAAAAATGACATTCCCCCAAAACTAAAATGCATTCTCAATTACGTTTGTGTTTGACGTATTAAAAATATGTTTCTCATCAACATATCTTTGCCATACTTTAGTCTTTATTATTTTTCTGTGATCTGCCTCGCCTCTACCCCGCCACCCACGAGTTGTTGCCCCGCGGCCTGTTCCGAGGGCTGACAGACCTGACGATCAGGTGCCTCGCGGCGGGGGCGGCTGGAGACCTCGCGTCCCGGCGCCAACGGGTGAGCGCCGCCACTTGGAACCATAAAACCAAGTCCCGGATTTCACCCGGGGGATATTGTGGAGGTATTGTGACCGGGTGATGTGCCTCGATGCTGGGGAGGTGCGTGTGTGTATGAGCACATTTCTGACAGGTGGCGTGTTGTGGTAGTATTCTGACCGCGTAATAGGGAGAAGGAGAGGCGGTGGTGGAGAGGGAAATAAATGTTAAAGAGATGGTGGAATGTATGATTGGAGAGAGAGAAGCGAACAAGTTGGACGTGATCCCGCGTCCAACAACACTGTCGCGTGCATCGATGCTTTGTCCGAAGACATCCTGGCTACATTAATCGGTCGCGTGAAGAAGAGTGAGTTTTACTCTCTGCAAGTCGACGAGCCTACAGATGTGGCCAATCTTCTGGTGTATGTCCGTTACCTTTCAGAAGGCACGGTGCAGGAAGAGTTTTTGTGTTCTTTATCTTGTAAACAAACGCCACGCGCAAGCAAACTGTTCTCTCATTCGTCCGATTTTTAAGCAGCTCTGTTGCTTTTTTTTTAAGGTGTGTGTGTGTGTGGGGGGGGGGTGATTGGGGGTGCGTGAACCCGGTCTGGATGGACGCACTGCAAAAAAGCGTCCAACGCACTGCACAATCGCGTCCAACGCGCCGCCGGTCATGTTCACACCAAACGCCGGAGAGGGGGCGTGGTTTATCGTCCTGGAAGCCATTCACCTGGCCGCCATTTATTTCCGCTGTCAACCGTGAAAGGAATAAGGACAATTGCTGCTTTGTACGTGTTGTGGAAGTCCCTCAAACATCGGAATGCCAAACGCCGTCATGTCTGGTTCATAATATTGTTCAGAGGAGCTCCGTGGATTGTATCGAGCTGTATTCACTGTGTCTAGCAAGCCACCGGTCGCTGTTAACTACAGCTGTAGGAACACAAAATAAACTGATTTGGCTGTGATTCAACGGCAATAAACCGACAAAAAGGGACTCCGAAATAACTACATAATGATGCCGATTTGTACTTGTCTTCTCCGACAAAAAGGGACTCCGAAATAACTACGTAATGATACCGATTTGTAGGCTACTTGTCTTCTCAATGGAGCTCTGATGGATCGGTGCTAGGCTATGCTAACATCGTAGCAGCTCCACCAGCACTCAATAACGTCACGTAGACGTAAATACGGCAGCGTCTATTCATTGTTTGTACCGTATGGTTTACACACACACATGTATACACATAGTTTGGTCCGGTCTCTGTTGATATGAGGTATCGTAGAGCTCTGGGTGAACACAGACGGCTACAGGATTTATTTCCTGATTCAACAACGGCAGGAAGCCAGTGATGACAGGGGGAGCAACTCAACGCTGATAGGCTATCGCGCCACAGCGTCACGCGATTATGTCGCTGAATTTGAAAAATTTCAACTCGCGCGTTGGCGATTTTGCGGCGTCCAACGCGTCCACCGTGTCCACCGCACTGCAATAACGCATCCAACGCGCCGCGCCATCGCAAAATCGCGGCGCGCCAGTCTCATCGCGTCTGTGCATAGACTTTGTATGTAATCTCGACGCGCGTCAAAAAATCAACGCGACCGGTGTTGATAAAATTAGCTTATATGCAGCTTTAAGTAGCAGCTAGCTTATATACAGCTTAATCAGCAACTAGCTTATATACAGTTTAATTAATCACTAGCATATTTGTAGTTTTAATAACCATTAGCTTATGCAGCTCTATTAACCACTCATACAATGCCCACAGCACACGCTAGGGCCAGGAAGAAGCAGGAGGGAGATTACTGACTTAACTGCGCCACAAGGAACAGGCCGCCATCTTTAGAGAGATAAGGAAGGAACAATAGACAGTGAGATGCAGGGACAACGCCCTAAGTAGTCTCCCCTCTCTTGACAACTTGCTTCACAGGTCCGCTCTCATGCAACATTTCACACACACTGATAGAAGAAAACGCCTTCTGGGAGGGGCCAATGTGAACGGACGTTCAGGCCTCCACCCAGGTGTCATACACGTACAAACGTGCCACGCCTGCATCTTTGAATTTAACCAATGGGCCTCAAGGGGAGGAACCCTATATTAAGCTTCACACTGCCGTGTCCAAGTGTGTCTCATGGTGAATCTCTGAGAGTGCAACCATTAGCACCCATGCATGTTTAATTGCTGGGCTGAATAACTCTGTTGATAAATAAACTATTGCTTTGATATAACTATACGCCTCTTGAGAGCTTCTGTTTCATTCTTAAATCCGCTCTAAGTGTGAAAGATAGCTTTATTTTCACAACAAATTGGTGGAGGATGCGCAGGCAACTTTGATACAGAGCAAATCGGGTTGGAATGATAACAGACCTCTCTATCTGTGATTTCAGAAATAAAATGCGAGTCTCCCCGGAGGCTGGGAGCCCTGGTATTTGCCACCAGGTCGTGCCTGCAGTTCGGGGACAGTCTGATAGTGCCGGCACAACAAACAAGGTAGGCAGAAGCCTATTTAACTGAATTCTTTATATTGTATTTATAGACATGATCCAAATTTTATCAGACTGACCGAACTGTGAGTATGGCATAGTCATAGAGTACTGGTAAAGAATAATCACACTGCTGCGGAGTTATTCGGCCCAGCCATTTGGGGGGTCTGTACACATGCGTGAATGAGTCCAGCAGAAAACGTCAAATAAAGACGAAAAATTGCGCTCCTGTGATAGAGTAGATGTGAGGTGATGTGAGCCGTGTCACGCGCCTATTCGCTGTCACGCGCTTCGCACTAAACACTCAAATTCATGTCACAAATGGCGTAATCTTTAACGTAATTTATAAGACGTTTTGGGCTACGAAGAAATTGTATAACATGACGGGGATATATGTATATGTCATTGATGTCATTGATAAACTGTATTGAGAAAATTGACTGTGGAATTCCCATATTGAGACCTCCGAGTCCCTGGATCTTAAATCGTGTGTGGCGTTCAATGTAAAATAGTATTATCTCTGCTTAGAGTAAGCTTGACGAAGTTTTTGGACGAGAGCACAGACTTTAAGTTTATCGGTGTGTAGTTGATAACGGACGATATTAACGAAAGTAGCCAGAAGTGTACAGGTCCAGAGTAGAGGCCTAGGCTACTTAAAGTGTATTAAATTGTGTTGTTGCTGTACTGCGTTGGTGGTGTGGTGGTCAGCATAGCTGCCTTCCACGCGGCGGCAAGCCGTGTATAGTTGGCATACGCTGACAGCCAATGAAATTGCAGCATTTCATATCGCTGGTTTCAGCTCCTGGACGCAGATTCGAGTCTAACTGGGGCTAAGCCACTCATCAATGACAAAGAGCTATTCATAAATCAAGAAATGTTTATCCAGCTTTACCTTTTACTGATTGTCACTAGATTGTAGTGGCAGATAGCTTATCAAGTACTTGACTTATTTTTGGCTATAAACCTATTATATTGCAGTTTTTACTGTTGACTATAATGATTCACGTATTAATGAGACATGTGAACATTAGTGAATGAAATATATTTATTAAACACAACAGGGACAGTGAATATTGAACACAGAGCCAATAATGCAAGGTCACAAATACACAACACAAATATGTTAAACAAATATAATAATGACAAAACACTCCCCTTTTCTCTTACTTTCCCTTTTCAACCTCCCATCTCTTTTTTTCTGTCTCATAAAAAGCAGGTCGTCTGCTTCTCATGCCCTGGTCTTTGTAAAAGGAAAAGACTTTACCAGGGCAGTAAATGTACTTCCCTGTTAGTCCAGGGAACCCCGTGTGGATGTGAGGACTGTTTGGATCCTGCTTCAGATCCATCTGACAGAATCGACACTTGCGACTTGTGGGCTGGGATTCAGTCCTCTTCCTCTTCTGCTGTCTTCTGTCCTCCACCCTTTTCCTTGTAGCATCCAGTTCCAGCTGAAAGAACTTTGGAGGAGGAAGATCAGAGATGCTGTGGATTCATTCTGGCTGGGGAGGGAGACGCCACAATGACACCATCTTCATGAGGTTGCGCACAGGAAAGCAGCCTGGCCAGAGAGCCGTGGATTCCAGCTCCGTCTTCATCCAGATCCTCTGCTGCTGTGAACAGGTCCACTGGCTGACTTCATGCTCGTAGCCAGGGAGCTGTGGAGGAGGACGGGTGGGGACAGCTAACGGCCTGGGTGATGGCTCACCTAGTTAGACAAGAATAAACGGAGCAAATTAGTACGATTTTGGGTGCGTCTTGATTTAATCTTTTGACATGAAAAACCTTCTCACACTAACTTTGATCTCTCTGTGCAGGTGACAGTTGAGCGGGCTCTGCAGACGTCTCAGGAGAAATCAGGGGGGCCTCTGACACTACAGAGAATATTAAACATGTTGTCATTATTATTGACAGTAGGATGAAGCAAGGATGTAACATGACAGCTACACTGTAGTCTGAAACTCAGCAAGCTGGACACTGGAGTGCTGCCTACCTGTTGTCTGAATACAGTGCAGCAGGAACTGTATAGAATTAACAACAGTTTTGATGAACACTACATGAAGTATATTTTTAAGATGCAAATACAGGTCAAATAACACACACCAGGGGCTGTGACAGTCGCCTCTGTTGCTGGACGACCCGCTCCTTCTGGCAGCAGACACATGAGCTCCTGAGGAACAGGCACTGGTCTCCTTACAGTTACAGCTGCAAGGAGAGAAGGATCACAAAACACAATCAACGGTTTATAACAGATATGAGCACAGTGAATATGACAGATGTGTTTACATGTTGGATGTATTTACCATCTACTTGTGAACCCTTCAGATGAGTTGGTGCAGCCAGTGTAGCAGATGGTTCTACAATGGAAAACACCTTGTCAGTCATTTATATTTTGACAAAGAAACACAACTGTTAGTATCGTTACTTCACCTTTCTCAGCCGTATCCAATGACAGACTGTTTCTCACATTAATATATAAAGAATATACTTCATTCATACACGTGTGTTTGTCTTTCAATGGGTTAATATTCAGTGTGTGTCATTGTGATGTAACCTAGGCAGGTGAAGCAACATGGCACACTTCAAACACATGCATTCAGGTGTTAGTAACACAGCAGTTTCAGACATACATATTGTTTCTTTTTATCCATATAAGGAAACAAAGAGTGCTACGTACCCTCATCATGACTGGTATCAATTCATAGTCACAAGGACAACAAGCAGAACACCTAAACATGAGACAGAACGGTTCAATGCTTCACGTGGGATAAGAAGTCATGGTCCCATGCTTGTCTGTTGATGGCACAACGTTTTTGGTGAAAAACCTCTTTCTGTTCCCGGAGCCTGTTGTTATCTGGCTGTTTGATGATGCAGAAACAGCTGGTAAACAAACAAAAAACATATCATATACACTGAATAGAACACACGATTAACCGGTCAGCAAACCGGCTGAACTGTAACTGATTTTAAATCTTCAGGTGGTAGAAATGAAAGACATCAAATGTTTACTCTCAGCTCTGCACATGTGGCTTTGAAGGAGAGATACTCAGCATCCCTCTCTCCAGCTCTTCATCTTCATCCATCACTGAGATGCAAACAGACGAGAATTAGAACGTCATTAAATGAATATCTTCTTGCACTTCTTGTACATAAACATTATTTTAACAGTGATGGAGAAAGTCTACACATCTTGTACTTCAGTAAAAAAATATGTATTAATACCACCACATGGTGTAAATACTCTTTAAGTGAAAGTCCTGCATTCAAATCTTACTTACTCAAAGTCTGACTTCAGTAAAAGTACAAAAAAGCATGTGTTCATCACTTTAATGACTTTATATACTGCTGGTAGTTTAATCTGTAATAACATATCATTTATTAGTTGAGTATATTTTGTCTGATATCCTGAATCTGCCAAGTAACTAACGTTAATAACTAATGCTGTCAAACACACGTGGAGCAGTTAATGTACATAACTATGAACTACATGCATTAATGACGATACGTGACGTGATACAACGGAGACGTGCGTGTTTATTTAACGTTAACGTGATTCACATGAACCACCGGGTCCGGTCACAGCTTGTTGTTCTTTTGTTACGTGTCCGTAAAGTAACAGAGTATATCTTACGTTCACCATAACCTTAACCGGCCGCTGCTCAGCCTCTGTGTTCACTGACATGCGTCGTAAACGCGAACTCATTTTATTTGAATGCACGTTCGTGTTAACTTGTGATACTTTTGGTCACAAAAACGCATCAAAGTCGGACATGAATTAACCGATATGAACCGTTAACGGCTCCAGATTACGTTACGTTGTAAGGTAACGAACTCATACAGAAGTCCGCCTTCGACACAATGGAGTGGTCTCGTGTGACGTCACAGTTTAGCTGTCGGCCATGTTGGAGTACACACAAAGCCACTGGCATGCACGGCTGAGTCGCATAACCTATCGGTGGTGAACTTTTGTGCTGTCTTTGGTTGTGGCAGCAGAGCTGATAGACAAGAAATCATTCTTTCGTTTGCCAGCGGTCATTACACATCAAGGAAATGACACGAAGGAACTATCCAAGCGACGTCGCGAGAAATGTCTGTCACGCATCTCTCGAGATATAAAGGAATGGAATTTGGCGTACACTCGAGTATGTGCGGATCACTTTATAAGTGGTCAGTGATTTTATTTGCAAATTCGTTTGTGAACAGTATTTAATAAAGGAAATATAAATTAAACTTGGACATGAGAAGGTTACCGAAGCTTCATCGGCCCGTGACATCAGTCGGTGCCAGAGACGTGTCGAGCGTGTACAACAGGCGAAACACAGAGATGCAGCCTCAGCTTTGCTTGATATGAGTTTAACGTCGGATCATGTATATATATATGTGTATATATATATATATATATGTGTGGGGGGGGATGAAGTTAGGAGTTAGTTGAAAGTGAATTCCTACACACACGCACACAATGACATGCACGTACAATGTAAACAAACACACGTGTCTGTTTGCGCTGAGTAAACATTGAATATTGCTAAATATCGGACCAGATCTGTATATATTTACCCTTCCAATGACGAGATGAGAATTCTCGACGACCGTTGCTTTGACGTCTCGGACCCATCCACTGACCAACTGATTATAAGCGTCGAGCCCTTTGTAGCACTCCAACTCGTCTTTCGTGTAAGGACTGGGGGTGTTCACGAGATACGTGTAGATGTTGACGTAGTTTACCGATGGAAGATAAGTAGGATCGGAACTGAAACCATCTGCACTCATCGTATAGGGATCCAAGTTACCAATAACCTTCAATTTGGCCAGGTAGCGAACCTTTGATGCACTATCCAGT
Source organism: Melanostigma gelatinosum (assembly GCF_949748355.1). Taxonomy (NCBI): domain Eukaryota; kingdom Metazoa; phylum Chordata; class Actinopteri; order Perciformes; family Zoarcidae; genus Melanostigma; species Melanostigma gelatinosum. The sequence goes on along the minus strand of NC_136642.1, from coordinate 27,702,550 downwards.
GATTCAAAGTATTGTATTTTCGCCGCACTTCCTTGTTTACGCGCCGCCATGTAGGATCTGTATGTACTCCAACATGGCCGACCGACCTCGTAACTAAGGAGATCGTGACGTCGGTGAGACCACTCCATAACACAAAAAAAACACAACTAACTTTATCTTTGAAACTTTCAAGTGAATGTCAGACAGCCCAGACTAATTGTCATGACATTTTAATTCATTGTTATTCATCTTAATGACTTACCGTTCAACGTAGTGTCCACCCAGCGAATAGATCCGGAAAATGCGGGCTGTCGATGCTCTTTCCAGGCTCCGACTGACTGACAAACACCGGAGAAAATCTTTCTCTCGCAAAACGGCACCACAGCGCTGCTGGTGCTGGTGGCCAAAGATATATTACATCCGTACTGGTTTAGGACTACCATTGAAAATGAATGGGAAACGGTTTAGGGAGTTTTAGCTAAAGAATCCCCGGGTGCCGCGCGGCAGGGCCGTGATCGAGCCCCAGCCAAAGCAGATACTTGTGTTTTATGATACGCAGCGACCGTTGTGAAGCATTAAAATAGCGCTGTTTCTTTTGTGTGTAAGATAGGGAAAGACTTCTTTATAATCTGACTGTTTTTGTTTGCTGAAAAAGCAGTTTGTCATTTGTGTCGTGGTCAAAAGGCCAGCGATGCCACAGTCGGTTTGCTGAGTTTGAGTAAATAGAAATTGCTGTTGAAATACGCTGATTTGAATGTAATGTGTCTGGAGACTGCAAAAACGCCATTTCCTAAAAGGGACCACGTTCGTCCATGTTGTACACTGTAAAACGAAGATCCATTAGGTTTGTGTACCAGTATTGCAGAAGTGGCCGTGTATGGGTTTGCATGCAGCATAAATGTCAATTATAGCACAAGAAGTCGCCATTTCCTTAGGGACCGTGTTCGCACAAGGCGTACACTGTAAACAATAAGGTCAAAATACCTTTCCTGTCGAGGTCTGTGTGCGATTATTTGTGGAATCACGGCTGTGTATGGTCGATTGAGTGTTTTGTTTGAATGAGAGTGAATGTTTGAATCGTACATGTAAGAGACAGAGAGACAGCTGAGAGCTAGAGTCGAGTTGTTTCACAGGTTCGTGCGCTTACCAGAGCTGAGTTGATACAAACATGTTCGTGTGCCTTTTGAAATTGACGGTCAGTTAAAACACGCATGACACACAGGCGTTGCAATCACACACAAACATAAAAAACACTAGAATAGACTGAGAGACAGCTGAGGGTTAATATAAGTGTCAGTTTTAGTGGCGTAGTTAAAAAGACTACAGGTTTATTGGAAAATTGTGTTCCCTAGGGACCGTCAGCAAAGTTTATAGCGGAAAAAGAGCAGGGATCCATTCAGTCAGACAGACGCTGAGAATATTAAGGAGTGTGCGCTTTCTGATAAGAAAGAACAGGAGCGGCCTTGGATTGTGTCCACTGCAAGGACAGAGAGCTGAAGAAAATTATAATGGGGGGGTTATGGGCATACTGGTTGCCTTATAAAACATCGAGTTACAGCCATTGAATGAGTAATTCCAAAAAACATAGAAGTTCACACCTAGCAGGGGTGAAAAGGGGGATTTGTAAATAAAATATATTCATACACTGTTAAATAATATGCGTTATACTTGTAAAGCTTATATTGCGGAGTTGTGAGGTCACTGTAAGTAGGTCAAAAACGCAGAATGGGGCATTCCGTCACCCGTTCGCACGATAGGAACAGATACAGTGACCCTGAAAGTAACGCTTGCTTAAACCATCAGATTAGGGCAGAAAACTGCCATCTTAGAGTAGGAGAAGAGTTTCTTTTTATCTATTCACACAGAGACTTCGAAATAAGTTTAGAACTGTATTCATTTCATTCTCTTCACCTTAAGTGTTAATAATAAAGTGGATCAACATTTCACACACACTGACACTCCAGAGAAGGCAGGTTTCGGACGTGAGCCAGTGTGGATGAAGCTGTCCATCAGGCCATTTGAATTGAACTGCACAAGAAAACTTGGGAGAAGCTTTGGCTCCCTCTGTTGGTACTTCACGAACTGAAAAAAGGAAAAAAAAAAAGAACATTTGACAGGAGTTTTGGCTCTTTCTGTGGCCACTTCAGGAACTGCAACAAGAACAGTGGACAGGAGCTTTGGCTCCATCTGGTGGACATTTGGGAATACTGAATCCAAACGTTTTATATTGCATATTAGTGAAGAGCACTGCAGACATGGCAGGCAAAGAACACACTTATGATAAACACCGAGCAGCAGTAGATGGATCAGATGTGGAGCTCAAAGCATGGCAAGTGTCACTAATGAAGAGACAGCTGGCAGAGCTTGACGTGGCTCAAAAGACTGCTAAAGACAAAAAGAAGCAGGCAGCCACATGCCTGGAAACAACAGAGACACTGCTGCAACTATTAGCCTCAAAAGACAACCAAGGTCCAAACATGTAGGAGACAAGTCACTTTCCTGGGTCGCATTCTCTCATCAAGCGGCCCACAGACCCACAGCCCACAGCCCACAGAGAAAGCATCCTCCATCATGAAACACCTCAGCCCCACTAGTTTGGACACAAGAAACAGAAGATGCTTTCACCACTCTCAAGCAGACTCTGTCACATGCATCGGCACTTCAAGCTCCAGACTATTAACTCCCTTTCCACCTAGATGTTTCTGAACAAAAAGGAGGGATGGTAAATGCAGTTTTGTATCATAAAAAATGGGGAGAAAGAGACTCATCAAAGCTGGACCCAGTTGAAATTGGCCAATCCACCTGTACAAGACACATGGCGGCAATTGCAAAGCCGATTGAGAAAACATCCCACATTGTCATGTGCCACCCTCTGAAAATCCACACACATCATGGTGTGGCTAAGCAAAGAATTCACGTTCGGAGCTGCAAGAAAATCGAAAATTCAAAAAGAATGCACAAGAGCACATATTGTCTATGAAACAGGAGGGATGTTGCTACAAAGGAGATGAAGGAAACACAGCATCCTATGCTGTGGTGAGACAATTCGAAGATCTAGAACACTCAATAGTAGCATCAGGTATCCTACCTCAACCAGCATCAGCGCAACTGGCAGAAGTCGAAGCGCTCATACAAGCCTGAAAATAGCAGAAGGAAAATCAGTAAACATCTTCACAGATTCTGCTTAAGCACATGGAGCAGCTCACGTTGATGGGCCCATGTGGCGAAGAAGAGGATTCACGACATCAATGGACGCACCCATCAAACACAAGCAGGAAATCATGGCACTGGTGGAAGCTATGAGCCTACCAAGCAGAGTGGCAATCATGAAATGCAAAGGACATGATGGTAAAGCAAGGACCAGAATAAGTGTGGGAAACGACATGGCAGATGAAGCTGCTAAAGAAGAAGGAGGATACAGACCAAAACAGATGGTTCTGAAAATAGCCATACAAGAACCAGAAATCACTGAAGAAACACTGATTGAGATACAGAAGAAGGCTGGATCATACGAATGGTCCGAATGGCAAAGAAGAGGAGCAACAAGAGGAGAAAGTGGACTTTGGAGATCCCATGATGGCAGAGTGGTAGCACCAGCAGAATTGTGTGTCTCACTGATACCAGAGGCACATGGACCAACGCATGAAGGAAAGAAAGGAACATTACAAAGGATGCAAGCACTGTGGTGGCACCCACACATGGAAAGTATGGTGTCCCTCTTCTGCGACGAATGCACCACCTGTGGGGATCACAATGTGAAGAAACCGTACAAAACACCTATGGGCTCTTATCCTGTACCATCAGCCTGCTTCCAGGACATCAGCATAGACTTTACTGACATGGGACATGAAAACAGAGTACAAGGAAAAAGGTACATATTGGTAATGGTGGACAGATTCTCAAAGTGGGTGGAGGCAATCCCAACTAAAAGAGAAGACGCACAGACAGTAATAAAGTGGCTGCAAACAGAACTGATACCTCGCTATGGTGTTCCTAGATGCATAAGGTCTGATAATGGTTCACATTTCAGTAATAAGCATTTGCAGGAAGTGGAAGCCAGACTAGGAATCAGACATAGGTATGGATCAGTGTATCATCCACAGTCACAAGGACTGGTAGAGAGGGCAAATCAGACGCTAAAATCAAAAATAGCGAAGACATGTGTAGCATCAAAGCTGACATGGGTTGAAGCTTTACCACTAGCTCTAATGGCAATGAGGAGCGCACAAGGAAATGAGACGCATCTTTCACCACATGAGTTAATGACAGGGAGGCAAATGCCTGGTCCTCCAAGAGACGGTAGTCATATTCCTGCCTTAGATGTGCAGCAAGTTGAAATGAAGGCATATATGACTGCATTAATCATTCTCACGGAGGCTCTCTCCAAACAGGTCCAGCGAACCAGTGCAGCTGACCAGGAAAAGGTAAAAAAATCTCATCCGAGTGGGTGACTGGGTCAGGGTCAAAGTTCATAAGAGAAAGTGGACTGACCCCAGGTGGACAGGGCCGTACGAAGTGAAGGAGGTTACTTCACACTCGGTCCAGGTCATAGGTAAATCAGGAGCACCTAGGCACCACCTGTCACACTGTGCCCCAGCACCTGAGCCGTCCAGACCTCTAGCAGAGGTCCGAGGTGATCTGACGCAAAATGCAGGGTAATTTGTTTTCTAATTTGTAATTTGACTTTTCAGCAACCACCAACAGGTGATCCAATTAGCTACAGGACATGGAAACGACAATGTTTGGTTAAATTGGATTGTTGATAATGCTATAAAAAACAAAATGAGTGGCTGTGTAGCTTGTGCTGCAGCTAGACCAGCTATGTTCACCGAACCAGCACCACTATATCCTGAATCTGACCCAACAGGATACGCGTGCATGACAAATATGACTAAAATGGCTACTCCACCAAATTGCACGACTCTGGCATCCATATTTCCACCGATTGACAACCAAACTGCAGTAGGTTATTTCAAAGCTTACAAAGGACTAGGATCCAGATATGTCTGTTACCATTTCACCAACGATAGAGCTCAAACCAACCTAGGCAGAGTGCCAGAAGACTGGTGCAACATGACACGACCAGGCTCAGAGATAGGTTCTTGGGCTAGGGGAGGGCTATTCTACTACTGTGGGGGTCTGCGCTTATTCTCTAACATACCAGCATCTACGATGGGAGTGTGTGCTATGGTGAGGATAGCAATGCCACTTACCTTAGTGGGAGACAAAATACTACAGGAGCAAAACAAAGTACAAAACCTGACCCAACGCAGACGCAGACATATCTTAGCAAAAAGAGCAGCTGGAACTGAGTTCAGTCTGGACAAAGGTCCAACCTACATAGATGCAATCGGAGTGCCCAGAGGAGTGCCTAATGAATACAAATTGGTAGACCAAATTGCAGCAGGTTTTGAGAGTATCGTGAGTATAATTCCATGGATAACAGTGAATAAAAATGTTGATCGTATCAATTATGTGCATTACAATGTTCTTCGTTTGGCTAATCATACTAGGGATGCAAGAGAGGGTCTGGCTGAGCAGCTGGCCCCAACTTCTTTGATTTCTATGCAAAACAAAATGGCTTTGGACATGTTGCTTGCTAAAAAAGGGGGTGTTTGCTCAATGTTTGGAGACCTGTGTTGCACTATCATCCCCAACAACACTGCGCCGGACGGTTCAGTCACAAAAGCACTGAATAGTCTGAGGGCACTGTCAAACGAAATGCAGGAAGCATCAGGTGTAAACAATCCATTTGGAGATTGGATGGAAAACATGTTTGGAAAATGGAAGCACCTGATCTTGTCAATAGCAGTGTCAGCGGGAGTGTTCGTTGCAATACTGGTCTCATGTGGAGGTTGTATAATACCCTGTATTCGTTCTTTGGTTGGCCGTCTTATCACCACTGCCCTCTCCAAGGAACCACCACCACCCCCTCCTTATGGAGCTTACCCAGTATGGGAAGAGCAGACCAGCCTGGTAGGGTCAGGAGAGGCAGAGCCAGACATAAGCGTGTGAACAGGGTAGGAAGGTTAAGAAAGTGACGTCCTTCAGACGTCAAGAGAGGGATTTGTTGATAAAATTAGCTTATATGCAGCTTTAAGTAGCAGCTAGCTTATATACAGCTTAATCAGCAACTAGCTTATATACAGTTTAATTAATCACTAGCATATTTGTAGTTTTAATAACCATTAGCTTATGCAGCTCTATTAACCACTCATACAATGCCCACAGCACACGCTAGGGCCAGGAAGAAGCAGGAGGGAGATTACTGACTTAACTGCGCCACAAGGAACAGGCCGCCATCTTTAGAGAGATAAGGAAGGAACAATAGACAGTGAGATGCAGGGACAACGCCCTAAGTAGTCTCCCCTCTCTTGACAACTTGCTTCACAGGTCCGCTCTCATGCAACATTTCACACACACTGATAGAAGAAAACGCCTTCTGGGAGGGGCCAATGTGAACGGACGTTCAGGCCTCCACCCAGGTGTCATACACGTACAAACGTGCCACGCCTGCATCTTTGAATTTAACCAATGGGCCTCAAGGGGAGGAACCCTATATTAAGCTTCACACTGCCGTGTCCAAGTGTGTCTCATGGTGAATCTCTGAGAGTGCAACCATTAGCACCCATGCATGTTTAATTGCTGGGCTGAATAACTCTGTTGATAAATAAACTATTGCTTTGATATAACTATACGCCTCTTGAGAGCTTCTGTTTCATTCTTAAATCCGCTCTAAGTGTGAAAGATAGCTTTATTTTCACAACACCGGTGTGAACGCAGCATTAGAATTTGGTCAGAACAATCTAAAGACCTGAGCGATTAAAAGTTACTAAAAGGTTTAGGTTTCATCGAACGACGTGGATATGGTGTGATGGCCATTTTACATGGCTCGCCATCATCCATCAAGCTGTTGTAACTCGACTGTACTCGACGTAAGCAGGTTTCTATAATTACAGCGGCCCAAATACTGAACTTATTGAAAGGGTCTGTGGGCACACCATGAGAAAAATACTTGTCTGATCTAAATGTGTGCAAACTAAGATTGGAGAGCAAAAGTTAGATAACAGTGGTTCTCAAACCATGTCAGTGGGCATTAGTATAAATGATCTGTCCAGGAAATATCTCACGCGTGCACGCAGAGTGTGATGGTCACAGAAATGCAAGGCCAGAGTCCTGCTAGTACCCTCGACGTGCATGAAGTTGCGAGGGCCTGGTCAATGCTGCTCGCAGCTTTAATTGTGTATAATAGTCATAGCGCCACCTACTGGTAACAGGAAGTTAAAGTCTCGATACTTTGGCTTGTTTCTCTTAGTAGGTAAATGGGATTAACATCAAATTAGTTCCACACAAATGTAAGAAGTTCATAATGCCAGTTCATGAAGCTTTTGATGTTTCGTCAAACGCTGTTGCCGTGGCGACGCAGTCTTCGCTGTGAAAAACAAAGGTGCATTTGAGGGGCTAAAGATGATCTAAACAAAGCCACACTTGGGACACACATCTAAAGTAAAAATGTAGTTACATGTTATGGTTTTAATGCTTCAGATTGGTAATTCGGCTCGACAGCGCCCCCTACAAAATTTCGACGAAGCAGCCCTCGCAGTACGTTTCACATAGATTTACAAAATTTGGTAAGCACATATATCACATGTGGACTTAAAAAAAGTCTCTAGCGGCCATAGTCTAAACCCAACTGGGAGTCAGCCATTTTGAATTTTGTATGACTTTCTCGTGTAATTTTTGCAATTTCCAGGCGCTGTATTTTAACGAACTCCTCCTAGGGAATTAATCAGATCAACTTCAGATTTGGTCACTATAGTCTGAAGACCTTTGTGATTAAAAGTTACTCAAAGCTTGTTGTTTCGTGAAAGGCCGTTGCCGTAGAAAAACAAAGGTGTTTTTGAGGGGCTAAAAATACTCAAAACACAATCAAACTTGTCACACACATTTAAAATCCTGAATGTAGTTATCTGATGTGATTTTAATGCTTCAGAGTGGCAAGTCAGCTCAATAGCGCCCCTACAATATTTCGACGATGCAGCCCTCGCAGTACGTTTCACCTAGATGTATACAATTTGGTAAGCAGATCTTTCATGCTCTACACCCAAACGGAAGTCAGCCATTTTTTATTTTGTATGAATTTCTCGTGATTCTTTGTCCATTTCCAGGTGCTGTACTTTAACGAACTCCTCCTAGGGAATTAATCAGATCAGCTTAGAATTTGGTTAGAACAATCTTAAACACTTTGACAAATCAAATAATAATACAAATATATAGCATGTAGGCTTCTTAACATACAAGAGGAAGGAATTTCCTTGGTAGCTTGGATGTTCACGTTTGTATTTGCCATTTTGAATCTCGATCTTTTGGCTTCATCCGTACAGCTTGAGCAACTTAAATATGTATGAATCCTAAAAACAAAACCAACTACAACAAGAAAACCTAACTTAGTAAATTGATAGTGAGATAAAACTATGGTGGCCTTGAAGTGCATGATTCAACCACAACATATCAGCAAAACAGTGAAAACAAATAGATATTACACAGATAATTAACATGACATTTCATCAACAACAAATAATACCATTTCAAAAAAATATACCGTCTACTTTCTCATTGTTAATCAAGGTTAGATTTTTTAAATATCACTCGAGCATCTGACCAAGCTGGGAGCACAAATGCTGGAAGTTAAACTCAAGTCACTTTCACGGTTTTTTTCAAGCTTCTAAATAGAGAATTACACTGAGGGAACCTGTACTGTATCATGTAGCTGTGATTTGTGAGCGGTGATTTCTGACTCAGCCTGGATGCTAGCCTACTTCATCAGTGTCACTCTACTTTTCAAAGCTAAATAAAATGGAAACTGCTTGAAAATAATCTTGGGAGCAGGTAAACAAGTTGCTGAACATGGTTGTGGCAGCATTCTACATTATCAGCAGAGAAAGAGCAAAAATAGGACACCCACATTATGCTCCCAATTTGTATCTATTTGCATTCAGATGATACCTAAATATGTCACAACAAGGAACAGTCTGCTTAATTATACCGGGTCTGTTTACACTGTTTTAAAAAGGGTCAGTGTCTAACAAGCCCAAACTGAAGACTCTAATGCTTTAATATCTGCTTGCCTATAACCACCATGACAATAAAAACAAACCAACCTGCATGGGTTCTATCACACTGACTGTAGCTATGTTGCACCATAATTAACATTGCACATCCTTGGGTCGCCAGCAGTACACCTGGCATACCGCCTTCCTCACTATAGCTTTGCTAGAATGAAACAGAAAATAAGACAGAACAAACAAAATGCTATAATACATAACTAACAAGAGCTATGGACACCAAGGCAGGTGCAACAAGCATTATAAGGATACATAAACCAGTTTACCTTCCACTGTGAGAGCAAACTAAACGGCAGCTACAGCCCACATACACTCAAGACAGCCTGAAAAACTGTTTGCACGCCACTTAGTGCGACACACACTACTTTTCTAGATAATGACATCTGTCATCCTGTCATAGACATGCAATTAATGTTCACTTTTTTACCTTCTGTACTGTACATTTGTAAATAAATGCAAAACTATGTATGGATAATTCTGAATATTAAACGAATGAACTAATACAAAAGATGAAGTGGAGTGATTGCACTGAACTTCAGCTACGAGGAATAACACATTTAATAATAAAATAACAGAATTCAAGCAATTAATGAATTCAGTCTCGATTCTGAAGGTTGCTCCTGAGATCTTGACTCGTGAACATTAACCGCAATGCTTCATACACATAAAACAACATGGTTGAGTTCTTTAAAAAAGGACATTTTATAAAAGGTGAAAGGCTCTCAACATGTCTATGGCGAGCCGGCAGCTCATAGCTTTCTGTGCTAAGAGCTCAAACTACGGCAAAACTCTCACGTGCACTAACATGCATGGGGGAGTTTTTCCTGTTTCGATGTGAGGGTCCCGGGACAGAGGATGTTGCATGTGTACAGATTGTAAAGCCCTCTGAGGCTAATTTATGATTTTGGGCTGTAAATTGAATCGAATGCATTAAAAGCCTGAACTGCCGGCCTGGCTTTGTCAATAAATAGGTAATAGGGCTGGAATGGGAGCAAATTGTTGCAGCTCGCTTCCAAAATCTGGAAAACCATCTTGGATGAGTGGAGGCTGTGGTAGCTGCAGATTAATTACCATGGTTTTGGAATGACATGTCCAACTATCATATATGCGTGTAGTGTTAATTCGTCCACTTACTTTATGCCATGTATCGTACTTTGTTCGTTTGCTAAAGCACGTGGTAGGTGTGCTCAACGGGTCTGTGTGTGTTACCATGAGTGCATGTGTATCTGCCAGCTCCTCAGCATTGCATACCTACAGGGAGGGATACAAACTGGAGGACTCTTCACTCTTGGGATTTCATTTAGAGCAAAGCAGTCCTGCCTCGCTGTAAATTGGAGGATTTATCACACACACACTCAGGCATGCAAGCATAGCGCTGCAAGCTCTTACACGCTTATCCCACTTCTCTTTCAATTTGTTGTTATGTTAGACTCGGCGTCAGCACGAGCAAGTCAATCAGAAGCATCCCATTATCTATTCATCCTCCGGCATGCCCACTGCAAATCAAATTGCTGGAGAACCAGAGAAGCTTTGGGGACACACGTCAGCATCTCCACAGAACAGAGATGTTGAACAGAGAGAAGCAATCTTGAGGTCTGGAGAGAGAACGCGACAGTGATCAATAACTCTGTGTGATGGTGTACATATAGAAATCAAAGGCCAGTGACTTTCATAAAAGTAGAGAGGCAGGTGGAGAGCAGGCCCCCTTTAAAGGGGACATAGAGGGGGTACACACATGTGTACTCTGTGTATAATTCACTTTTGCGAAACGAATAAAAAAGAAAAAAAAGAAATACCACGGGAGCCATTTTACACACTGCAAAACACAATTATACATGAACTAAGATCATATCTAAAAGAATACTACAAGTTTTACCACAAAACCACGTTTTTCTGGGCAAAAAACTGCAGTACTATACTGTTGTTCTGTCTGTGGCATAATTGTAGGCCAAGGCAGGCATTATTTTTTTTTTTAAAGTTCAATACAAGCTCTTTTTTTCAAGCGAACCTGGAACTTTTTCAATTTGAGCTGTGCCATAAGTGTATCAGTTATTAACCTTTACACAATATTTACACAATTGAACACATCTCACAAGTGTTACCAGTATTAAGCCATCAAAATTATTAAAATAGACCTTGTAGTCAGAGCTGTGGACTCTCTTGAGTATGGTTATGCAATTTTCGAGCAGAGGCTTAAAAATAGGGCTAGACATATAAAGGATAATTATTAACAACCAGGACATCTACATACATACCACTCAGTGGCTGCACCCTGAGTTGCTGCCAGACTAGTTGAGCTTTAAAATTGCATTGCTGTCTGAAAGCTCACAATGATGTTTTCAAGATAAAAAAGGTAGTTATGTAAAGGGTAAAAATGAATTAGGCAATGTTGCTGCTCCTTATGATGACTCATATATCACAATATACAGCACAAGCATGCAAACTAACAAACACACAAACTGCACACTCATATTTTACAAACACAATTCTCTGTCTTACAATACAATATTTGGTTTTATGAGGAAGACTCAACTGTGAAATAATGGTACAACTCTTACCATTATCTAACTTATGAGAGAATGGTAATGAAAAGAAAGGAAAATCTGTTAATCATGTTATTAGTGGGTATAGAACAAAGTCAATTATAGAGTGGGTGTCACTGATAAAGAAATGTAATGTATGTATCGATATTACATTTTCTAAAAGTAATTTTATTGTGTTTTGCTAATTTGACTGTATGCCAAGCGGAAGTGTGCTATATAGTGAACACAAAACGATGTGGGTATCATTGCTTTATAGCAGTAGTAGTAGTAGTCAGGTCAGTTGTTGGTCTGGTGCATGGTGTTGATTACATGCTGATTAGGTTGATTGGGTCTGTCGGGGAAAAATTGTTTAATGTGACTCCTCTTTGAACTGAATTCTTCTATTATACCATAAATCTAAGCACATGTATTTTCCATCTAAGCTTGAACGTTTGGCTCAAGGGGCCCCATAGAAAATGCTTTCTTTTCCCTATGTTATGAGAACCAAAGAAAAGACAATGCAATGGAGCCTTATATGAAACATATGGTTACTAAACTGTATAAACATTCTTTAGAGCACAGATGTGCTGGCTGGATAAACGTTGATGGACACATATTTCTGCTGATGTGGAACTATGTCACTCAGACGTGCATTTAAGGGGGCCTTTCTCTGTCGAGAGGGAGAGCCTGTTTTTGTTCTGCTTAGGATGAAGAGATATTCTCTGCTAAATCAGCTGTCTAGCAACTTATGACTCTGTTTATTATGTTAGTACACATTTGAGCTGTTTACGCTCGTTATTTTGTTTTGATTTGTTTGGAAGCGTTTTAAAATCTTTTCTACATTTAATCCTGTAATAAATACTTAAAGGACAGAAAGCTTAAGATACTTTTGATTTCTCTCAAGAAAATACATTAATTTCCACCACAGGGTCAAGCTGCGTGTTTCCTCTGGTTTGGTGTTTTGTTTGCTCGGCACTCTGATGTTGGGAGATGCGCCATGTGTTATCCTGGTTCCTTGGAAGCAATGTTCATCCCCTTTTTGGTGTTGATTGTTGGTTGCAGAGCAGAAGGCTATTTTTTGTTTTCCCCACTAGGCTATTGTGGTGTTTCCTCAATATGTTGTCATTCCTAACTCTGCACATATAGATGCTTGGTCAGGACCCTTTGGCGTCATTTTTTCAAGCATTGGGTAGCCCTACGCATTAAACTATCATGCTTTACTATGGTTGCACATGGTTCATGTTTTGTCAAAATAATTAAGAAATACTGTGTTTGTATTGTTGAAGGAGAAAAGCAGGTGCTCTTCGAGGATGGGGCTAGAAATCAAGTATAAAATTTAGTTTTTAAACTTGAACACGTGTCCTTATCACAATTCATACCCTGTTGAACACTTGTTAAATGGAAACACATTGGATATCGCGCGGTCGCGGTGGCAGCAGGCCAAGCAGGCTGACCGAGACCTCCCTCTCACCGGCAACATGTTCCAGCTTATTCTGGGGGATCCCAAGGCGTTCCCAGGCCAGCTGGAAGATGTAATCCCTCCAGCGTGTTCTGGGTCTTCCCCGGGGTCTCTTCCCAGTTGGACGTGCCTGGAAAACCTCCAGTGGGAGGCGTCCAGGAGGCATCCTAATTAGATGCCCGAACCACCTCAGCTGACTCCAAGATCCCTCCTGATGACCGAGCTCCTTACCCTATCTCTAAGGCTGAGCCCGGCCACCCTACGGAGGAAACTCATTTCGGCCGCTTGTAGCTGCAGCCTTGTCCTTTCGGTCACGACCCAGAGTTGGTGACCATAGGTGAGGGTAGGAACGTAGACCGAGTGGTAAATTGAGAGCTTTGCCTTCCGGCTCAGCTCCCTCTTCACCAAGACGGTCCGGTGCAGCGCCTGCTTTACTGCTGCAGCCGCACCGATCCGCCTGTTGATCTCCCATTGCTGTTGATCGCTCCATCTTACCCTCACTTGTGAACAAGACCACGAGATACTTGAACTCCTTCGCTTGAGGTAGGCACTCTGTCCCCACCTGGAGGGAGCAATCCACCGGTTTCCGGCAGAGAACTGTTGGGAACGTAAAGGAGCGTGTTTGGGTTATCAGCATTTAAGAAACTGAATTCTTGACATCAATAGAATTATTAATGATTATTAATAACAACGGGGCACCACCCTGCGAACAGGGACCAATAACCAAACGATAAAACTAAGTCTCATAATTAGTGGTCACTCATAATGTCAATAGTCTGCGTATGACTATACATTCAGTGACAGTGAAGGTTTTTAAGTTCGAGCACAGGCCACTACATACACGTTCCTCAAATACATATGCACAAGTAATCACAGACGACTGCTCCTTAAAGTATAACAGAGTTTATTAAATCAAAATAATAAATGATCAAATCAATTAATATTGCAACCAACAAACGTTATCATACAATTTTATATGCCTAAACTAAAGAATGAATAAAATGGATGAGGGTGTATGTCTGTGTATGTGTGTGTGTGTGGGTCTGTGGGTGAAAAGGAAGGGGAGTCTTACAGCTAGTGCTAAAGACTGCAAAGATGGCGGCGTCGAGTGACGCGGGCCAAAAGGGGAGGGGCCTTAAGATACTACAGCTAAACTACCACCAGATGGCAGAGTCGAGTGACTCGGGCAAAATGGCGGTGAGACTGCTATACGTAATCACGTGTGCCGATGCACACATGTGTTGTGAGGCGATCGTTTGAACGGGGTTTCCCCAGGGGCAGAGATAGGAGCTGTGTGTGTTACGTGAGAAGAGGAATAAAAGGGGAGAGAGAGGAATCAGAGTTTCTGTGTGCGATGTCGCGTTGTAGTGAGAATGAGGATCGCCGATCGTATCTCACACAAGTTGCCGTTATCGCTTCACGAACTGACGACACTTATGCCCGATAGTCGCGTTTCCACACTTCACTCACAGAATCGATTCAAGGAAATAGAGCAAGAACAAAAATGAAATCAAATAATCCCAAAAGCAACAGTCAAACAGTTAATACACAATGCAACGGAGCTTCTCTGCTCCGTAATGATTGCGCAATATCTCAATATCACGCGACAGTAACTTAAACACACAAAAACACGGGAATATCAACATATAAATGAATGGCCTGAATTAAATTTAAGTTAATTTAAGCTAAGCTATGCCCAGATACCAAGAATCTTACTTGTCGATGCTTGTTACAACGTTGGAGTGTGTTCTTGGGGAAGTTGTCCGTTTTCCTCGTTAGGAAGGGGGGGCAGGGGGAGCTTTCAGCGCGGCCTTGTAGCAGGCGCTGTGTGTCGCACAGCTTTTGCTGGTGCGGCTTCGGTCCGTTGGCGTGGCTCTGGAGCAAACGCAGACGTGATCAATCCTCGCTGCAGGGGGGATGATCTAACTTCGGCTGACGGCGTGGTCCGTGCGTCTTACCGGGAATCGTCGGTGAAGGAGGGAGGCTTGGTCGTCTTTCCTTCGCCGGAATGTGTGCACCAAAAGAAAAAGAAAAGCAAAAAGCGGAGAACGGATCGCTGAAGCGGATTCGTTATCGCGGGCGGAGTGGGCCTTTACTCAGCGTGGAACACGGCTGTTTCGTCCAGCGAAATGGCTTGTGACCTGACAGGGTTTGAGGAGGGGTGAAGGGCCGTTGCTTCCTCGTGGCCAGCGTCGCGCTGGCGGGGAAAGCTGGATCTTCTGTGGCCTGGATGGGGGGTCCGAGCAAAGAGAGCGTTGTGTGCTCCCTGTCTCAACCGAGGTCGAAGGGAAAAAGCAATGAGGTGTGTACTGCAGGCGGTTTTGTAGAACAGTGGTTGAACCACAGGGGTCCTGGGGTCTCTTGGCTCTCGGCCAATGAGATTGCAGCGGTGCATTCAGGTGACTTCAGGAACCATAGTTTTTTTGGGGGGGGGGAATTCACACCCTCGTGTGAAATTCCTTTGCTCTCATCAAACTACAAATCAGGATGAAACCTTGACTTGAAAAAGTGAAGGCCTGATTCTCTTTGTCCACAGCACATGTTGAAGCCATTTGGTCAGACCCCAACAGAACCATGGCCTCAGATTTGGAGGTGCTAACTCTCATCCCCGCCGCTTCACACTCGGCTACAAACCACCCCAGTGAATGCTGGTCATCCTCCTGATCCGAGGAGGCTAACATGACCACATCATCTGCAAACAGCAGAGAGGCGATCCCGAGACCCCCGAACCTGACGTTCTCCGCCCCCAGGCTGCGCCTAGATATCCTAGAACGTGTCTGACTTATTGCCGAGAATGCAGACACAGCTCCTACTGCAGTCGTACAGAGACCGAATCGCCCGTTGTAACTGGTCCGGCACCCCATACTCCCGCAGCACCCCCTACAAGAACCCCCAAGGGACCCGGTCGAAAGCCTTCTCCAAGTCCACAAAGCACATGTAGACTGGTTGGGCAAGCTCCCAGAACCCCTCCAGTAGTCTTGCGAGGGTAAAGAGCTGGTCTACTGTTCCACGGCCGGGACGGAATCCGCACTGCTCCTCTAGAAACTGAGGTTCAACAAGCGGTTGGAGCCTCCTGTCCAGCACACTGGCATAAGCCTTCCCCGGGAGGCTGAGTAGTACGATACCCTGGTATTTCGAGCACACTCTCCGGTCCCCCTTTTTGAAGATGGGAACCACCACCCCGGTCTGCCATTCCATGGGCACTGCATCTGCCATTGAGTGGGCGATTTTCCAGATTGTTGTCAGGGCATGATTAGGGCAATCATTGCAACACACAACCAGCTGGCAGCTCCACCACTCCCCTGAGCCCTCAACATGACTCCCCTACTGCCACCAGTTCCACCACCACCAGTTTCTGGACTCCAGGGGATTATGCCTTATCTGACCTTAGCATCCTACTTCAGGATGGAGTCCGATCATAAAATACTTTTCAGTATTAATTTCTTCTACATGTATAATACATTATTGTTAAATTCTAATGAAGTCTCTTCAGATTGAAATATGTTTAAGCAGATCATAAAGGAGTTGTGAGTGAAGCAAAATGGAAATGTGTGTGTACCAGGGTGCACTGCTTCCATCTGAAAATAAAACCAGTGGAGCACAACCATTGTAAGAAAATGGGGACCACCAGACTGAGTGCTGCCAATTCACTTTTAACAATTATTATTCTCACTTTTCAAATTTAACTGGATGGATTATAGATAATACATAGAAATACATGAATAAATGTTCTTCTCATTTCAAGTACAATAAGGGCTGGATTAAAGAATAACTGGCAGAAAGCTTTTGAAAAATGTGCATCTTAAAATAAAGTAATTCATTTTAGAAAAATAAATTTCACTGAATTGTCCTGCAGCTTTAAATTCAGTTCATTCCGGTGTGAAGTGATGTCAATCAAAAAAGCCACGATATTATATTTTTCTCATCTTCTAACAAGATAAATCAGTGAGCATGGACTTTATGTGTAGTTATTAACACTTGCTCAGCTCTATTCTCTCTGTCATAATTTAACAGTGAATTCATGTGTTATGATTCTGATCATATTGGGCTCTTAGGTTTATTTTCTGTGTCGTCATTTAGATGTGAGTGGGTACGTTTACTCAAAAGAGTTGTGCTTTGTCTCGTAATGGCACTTCATTTACCGCTTTTATTAATCGTCACGGTCTCTGAACCGTATGAACTGTATGAGACACACTGGTTTTAAACTGCCAGTGTGAAGAATTAACCTATAAGAGTCTGTTCATTGTTAGTTAAAGACTCTGGTCTCTTTGACCACTTTTCTCTTTTTGGAGAACGTCATGTGAAATAACTTTTCTGACTCACGTAATATTCTCTTTCTCTTTCCTCGTCTCTCTCCCGGTGTGTGTACATCTCACTAGAGTCAGGAAACTTGTCGGAATACCCATATTTGATTGGCTGAGCTGCATCACGTGATGTGATTTACAACGCATTGGTCGGTGCAGTAACTTCTGAAAAAGCTGCGCCGGTTAAAATAGAATCGCTCCGTCAAAATAAAATAGATTTTAGGTCCTGGGTCTGGATACAACGGCGTCTGGATCCGGACCGCGGTCCGCCAATTGGTGACCCCTGGTTTAGAGCATTGTTCCAAGAGACTTATCTTTCAGTCTCTATGTGATACATGTGCCTACCAAATTTCATGCATGTACCTCAAACGTAGTGCCGGGGCTGCTCTTTTGAAATATTGTAGGGGGTGCTATCGAGACAATTTATAACAACCAAGACTATACCACATGAAATCTGTCTTTTCATCCGCTATGACATATGTACAAAGTTCCATGAGTTTTTGAGTATCCCAAGTTACAGACAAATCAGCTTGCTGTCATCAATGTCTCAAGGCTTTCTTTCTAAAATTGGAGGTTGATCTAGCGAAATGGCAAGGAGTACAGCAAAGTATAAAACTTGTCATTTCCCTTTGCCAGTAGGTGGCACGGTGACTGTTTCAAAATTGAGGCATTGGAATGTTTTCAGGCCTGTACTAGCATCCTGAATGAGAAATTTTGGCCAGATTTGACAATGTACCTTGGAGTTACAACAACTTCAATTTTCATGAAAAATTGCACAAAATGGACACCACGCCACGGTTGTTGCATGAAAACTCTTAAGATCGTGCTGACCAAGTTTGAAGCCGATCGCATAAATACTGTAGGAGTTTGTGAAAATAAAAAGACTGAAAACGGGAAAATTGGCCAAAAAGAGCTAACTACTGCAGCGTCCCCTAGTGGCTGAAGGAAATGAAAATGTGAGGGTATGTTACAGGCTGCTATGTGGACATTTGTCTCAAATGTTGTGAAAAGCACAATGGTTTCAAAGTTAGGTTGATTGATGTACACGGTTGATTGTGCCATGCCCCTCATACGTTAATTTGTCCATATCTTCTTAACGCGATAAGTTATCAACAAGTTGTTAGGGGGCTTTTGATGACATCGATTCAATCATGATCCACAACAAATTTGGTAGCAATCTTACCCAGCGTTTTGGAGCAGTTTGCAAAAATGTGTTTTTCACAAAAGTTAAATTCAATCATGATCCACAACAAATTTGGTAGCAATCTTACCCAGCGTTTTGGAGCAGTTTGCAAAAATGTGTTTTTCACAAAAGTTAAAATGGTGGAAATCTGAATGGCCGGAGATTCATGGTTACAGTGTATTGATTGTAGAGCAAATACAAGAATAATAATAATTCTTTGAATTTCAATAGGGCCTTCGCCCGACTTCGTTGGTGCTCGGGCCCTAATTAAAGCTGCAAGCAGCGATGAACGGGCCCTCGCACCTTTGCGCACGTCGGGGGTACATGAGACCTCGGCTTACGCAGCCGAGAATGTCTGCGACCATCGGACAATGCGACCACGAGTTACACATTTTTTTCCTGCTTGTAGTATTGGACCCTGGAAATTATGCTTTGCCATAATTCCACCACTTCCTGTCACCACTGTGTGGTGCTAAACAATGCACGTCAACATGCATGATGTTGCTCTATATCAAGTGTAGACAACATCATGTAAATGTCATGTGAATCGGATATTGTTTGCAAATAACGCTGATTTCCTTTCGCCATTGGGTGGCGCTTTCACTTAGATGGAAAACTGGCTTGTAGACATCCTCAGGCCATGACTGTTATCAAGCATGGCAAGTTTGGGACAGATTTGAACAAGTCCAGTGGAGATACATCAGCTTGCAGTCTCATGAGGAGTCATGTAAAATGGCCACCACGCCACGGCTACAGTATTCAATGAAACGTAAAACTTTTGATAACTTTTAATCACAAAGGTCTTTAGATTGTACTGACCAAATTTGAAATGGATCTGCAAAATTCCCTAGGAGTTCGTTAAAGTATAGCGCCTAGAAATGGTCAAAAATCTAAATTGCAGACTTCCAGTATAATTTAGAGCATAGTCTCAAGATACTTCTTTTTAAGTCGCCATGTGATACATGTGCCTACTAAATTTCATACATCTAGGTGAAATGTACCGCTGGGGCTGCTCTTCTGAATATTAGTAGGGGGCACTGTCAAGGCAATTTCTGATAGAAATGGCAAAACCCCATACAAGTTATTTATGTTCATCACCTTTGACACATTGCAAAGTTCCATGACTATTTGATCATCTTTAGTCACAGAAAAATCTGTTGCCATTTCATTGTGAATAATGCATTGCCATGGCAACATCTTTTATAGAAAACTCACAAAATTCATGATTAAGTATCATCAATGTCTTAAGGCTTTTCTCATATAATTTGAGGTCCATCAGATCAACTGGCTAGGAGGAGTACATCAAAGTATAAAATGTGTAATTTCCTTTTGCCAGTCGGTGACGCTATGACTTTGAGAAAGGTTTGACATGGAAATGTGCTCAAGCCTGAACTAGCATTATGTATGAGAAATGTGGGGCAGATTGGACAATGTACCTTGGAGTTACAACAACTCCCTCTTTCATAAGAAATGGCACAGAATGGGAGCGAAGTGGGCACACACCACGTCAAGGTTGTTCAATGAAAACACACCATTTTCACACATTTTCATCAACAAGGCCTTTAAATTGTCCTGACCAAATTTGATGTTGATCGCATAAACTGTAGGAGGGGTTTGTTAAAATACAAAGCCTGAAAACGTAGATTAATGGGAGTCGCATAAAATGACCGCCACGGCTATGCCATTCCATCAAATTGAGGTGACTTGACACTCTGAAGCATTTAAATTACATCAGATAACTACTGTATACTGTATAATTTAAATGTATGTGCCATGTTTGGTTCTGGTTGAGCATGTTTCAAAACGACCCTAATGATAAGCAGCCTACGGACTTCAGCCACCTCGCCCGGACCAGGGAAACCGGGTCACCCTCCCGGAGCCAGACCCAGGAGGGGAGCTCGTCGGCGAGCGTCTGGTGGCCGGGCCTTCGCCCATGGGGCCCGGTCGGGCTCAACCCGAATAAACAGCATGGAGCAGCCACCCTGTGGACCCACCACCCGCAGGGACAAACATCGGGGTCGGGTGCAATGCAGACCGGGCGGTGGGTCAGGCGGGAGGCCTGGGCGAGCCGTTCGCCGGCAGCATAGACTAGCTCTAGGGACGTGGAACGTCACCTCGCTAACGGGGAGAGAGCCAGAGCTGGTGCAGGAGGTGGAGCGATACCAGCTAGATATAGTTGGACTCACCTCCACACACAGCGCTGGCTCTGGAACCAAGCTCCTGGAGAGGGGTTTTTCCATCATTGCCCAGGGTGAGAGGCGCCGGGCGGGAATGGCGATACTCACGAGCCCCCGGCTGAGCGCCGCTGTGTTGGAGTTCTCCCCGGAGAACGAGAGGGTCGCCTCCATGCGCCTACGGGTTGCGGGGAGCAAGGCTCTGACTGTGGTTTGTGCTTATGCACCAAACATCAGTTCAGAGTATCCGGCCTTCTTGGAGTCGGTGGGAGGGGTCCTGGAAAGGGCGCCGCCTACTGACTCCATAGTTCTCCTGGGGGACTTCAACGCTCACGTGGGCAATGACGGAGAAACCTGGCGGGGGGTGATTGGGAGGAACGACTTGCCCGATCTGAACCCAAATGGTGTCTCGTTATTGGACTTCTGTGCTTGCCACGGTTTGGCCATAACAAACACCATGTTCGAACATAAGGTGGCTCATAAGTATACCTGGTACCAGAACACCTTAGGCCAGAGATCAATGATTGACTTTGTAATCGTATCATTTGATTTGCGGCCGTATGTCTCGGACACTCTGGTGAAGAGAGGAGCAGAGCTGTCAACTGACCACCACCTGGTGGTGAGTTGGATCAGATGGCGGGGGAACCGGTTGGAAAGACCCAGCAAGCCCAAACGTGTAGTGAGGGTGAACTGGGAACGTCTGGCGGAGGACCCTCTCCGGGAGGTCTTTAACTCCCACCTCCGGAAGAACTTCTCACACATCCCGAGGGAGGTTGGGGACATGGAATCCGAATGGACCATGTTCAAAGCCTCTATTGTGGACGTGGCCGCTAGGAGCTGTGACCAGAAGGTCATCGGTGCCTGTCATGGCGGCAACCCGAGAACCCGGTGGAGGACACCGGAGGTCAGGGAAGCCGTCAAGCTGAAGAAGGAGACCTTCAAGACCTGGTTGGCCCAGGGGTCTCCTGAAGCAGCTGACAGGTACCGGCAGGCCAGAAGGGCTGCAGCTGCGGTGGTCGCGAATGCTAAAACTCGGGCACGGGAGGAGTTCGGGGAGGCCATGGAGAAGGACTTTCGGTTGACCTCAAGGAGGTTCTGGCAAACAATCCGACGGCTCAGGAAGGGAAAGCAGGGCTTACCCCAGGCTGTTCTCAGCAGGGAGGGGGGGGAACTGCTGACCCGGATGGGTCACATCGTCGGGCGGTGGAAAGAGCACTTTGAGGAACTCCTAAACCCAACCAACATGTCCCCTGCAGAGGCGGCAGCGCCTGAAGATCTGCGGGAGTATGGGGTGCCGGACCCGTTACAATGGGCAATCCGGTCTCTGTACGACTGCAGTAGGAGCTGTGTCTGCATTCTCTGCAATAAGTCAGACACGTTCCCGGTGGGTGTTGGCCTCCGCCAGGGCTGCCCTTTGTCACCGGTCCTGTTCATGACTTTCATGGACAGGATATCTAGGCGCAGCCTGGGGGTGGAGAACGTCAGGTTCGGGGGTCTCGGGATCGCCTCTCTGCTGTTTGCAGATGATGTGGTCCTGTTAGCCTCCTCGGATCGTGACCTCCAGCATTCACTGGGGCGGTTTTCAGCCGAGTGTGAAGTGGCAGGGATGAGAGTTAGCACCTCCAAATCTGCTGGAGGGATTACATCTCCCAGCTGGCCTGGGAACGCCTCGGGATCCCCCAGAATGCGCTGGAACATGTTGCCGGTGAGAGGGAGGTCTGGGTTAGCCTGCTGCCACCGCGACCCGACCCCGGATAAGCGGAGGAAAATGGATGGATGGATGGATGAGCATGTTTGGCTCCTCAAAAAACACTTTGTTTTTCATGGCGAAGAATGCATCGCCATGGCAACGGCCTTTCACGAACTAACGAACTTTGAACTGCCAAGGTCTCGGGTATACTGACCAAATATGAAGTCAATCAGGTTGAATCTCTAGGAGGAGTTTGTTAAAGTACAGTGCCTTGAAATGGTACAAAAACGTCATCAAATTCAAAATGACCGACTTCCTGTTGGGTTTAGGGCATACCTCTTTGAGGCTTTTTCGTACATCCCATCACATTACATATACAACCAAATTTCATACAGCTAGGTGAAACCGAAAGTTGGGGCTGAACTCTAGGTGGCGCTATCGAGTCATTTTGGCCGACCTTAGCCCAACGGCCCAATTTCCTTGTTATTTTCACCGATCCTGAATTTTGTGCAAATTTTGAAGAATGGACGTATAGCCCAAGCACCCCTTGAAAGACGCAGAATAATAATAATTAAAGCTGCAAGCAGCATTGATCGGGCCCTCGCAACTTCACGCACGTCGAGGGTACTGAAAGGACTCTGGTCGATGCGGCCATGCATTTCTGTGACCATCATACACAGCGCCTGGAAATTGCAAAAACGACACTAGAAATTCATACAAAATTAAAAATGGCTGACTTCCAGTTGGGTTTAGAGCATAGACCCCTGAGACCTTTTCTTAAGTCTACATGTGATACATCTGCTTACCAAATTGTATACATCTTGGTGAAACGTACTGCGAGGTCTGCATCGTTGAAATATTTTAGGGGGCGCTATCAAGCCGACTTGCCACTGAAGGATTAAAATCACATCAGATAACTACATTCAGGATTTTAAATGTGTTTGACAAGTTTGATTATGTTTTGAGCATTTTTAGCCGCTCCGCTAGAGGTGGATAGTAAAATATTAGCAAGTACTTGGTATGCCATATATGCTTGGAAAATATGTCAGTGTTTGAAACGTTACAAATACTTATCGAGTGTATAGTATGTTTACTGTATGTTTACCATAAAAGTGTTAAGCTATAAAAGACAATCATCGAATGTATTAAACTGTAAAGAATCGCCAAGAGACAGACAGGGATTTTTAAACAGGCATTTCAGGGACGCGCAGAAGGATCTCCAGACCAGCGTCAATGGTCCATCGAGGGCGGTCAGCTGACTGAAGCCAGGAGGTGGAGTCAGCTGGATTTAAGCCAATTGTAATAAAGACAGACATTTTGTGGACTTTTACGGACTATAAAAGGAGATTCAAAGGAAGAATTCGGCCAGTTCATCACATTTCATCCAGCAGGTAACGCGCTTCCTGGCTGTGACGTGTATTGGGCTCTTTTCCGCGGATCATATTTCTATATCGACACTGTAAATATTTCTATAGATTTTGTAAATAGTGTACGTCACTTTGCAATTGTTTTAACTTCTGTAGTATTAAATAGTTTTGGTCATAATTTGAGCCGGCTGACTTTTTGGCACGGCTGTTTCGAGAGGTTTTCGAACCCAACACTACCCCACCATGTGCTCAAGGCCTTTACAAGTTGTACACAACAAACATCCGGGGTTCTTCCTCCTTCAGACCACATTGCATCCTGTATAACGATTTAACCTTCTCTGCTTCGAGAATAAATACTTTAAAGACAAACTTCTTTTCTCAATGTTTCTTAATTTAAGTATCATAGGACTCACGCGGTACAATGAAATAGTTTTTTTCCACCACAGTGTGTGTATATATATATATATATATATATATATACACACACACTCCACCAATGAGCAAACCCTTTGATGAGCTGGAGTTAGATCCACCTGGCTGGCTTCATTCCAGCTGCAAATTGCCATTGTTTTTTGCAAATAAAATAGTTCCCTTGATAGTAGCAGATCATCAGACTAATGTAATAGTATCAGCAGAGTGCTTT
Source organism: Melanostigma gelatinosum (assembly GCF_949748355.1). Taxonomy (NCBI): domain Eukaryota; kingdom Metazoa; phylum Chordata; class Actinopteri; order Perciformes; family Zoarcidae; genus Melanostigma; species Melanostigma gelatinosum. The sequence continues at coordinate 27,678,104 of NC_136642.1, read as the reverse complement.
ATAAACTTGATGGAGGTTGAGTACGGCACAATGATGGGAAATGAGAGCTCTACACTATTTTGGGAATATAAGTAATTTCGTATTTTAGAGTCCTGCACTATGCTTTTATTTGTTAAAAAGATTTAAAAATAACTTGAAAATGCAGAAATCATAGCAGTGGGTCTGCAAACCTCAAAACAAACAAGCACCATGTTGAGTGAGAAAAAAAGAGAAGCAGAACAAAAACAAATCCAGCACAATCTTACTCATCAAACCGCTAAAAAGCGTCAAAAGAACATCTTGGATTATTTGCGCCTTATGCTGCGTTCACACCGGTCGCCTTGATTTTTTGACGCGCGTCGAGATTACATACAAAGTCTATGCACAGATGCGATGAGACTGGCGCGGCGCGATTTTGCGATGGCGCGGTGCGTTGGACGCGTTATTGCAGTGCGGTGGACGCGTTGGACGCCACAAAATCGCCAACGCGCGAGTTGAAATTTTTCAACTTCAGCGACATAATCGCGTGACACTGTGGCGCGATAGCCTATCAGCGTTGAGTTGCTCCCCCTGTCATCACTGGCTTCCTGCCGTTGTTGAATCAGGAAATAAATCCTGTAGCCGTCTGTGTTCACCCAGAGCTCTACGATACCTCATATCAATAGAGACCGGACCAAACTATGTGTATACATGTGTGTGTGTGTAAACCATACGGTACAAACAATGAATAGACGCTGCCGTATTTACGTCTACGTGACGTTATTGAGTGCTGGTGGAGCTGCTACGATGTTAGCATAGCCTAGCACCGATCCATCAGAGCTCCATTGAGAAGACCAGTAACCTACAAATCGGTATCATTACGTAGTTATTTCGGAGTCCCTTTTTGTCGGAGAAGACAAGTACAAATCGGCATCATTATGTAGTTATTTCGGAGTCCCTTTTTGTCGTTTATTGCCGTTGAATCACAGCCAAATCAGTTTATTTTGTGTTCCTACAGCTGTAGTTAACAGCGACCGGTGGCTTGCTAGACACAGTGAATACAGCTCGATACAATCCACGGAGCTCCTCTGAACAATATTATGAACCAGACATGACGGCGTTTGGCATTCCGATGTTTGAGGGACTTCCACAACACGTACAAAGCAGCAATTGTCCTTATTCCTTTCACGGTTGACAGCGGAAAGAAATGGCGGCCAGGTGAACGGCTTCCAGGACGATAAACCACGCCCCCTCTCCGGCGCGACGAGATTTTGCTGCGTTTGGTGTGAACACGACCGGCGGCGCGTTGGACGCGATTGTGCAGTGCGTTGGACGCTTTTTTGCAGTGCGTCAAAAAATCAACGCGACCGCTGTGAACGCAGCATTAGAGAACAGAGATGCATTTTGATGAAAAAAATGATCCCCCTAATCTGTAAACATGCTGGAATCCTTGTTGTCAAAGGAGAAATCCTCAAATTATCTTAGTGTATAACGGCTTTTTTAGCAAAACTGGGTCGTTTTAGTTAATTTACCTATTGCACTAGACTTTTTCATTTCTTTCCAGAGGCAGATGCTCAAACAGCATTTCTAAAATAGGAAATTAAATCTGGACTAGCAGTTTAGCAGACATGCAGAAAGCACATAAACCAAACAATTAATCGGAAGGAATGTAGGGTTCAAACATTTCTGTGATACGTTTGTGTAGGTGACGGCAAAGACTAACATCAAAGAAATGGAATGTAACGGCAAAACATGCAGAATGTATAAAAAAGCTGATTTGATAGAGGAAAATAAAGGAATTAGTACACAGCAGCTACGGTAGTTGTCTGAGAACATTCAGCATCGAGAGGACTCTACTCTGAAACACTGACATTCAAAATGAATTGCATCTGCAAATCTGCCATTCAGGAGCAGCACAATGACAACAGAGAGCTGCACAGTGTTGTGTAGGTCACGGCTCAGTAAAGTACAACCCTCGACATGCTTTCACTGGGAGGGAAGACTGACAACGTAATGCCCATAAGTATATAACACAATTATGAAAAAGCTTATGTTCAATATGTAGTTGAACTACAATCACTTTTTTTGGCAATTCAAAACAAAATCTCTGAAATGTTTAAACTACCGCCATCCTCCACAGCAAAAGGCATTCCGCATAACCTTTGTGAGGAGCAAAGCCATGTTTGCTGACAAACCTTGTATATTTGTTTTAAATTGCATGGTAAATTATTAAGAGTGTTAGAGCTTGGCTCAGACTCCCCAGACTTCAAGCTAGCCATGCAATAGTGAAGCAACAGTCCATTCAGATGCACAGGACCCCATCTGCTGCTTCACATTAAGTTAGAAATAAAACACTTTGAAGATTGATCTTATAAGGCCTGGTGCCACAGTGAATACTTCAACGTTTTTCAGGCTAAGGACCCCCAAACTAATAGAGATGGAGCAGGGACCCCCGACTATATATATTGTATAAAATTGTGTTTTATATTAAATGGCCTAGTGCCATGTATTAACATACCTCTTTATTGTGCATTCAATACTAAGCTATTCAAATAATACACAGGTTCATATATTCATGTTTTTATGTTAAACATGTGCAAGGTACAGTGAGTAGTGGGGCAGTGCCACTGCCATTCATAAACATACCTTGTCAGCTGATACCAATGCCTATATCAACATTGTCTGTCGCATGATAATCATGCATACAAGCTATTCAAAAATGTGCAAACGAAAAATGAGTGATGGTAGATTGTCACTGACCGAAACTTAAAGAGTTAAAATCCCAGTACATAGTTTCAGTTCCAGTAAGAAGCCCTTCTCGATTCTTGGACGCCAGTCGAGCCTCCCCAGTTGTATTTCGCCGGTCTCCTGCGGCAGGTTCGCAGCGGGGCTGGGATCCCACCTCCACCGGGGCGCCCACACACCAGGCCGCACGCCAGCCGTGGTTGTGGAGCTGTTTCCCTGCGAACGTGTTCATTGAGTTGTAGATCCACTTGAGTCTCTCCAAAAGTTTTCAAATGCTATGGTGTCCTCAGGTTAGCGTAGCGTAGATCCAAACACCAAGAGCGCAGTTAAAATGAAACACATTGCCAGCCATAAAATGTGAAACACTGATAGCAAGAAATATCGTTCATACAAATCCTTTTCCTGGCTGAGTCAGGGCTGCCAGCTGTCGGGTTGACTGACCATTTCTTACGATGTCCAGCTTTTCCTGAAATGTCCTTCTTTGTTACGTGTTGTTTTTCCCCTCCTGCCCTTCCTTTTTTCTCTCTCCCTCAGTCTCCTATCCTGGCAATCAGTTGATTGGGTTCCACCTGTGGGGGCCGGTCGTCCTGCAATGTTTTGTGTTCAACAGCTGCACCTCCAGTCACCAGTCCGTCAAGCTCCTGAAGTTCGCGGATGACACCACCCTCATCTCTGGTGGGGATGAGTCCGCCTACAGGTGGGAGACTGACCAGCTGGTGACCTGGTGCGGTCTGAACAACCTAGAGCTCAACACTCTAAAGACAGTGGAGATGGTTGTGGATTTCAGGAAGAACGTATCCCCACCAGCCCCTATCACTCTGTGTGAATCCCCCGTCGAGTCCTTCCGCTTCCTAGGCTCCATCATATCCCAGGACCTCAAGTGGGAGCTCAACATCAGCTCCATCACCAAGAAGCCCAGCAGAGGATGTACTTCCTGAGGCAGCTGAAGAAGTTCAACCTGCCAAAGACAATGTTGGTGCATTTCTACAGAGCCATCATTGAGTCCATCCTCTGCTCCTCCATCACGGTCTGGTAAGCTGCAGCCACTGCCAAGGACAAGGGCAGACTGCAGCACATCATTCGCTCTGCTGAGAGGGTGATTGGCTGTAATCTGCCATCCCTCCAGGACTTGTTTACTTTAAGAACCCTGAAACGAGCAAGAAGGATTGTAGCTGACCCCTCTCACCCTGGACATAAACTGTTTGTGCCCCTCCCATCTGGTAGGAGGCTGAGGTCCATCAGGACCAAGACCTCACAACACATGAACAGTTTCTTCCCGTCGGCAGTCGGGCTCATTAACAGAGCCCGGGACCCCCACTGACTCTGTCATCCCCAGGACAATTTCCCACCGGTCACTCCCCCGCACATCCCTTCTATTACGCTCGACACTTTCACACTACTTACATCTCACTGGTTTATAGTCCTGTTACCTGTCCGCTTGTGCACTCGACTTCACTTTATTTTATATTTCACTTTATCCTATATTCCACTTTATTGTATATTTTCTGTAAATTTCTGTAAAGGTGTTTGTACTTTGCATTGCCGATTGTTGTTGATTGTTGTTATATGTTGCGCACCTCCCGTCATGTCAAATTCCTTGTATGTTCAACATACAATGGCAATAAACGGTTTCTGATTCTGATCGGTGGGTGGCACCAGCGGCAGGCTAGTCAATCGGCGGAGGGAGAGCCACGGATAAGATCAGGGACTCAGGAGTTCAGGGGCTGGTCTTCTATGATTTCCTGTCAATGCTGAGAGCTAAACTTGTTAGTGTTTGTGGTGAGAAGTTGCGTACAGTAGGTGAGTCTGGGGTACCCTGTACATTGGCACCCACGTAGTAGATTTGCTGTGTCTAGATACACTAGGCTTATTGGTCGGTGCCCCATCTGTATTTGGTTTTGGTCAAGTACATTTAGATAAGCTAGCGAAGCCATTTCGTTTGTTTGATTTCAGAGGTTAGTTAGTTAGGCCAAGTTTTGTTATGTTGGTTTCAATTGTTTGGCACGACCACACCTGTCCCATACTCTCCCACTCTGTGTTGTGACTCACACACGAATTCTACATGAGACAAACAAATCTTGTTTATGTTACAAGGGCTATTTGTTTATCATTTGGATTGTTTTATGTTAGTCCCTAATCCTCCCCTGGACCAACAGAAAAGGGACGTAACATTCTTTCTTGAGAAAGGCGTTGTCAGTAACTCCGCCACTAAATCCGTTTCTCCTCCTTATTCAGCCATTGAGTGTTAAAAAACAAAGCTAAGTAAAAAAGTAAACTAAACCAAGCAAAACCCTAAAAATGTAAATTTCTTCCATATCTTTCAATTTGGACTCTTACTACTCCAACTCCAACTCAGCTCTGCTGGCAAGTTAAGTTTCAGTTCACAATAGTCACGTGCTCGCCCACTGACCAATCACAGCGCACACTGCACCTGGAAACTGAGCTGTGTGTTAATGCTGATGTAGTTATACCTTCCAGGAGTGTATTCGCCTCTCTGTCCCTGAGTTCTCTAACACATTCAATGACTGTCAGTTATTGCTTAATCCCTTCTATGATAATCCTTCAGTATAAAAGTTAAGCCTCTGCAACTTTGGCCAAAGCTTCATGTCTTTAGTTATACTTTTAGCTCCTAATCCTAAAACTTTATGCTTATCTTAATTATGCATTTCCAAAACACTTATGATTATGACTAATTATGAATTCTCAAATATGAATCATTAAACACTTTTATTATAACTATTAAACACACAGTTCTACACTCAAATTTCCTACATCCCCATTCAATGCACATGGATGCACTTGTGAGTCTGCAGGCCTCGGGCCTCTGTTCTTACCTTGAGACACAGAGGTGAGATCTGATTGGATAAAAGCTCTACTTAAAACAAGCTGCACTGGAAGCAGAGCAACTGAGGAAGACAGGAGCTGTGCAATGAGAACATAAGGTAATGGGAACAAAAATTATAATACATGTAGTGTATTTAAGAAAACATATTAAATTATAAAATAGCTATAACTTTGTGATTCTGTTTATGCCAGCAGAGAAGGCCTTGCAGGCCCTGACGGCCCACCACTGGTATATATTAATGGTGAGAGAACGGGTCGGAGAAGTTATCCATTCTCTCACTGCAGGATCCAAAAACAAAAATATAAAAACAGTCTGTGTTCATCCAGCGAATTTGACTTGAGACCTAATAGGATTTCTTGAGAGGCAAACATTTCCTTGTGGACCTCCTGGCACCAAGCGAGCTTGGACGGAAATGTCAGATTTGAAACTCGCGTTTGGTTTTATCAGATGCCTGTCCTCAGGTCATAAAACCGGTGGAGGGTCCCTTTTGGCCAATGAGGGGATGGAGCTGTTAGGTGTGGCACATTCCTTAGATCTTGAGTGTCCTATCTACCAGGATCAGGCCTCTTGTTAAACATCAGGCCAACATATGCTCCTTTGTTTAAAAGCACATGTGAGGGCCTTAGTTAGCCATGAGGTCAGAGTCAGACCCCAACACTGGTAACCTGACTACTTGCATAATAAATTAGTTGTACCCATTATCTTCTGATGTTCCTTGAATATATTTCACAGAAAACATAAGTTTTAATATTGTGCTATTTCCAGTAAATAACACAATACAACATAGCTAACAGCAAGTGGGAAACCTTCAGACAATCTCCCTCTAGCAGGCTGCCTCTTTATTTACGTTTTTGTGGTGAAATGAGCACCAATCAGTCGTACCTCGTCCATTGCAGTGCATATAAAGCGAGCGTTAGGAATAGACACAGGTATTCCGACACACATTGAAACAGTGCAGCGCTCGGACACAGACTCATGGACATAATGTGTGTGATTTGTTAAAAAAATCAAACAAAATACCTTATTTTGTGTACAATTTACCTTTTGAAATTGGCAAGTTTCTGAGAAATAAAAGCGACAGGAACAGCGGACTTCGTCACTCTGTATACTATACCGGAGCTCTGACCATCTAATAATGACAAGGATGGGTTTGCATTGCATTCAGGTTTAAGCCCAATGCAACCCTCCTGGAAGCCTTCTTGTGCAAGCGTGCTCAGCTGGGACGAGACCCAGGGCAGACCTGCAACACTATGGAACAGTTATGTATCCCATCTGTTGTGGCATCTCCCGGTCAGAGAAAGAGGACGTGGCTGGGAAAACTAATGTCTAGACTACCTTACTTAACTTTGTTGCCTACTCCGCCAACAAAATAAAATCAACCTGTTACGGCCGCCGCAGTTTTGGTTTTGTATGGTTGTGTTTTGTGTAAGAGTGAGTGCTCTGTCTTGTGGGTACCTTTTGCATCAATTCAGGTGTCTCTCTGACTGGCTGGAGTTGTGGGTTGGGCCTGTAGTGTGTCTGCTGCTACTGTCCATCCAACACATCCAGTGTTTTAAAAATGATTGGGTTTCCAGAAGTCTGGTGACAGCATTTGAACAGCAGCAGTGTTCTGTCCTCAGCCTCCAAACCTGTCTGTCTGTCCCCATGATTATTTGGTTCGACTAAGTGTCCCAGTTGGCTTTATGAGTATTTTAACTTCTATGGAAATATTTCTGTTTGAAATCGCACTGAAGCTTTAAGGATGAACTGCCATTTTCTTTTATGCCCCTTTTCCTGTTTCCGTGGTGTCCTAGGGAGACAGATTTAGTAAATGTTTTTTTGTTTGTTTGCTTATTTCATTTCGGGTTGGCCAGCATTTTTGTTTGTTGTTTTTGCCTTGCTCATCCTGATCAATTTTGTTCCAGATTGTTGTTAATTTAAAATGAATCGAGTTATTAAGTAACAAACACTTTTGCCATAACTGAATATTTGTTATTGACACTGTGGTTTGGGGAACAGGTAGGGGAGGTAACAGCCTTTCTCGCTTTTATGCTGCGCTCCTATTCCCCTTGATGGGAGCTTAACAATACCTAAAATTGTAATCATAGCTACCTATTCAAAAATAGCCGATCAAATATCGCCGTGACTCACCGATTATGATTCATAGCGTGTCCCTCATCGTTGATACTGTTGAGAATAAAACTCATGTTGAGGAGAACACTCAGGTGAACAGACTTAGGTCGAGGCGTTTAGCTCAATTCAAGCAATAAGGTTTATTTGTAACAGAAGTATTATGTCCAGCAGTTAAACGTGCACGGACCTAGAAAAGTTCACTTTCTAGGAGCGAATGAAAAGCTAAAAGGCGCTTAAGCAGAGTGCGCATGCGTGTTATAGGTTATTCTGATGGAAGCCTATTGGTTAAAGCAAAGTTGCAGGCGGGGCTGTGTTTAGCAGATCAGCAGCCTGGTTGGAGCACTGGGCATCTCCGCCCACACTGGCTCACGTCCCGGGACCGCCTTCTCTGGAACGTCAGTGTGTATGAATATTGTTAACACTTAAGGTGCCGGAAAAGGGTGCAGTTCTAAGCTATTTCGAAGTCTCTGTGTGAATAGATAAAGAGAACTCTTCTCCTACTCTAAGATGGCAGTTTCCGCCCTAATCTGGTGTAAGTGTTTCTTTCAGGGCCACTGTATCTGTTTCTATCGTGCGAACAGGTGACAGAATGCCCTGCTCGGAGTTTTTGACCTACTTACAGTGACCTCACAACTCCGCAATATAAGCTTACAAGTATAGCGCATATTATTTAACATTGAATGAATATATTTTTATTTACAATACTCCACCAAAAACGGTCTTGCTAGATCGCTAAGGGTCCACACGATCCAATCCAGTAAAAGATTTAGTCCAAAACACATTAGTACATCCATCAATACCCACAGAGGGCTGTTGCATCATTTCAAATTAGCCAGCAGATAGATAATTTTCTATGTATTTTTAGTCATATCGCCCATTAAAATGTAAACATGTGTATCAAAATGGAGGCTGCGTTCCGCTGGTTAGATTGACACCTCATTTGACCCAATAGGAGCTTCCATAGCATGGCCACATTCTGGAACAGCCAACGAGAGTCCGCTTTGAAAGACAATGCCCGCCTCCCTTCTTTGGGTAAAGCTCGATCCAATTGCAACAGATCTGGTTGAAAGTCAGGTTTCAAATAGACAATGAAATTACGAAGAGAACACTATGCAGATTCACGCAAAGCAAGCTGGGTAAATGTTTGCAAACTCAAATCTCGCACAGTCAGTGCTTGTTACCGATCTTGAACACCAAAAGTGTCGTTAGTGAGAATTTTCAAGAATCTGTGAAAGTTGACTGGTTAAATATGTTGTAGACAACCATACATCAACATAAACAAACTATAATTCGAATTTCGGACACGTAGTTTATCGTAGTCTGTGCATTTTGACGTGGTGACTACGAGCCTCCAAATGCGCTTTTACTCTTAGTAAACCATGTATAAAATGTAAATTTTCTCTCGTATTGTTATCAAATTTGAACTTGTACTAGTACCATTGTGTTTTCCAGCGAATAAGTCCCAGCCATTGTTATCTGCAGGCATGTGTTGGCCAAAACAAATCCAGGCGGAAATAAAAACCTTCTGTTTCAGTGTGTTGTAGCTTCATTAGCTCAATGCTAGTATCACTTACAAGTGATTCTGACTGGTTGTGAAGAAGAATGTACAGTAAGAAATAACTTTGTGTGCTCTGCACTTAGCTCTGCAGGTGACTTCATGTGCTGTTAACAGAGCATATAATTTATCTAGAGCAGTGGTTCTCAACCTTTTTCAGTGATGTACCCCCTGTGAAATATGTATTTCAGCCAAGTACCCCCTAACCAGTGCAAAGCATTTTTGGTTGAAAAAAAGAGCACAAAAACTCCCCTCAGCCCCTCAGAAGACACGTGTCCTCGGAGCAAAACGTGAGAAGAGAACCCACATACACCCACATACAGTTCGAAACCCCTCCCCTTTTGTCTATCTCAATTCCTATTGGCTAACTTCCTCGCAGGACCCTCGCCCTGGTGTGATCTATAATCACCTGTCTAAAAGTCTCTGTCCCTACGCCTTGCTCTTAATACATTCAATGACTGTCTTTTATGGCTTAACCCTTCTATGATAAACATTGCAACTTTTGGCAAGAGCTTCATGTCTACAAATTATACTATGATACTCTTCTAGCTACTAATCCTAAAACACTTTTAGATTTTCCTAATTATGCATTTCCAAAACACTTATGATTATGACTAATTATGAATTCTTAAATATGAATCATTAAACACTTCTATTATAACTTCTTAACACACAGTTCTACACTAAAATTTCCTACAGCTGCATCGTCGAAATACATACAAAATTGAAAATGGCAGACTTCCGGTAGTCTGTTGTTAAATAACTGTCTCTGCATTTTATTATTGTTTATTCAAGTGTAAAAATATTGTACATGCAGTTATATAAATGTAAAAATATATTTAAGCACATTTCTGTTATTATAATTTAAATCCTTTTAATTTAGGGTTAAGAAACCCACATTACTCTATCAAAGATCAAACTATTAAAGAAAATATCAAAGACAAATATCAAACAATTTATTACAATAACTTTGTTCAATGCTTAAAATCCTTTCAAGGGTGCGTTTGCACAATCCCACGTGAAGTATTTCATGTGTTTTAAAGCCACGTTTAAAGTAGTCTTCAATGTGCTCACTACATTTCCATGTCAAATGTACAGTAACTGCTTCTATGACTGTGTTTAAGTATCTCATAATTTTGACTTTATATTTCATAATTTTGACTTTCAATCTCATAATTTTGACTTTCTATCATCATTTTAACTTTCTATCTCATAATTTCGAATGTGGGGATATTTTTTGTTGTCAACTCTAACTTTAAAAAAAATATATATATATATATATATATATATATATTTTAAACTTTTGTTTTTTTTTTGCTGGCGGATTCGCGGGCCACATAAAGCGTTTGATAGCTTCTGATGATCTAGATCCAATAATGATCCACAGCAAATTTGGTAGCAATTGGACCCAGCATGTAGGAGAAGATTGCAAAAATGTGTTTTTCACTAAATTCAATATAGCAGAAAATCTAAGTAGGCGGAGCTTAGGGGTCTGAGAGGCTTTTTTTTAGATCTAGTGGAGCCGGACATGTGTGTCGAATTTCAAATAAATCGGACATACTGGCCGAGGGGCGTCGCCGGTCCGATTTGTAGGGGGCGCTAGAGAGCCATTTTTTTTACACAGAAAGCTGCATCCATTTTCAAACTCTTAAGTTCCACCGGACCTGACAATTCCTCAATATTTGGTGAGTTTTCATGCATGGCAAGTACCCTCAATATAGTCCCAAAGTAGAAAAATATAGATCAGAATAATAATACGCCTTACAATATCAATAGGGCCTTCGCGGCCCGACGTTCTCGGTTGCTCGGGCCCTAATTAAGTATATGCCAGAGACAGCGTGACACACAATTGATAACGTTTCCCCCAAATCAATAACTGTCAAAATAGTGGGACAAATTAGTATATTGTGGTAGACAATGCAATGGTAACAACTGTGCTTGCAAGTTTCATGCCCACGTTATGTAAGTATAAATGGTTTGATTAATGTAAATGAAAACAAAATCCTCTGTCACACACTCTCGTCTCCCTTTCTCTCCCCTGTGTGCATGCTTTCATTCTTCTATCCGTGTGAATGATAAGCTTGAGCTTTGCCTCTTGTTTGTGTACAGTCCATCCTCTTCACAGGTTTCATTGTGGAGAGGAGCTTGTATGGTTCAGTAACTGGGAGTTGCTCAACGTCCTCACTGAGCAATTTTCTGATTGTCCTTCCTATAACTTTACAAAGTCAATCTATTCTGTACACACATATGTTGTGTCTGTCTGTCCTGGCAGAGGGATCCCTCCATTTTTTTGGGCTCAGTTTTTCATTATCTCAATCTATAAAACTGTGCATTTAATGAAAAAAACATTGAGGTACTTTTCTTATTTGTGATATTGGCCTATAAATAAAATGGACATGACTTGACTAGGTAGAAATGTGTACTCACACAGGTTATGTGCCTGATTATGTTGCTTGCTGAAAGAAATCAAGGAAGTAACAACTTCACCAGGCAAATAAAGGAAAATAATCACTGACCAAAATCTCAGTGATTATATTCTGACCAAATCTCCTTGTTTAGCAACAATGCCAACTTTCAGATTCATTGCAGACAGTAGTGAACTGTAAGTAGCATCAGGATCAGTTCGATTCTGATTTATTTTTCATATATTAATGTTCACACCAGGCCCGTTGTCTGCAGTGCTTTATTTCAGATTTTATTTATCTTATGATGATGCCATGATGATTATGTTACATGTTTGCCAGGCCTGAAGTTATAATACTCAACGTTGATTGGTTGCTAAATAAATATCATCATAATACATAGGCCTGGCCTATAGAATTGTTTATATGTTGACTGTTTCTATTGTTGTGTTGGTCATACTATAGAATGATGTACTGCTTGTGTATTGAAATAATATAGAAGATAAGGAATTTTAAGAAAAAATGCACACTGAATTGCCAACACAATATTGTATAATTATTACATTATTTTCCCATATTGTCAGCCCTAATAGAGACACACACACACCGGAGAGCCTCTCGTAGACCAACAACACAGGTACCCACAGTTATTCTCTCAAAGGGGCAGGGAAAAGATGGAATCCAGAATCCGTGGCTGGTTGGCTCTGACTACCAGCACTTCAGCACTATCCATGTCATACTAAATGGTGGTCAGTCAGTTTGCACTGTTTCCCCACAACCCCCGCCTCACATACTACCTCGTTTCCACCTCACTCCTCTGCTGCATGTTTTAAATATGGTGGGAGTTGTAAGAAATTTGAGCAAAGAACTGTGTTTAGTAGATATAATAAAAGTGTTTAATAATTCATAATTAAGAATTCATAATTAGTCATAATCATAAGTGTATTGGGAATGCATAATTAAGATAAACATAAAGTGATGTAAGATTAGTAGCTAATAAGACATGAAGCTTCTGCCAAAGTTGCAGAAGTTTAACAGTTATACTGAAGGATTATCATAGAAGGGATTAAGCAATAACTGACAGTCATTGAATGTGTTAGGAACTCAGGGAAAGAGAGTCGTGGAGACAGGCGTTTACAGAAGTGCATAGAGAAGTTAGCCAATAGAAATTGAGATAGACGGAAGGGGAGGAGTTGCGAACAGATATGTGGGCGGGATATAGAAAGAGTTTTTCTCTTCTGTTAGATAGGATCCTGGGAAAGACGTGTCTCCTGGATCAGGGAAGAGTTTTTTCCAAAGTGGGTTAATCGTGTAATATTTCATGAGATTAATGTACACCATGCTGAAACTGTAATTGCATGAGCAGGATTAAAATCCTTTTTGACGGTAAACCAGTTTCGGTAACGTTTTTAGCGCCGTGTGACTGTAAAGCTAACAGTCCACGTGTGCTGGCCTGCTCCACTCTCTTCGTGAGGAGATTTTCCCTGCACAGATCTAGCAGTTTTAAGGCAGAATGCAGACGTTCTGCTAACGCTGATAGAGTCAAGAGACTTTTCTTGCCTATGGAAGTCACTGATGTTAAAACCCACAAACCAAGCCAGAAATCTAAGGTGTAGTTATGGATTCAGACCTCAACCTGAACAGCCATATCAAGACAATTACAAAATCAGCCTACTATCACCTGAAGAATATATCAAGGATTAGAGGACTTATGTCTCAACAGGATTTGGAAAAACTTGTCCACGCATTTACTTCAGCAGACTGGACTACTGTAACAGTGTGTTTACAGGTCTCTGTAAAACGTCTGTCAGAAAGCTGCAGCTGATTCAGAACGCTGCAGCTCGAGTCCTCACTAAGACCAGGAGGGTGGACCACATCACTCCAGTTCTGAGGTCTTTGCACTGGCTTCCTGTCCAACAAAGAATTGACTTTAAAATCCTGCTGTTGGTTTACAAAGCACTGAATGGTTTGGGACCAAAATACATCTCCGATCTGCTGCTACCTTATGAACCATCCCGACCCCTTAGGAGACCCTCAGCTCATTTAAATCAAGATTGAAGACCTTTCTGTTTGCTGCTGCCTTTAATTGAACCACGTTCAATTAATATATTAATCAATTTCCTGCATTTCTGCATTTTATTTCTTACACTGTTTTTTAATTGTTTTTGAAATCTCCTTTTCTTTTGCCTTATGTTTTGATGCTTTTAATGGTTTTATGTGAAGCACTTTGAATTACCTTGTTGTTGAAATGTGCTATACAAATAAACTTGCCTTGCCTTGCCTATGGAAGTGTATTTAGCATGATGTACAGTTTATAAATATTTGAGGGCCTCAACTCCACCTGGTGCTATAGTATTTGCCCAACTAATGATTAATAATAACAACAATTAATATGGTATTTATTCGGACACAATATCCTTCCCTGCTGCACCAGGACTAGAGCCCCTGGTCACTGGTCCACTTCAAGTCTTGTTCGACTGTTTGTCGGAGGACAACTCAATGCAGTTTTGGTTCAACTTGAACTTAAAAATGTAATCTATTTTATTGTTTTCAATAGAGTACATCACCCAGGAGCCCTCCACACTATTTCCTTACAAAAACTGTTCATGTAGATCAGAGGTCTTCAATAGGGGGTCTGCGGAGGTACTGCAGGGGGTCCGCGAAATATTTGGTTGATTAGACAATTTGTTTTCTCTAAAAATGAATCTGTCCATTATTTTAATAGTTTAGTATTGTATGCAAGATAACAGGTATGTTTATGCATGGCAGTGGCACTAATAGGCCATCACTCATTTTTATTTCCACATTTATGTTTAAAATGAAAACATCAATTTGAACAGCTTGTGTGCATGATTATCATGCAATTAACAGACAATGTTGATATTGGCATTGGTATCAGCTGACAAGGTATGTTTTTAAAAGGCAGTGGCACGAATGAATATATCATTACATATCAACCTGTGTATTATTTGAATAGCTTAGTATTGAATGCACAATAAAGAGGTATGTTTATACATGGCACTAGACCCATTTAATATAAAACACAATTTTATACAATATATACAGTCGGGGGTCCCTGCTCCAACTCTCTATCAGTTTGGGGGTCCTTGGCCTGAAAAACGTTGAAGACCCCTGATGTAGACGATATCATCCTAGATTGTTTTGAACATGCACATGTGAGCACTCTCAATCGACTTGTTTTACTGGGATGCTCCATTTTTTTTCCTTCAATTTTATTGCTGTTTTTATATGTGCCCCTTTTCAATCCAATCTGTTCGGCTCATTCCCTCCACATTGGCTACATAGTTTCTCTACCTTAGATTCACTCAGCTCAATCACTTCAGCACTGATGGCAATCATCAGGGTGCTCATTTTAACAAGCGAGGAGCTACACAAGCTGCAAATGGCTTTAGATGAGAAGCTGCTTTTAAAGGAACAGGCTTCAACTTATTCACAGTCGCTGAGGGGAACTCAGCACTCGTGTCTGCCTTGAGAGGTAAAAAGCTCTTCCTGTTACTCTCATTAATATGGAAATTTAAGCCTGTAAGTGCATCCTCGCATCATTACAGTCATCAAGCTTCTTTTTACACATTTTGTTAACTGAGCGTGAAAATGACAAAAGAAAGGGAAACATTTAATCGTGAAAAAAATAAATAGTCCATGTATCTTTACTGTTTACTTATAGAGAGACTAGAGTATCCTATCCTAGGAGGAATGTGACCCATAGTAAACAGTTAGGTCAGAAAGTATTTTAAAGAGACTCTCAGGCTGTCTTAATGGAGAATGTCAAAAGAAAAATGCTGATGAGTTTTCAAACTGTTTACTTGCAATTAGGTTCATTCAGGGATGTGACAAAATTTGTTTTAGTGTGTCAACAAGCTAAGCTTTGAGTCACATTAACTTTTACTCTTCTATAGTCTCATAACTCATCGGTATTACATGTATTTCATAGAAATTGTGGGGAAGAAGAGCTGGTGCTTAGCCACTCCCTGAAATGTAACTGATCATTTCAGTTTATTACAACCTGGATCTTATTTTCATAGTTTTGTCCATTTTAAACTCTCACCAAAGTGTTGAAATCTGGGAAGGCAGCAAAATCACAAAAACTGTTCACGGGTTTAAGAGCAGTCAGAAGATCAGACTCATCCTGATTATCTAAGCCACATAGGTTGAAAATGATCGTTTTGTTTCTCGCAAAGCATCTCTGTTAACAGTAGTGATGTACCAAATTGTTATGCTACGATTAGTGTGGAAAAAATATCACAAACAGTATTATAATATGCATCAACATTTCCTTAAATACTAACATTAGAGCTGAACTATGGCACTGTTATA
Organism: Melanostigma gelatinosum; assembly: GCF_949748355.1. Taxonomy (NCBI): domain Eukaryota; kingdom Metazoa; phylum Chordata; class Actinopteri; order Perciformes; family Zoarcidae; genus Melanostigma; species Melanostigma gelatinosum. The sequence continues at coordinate 27,662,152 of NC_136642.1, read as the reverse complement.
TTGGCCGCCTAAAAGCCATATACACCCACAATATAACACACACACACATTCCACAGACAGCTGAAATCACTCTTGGATATGTGTGATCTTGAGGCAGTGCATTTTACATGACCAACTCTGTCAACAAAATAATAAATCATTCCCATGAGGGCAGGATACATATTATGCAGGACAAAATAATAAAAATGTCATGTTAAAAAATAACAAATACATAAGTACAAAATGCGAAACCAAAACTAATTTCAAACCAGCCCTGATGAAGTTGTATTCCAACTGCTGCAAAACTGGATGTAGTCTTACACATGGTAAACACATTTTCTCCCCTCTGACTTTGTCACTTTAAGCTTTCCTCCTGTCCCCCTCATGTCTCACCATGTCTCCTGTAGGGACGATAAGAGATTTGATTATCTGTAGACTGCAATATAATTACCTGTGGATTTGGAGTTTACAAAGTGGACATCTCTTGATCAGCAGACACTTTATCAGAGGTTTATCAAGTGGCAATCAAACAAAGGCCCATCTCTCTGGGAAGAAATCAAACTAAAGTGAAAAACGCGAGACAATTTACCTTGACTTCTCTTTTTCAGGACGACCAGTGACGTAAGTTTACGCACAAAACCATTGATCAAAACTTCAATATGTGCTTTTTCTTTAAAATACAGTCAAATGGTAATTAAATTCCATTACAAGTACAAAGAATCAACCATTACCCCCCACAGTAACTTCAGTACACATTTTCCACAAAATTGTCGACAGTGGTGAACTTTTCTAAATTGTAGGAAGCTTTAAATGTCATCCCTTACACAAACCTTTTCTTTCAATAAACCAATGAACGGGTTTGCTTCTTAGCGATTCGAAGATTGTTCCTTTCATTGGGTCCAAAGCCCTCAGGATGACCATTCAGAAGGTATAGATTGGGGTTAAGATAACATCTCTTTTGAGTTCAATACTGTTATGATAGATATGCATAAGCGCCGGCTGCTGACCAAATAGCCGACTACACATGAATCCAACCGGCTTCTTTATCAAACCATCCATTCATTTTTGATTGAAATGTTACACAATTATTAATATCGCCTTCTCTCATGCTTCACAGAGTGTGAGGCTTAGCGGCCCTTCACACACACACGGAGTGGAATGTACCGGAGCAGATGAGAGAACGAGAGACAGGTGAAGTGAAGATACCGTTGTCGGTACCGGTTAACAAACACGCTAACCTGCTGATGGATTCGGTATATTTGTGCTTTTGCTGAGCTAGACCAGAGAATATTCAGTATAAAAAATGCTGTTCTGCCTTCATTGTTCTCCGTGAAGTTTGCTGGATGTGATGTAATAGCTCCAGAGCGTTTGTTGTGGAGTAAGCACTGTACTGTAACCATTCAAATTGTATCTCAATTGGCCTTTTGTGCTCTGATTTAATTTGGAATGTAAATAACACAGCAGTCATAATATAGTTTCAAACTCAACTCCTGGAAATTGCTCAGTGTTCTTCACCAGTGTTTTATGTTGCGACTGTGGCTCAGTGATAGAGCGGATCCTTCAATCAGAAGATTAGCGGTTCGATCCCCAGCTCCGCTAGTCCATGTCGATCTGTCCTCGGCACTTAACCCCGCAGGTTGTTCCTGCAGTGGATGAATGGGTATGAATCAGTAGATAGAGTCCTGTTGGGCAGATAGCACCTTGCATGGTAGCCCCTGTCATCAGTGTATGAATGTGTGAATGATGACATGTTGTGTTAAAGCGCTTTGAGTGCTCGGAAGACTAGAAAATAACTATGTTATAAATTGTTTGAGTTGCATGTTTACTTTTATTGTGAAGAGCATGAAACAGGAAGTGCTTTTACTGTGAAGGAGCGAGAAGTAGCAAGGTACATGTGTTATTGATGCTAACAATGATGATAAGGAGAAAAACCCTATATGTCGGGTGCAAGAGTGTGCTCCGTTTACTCTAATGCCGTGTTCACACCGGTCGCGTTGATTTTTTGACGCGCGTCGAGATTACATACAAAGTCTATGCACAGACGCGATAAGACTGGCGCGCCGCGATTTTGCGATGCCGCGGCGCGTTGGACGCGTTATTGCAGTGCGGTGGACGCGTTGGACGCCGCAAAATCGCCAACGCTCGAGTTGAAATTTTTCAACTTCAGCGACATAATCGCGTGACGCTGTGGCGCGATAGCCTATCAGCGTTGAGTTGCTGCCCCCGTCATCAGTGCCGTAGCTCCTGCCGGTGCTGAATCGCAAACAACAATGGAGGACAACATACGTCGTCGTATCTCTACCGCGACCGAACTAAAAAGGATATGGCATGGAGGAAAGTAGGTGAGGACGTCGGACAACCTGGTAAGTTATTATTATGTCTTTGTTACTTGATTCTAGCTATCGGTTGTAATTTACTAACTAGCTATATGAACCATGTTAGCATGAAAGCTAGCCCAACCACCGGCTTTCACACTAAATACGTGCGTTCCTTGTCAGATGAGATTTGCCGACGGAAGTGGAAGACTCTCAGGGACACCTATTTGAGAAAGAGGAGAGAGGAGACAGAGAGAAAGAGTGGCTCAGGAGCAGGGCCATCAAAGAAGTGGAAGTACTCTGCGGTTATGTCTTTCCTCAACCCCTTCGTGACTCCCAGGGAGAGTAGCGGTAACATGGGGAGGGTCGAGGGAGACAGTACCGCAGAGTACTTCACAGATGCAGGACCAGACCAGGACGACATGTCAGAGGCAGCAACAGGGCCATCTGAGATTGACAGGAGAGGTTTGTTGAAGTGAAGACACAAAAGCACAGCATAGTTAAGTCATACAGAAAATATTACTACAGCTGAAGTAGTAACGACAGGCCAAAGCAGTGCAAGAGGTTTGTTTTTTTCATTTGGCAAAGCCTGGTTCTGTATAGTCTTCATACTTATTAAAAAAAATGTTTCATGAGCAAAAATAAGTTATAATAAAGGAGCTTTGAACCCTGGGCTCCGGATCTTAAACCACTATACTGTCATAGCTTTGAAGGCAAATTACTATTTAATTAAAGCAGCACTTTTGAGTCATAAAATTGTTTTATTGTTCATGTTCAAAGATGAAACAGATTGGTCATCACGGTGAGGAAGAACCTCAAGGTGCTGCTGCTCCTCCTCCTCCTCCTGCTGCTCCTCCCGCTCCTGCTCCACCCATGGGTATGTACATCACAAAAGTTGGATTGCATTTTTTTGTATGAATACAATTTATGCATTCATGGTATGTTTTTCACAATTACAAATATTTACTTTACAAGCTATTGTAGTGATGGGATGCAATAGTTTCACGAAATATGTTGTTTCCATGTCATACAGGAAAAAGAAGGGCCCCAAAAAGGCCAACAGGGATCGAGAAGCAGCAGGAGATAGAGAAGCGCCTTCTGCAGGCATTGGAGAGAGACACCCCTGCTCCACCAGCTCCACCACAATCTGAGGATGAACTCTTCATGAGGAGCCTGGTTCCTTCCCTGGAAAGATTGCCACGCCAGCAAAAGGAATATATAAAATTGCAATTTCACAAATTCATTTATGATGCCAGCACTGTGGTGCTGAATTTGGAACATTTGGATTAGACATCTGGGGGACAATCTTTCCAGGGAACGAACCAGGAATTAAAAAAAAACAATTGGTTTGTATTTTGTAACAATTAGTTTGTTTTTTGTATATGTTTTTCTATACATTTTCAATAAATCAATGCACTTCATTTCATGTTACTTTGTCCATGTTCTTTATTGTAGTTTTACAAGAAAACTTAAGGATACAACTATATATATATATATATATATATATATATATATATATATATATATATATATATATATATATATATAGTGAAGGACACACTGCTACAACATATATTAAGTAACATTGCAGGAGGTTTGCTCAGTAGTAATGTGTGGGTGGCTCTTAAAAGAGCTGTTTTGGATGTGCTTGGGCATTACACGGTGTCTTGCCATGGGAAGATCTGGAATTAGCAGGGGCTTTGAGGACAACATGCTTTCCATCCAGTGCTCCACAGCAGAGAGGAAAATTCCACCGCTCCTCAAACTGCACAGCAATTGATCTCCACTCCTCTGTGGTGGGCACAGCCATGAACTCCTCCACAAGGCAGTCCCAAATAGCTGTGGCAACATCTGGGACAATACCGGAGACAGTGGAGACCCCGACACGGAAGCTGTTTGCGATGGTCCTAAAGGAGTCACCAGTAGCAAGATATCTGCAGCACAGAAGAACATTCAATTTAACAGAGTTATTGAAGATACTGTAGCTGCTAATAGAAGTCGTTTTTTATTGATATGACTGCACAGCTGCTGTCATGAATAATAAACATCTTAAATGCTGGTGATTTTCGTAAGATTACATTATTTTGAGTATTGTCGGACTTCGGATCCATCATGGATCCAAACTCCATTCAGAAAAACTATGTTAAAGTGGCTTCCTTGCCCTGTTGTGGACCGACAAAGCCTGAACTTATTTCATTCTTTCATTAATTCATTTTATGGAACTGCCACTCACCGGAGACAGACGGACAGGCGCTCCGCAGCTGAGATGGAACGCCTAGGTGTCCAGTCGACAAATCCTGGGACCGACCCGAGCCATTAGGTCATCAAACTGGCTAATGGTTAGCCTCATGTAGCGCTGGAAGCGGCAGTCATCCAGACGTAGTTCCTGGAGAAGTCTGTGAAATTCACCGAGCTGTGTGCACCTACGGATGCTGTTATGGACCCAGAGACGACGGCGTTTGGCATTCCGACGTTTGAGGGACTTCCACAACACGTACAGAGCAGAAATTGTCCTTATTCCTCCGGTTGACGGCGGAAAACAATGGCGGCCAGATCGAGGCTTCCAGGACGATAAACCACGCCCCCTCTCCGGCGCTACGAGATTTTGCGGCGTCTGGTGTGAACACGACCGGCGGCGCGTTGGACGCGATTGTGCAGTGCGTTGGACGCTTTTTTGCAGTGCGTCAAAAAATCAACGCGACCGGTGTGAACGCAGCATAACAGTTGTAATACTGCAGTTACAGAACTAAACGTGTTCCATTCAAACCAGACGTGTCTTTGGTCGTCATTAGAAGCTCCACTTCACAACACTATACAAGTACAGTCCATTTACTATTTACCATGTTTTGGAAAAAGGAAATAACGTAACAGGCCAGCTTTACAACTTTGTTTTTGCTGTGCTGTGGATCAAATTTATATTGATATAAAAAGTGGTCTTAATATCTGAAAATAAATTGAACTTCAAGACTGGAAATTGGTGTAGTGGTGAGTGTTTAGTTTTTTTTCTTCAAATCATACATTTTCTCCTGCTTTGTGTGTAACAAAGTGAATGTTTATTCTTGATCCATAGCCCACAACCCGTGCCACCCCCTCTACCCATGCTTCACCCTCCGCCCCTCTGGCCGCACATACAGACAACCACTCTGCAAAAAAATAGCTTGGGGAGGAGTTTTGTGCCCTCAGTCATTACTGCTTTCACTAACAAGGACCAAGCCAACAACAATATGAGTTTTGAGAGGTTTATTGCGTGATAGAAGACGTGTTAGAGTTTGGAAGCGGAAGGGGTAGAGGGATGAAGGGGTCGAGGTAGAGGGTGAAAGGATGTAGGGGTCGAGGTAGAGGGATGTAGGGTAGGGGGATGGCGGGATGAAAGGGTGTAGGGAAGAAGAAGGGAGGAGGGTAGAGAGGGTTGTAGAAAGAAGGTTGGGGGGAGCGATGGTGGACCGCTGGTGTCCGGTGGCTGGCGGTAACGGAGGAATGGGGACTGTAGAGTGGGGGCCGTCTCTTTGGAAGCTCTGGTGGTGCAGAGTCTCCAAAAAGATCACAAAATCAGGTGCCGGTGGGCATTTCTGATGTTCAGATTGGAGCGGATGTAGGAGAGGTATGTGGGGGAAGACCAATGACCAAATTTAGACAAATTTCCCCCTGGGGATGAATAAAGTATATATCTATTATATATCTATATCTCTATCTACCAAGAATCTTAATAATCTGGTCGGGAATTCCTTGGCTCGAAACAGTGGAGGCGGCCCCAATTCAAAAACTCAGGGGGTATTCTGGATCTGGCCAGTATATGGTGGAAGTGGTGGTGACACCATGACCATGTGGCCCCTTTGCCCGTCTCTGTGATAAACAGGGGATCTTGCGAAGAAGTTTGGCTGGCTGATGTCGAGATTAAGTAGTCGCGGATAGGTTCATACGGACTTAGGTACGAGTCTAGTACATATCGAGAGCGAATATTTTGCATGTATACATGTTATATACCAGATTAAACAGCAACATCTGGGCAACACTATCATGGAAGTCACTTTTTACACACTCCAAACACAATTATACACAACTAATATAAGTAACTAGAAGATGTACCACAATATCACGTATTTTTCGCAACGAATCGGCAACCTATGCACTCTGTTTGCATATCCCAACACAACGCTGGCCGCTATCATGGCCCGATGCAGTGATCAGAAAGCACGAGGATTCGACCGTGAATCCCTCTCCGTGAAACCATTAAAAAGTTACAGCCAGAAAGCCAACGAACAACAAACCGCTCCACAGCAAAACTATTTTAACGCATCGTACCTTGAGATGATTTTCTGGAAGAAAAACGCTGGAAATTGACGGTAATCTGTTTCAGCCGTGTTCTCGCCGTGTCCCTTTGTGTGTGTGTGTGTGAGAAAATGGCGCTTCTGGGTGCAAGTATGACGAGATGGTCGGCATTTTACTGTTCGGCGAATCATTTTATGCTCGTGGTGGCGCGGCACGGTTTTGGATTTTTAGTGGCAAAAAAGTCTGCCAATCTACTCAAGAACCCGCCCACTGCTTTCCTGAGTCTCTTCCACATTGCACAAGGTGTCAAATGCTGAAATCCGCCAATCATAGGCTTAGAAAGGGCAACATAGACAGAGACGAGAAAATTCCATGGAGAGATGTGAGAGCTCAAAATTATGCCAAACTGCTGTATTTGGATATATTGAATACCAGTAGGGATAAAACAAGTGAAATATATAGTTATATAGTATATCAAATTTGAATAGAACAGCGCAACAGCTGGTTCCAAAAATGAGAATTTGGCTTGACCCTGCCTGACCTCTCCGTACTCAAGCCTCTATAAGTTTGGCCTGCTTCACTCAATCGAAGTAAAATTTGTTTGTGGAGACTTCAGACATGTGCTATGATTGTGGAGTATTTTTAGGCTTGGATCTGCATTATTTCAAAGAAATAATATCAATAAGTGGTTTTTTTTCAGGTGAACCTGAAACTTTTCAATTTCAGCTGTGTGCCATCTTCATTCACTATTAACCAGTAACATATACACAATATTTACACTTCAACACATCTCACAAGTGTTACCTGTATTATACCATCAAAATAGACCTTGTAGTTACAGATCTACACTCTTTAGTATGGGTATGCAATTTTCGAGCAGAGGCCTAAAAATAGGGCTGGAGTCCAAGAGGTTGATCAGTTTCTATGATAGCATAGTGGCATTAGAATGTGCTAAAGGCCACCAAGTTTGGGCTTTTACGGCCAAACATTTTGGGGGGACTATTAATTGTAGAAAGTCCTGGTTATTTTTTACACTGTGGATTTGGGAGGCAGCTGTATTTATAAAATTGTCCTCATTGACACAAAAAACAGATCAAACGGTGAATGGTTGGTGGATGGGGGTCCAATAGCAAATCTTTTGGGGCCCCTCGAAAGGTTAATCCGGCCATGTATAGGTCACACACACCTTGTTTATATTGAGCCATACCAGGTGCCTGTACTATGAAGAGAGTTCAACATACCCAGGGTATGTTTTGGTTATCTGCCTTAACTAACCCTAACAACCACAATCCCACTTGTGGGGAAGCCTGACCGGAGCGGCTTGGAAAGTGGTAGGAGACAGACACAAGATACTTTGTCCAGATAACAAAAGTTTTTTTTTTTTTTACAAAAGTGGCCCTGCTACACGTGTAACCAAACATATATACAACCAATTAACTTAGCTTAACTGAATTAAACTCAACTCATCATGCAGTAACTTGATAAACATATCAGCTGCACACTGATGTTCCCATACTTGGTCAAAGTCATCTGCTTATATAGAGCCTTCCATCAGCAGGATCTAGTTCATACCATGAGTACAGGTGACACCAATTACTTACTCAAATAGTTAAGGGACAAAAGCTATAGCTTACTGCACACCTTTAGGTAGCAAACACTTTTAGATAGTTTACAATTTGCTATCCACTCTCAACAATGCACAACAGATCACAACAAACCTACATACATGCCTATACATAATCTACTCCCCCCCATACTTGGTCTGAGCCTATGACATCACTGCTGCCATCATCCAGTGTATAAATAGAGGAAATGGTTGGGCGCCTCCTCCTTTAGACTCTGGAACACATGGTGGGTATGGTAAGTAACAAAGCAACTATTGAAATGCAAAACTGAATCAATAAAGATGAATGAACTTAATACCTGTCTGTGTTTTACTTTAACCAATATTTATATGAACTGTGGCTAAACAAACAATTGGCAAGCATGGTTAGATTTATAAATCAGTGTAATATGGGGACAAATGGTGTGTTCTCAGTAAATCAACCAGGGTTTCTCAATCTGGTTATTCACATAAAGAGACTTTGTTTGGAGCATCTGACCAATCACAAACATGGACAAGTCTATTGTCAGCAGAGCGGCACACTTTAGAAATTAAGATAAAACTATAGTATCAGGTAAATACAAAGAAGTTGAACACAAGTCAGGCTGAAAGTAACAGAACTGACAAATGCAGGAGTAACAGCTGGCAAGAAATTGCAAACTTTTGTGTGTAAATTAACAGATTTATAATATCACTGCTTCAAAGCACAATAGATGTGACTTTAATTACATGTGTGTATTCTGTTAAATGAATGTGTTGCTTAGATCTATTCTTTCAGCTGCAACTCAAGCGGTGTGAAACGGATTTGGGAGCAAATAAAAATGTATTTAAAAACATAATTTAAAGCAGTAATAAGGTTTCCTTCCTTAATTTGTAATCACCCACAGCGTACATGAAAGTAAGTGGAGCACCTCTTTAAGAAGTACTACGCTGAGCCTTCCACTTAGCACTTATTGTATTTGTATTAGTTTGTTTCTGCTCTGTACGTTGGCTCTGGTTTATGCTCTTAGATCAGGGGTGGGCAATTATTTTTTCCATGGGGCCACATGAGAAACAGAAAATATTGTGGAGGGCCAGGCCAAAAGGCTGAACTCAATTCTGCATAATATTAATTATATTTATTTATAAAAGCAGTATATAGCATTGTTTTGACAAGCTGGTAAGACTGGTAAGAGTACTGCATGTTATGATTAAGCAATGAAAAAACGAGGTTGCCTTACAAAAAATGTAATTTATTCAATAAAACACCAAAACAAACAAAATGTGAACGTTTTTACCATTTGTGACTCATATTAGTGATTATTTTCAGGCACATTCACCCCACAACACATTTTGAGTTCCATATACTGTTTGAAAGAGGTTCTTAGCTTTCGAAAGACACCACAATATTGTCTTTGTACTCCAAATAGTAAGATACATCATATTATATTATAACGATTGTCACTGAACTGTGATTTTGAGAAAAAGGCCTCCAAAGAAAGTGTCCCAGTTCACTGCTAATTGGTGCTTTTACATGCCAGCATTTCTAGTCTAACCACCTCATTTGATTTTTTTCAGTTCTTTTTTCCTGTTCAGTGAGAGAAATCTAGTCTCTGTTGGGCTTTCACAAGTGAATCAAAGTCAGGGAATGTCTGAGGTGGAGATGCGAAGCACAGCTGCCAGATGATCATCAGTGAGAGGATATATACCTGGATTTTGTAAACTTCATCACAGAATGTTTGTTCACATATGTAGGTAGAACCAACATCTTCTGAGCATGTCTCCTTATGTTTGGAAAGTTCTCCTCCTTGAGAGAAGAGTAAAAATCTAGCAGTGATCCTGACTTAAAGTGCTCTGCCAGTACCGCATCAGACTGCAGGTCAATGAGTTCCAGCTGAACATCACTGGGTGCATTACCAACACTGCAGGTAAAGGGAGAGGAAATCATGTGCATTTCATCCTCGATCATTCTGAGATCTTCAAATCGCCTTGAAAACTCACCATGCTGTGCTCCTAGCTTGGATGAGTACCTGCGGAGGTGATCAGCTGATGGTGTGACTTCTTTCAGGGTTTGCATGTGAGTGAGATTGTTGCTGTCCAGTTGGCTTGAAAGAAACTGCAACTTTCTCATGAAAGCCTTCACCAGGCTGTGCATTTCATGAACAAAAAGGCCCTTGCCTTGCAGTTTGGTGTTCAGTTCGTTCATCAGTGCAGTCACATCAACAGCAAATGCAAAATCGGCCATCCAGTCCTCATCTGAGAGCTCTGGGATGTCCTTGCCTTTCTTCTTGCAGAACTCTCGAATCTCTGCTTTCAGCTCCCATAATCTTTTTAGCATTTTGCCCAGACTGAGCCATCTGACAGCTGTGTGGTAGCCAATGTCACTATGTTCAGTCTCATGCTCCTCCAAAAGTGAAACAAACTGTCTGTGATTCAATGCTCGTGCCCTGATGAAGTTAACTATTTTAGTTACAACATCAATAACATGGTTAATTTTTAGCACTGACTTGCACAACACATGCTGATGTATAATACAATGCGAAAATACCAATTTCTGATCTGGGTCGATTTCAGTCACTTTATCTTGCATACGTTTCAGAAGTCCGACATTTTTCCCGGTCAGACTTGGACAGCCGTCCGTTGTGACACCTACCAGTCTGTCCCATTTCAGACCCAGCGTGTCCATGCATGCAACTACCTCCGTGAAAAGATCGCTCCCTGTCGTTGTCCCTTTCATTGACCGCAGTGCTGCCAGCTCCTCCGTAATCTTGAAGTCCTTTATCCCACGGACGAATACGAGTAACTGGGCTGTGTCACGGACATCGCAGCTCTCGTCCAAAGCAAAGGAGAAAAAGTCAAAACGTACCACTTCACGTTGCAGCTGAAGCTCCAGATTCGCCGCAATGTCCTCGATCCTTCTTGTCACGGTTCGCCTGGATAGCGGGACTTGCTCAAATGCTTCTTTTTTTTCAGGGCATATTAGTGCTGCAGAGTCCACCAAGCACTCTTTGACAAACTCCCCCTCCGAGAATGGCTTACTGTTTTTAGCGATTTTGTGGGATATACAAAGCTGGTCTTGGTTGCCGCATCCCTGGCTGTGTGAAGCTTGGTAAAAAAGCCTTGCTGCTTTTGTAGCTTAGCTAGCAAAGCTTCCGATGCCACCGTCTTTTCAGCGTCAGTCAAGTTTTTGTATTTCTCCGCGTGCTTCGTCTCGTAATGCCGACTCAAATTGTAATCCTTAAACACTGCGATCTGCTCTCCGCAAACTAAACACACGGCTTTACCTGCGACTTCAGTAAATAAATAATTAGCAGTCCATTTTTTGTTGAAAACTCTGCAGGCGTCTACCTTTTTTTTTTAGCATGAGTGGACATTTTTGAGGGCTAAAGTCGTCTCGTGTGTTGTGACTGCTCGTACACTTGATTCAATCATGCGCACGTATTTGATTTACGTTTTGCGTCATTACGTGAATAAAACACTTCAAAATAAAAGCACTGCAGCTTTAGTCCATGCAAGAGGTAAAATTAGAAAATATGTTTATTTTGTAATTTCCAATCAACCTCACACGGGCCAGTCAGAATCAACCAAAGTGCCACATGTGGCCCGCGGGCCACACAATGCCCAGGTCTGTCTTAGATGCTTGTTTAAAAAAGGAGATTCACTTATGACTTCTGGTGACTAGTAGTTCTCTTGAACACCTATGTTAAATACACTTATTGTAATTCGCTTTGGATAAAAGCGTCTGCTAAATTACTGTAATATAATCTAATGTAATGTTGAGGGCGTTGCCAGTCCCTGTGCAGAGGATGAATCTAGATTGTGCCTATTGGTGTGAGACCGGAGTTACTGGTGGAAGGAATTGTATTTTTAATATCATTTTGGGCAACTACTTGGCTGGCAGTTGTGTTTAGGTGAATGTGTCACTGCCTCTGGTACTCACTTCTTCTGCTTCAGGCTAAAAACAGCCTGATGAAAGTGCTGTGAGCTTTGTCAAAGTTGTCCCTGCATGTGCGGTTACACAGGTGATGAATCAACGGAGTTGGATGGGTGACGTGGAGGATACTTTGGCAAAAATCAGGAAAACATGACAGTCTCATAGTGAGATGCGGAGTGAACAGAGAGCTGATGGATCCTTGGACGGCCTTTTTGGGTCACTGCTGTCACTTGGTGAGGTGACTTTTGTCAGTGGCCAGCTATTTCAGGATGGTAATTTGGTGAGGAAGTGGGTTCCCCATTGTGGGGTTTTTGTTGCAGTTCCATCCAAGCTTTGTGGTCACGTGTTGGGTCAGGGTATTTATGTACCGTATATCCATAAAAATATGCAGATATGAAAATCATTACATTGCTACAATATATTGGATGTCTACGTTAAAGCAACTAATATATGTAATAGAACTGCTTTGCAAAGGATAGGTGTTGTACTTGTTAGTTTTAACATTATAGCAGAATGACAAAGGGAGGAGTGAAGTGAAATTACACAATGATAAATGTTAAATTCAAATTCATTTGCATTAGAAAGGTAGAAGGAAAGCAGGGCTGTTAGTGTTATTGTACTTTAATAACGTTCTCCCCATTAGAAAGGTGTAATGGGATCTTCCCATTATGAACTATAAAGCCATATTCTCTTTAGGTTCTCCCATCCATTTATATGTAGATGATGTCCATCCTATATCTCAGCCTGTCATAATTGGGTCTGCAATCTGTAAAGGAGTAGAGTACATATCCCTATTCTTATCACTCAGAGAGGAAGTGTGTGCATGGATGTGTAGCTACAGTGTACTATATATCTGTGTGCGTTTGCATTTGAATATGTGTGTGTGACTACCTTGCTGGGTTCTTTGGAGAGATATGGAGTGCCTTGAGCTCATTGGCTGGAATCACAAAGCAAGCGCATCTCAGATGTTAATTTGGAAATGAAGGATGTCTCTCATGCTTTTTCGTCCCCACTTTTAGCCCACTCTAGATCTTGAGAGTGCTTCTCATAGATCTGAGGAACGCTGGGGTTTGGTTTATCTTTTAGTCCCCTGAAGGTTGCCCTGTTTCATTGATCCAGTGTCCATTTCAATTCCAGGACAGACACATTCTTAATGTGTGACCTTGTTTGCATCAAGGTTGTTTTGCCTTATCAGACAGAGAAAGAGACAGAGACAAAGAATTCCAACAGTGTAGTCCCGCAATCTAGATTTTGATTTGCCTGAAATTGTTAATTGTCAAATTTCTTCTTTCCAGATTCAATATCACTTAAGCGAGTGCTTTCACAGGCTACTGTTGAAAATCAATAGTAGTTAGTCATCCCCACTAAAGGACATGTACAACAGCTCGATACTGTCACAACACTGGCACATGACTATAAAAAAACAACTTAATTTCCAGTGCAGAGGCTTTAAACTACATTTTCATGTAGAGTTAGGTCAAATCAAGTTTGTTGCAATAAGAAAAGGTGACCTATGGGGATCACGGTTAATACCTAAGAAAACAAATGTTCTCCATAATTTGTGTTCTGAATGATCTCCTTTTTAATTGTCACTTTCTGATATAGACAGGTTTCTGTGCAACGTCTTGACAGAGACGAGCTCTCAACTAGGTGGCAGAAAGCAACAGTCTTCACTTGATTTATCGCAGAGCCAAGCTCCAAAACTGAGATTACATGGAATTGTTGCGCAGTATATATGCACAACCGCAGATAATATGGATGGAACATCTTTAACATTCCGAGGGGATCATATGCCTTTGCTAAGAACAGAAGGAAATTATGTATCCAGGTGATTGGGGTCCTGGTGGTCCTGAAAGCAGCAAGAGTCTGTGCAGCATCCACTTTGTGTCTGGTGTGTTTCTGTTTGCTAACATTAGCTAGGCAACAGCACCGACTGCCTTGTTAAGCTAAACGGTGCTTTGTTTTATGACTATAAATAATGACTAAAATTAAGAAGATGCACTTAAGAAGAATGAAAGCTGAGATGACGACGAATGTTTTATGATCAAAGACTGCAGGAAATCCGGATGATCCATCTCCAACCTAAAGTGAGCCTGTGTATTTCTCAGTTGCCATCTTAACCTCTTGTACACGACGAAATATGTTGGGAGCTGAAACACAACCCCCACAGAGAGAAGGCTGGAGCACACGTGTGTCCGCTGCTTTGTGCAGACGACACGCTGCAATAATAACGCTACCAAAACTGGTTTACAATTATAAGGAATTTAATTCCACTGATGCAAGTACGATTACAGTTAAACATTGGAGTACATACTCCTATGAAATATTAAAACAATAAAACCCCATTTGCAAAAAACTCAACTCAGCTCCTCAGGTATAAAAACACGTCCGTCGTCTGAGAGCATTCACGGGAGAGAGAAAAAGACTTTAATTCAAACCTCCCACACATTCGTTCGCGACTCCTCCCCTTCCGTCTATCTCAATTTCTATTGGCCAATTTCCCTACGCACTTTTAGCTACTAATCCTACATTACTTTATGTTTATCTTAATTATGCATTCCCAAAACCCTTATGATTATGACTAATTATGAATTCTTAATTATGGATTATTAAACACTTTTATTATATCTACTAACTACAGTTTGTTGCTCAAATTTCTTACAAATACAAGGGAAATAGAAAGCTTTTTCTCCATGTCTGAAGTGCAGTACAAGTAACTTGACTTTTACGAAGACAGTGATGAAACTGCAAATGGCATAGATCATGCTCTGATGTCTGGAAAAGCATGAAATGGACATTAGACACACCGCAGCAGATAATGCCCTTGTCAACTTTGGAAAACACCACTGTGTTTACCCATTATTGAGCAGTGCCAACTGAACTAATCCCCAACCTTTTTTGCACCAGGGACCGGTTTCATGTAAGACAATATTTTCGCGGACCGGCCTTCAAGGTGTGGCAGAAAAACACGAAGAAATAAAATGATACGATTGGCATGAAAACAAATATCAAATGCATAAATAAATACAACTCACAATAACGCTGAATCAGTGGAGCCCTGAGCTTGTTTCTCTGCAACGAGACGGTCCCATCTGGGGGTAATGGGAGACAATGACACCCAAAGTCTGTTCCTGATGTCCAGTCTACTCCATAATTTAGTTTTGATTGCTGTCACTGCAGAACATCCTGCTTCACAGAGAGGATGTGTGAAATGGAAGCAGGGTTTTCAGAGCTTTAGTGATCTCAGGATATCCAGCCTTGATTTTAATCCTAACACCAGCAGAGTTGTCTCAGACATACTTTTAAATCCACCGTCATTTACAATCTCAAGCAGCTGATCTTCCTCTGTTGCCACATATTCTGCAGAGCGGGTTTGGCGTGTCAGAATTACTCCTGATATTTAATCAGACTCCAGATTAGGGGTGGGAATCACCAGAGATCCCGCGATATGATATTATCACGATACTTAGGTCACGATACTGCGATATTATCACGATACTGCGATATTATTAATTATGCTGCATTAGGTCATGGAGTGGTTGCAGCTCCTCATTTTCCCTGCATGCGCATGTTTTCCGAGTGGTGTCGTAAGTAGGCAGTTAAAGCGCTAGAAAAAGCTGGTAAGTGGACTTACAACCTGTTTGAAATCTATTCACATTGCGAGATATATCACTCTTCAACGTTTCAGTGAAGACAAATCCAGAACGTCGTCAAGCTATTTGTGTTGTTAGCTAATGCTAATTGATATCTTCTGGGTCAAGGCTTGTGAGGGATTTAAGTTTTAAAGCACTCCTAATTGTGGATATTATGTGACACAGTATATTTACTGAGGAAGTTTTGAACCAAGGAGTGTGTTTGAGTGTCTGTGTGATCAGGTTTGAGGAATGTGGGAGTGGGGGTTGGGCGAAAGTGGCTGCGTGAGGTGGCTGCGTGAGGTGTCAACAGGTCAAGAGCCAAGGAGGGGCTTGTTGGACTTCAGCCAATCAATGAGCTGATCGATGAGCTGAGAAATGTAACTTGCGAGGGACAAAGGCTATTCGAATTGCAGGAGACGCTCAGACCTCCTCGGTACCATGGGGCAGACATACCTGTCTGTCGTGTGGTGCGGATGGGGCCTCACTTTCATGGAATTTATGTTTGTTTTGTTGTTAATAGTCTGATTCGGTTTGTAACTGTTTTATGTTCGTATGGATAATGAATCCATTTGATTATGACTTAAACCTGCTGTTGTGTTTTGGAGGCGATTGAGAGCACATGGCTGCAGGGAGGGGGGCGATTTCTCTCTGTGTTCAAAAGATGCGGCCCTAACAGACTACAAGGCTAATGACACCAATGATTCTCTCCAGGAAAAGTCGGGGCCCTGTATGCAGCTAGCCTTCTTAATTCCTGTCCTGATAGTTTATAGAAAAAGAAAGGTGAGCCTGCGAAGAAACAACAGTAAATCTGCAAACTTATCAAACTCAACATTCATTCCTGTCCAAATTAATTGGGCAAATAGTCAATTTTGTGTGGAATTTAAGAGTTAAGGGTATTGACAAATGGATTCCAAAGTAAGTCAGTCAGTGGTTTGTTTTTTTAATGAGGAACATCATTTTTCCATTGATATGTGTTGAAGTATTAGATTTTTCCATAGTGTAGTACTGATTTGTGTCTTGATTTCCAGTTCATGAGGATGGTTTTCTTGGCAATGGTTAGAGCTATGGAGAGTATTCTGCTGGATGGGTTGTTGAGGTTAATTTTGGATATGTCTCCAAGTGAGCAGAGAGGAAGACAAAGTGGGATGCTGCAACCCAAATGGAGAGAGGTTATCGGTGATGTTCTGCCAGAATTGTTTAATTGGTGTACATTCCCATGTGGCATGCATGTAGATGTCTGTGGTGTTTTGTGGACAAATTTCAGTCTGTGAATCCCATTTTAAACATTCTTTTCTCTGTGTAGTGTACTCTATGAATAATTTAGGATTGAATTAGTTTCATTTTTGTGTTTGTAGATATAGAGATGATGTTTTTACAGATTTGAATCCAGAAGTCTCAAATCGGGATGATTTGTAGGTCTTGGTCCCATTTTTTGAAGGAATGGTTCATGCTGCAGAGATTTTCTTATTTCTCTTTTCTTGTAGTGATGTTAAACGGTTCTGATGTTATTTGAGGAGGATCTGAGTTCAATGATTTAATGTTGATTTTATCTGTAGGTATTGTAATAAGTGATTTTTCCGAATGCCGTGCTTCTGAACAAAATGAGACTATGGTGTTATTATGGAAGATGTGTTTGAGATGTGTGATACCTTTACTAGTCCATGATAGAAAATTATCAATATCTACTGGCTAATTTGAGATGATGCAACGGCCCTCCGTGGGTATTGATGGACGTACTAATGTGTTTTGGACTAAATCTTTTACTGGATTGGATCGTGTGGACCCTTAGCAATTTAGCAAGACCATTTTTGCTGGACTTTTATGCATGAGGGACACGCTATGAATCATAATCGGTGAGTCGCGACGATATTTGATTGGCTATTTTCGTGTGACAGAGAAGTTAACTGTACCCGCTGTTGTGATTGTATCTTTAAATGGCTTGCATAAATCGAATTACAAGAACCGTAGCTTTCTAATGGGATATCGCATCAGTACCTGTCTTTCCAGAGCAGTTGTGTACATGACATAACTGTACACTGAACAGGTTTTAAGTAGCTCTTTGTTTTCTGTTTTTTTTTATTTTTATTTTTTTATGTTTTTTGCTTTTCTTTCTTGTTGTTTTCTCCTTTACTACTGTAAACTGAGTATCACATGCACAAACAAATGAAAATACTTGCTCTTTGATTCTTATGTCATATGGTACATTCTCATCAATGAAGTATATGTTTAAAAATAAAATAGAGTAACCTTGGAAACAGCTGTAAACCCTGATATATTTAGATGGCTTTACTCCCATTGACCTTCACCAATTGACTTCAATCATTTCTATGTCTAAACCTTCTACCTGTCTCTTAGACATCATCCCTACTAGGCTGCTTAAATAAGTTTTACCTTTAAATAGCACCTCTTTACTAGATATGATCAACCTGTCTTTACTAACAGGCCATGTACCACAGTCCTTCAAAGTAGCTGTAATCAAACCTCTTCTTAAGAAGCCCACTCTGGAGCCAGAGGTGTTGGCTAACTATAGACCGATCTCTAACCTGCCCTTCCTCTCTAAGAGCCTTGAGAAAGCAGTCTCGAATCAGTTGTTATACATAATAGTTTATTTGAGGATTTTCAGTCAGGATTTAGAAAGCATCATAGCACAGAGACAGCGCTGGTAAAAATAACTAATGACCTAATTGCATCAGACAAAGGACTTGTCTCTGTTCTTGTCTTGTTAGACCTTAGTGCTGCATTCGACACATTAACCATTACATCCTGTTACAGAGATTAGAACATTTGATTGGCATTAAAGGAACCGCTCTACGCTGGTTTAAGTCCTATTTATCAGATCAATCTCGGTTTATATATGTAAACAATGAAACCTTGATGAACACCAATGTTAGTCATTGTGTTCCACAAGGTTCTGTGCTTGGACCAATCTTATTCACCTTATATGTGCTTTCCTCAGGCAATATTATCAGAAAACACTATAAACTTTCATTGTTCTGCAGATGATACCCAATTATATCTCTCGATCAAGCCAGATGAAACCAACCAGTTTGCTAAAACCATAAGGACATAAAAACCTGGATGACCTGCAACTTCCTGATGTTAAACTCAGACCCAGAACACTTCCGAAATCAATTATCTAATGATATAGTTTCTCTACTTGGCATTGCTCTGGCATCCAGCGGCACCGTAAAGAATCTGAGTCTTTGATCAGGATTTGTCTTTTAACTCCCAGATAAAATGCATTTCAAGGACTGCCGTTTTTTGTCGATGTAACACTTCAAAAATCAGACACATCCTGTCTCAAAGCGATGCAGAAAAAAAATTGTTCATGCATTTGTTACTTCTAGATTAGATTACCGCCGTTCCTTATTATCAGGCAGCTCTAATAAGTCTGTTAAATCTCTCCAGTTGATTCAGAATGCTGCAGCTCGTGTACTAACAAAATCTAGGAAAAGAGATCATATTACTCCTGTATTAGCTTCTCTGCACTGGCTCCCCGTAAAATCTAGAATAGAATTTTAAATCCTTCTGCTGACCTACAAAGCCTTAATTGGTCAGGCACCATCATATCTTAACCTCCACTCCCCCCTATTTTGGAATAAAACCGCCTAAAATGACATACCCAAATTAAAATGGCTGTAGCTTCTTAACCACTCTGACTATATGCATCAATGAGGTCTTTCTAGAAAGAAAACCCCCTAAGGTTCCTTGTGGAAGTGGCTGAGACCTGTAGGTCATACAGAAACAGAGCAGTGGGCCTTTGAAGTCAGTAAAAATTGAAGATTTTTGTCCGCCTAAAATGAAACGTATCTTTCAGTATAAATAACTGCCTGTGGCTGTATCTGTACAGGTAGGGCTTTAACTACACTATCAGTGAACAACTGCCTCAAATTTGAAGAAGATTGGACAAAGTATGACCATTCTACAGTGTTTCTTCCATGAAGAGATCCAGGCGGAGCTCTAAAAGGATATTTGGAGACCCAAATGGACACATGGTAACCAAATTATATTCTGACACACTAAAGGTGTTTCTCCCTTTATATTTTGATATTATATTATTTTCCTTTTATTTTTAGCCTTTGCAAATTGCAAAAACTATGTATATATGGTCAAAGACGTGGTGTGTGAGTAGCGGACTTGCTGTCCATAATGACTGCTACAGAGCGCACGATCGAGTATGGCGGTAGCTCATTTACGCAAATGTTATACGTTGCTTTACGGCTTACGTAAGAAACAGTCAAGGTTTGCACTATAAATACTAGCGTTTCCTGAAGGCACTAGTTCCATGGTAACATCCGCTAGCATATTGTCGGGTCTGTAATGTGTCTTTTTCCGTCGAAATGCTGCAAGATCCGACTTGCAGCGGTTATGGCGACTTTAGACAGCGTGTTTGGGCTCCATATGTGACAAAATCCATAAGAAATGAAAGAAAATAGATGTTTTCGTTGCAAAGATGAGGATTTGGGGCATGCTGGGATATCAAACATGGCCATGTTTTGTGACGTATTTTGCAGAAGCAAGCCGTACGAACGGAACGGCAGGGGATCGCGGTCGCCGGCGGCCTCGCGGAGTGGAGGAGGTTGAAGGGCTTATAGAACCATATTATCCTACTAGAGAGCTACGCTCCCTAAATTCAGGGTTACTTGTAGTTTCTAAAGTCTCAAAAAGTAAGATGGAAGCCAGAGCCTTCAGTTATCAAGCTCGTCTTCTGTGGAACTATCTTCCAGTTTCAGTCCGGGGGGAAGACACATTCACCACATTTAGTAGTAGGCTTAAGACTTTCGCTTTTGATAATGCTTATAGTTAGATACCTATATATGTTGCTTTAGGCCTAGATTGCCCCATTATTGCACATTACGGACTTTGTTTTTTCCCCGGAGTCTTTGTGTTTTCCCTCCTCACAGGTTTCCATGGATCGAGGTTATATCTGGACTGTGGTCCTGCCTGACACCCACTGCCACTATCATTATTATTATTAGTCACATTTCTATTACTTTTACCGATACCTTTACTGATTTTATTATTGGGGCCCGAGCAACAGACAACGTCGGCCAAAGGCCCTATTGTAATCCAAAGAATTATTAGGGACCAAGCACCGAGGTAGTCGGAGCGGAGGACCTATTGTTCTTCAAATGTTTATTATTAGGGCTCGAGCACAGACTTAGTCGGAGCGGAGGACCTATTGTCATTCTAATGTTTATTAGGGCCCGAGCACCGACATAGTCTGAGCGTAGGACCTATTGTTCTTCAAATGTTTATTATTCTTAGGGCCCGAGCACCGACGAAGTGGGGCGAAGGCCCTATTTAAATCCAAAGAATTATTAGGGCCCGAGTACCGACTAAGTCGGGCGAATGCCCTATTCACATCCAAAGAATTATTATGATTCCGTTGCCTCTAAAATCACATTTTTTCAGGGCTTTATCATACTCAAAAACTCCGAAAATTTGTGATTTTATGGGTCATATGCTCATGTATGACAAAATGGTTCACTAGCACCCCCTACAGTTTCACAGGCCACGGCCATCACCCAACACGTCCGATTAACGTGAAATTTGACACATATTCAGCTCCATGTGCTCTACAATCAACGCACTAACTTTGAAGCTCCGCCCATTCAGATTTCCATCATTTTAACTCTTGTGAACTTTTTGTCAACCCCACATCATCAGATCTTTACCAGATTTCACATGTTTGATTAGACTCCAGGCCTGAAGACATCTGCAGGCCAATTTTGAATCATAGTGCCACCTACTGGTAACAGGAAGTTAAAATTGTTATACTTTGGCTTGTTTCTCTTATAAACATCAAATTACTTCAACACAAATATAAGTTCAAAATGCCAGTTCATGAAGCTTTTGATGTTTCGTAGAACGCCGTTGCCGTGGCGACGCAGTCTTTGCCGTGAAAAACGAAGGTCATTTTGAGGGGCTAAAAATGCTTAAGCAATGAGCAACAACAGTTATTGCCTCGTTGCTTTTAGATTCTAATGAGAAGACACGCTGCTTCGTTTTACTTCTTCCGTTTGGTGGCCTTGAGACCTTAGTCTGTAATGTAAGTGTCTGTATGAAGCATGAAAAGATGTACGAAGATATATTATATTAGCTAATGCTAATCGCGGTTAGCATTTCCCCATTGCCGGTAATGTTAAAATTAGCTTAGATGCTAGCGAGTCGGACATGTTATGATGTTCAGAGAAGAAGACAACTTTAGTACTGTTAAAAGCATCTTGCCGTTCAACCTTTTTTGTTAACAGTCCTAGTGAGAGGTAGGTCAAACGTCAAAGGTACTTCATCCATATTTATGTTAAATGTGTTGGCGGCGCAAAGCTCCGAAAAACCCACGCATAAGCCGCACCGTTGTATAAGCCGCAGTCTCAAAGCGTGGGGAAAAAAGTAGCGGCTTATAGTCCGGAAAGTCCAAATACAATCAGCAGGACACTGCAGGGAGTTGAACCCCATCCCAGTAAACTGACAGTCTGTTATGTTACAAACACTGAAGCGCATTCGCACACATTCATTTTCTTTATGATCTTAACAGGCTTACATTTATGATTGTATCGGAGGTACACTCAAAACATTTGAGGCTTAAGACCTGGCAACATGATCTTGCTACGCTGCTGGTCGACGCAGGAAATATCATCTGACATGCGCATGTATGACGGTCACAGAAATGCATGGGCGCGTCACCCAGAGTCCTGCCAGTACCATCGATGTGTGGGAAGTTGCGAGGGCCCGATCAATGCTGCTTGAAGCTTTAATTTATTTTATATTTTTTTTATATTCTATTGTAAATTTGAATATATTTCTGTCTTGCACTGTGTTGATTGTTTGTTATGTACCACCTGCCAGTACAAATTCCTTGGATGTGCAACATACATTGGCAATAAACGGTTTCTGATCATGTAACTTCAGTCAGGGAAAACCTCATAGCTCCACCGGGCCTCCTTTTTGAATGAAGTGACAGCAGACAGCAAAGATGAAGGTTAACAGTGACGGGGCATTTTAATGAACCGAAACTTTTCATCTGTCTGTCCAAGGGGCTTCGACTAGGTGGGTCAAGCGCTTGCTGGCCATAGCCGGGACCTCGCATTCTCTTTGCTCTATGAGCGAGGAGACCACTGCCTCAAGGTCGGCTTGGAAATGCCCGTGGTGGCTCATGGCTTCTCGATTTTTGCTGGTCAAAAACCTTGTAACTCCCTTTAAGTTTAATTTTGGTAAAATTCAGGAGGCAAAGCCCAGCCGGACCATCTCCCAACGGAGGCAGCAGTTACATTTTACTCAAAACGTATGTGGTGAAACAAATTAGTGGTATAATCATGTTATTTCTAAGAGACAGGGTTGCTACACAACCTCAAGTTATTTCGTGCTGATATGTATACTTGTTCTTCCTCTCTTGTATTTCTGGCAGATTAGTTATCAAGGTGTTTGCTGCCCCCAGTGCTTAATACGCTAATTTTAAGTCATTCAAGTCGAAAGGAATTCTGGTTTAAAAGGTATTGCCATTACTACAGGTGTGGCCAAACCAACCAAGACTGAAAATCTGAATAATTAGAATGTTAAAGCACACAAACTAAATTCATGTACACAGGTCAATGATATTGTATATCGTTTTCTTATTTTTATGTATTGTATAGTTTGTCTTGATTTTCTCTCTTCTGCTTATTTATGTATGTGATGCTTTAACACCTAATTCCCCCTCCTGAAAATGTTTAGGGTTGTATACAGTAGGTAATGTGCCTCTCTTAACATGTTAATGGCGTTTATATTTAGGTATGTGTATATAACCCAGAATCACAACATTGAATAAACTTGTGAATCCAAGCAATGTGAGCCATTCTGAATATTTGAATCTGCTCGGTTTAGCTTTCCCATATTGTAAATTAAGGAAGAAGACAGACACCATAGCAACAGCAGAAAGTTTGAGAAGTTGTGAGCTGGTGGCGGCAGCAGCAGTGCTTGTGTTGAGTCGTTGGACTGGAACAGATATACGTTAATTGGAAGTAAATCTGACAGCTCTGGGGGAGAAATGAGGTACGGCAAAGAGAGGGGGGAAAGCCACACCATCAGCAGACACCTAGACCCAGGAATGCATTACGCAGTAAGCTCCCCGATATGAAGAGGATACTTCAAACATCTTGTCCTCATTATGTATTTATTGTTTGTAATATAGCCTGTATTTGTCCTCACTTTGTACATCAAGTCTGATGAAGAAACAGGGGGTGCCCCCAAGGTCTGCATCCACAATTATTTCCAGAGAGGTTTTGTTTCTTAATAAAATAGTTCTCAAGTTATTTTGTTTGCCTTAACTTTGAACGTCACAGATGGCTGGTGATTCTAATTGGGAACAAACAGGAGAGGAACGGGGGTGTTGGTGATGGGTGGGATGGGGAGGCTGGAGCAGGGAAGGGTAGGGATGTTGTAGAAGGGTAGGGATGTTGTAGAATGAAAGGGATGCTTTAGACAGATTCCCCTGTCATCTGAAAGAGTATGCTGTGAAGTCGGGGGGAAATATGGGCTATGAAAGAGGGACAGGGGCCTGCATTGAAGCCTTCTGCCAAGAAATCCGAGATAACAGCACATTAGGATAATATGGCAATCTCAGAGGTGTGTGTATGTTATTTAGGAATGAAGATCGGTAACACTTTATAATAACTACACGCTATGATTAAGTAAGAGTAAACACTTAATTCATCATTCATAATGTACGACTGAAATCCTGTGTGGATCAAGTGTGACCACTAGTTGGCGCTGTTGACGGGGTTTGATGTGATGGGGATAATGTGACGGGAGAAGAAGAGTAGCGAGAGAGTGTGTTCGGACTTGGTGCGGTTCCGTGGAAGCTTGACTAAAGTTATGAGGAAAACCCAAAACGTGTTGGACTGATTAATTCCTTTATCATACACCCACGACGCTTACACTGGTGGCAGCGGTGGGATTCAATTCAATTCAATTTATTTTTGTATAGCCCAAAATCACAAATTACAAATTTGCCTCAGAGGGCTTTACAATATGTACACGTTTGACATCCTCTTGTCCCGGGACCCTCTCATCGGAACAGGAAAACCTCCCCAAAAACCACTTTAACGGGGAGGAAAGAGGAAGAAACCTGTGGGAGAGCAATAGAGGAGGGATCCCTCTCCCAGGATGGACAGAAATGCAATGATGTCATGTTGTCAAGAAGAGTTGACCCCTCAGAGCTGCCTCGGTAACATATGAGCACATTCAAGGGAGAATCAGGATATAAGAGCACAAAGCATATACTCAGAATAAAGTGTATGAATTATATAACGAAATGTTTAATCAATATGTAACGAATGTTTAAAATGCATAGAGTGATTTAACTATTGTAATAAGTGTTTAACAAATGTTCTGTGTAACTGGAGCTGAGATAGAAATGTAAAGTCAGAATGACTTGCGATAAATGTATTAGTCAGAATGACTTTGCAGAAATCAGAGGCAGATGTTAGGGGTGTAGTTAGGAGAAGATTGTTGCAAGAGATGAGTCAGAGGCAGGAAGCCTGGACTTATATGGACATGTTCAAGAACCCAACGCCCTTTCCAGAGGGTGGGGGGGATGAGAGCATGTATTGAGCAGGAGGGGGCTAACAGCCCAAATGATGAATATAAGGAGACGGTTGCAGGCAGCACACTGGGATTTCAACACGCGTGCTGTCCAAATGCACCAGATGAGAAGATACGGACGATTGCAACTGATGTATTGAGGACTTCGTCTCCGTTCACGAAAAGAAGACCGCTGTTCGTGGACAACAAGATTTAAAGACGGAGGTTTTCCTCTCCCCACTGCTCGACTCTTAACATCTGGACAACGGAGAAGATGCAGCAGCCCGAGAAAGACTTTGTACTGAGTTTTGAGGACTGTTGGACGAACTCCGTTGCAGAGCAGGAGGACCGAGGGTCCGGCCGGACCTTCGCTCCTAACAACTCCAAAAGAACCTTTTCATCGCACCATTGAAAATCCAGCTCCAACCGAGCCGTCTCGGCAACTAAAACTAATGAGTATAATCAGAGAAGAAAATTAACGTAACGAATCAAATGTAGTGACATTATATGTGAGCTGTAGCTTTAACCCTTGCAAACTAACCAAATATAACCTGCAATAAATATCTAATCTGCATTTAAAGTAAATTTCTCAAGTGCATTCATTTGCTCAAGTAGTAAAAAGTTCCTCGTGGTAGTAAAAAGTTAAAGCCATTGTATGTCTAACAACTGAGTTCTGAAAGGTTATCCTAGAGACCGAATCCACTTAACAATCCCTTACGGTTTTAGAAAGAATTAATCCTAGCCGTTAAAACCTAACCTGGCATTTACCAAGAGCACTGATCCATAAGAGGGAAGCTGCCATAACCGACGCGACTGGTGGGAGCGCCCGGGGCCAGGACTGGTCTCTCGGCCGAGTGCGCTCTGACCGGAGGAAGCAGGGTAGACGTTGGGAGTAGCGGCAGTTAGCGGAGCCAGGTGAGTTCCCTCGCAAGAACACCAGCTCGACAATCTTTTAATAGAGAGCTGAGTCAGTAAGTAGCCCCGTATCGGGCCAGAAGTACCCCAGGATCTAACACGTGGCGCCCAACGTGGGGCTCGACGGAAAAGGAGTACGTTGAGTCTAAAAGAAGAACCCCGGCAGTCGAGAGAGGCTGTCGTTCGTGTACGAAAATACCTGAGGTGAGGCGTTGGGGTAGAAAGCAAAGCTGCCCAAGCCTCGAAGAAGTCCGATTGCGAGACATCCACGAATCGAAGCTGTGTGTGGTATTTACAAGCCAACACAGGAGAATCCGCAGGCGACGGGGAGCATCGACCAGACTCGCCCGACCTGTAGAGGGACCAGAGCCTGATCCCATCCCTTCCTCAACGCGCGACGAGAGGCTATGGGAGGAAGGCAACTCGAGACAACAAAGACAAAGACAAAGTCCAAGATGGAAACCTCGCCCGAGGGACCCGATGGCAACGAAGGCAGCCCGCAGACGACGACGACGGCTCAGCAGGACGTGCCAGCGACATCGACCCAGGACCAGGCAGCAGACGGCAGCGGGGACCAGCAGAAGGACGACGCTGGACCACGAGGAGCGGCATCGGGAGAACCGACACCGGATCCAGGAGGCAGAAGCAACATCCAACACCAGGTCATCCTGCACGGAAGAGGATGGACCACATGGGACGTTTCTGTCCAACAACACCTACTCGAACTGCACCGCGAAGAAGAAAAAGCAAAGCTGGGAGCAAAAGTAGATTGGTGCAGTGCACAGGGGGGTTATCTTGCTTCCCTCACCCATAAGTCAGGAATGCTGGTGGCAGTGGTAGGGTGTGAAGCACCCCCGAATACCAAACAGAAGGTGGGAGAGTGGCTACATTGGTGGCTAGTGGTAATGGAGACGATTAAAGGAAAAATAGTCACCGTAATCAGCCCGTCAAAAGACTACGACTCAGTCGTGAAGATGCTGGCCGCAGAAATCGGAGCGGGGGCAGTGACAATAAAACCGAAGGTAAAAGCCACCTCCCGCTACCAAGAGCATAAAAAAGAGCGAGACGCAATAGCGGCATACATAGCCAAACACCCAGGTTATACTGAGGAGACCGGCGAAGATCAGGTCAGCACCCACAGCACCGAGGTCTCCGTGCACTCCCAGTCAGAGGAGTCCTCGGGGTCTGACAGTGGGGACGACCAGGACAGCAGCAAAGACGAGGAGATCCCGGAGGAGGAAGAAGTGAGGGAGGACTCAACGCTGGACAGAAGCGATGCGTACCAACTGCTCCCGCTTTCCATCCAAACCGGGACTCCCGCTGCAGTAAAAAAGGTCCTGCAGGAGTACAACGGCCCAGGGCCGGGGAGGCCCAAGAAAGCTCAGGCTAAGACAAGACACGTTCGCTCCCCGAACCCAGAAGAGCATCTTCCAAAATTAAAAAAGATGCCCGAAGGGACCAAAAAATATGCGAACCAGACAGGGTTAACCGCATATAACCACTACGGAGAGCCTTGGGACATAGACAGCCATGGACTGGTTGTCTTAACCAACTCACATCTAAAGCCTCATATCTCCCGGTTCAGAAAAAGACTGGTAAACGAGGCAGGCAAACCCTACCAAGAAGAACTTGAGGGGCGCCTCCAGGGATATAGACAGAACCAGCCATCGGTGGTGGTTACGAGCGGCGGAACATCAAGCCATTTTGCGGTGCTACACGTACCGATCGAAGGATATGAGGATGGCGAAGATCAGGCCGCCTATCGGGACAACATAGAGGAGGCATTAGAAAAAGGTGTCACCCGAGCAAGCGAGTTGTCCTTCAAAAGAGTCGTTATAAGTAACGACGGGGCCAGGTCCGGCAACCTACCCTGGGAGGTAGCAGAAGAAGCGGCAATGAGGATTATGCGCCTCCTGACGAAAGCTCCCCACGGTTGGAGCAATATCCAGGAATTGGTGATAGTCACCTCGGCGGCCCAATACCACGAGAGAAAAGAGAAAATACTGAGACCCCTCTACAGGACAGAGGGGCCAAACAACTGGAGGGCAGGACAGCCAAAATACGAGGACGAAAACGCCCCAGCCGTGAAAGCAGTTCTGCCACGGCTCCCGTCATCAGCAGGATTAAAGAAAGAAGCGGCAGAACAGAAGGGCTACCAGGAATCGACACCCGGTCCCTCGAGACGAGAAGAGCGACGTCCACAGGTCAGCTCAAGCCAGGAGAAACCTCCAAAGAATAAAGAAACTCCAATCACCTCTCCCCGGACAGTAGCGGTGCAGACAGAGGTGGAAACCCCCGTGCCAAACGGGTCACCGCGTGGGATCACCAGCCCAGCAGAGTCCACCGGCCTGAAGAGAATGCACTACGCAGGAGGAGGAGGAGATGAGTCCATCCTAAGGTTCCTAACTCCTGAAAGGATTAGGGAAAGTCCCAGAACTCCAAAGAAAACACCAGAACCAACTCAGCCGGCCTCACCGACCGCAGAACCAGAGAGAGAGGAGGAGGAAGAAACCGCAGCTGTAAGTTCAGACGAAGAAGACACGGTGCCAAGCCTGACTTCAATCGAGTACGAGCCACCGGGAGGACTGACAGACCTGAAGAGGGGGAGCAGAAAAGGCAAGAAGAACGTGCTGCCCCTTGTCTCAGTGTACACGGCTTCGCAGAGACTCGCCAGGGACGAACGTTACGGGCCCATGACCACCAAAGACGGAAGAAAAGCCTATGCTCCAGAGGTCGGTCAAACGGGTTATGATGTTCCAGAAATATGGATGCACGACCCCGAGGGATTGAAAGGAACAATGGTCTACGCAACAAACGGAGAATGGGCGAATTTTCTGATGACCCCGACCTACGGCTCCCTCGCAAAAGCCGTGGAGCTGACGAATAACTTTCGCACGGGCTTTGTGGCGATCGTGTACGACGTCATGTTGCGACGCCTGAAGAAAGCAGCCTACAAGCTGGCCACGGAGGAAGAAAAAGCGCTGAGGCAAGACATCTCGGACAGCGAAGACGAACAGCCACCTCCAGGTCAGGGCCTCGCACGAAGCAGCTGCCTCACCACCGCTGAAGAAAATGACTGCATAACCAAGATGCAGGCTTCTACCCAGAGCTTTGGTGAGTTCAAAAAGATCAAGGCGATGGTGGCCAACCGAGACCCAAGAGAATCAGTGCAAGAATATCTGACGCAGAAATGGCTTATGGTAAAAGCCAGCTCCACAAACGATGAGGCGAAAAGATTGTGGCTGGCCCATGTGACGGACCAACCGATGGGTCCCGAAGAAACCGCGGAACAGCATTACCGTAGATTAGTGCTGGAAGACTGCGAAGACGAAGAGTCACACATCGACAAGGCAAGAAAAAGCTTAGAAAAAGGGCAAACTCTCACCCAGGCGTGGTACGCCTTGAGACAGGCGATTCCACCAGACAGAAGTGTGCAAGCCCTTAGGAAGCTGACAAAGGGCCTAATGAATGACATCAATTTCGTGACCCTAAACATCAACAAAAGTACCACAGAACAAATCCAAGAAACAGTAAGAAAGTGGGATTTGAAGAAAAAACACGTGGAAGAGAAAAGAGAAAAAGGAAACCAGCCGAAGCCGCCGGCTCCCAGGCCCTCGTATGACAACGCGAGGCCCACCGAGGGACCCGGCCCTTCACAGACACCAAGACGGCAGCCTGGAGGATTCCAGAGGGGTCCGCAAGGCTACCAAGGCTACCAGCGTGAGCCCGGATTCCAGAGGGGTCCACAAGGCTACCAGCGAGAGCCAGGAGCCCAGAGGGGTCCGCAAGGCAACCAAAGGGAGCAGGGTGCTCAGAGGCAAGAAGGATTCCAGAGGCAGGGCGTTTACCACCGGACCCCGCCGGATCAACAACAGGAGGGGCCACGGCCCCCACCAGCCAACAAGAGCGGTTTTCTCTCTTCCGAGGATTACAACAAGCTGACAACAGAGCAGAAACAGGCCCTTCGTGTCTCCCGCATGGAAGCTGGGAGCGAAGGGCAGAGAAAGTAATGGCTAAGCGGGCGCGGGTCACAGTGGATCATGCCTATTGGGTGGGGGACGACATATACACCGACGTGGATGGAATCCCCTATCAGGTAGATACTGGTGCAGAAGTGTCAATGACCCGCAAATGCCTTGAAACAAAAGGACACCTGACTGTTCAACTAGCCGACGGAACCATCAAAAAGATTCCGTTTGGCGTCTGGAAAGGAGTTGTATGGGCTCTAGGACCCTACAATTTAATGACAATAACAGACCTAAAAGAGCTGCATAGCAGCCCAGAGAATCGAACCCCAATACAAAAGCGACTCAGAATCCTCGGGGCAAAACTAATCCAGATGGGATCGTTATCACAGGAGTGGTACAAACCGGTGAACATTCCAGAAGTGACCAAGCAACAAATCGAAGACAGCGACCTTTCCCCGGAGGGAAAAGAAACGCTAGAAGACATACTTTCCAAAGCCGGAGTGGCTAGGTTAAAAAATGACTGTGGAGACATGGGTGCGAAGTACACCCACACCATAGAAGGGGGTGTACACCCGCCCGTCCGCCAATACCCCCTGAATCCAGGGGCAGTTGCAGAAATGGACCTAATAGTCACGGAGCTCAGCGAACTAGGAGTGGTGCGCGAGGAGCCAAATCCCATCACAAATAGCCCAATACAGGCAGTCAAAAAGCCTGAGTCATCGGGAGGAGGATGGAGACCTGTTATCAACTTCAAGGCCCTCAACCGCAGGACTGTCGCCAACCGAGCCAGCCTGATCAACCCCCAAGGGACGCTGAAAACACTAAGACTAAAAAGGTACAAATCCTGCATAGATCTGGCAAACGGATTTTTCTCGTTGAGGCTAGCCAAAGCCTCCCAAGGCAAGACAGCGTTCACCCACAAAGGTAAAGCGTACGTCTGGGAACGGCTACCGCAAGGCTACAAAAACTCTCCGAATGTTTTCCAGTCGGCCGTAATGGACATACTTGACGGCCTAGAGACAACCATCTACATCGATGATGTATTCATTGCAGATGACACCGAAGAAGAACATCTGCAGAAATTGAGAAAAGTCACAGACCGACTAACAGCAGCAGGCTTGAAATTGAATCTGAAAAAATGCCAATTTGGACGATTCCAAGTGAACTACCTGGGGTTCCAGGTCTCCAACGACCTGGGACTCTCAGACGGATTCCGGGAAAAAGTGGAGCAGATCGACCCACCAACCTCGCTGAACGAACTACAGAAGGTGCTGGGACTCTGCAACTACGTTAGGGACCATGTCCCTAGCTACCAGAAGTATGCAAGACCACTGTATGTAAAAACTACGAAAAGAAAAGCCAGAAGATGCCCACAAGAAGTGGGAATGGACCGCAACGGATCAAAACAGTTTGGAAAACCTGCGGACAGCCATTAAAGAAGCTTTGCGGCTGGAGCCACGAAGCCTTACAACGAAGCTGGTGGCAGAGGTCAGTTGCAACGACGACGACGCAGTGGTAAAAGTGTGCAACGAGGGCGGGGGAATAGTCACTTTGTGGAGCTACACCCTGTCCTCCATGGAAAAGAAATATCCAGCAGAAGAGAAGGAGTTGGCAGTTCTGGCAAGGTATTGGAGCACCCTGAAAGACCTTGCTCAAGGGCAGGGCATCAGGGTCCTCACGCAAAGCCAGGTCCATCGATTCCTAAGGAAAGCCACGGTAGAGAGCACGAAGGCGACGAACGCGAGGTGGGGACGTTGGGAAGACATCCTGCTGGACCCAGACCTCGAAATCGGCCCTGCACAACCCGTGAGTAAGAAAAAGACGATTCAGGACGAGACGCCATCCGAACCGGTAGAGTGGACTCTATACACCGACGGCTCGCGAAAAGGACAAGATGAGAAAGCCTACTGGGGCTTCATTCTCAAGCACAAGGAGAAGGAGTGCTTCAGACAACGAGGCCAAGTCCCCGGCAGTGCCCAGACCGGGGAGGTGACAGCGATACTGGAAGGTTTGCTCGAGTTGGAGCGAAGAAAGGTGAAAAGAGCTAGAGTCATAACTGATAGTTATTACTGTGCTCAGGCCCTTAACGAAGACCTGTCCATATGGGAAGAAAATGGTTTTGAGAGTGCTAAAAACAAGAAAGTAGCTCACGAAAACCTATGGAGAAAAATAGCCGAATTGCGGCTAACAATGGAGCTCGAAGTGGTGCACCAGAGGGCCCACACGCGAGCAGGAACTCATTGGCAAGGAAACGAAGAAGTGGATCGTTTCGTCCAGATGAGACAAATTGTCTTTGTTGGGATCGAGAAGTGGGAAGATTTGCCCAAAGGACGGGTAGTCCCAGAAGAGAACGTGAAGGAGGTGGTGCAAGCAGTGCATGGAGCACTTGGACATGCAGGCACCGTTCCAACGCGAAGGGAACTGGAAAAGCAGCGACTCTGGATTCCTGAAAAAGAAGTCCGCAGAATCCTTCAAGACTGTGAGTTGTGTGGTCGATACAACGCAGGAAGGAGAGGACAAAGAGTGGGAGGACTCACCATTAAAAGTACCCTACCCTGGGGTTCTATCTGCATGGATGTGGCAGGACCCTTAGGGGTACCGGGTAAAAGTGGAGAAAAGTACCTGTTGGTGCTAGTGGACTCCATGTCAGGGTATGTAACCACAAAAGCAGTAAGAAAAGATAATGGCAACAGTGTTGTTAGCATGCTGGACCAAGTCTGTGGCTACTTAGGGTTGCCTAAAGAGCTCAGGACTGACAACGGAACGCATTTTCGCAACGCAAAAGTGGACCAGTGGTGCCAACAGCATGGGGTAATGAGGATCTACTCTCCCCCATACACCCCCCAAGCCAACGGGGTGGTGGAACGGACCATTGGTTTGGTAAAAAGTTGGATTGGGAAAAATGCCAACTCGAGAGAATGGAGCACTAAGACCCTGGAAATCGCCAAGGCCCTGAACGACCGCTACCGAAGTGACAGGCCCTCCCCAGCGGAGGAGCTGATGCGCCGCCCCTTCACATCACAGGAAGTGGGGCGGGGCTCAGAAGATAAAGAGCCCAAGCTTGAGCAAAAGGTGCCACTTCGAGTAGGACAGCGCGTCTGGATCAAGGCTCAGGTCGGTGCTTCTAACTCTGCAGTCAAAGCCAAGTACGATAAATCAGACATAATTGTCAAGATATTGGACAGTAATACTGTTCAACTCAAGAAGAAAGGAATCCAAGGAGTAGGGCAGCTGAAGCCAGTTCCGTACTAGGAGAGAACCAGGAACTCAAGAATGGCCACTAACATACAAGCTTTACCACCCTTTGTCAGAGTGGCCAATGTCAAAGGGGTGGTTAACATGAGAAGGAGTACTACGGGGCTCTGGGCAGGAAGAGCCCTGAAGAAGTTAGAATATGCAAAGAAAGGCTTTCTCTCAGAAGAAAAAGAAGTATTGACATGGAGATAAATCAAGAATGATTGTGTGGTCTGCCTGCAGCCGACCACCCTTGACCTCACATGGCAGGGACCCGGAAACATGAAACCAATCCGGGTCACAGGAAGAAGAAAATAATTTAACCGTATGACCCACAAACCAGTGAAGGTTTTGGATGCATATGTATGCGGTTTGTGTCGTATAGAGATATCACCACGGTTGCACTTCGTCATCCAGTGGGATCTGCGGGGGACGAAGCTGAACCTTAAGGACTGTGTCTGCCAATGGGATGGACACAGGCTGCACCTCTGTGCGTCTTGCTCCGTACTCCAGCAGAATGGACTGCTGGTGCAAGCTGGAGCAGCCGAAGGATGGCAGGTGAGAAAGTTTCTTCAGCCAATACAAACCCTGGCACCCGCCTCATGGGAAGGTGAGGGTGCTGCCGCTCCTGTTGATATATCACACGAGGAAACTGGGGAACCCTCAGCACCACCTATGAGCCCACTCGACGGCGACCCACAAGAAGCAAGTGGAAACCGGATTGCTGGCCCCATGGGATCTTGGAGGGAGTTGATGCAAAGGAACTGGCCATACAGCCCAGCTCAGGCCGAAGTTACCTACCCGCCCCTGGCTTCCGTACAGATCCCAGCGGCCTTCAGGGTCTATCGCAGCCCTGATGCCCCAGGGTACGCAGCCACCGCAGCAACCTTACCCGATTGCCGCTTAGAAATGGCAACGCGAGAGGGGTGGCTGGGGCCCTGGGAACTAACAACCTGGCGCCTGTTAATCGAAGATGTGTATTGTGATCCAGATGTGCCAATACGTGAGCTAGACCCGGTGCCAACAGAGGCTGGTGCTCGCGGCACGAATCTCCGGTATAGCATCACGGATCTGGACGCCTTCCACCACACCGGTGCCAGGACCAAGGAAAAGAGTACGATTTTCACGGTCACCCCAGAGGGGTGGCGGAGAGACGGTGTTATGCAACTACCGGGCTCTTGGGCGGGCAGAGCGGCAACGCCTGCATGGGAGGCCCGCACAATGCGCGTCATGGTGACGCTGAGAACCGTGATGGTTCCATTCGACGGTGTGTACTCCGTTGGGGTGGAGCTGACCAGAGCGGATGAGGAGGTGCCTCCTCCAAACCCACGCGCAGATGCAAAGGGTTTAACCGCTTGGGCACGGAAGTCATTTCGCAAACTGCAGCGGGGTGGAAAGCCACGCAGTAGCAGCGCTTAAGAAGCATAGTTGCTAGAAAAACGGAACTTGATTGTCGACATGTCGCTGCCAAACCAACCAAACAAAGATTGCCGGGAACTAAAAAGAGTCTCTCCATCTCTCCTCGCACAAAAAAGGCCATATCTGCAATTGCCAAACGAAAGAGTCTATTTGGACAGACCCGTACAAGATTTTGCATACCGAAAAGGACTCTGTGGATCCGGCGCTTATTACTGCAGCACTGGTGAATATGAGCGCTCCCCGGACCTGACTGTACCCGAGAAGGAGGCTTTACTGACTAATTTTCGCTCAGGTTGGGAACTCCAGTATGACAGGGCCACCGCCATGGTCCAGTGGACCCATCAAGGGCTGTTGCAGCCAGTCCTCTGTTGTCCTGACCTGTCCCCCTGGATCCTGAATACCGCTTTCATCACTGTCAAGGGTATACGGCTGAAGTTGCGGTGGGGTCCTAACTATGCTGATTATTTGCAAGACGCATATGTTGATCTTTGGCTGGGTGAGAATTTGATCTGGACCACCAGCCCGGTCATGCAGCGCCTCATAGCGCTCCACGTGAAAAACAGCGAGCGCTGTGTAATTGAGAACCAAGACATGCCGTTGCGTACGGTGAGTTACCGCCTGCCAAGCCTCGGCCCACCGAACCCGGGCCTGCGCATGAGCGATTTGCCTCCTACCAGATTGCGGAGTTGGATGCACACTGGTGCTCCAGGTGAGGCGTGGGCTACGGTGACAGAGCTCCAGATGGAAGACGGTCAGCCATTATACGCAGCCCTCGCTCAAGTCCGGAACTTTGTCAGCCTGGAGGACCCGGTGGCGTACGCATGGCTTGGGGTACATTCTGATGTGCCCGGTGATTGCGTTGGACCCCTCCCACGCCCCTCCCCGTTGGTCGTCACCTATTACAAATGGGTATGGAGGGGGCTGGACTTCGGCATTGGCCAACACCCATCGGTTCTATATCACCGGCTCCTGAAGGGCAGGATTGTTCAGTACGATCCTGACTCTCCCCCGCGCCTCAGCTCCGGCTGCCCCGCTCCACTTCCGGAAGTGATACCGACCATCACACTGAAGAAACCGGGACAATGGATCTCCCATTACTACATGGGAGAGTTCAAGAATTTAGGCGATCCTCAACCTTTACCCCCGTCTCATTAAGACGCCCCGGCAAGCGACTGGACCAATCAAGTGAACGACCTCAGAATGGAAAACGACTATGGCTTTGCTTAATGGCTAAAGTAGTATCAGTACTAACAGGACTGTGCATCGTCCTGGCTATACTGTACTACTATGGTAGTATCCCATGGGCCCTCACTCATGTAAGGGTGTCCTACACTACCACAAAGAAGTTCGACCAGACATGCTGGACGGTCGACTCTGGAACGATCGTTCTCTCCCAACTCGCTGGACAGAAGAGCACCTCGCCCCGGTTGGACCTTGAGGTTGGGTCTAATGCAACCGGTCAAGTCCAAGAAGGGGGTGGGTCGGCACCGAACCTGACAGCTACCATCATCGCGTGGATGACTATCTGGGAACAGAAAATCAACGATTCCCAGATAGTCAATGACACGGGTGAAGAAACAGACTGGGCAGGCGAATTCCAGAAGGTAATAGAGAATTCGACATGGAGGATAGATGAAGTATCTACGCTGGGAGCGGAGATGAAGATTACGGTAATGATGAAGAAAGCAGAAGAAGAAAAAAGGGCACAGTGTAATTGTATCTACCCCGAAAACGGTGTCCCAGGCTGGTACTGTTCATGGGCATGTGTCTCATGGGCAGAGCAAGGGAACGAGGGATACTGGAAACCCGAGGTAACCTATGCAGCGAGCCACCGCAATGATACGTGTTTGGTGAGTTTACCGGCAGAAGGAATGTTCTGGGGACACTATAATCTCACCTGTGAGGCCACACAACCGCGACGTAAACCACGGCGGTTTAAAGTTAAAGTGAGGCCACTAGGTAACACCACACTAGGTAACACCACCAACTGCCAGCAGAACAACATCACCAGCCGAGCCGTGAATGTCACGGAGGAGGAAGAAGAAGAAGAGGAAGTACAACCTACGGCTCAAGAGGACAGAGGGCAGCCACCGCCGCCACGATTCAGGTCGAGTGACAGTCTTCGGAGAAATAGGAGCAGGAAATGGACGAAGCATTGTAAAACAAACAAGCTCCCTCTCCTAGATAAGTGCTTCTGGAATGTGTTCTTTTATTGCGAAGGTCAGAATTACTTCGTAATAACTCCGGTTAACAAACCACAGTATCAGGCTCATAACATCTATCTACCCCAACCTAATGCCCGGCACGAGGACTGGCTCAACAACACCCTGCCATGGATATGGATAACCCAGCTAACGCATTTCAAAGGGGCCTTCACGGAGGGATACTCCAGAGCCAGCCACGGCCTTTTGGGACCAAGGACGACCGACATGTATGTACAAAAGCTGCCGAAACCCAAGGATTTAATGACAGCCCCAAGAGGGGATTTCCAAAAAATTGACACTTGTGTGACCACCAAAATGTTCAACGCTCTGAATGGAACAGAGTATCTAGCCGACGGCGCCTCCCCAAGATGCACACTCTGGCAAGAGTGGTATCGGGCTTGGGGAACGTGGCTATATGACTGCACAGGCCTGAAGACGAACCAGACGATCAAAGGAACCCTGCAGGCATGGAAAGAGGCCCACACCAGGGACGACAGCTCAACCTGGTGGGGCCTACAGAAGGATGAAGTGTTAGAATGGGTGGTGCCATGTCTAACTCAAACCACAAACTACTGGGTGAAGTATCAGTACCTGGCCACAGTATACTCGAAAGAAAGAGACATCTGGCCTGGGGTTTGGAGCCGACCAGAACCATATATAGGCCCGCGGCCCTGGAAGATGGAATGCAACCGAGGAAACACGACCTGCAACATCAGCCTGGCCGGGGGACATTGTGAGACTGTGCCAGGATGGAAAGACCATTGCCAGACCCACTATGGAGCAGAATATGAAACCCACGTGCAAGAAGTAACCTGGGTGAAGGATAAAGACAAGAAATGGAGACGGTCAGGGCCTCTGACCAGCAGCTGTACCAACTTAATCCTGGGCCATCGCATGAAAGACAGAGTGAACGTGAACGGCCAAATCATTCCCCCAGTAACCGACCCTACAGTCTTTCTAGCTGAGGGCCACGCCTTCAGGAAAAGCCTCTGCAAGGGTAAAGAAGATAAAGGATTTGAATGGGTAGGGGCTAACCGCCTCTATGGGAACGGAACATGCTACGAGCCAGAAGAACACTGGCTGAGTTGCGGGAGCGGCCGACGAGAACACGAGTGCAGTTGGATCGAACTAACAGGTGCCTCCATGGTCGGGACCGCAACCATCGTAGTGGAAGAATTGGCAGGGAAGATTGGAGAAGGATTCACGGTCATAAAGGGCTGGATGGGGAGTTTGTTCTCCTGGCTTTGGCCTTATTTGTTGATGATAATTGGAATTGTGATCGTGGGCCTAATAATCTGTGCCGCCATTAAGGGCGGGGTAGCAGCCACTGTTGCCTCATGCTTTAAGGGGAAGTTGAAGGATAAAGGAGAAGTGAAGAAGGGACTCCTCCCACGGAGGAGGGAGGAGTCCACCCACCTATAAAGGGTGAACCACTGGAGCGCCATAGCCATTGCAGACCCGGAACCTCAACCAAGAGCCTCATACTGAAATACGAACGAATAAACCTAAAAAGCCATGATGACCAACGCGACCAACACCACAACCACTGAACCTCCAGACTTGACCACCTTCGGAGTGAGTATAACTGAAGCATTACAGAACTCCTCCGACGCAGCACGCAGATGCAGGCCAGTGATTCTATTAACCGAACTGGACTTTTGGGTCCTCGAGATCATATGGTTCTTCTACTGTTGCATGGGCAAATGGTCCATAGATCAGCCACTAAGAATACTAGCCCTAGCTGTAGGGTGTCTGAAAACAGGGATTGAAAACATCTATCGAGGATCGAAGTGGCTTACCCTGTCCTGGTTCGCTACTTACCTCCTGGGGAGAATCCACATCGACTCCTCTCGCTTCGGTCTAGTAAAGGCCGGAATGGTGATCATCTGGATGGGAATCGACGTCGCTGCAGTTTTCTACAACCCCCTGAAGATGGTCTCGGCTATCGTCGAGGCCATGCTGGCGTTTGCGGCCCTGGCGTATCTCGTGGTCATGACCATGGCTATAAAAGAAAGAGGAAGAGGGCGTTGGCTCCACAAGATCGGCGCCATTGCTCTTTGGGGCATAGGTTGGGGCATAACTGTCGCCATCTACTGGGCGGGTTCTGAATCATCAATCGGGATAGCAGCTTGGCTCATGATGTATGAGCCTCTGTTTCCGAGAAGGGATGGGCCTACAAGCCCAGGCCTAACACCTCCTCCAATGGTGTTGGCATCTCCATGGCTGCATTCTCTGGCTGAAAGGCGCTCTACAAAGCGCTCCAATACTGAGAGGGGGCCTTAAAAAGAATGAAAATAAGACCACCCCCTGCTTGCTACGCTTGGCTTGTAAAAAATGCGCTGAAAAATGTAATAATTAATGAAGTCTTTGTGTTCAACATCATTCAGGCGGAGGCCCGCTGTATCTGCTGTGGGATCCCCCCGGAGCAAATATGGCACCTGTGGGAGGTAAACCAAGCCCTATGGTGCACCCGGTGCTACCTGGGGCAATTCCCGATAGGAGCAGCCAGCGGCCTCTACTGCAAAGGAAGTACCCCTTATATGCCTGCAATGAATGTGGTCGACTGTATGGAATTAGAGGCTAAGGCAAAACCCGTGTGGAGTTCCGCTGGGAGAACCCCACCAGGGGTCCTGATCTACACTGATGGTATATACTGCCCAGTATATACAAAAATATGGGTGTACCCTGATGGCATCCGAGTGTCCACCACCCACCTCACCGATGGCCGTTTCGTCGTCATTGGACCACGCCTGCCCGCCCTGCCGTATCCCGTACCAATTCCAGAAGAGGATAACGACGCAGCAAGCATCACGGGTGTGGAACACCGAGACGTGGGTAGCCAGACAACGATCGCAGGAATAATACCAACTCTAATGGGGATGTGGGGATACGACGAGGACTGCGGCGAGCTGGTGGAGGTTATCCCTGAAGGATTAGCGGTTCATCGCGGGTCCGAGGACAAAGCATCAACCAGCCCAGTCCCTACCCCGGCCTCCCTCTCCCCAGACAGCATTCTGGACCAGAATGTGTTAGCCCTGGTCTGGAGCCTGGACGAGCAGATGAAGGATGCCAAAGATGACAACGCCCTCCTGGATTTCCAGCCACCAGGCCTGGATGGCCTGATGGTGATCGACAGCTGGCAACACGTATCAGAGCCGGAGGACGACGTTCTCATCATCACCGCCGAGGATGACGACGAGTTCTTAGAGGATTACTTGGGGCACGATACGGCAGCCTGAGACCTCAAGAAGGGGGTGTCAAGAAGAGTTGACCCCTCAGAGCTGCCTCGGTAACATATGAGCACATTCAAGGGAGAATCAGGATATAAGAGCACAAAGCATATACTCAGAATAAAGTGTATGAATTATATAACGAAATGTTTAATCAATATGTAACGAATGTTTAAAATGCATAGAGTGATTTAACTATTGTAATAAGTGTTTAACAAATGTTCTGTGTAACTGGAGCTGAGATAGAAATGTAAAGTCAGAATGACTTGCGATAAATGTATTAGTCAGAATGACTTTGCAGAAATCAGAGGCAGATGTTAGGGGTGTAGTTAGGAGAAGATTGTTGCAAGAGATGAGTCAGAGGCAGGAAGCCTGGACTTATATGGACATGTTCAAGAACCCAACGCCCTTTCCAGAGGGTGGGGGGGATGAGAGCATGTATTGAGCAGGAGGGGGCTAACAGCCCAAATGATGAATATAAGGAGACGGTTGCAGGCAGCACACTGGGATTTCAACACGCGTGCTGTCCAAATGCACCAGATGAGAAGATACGGACGATTGCAACTGATGTATTGAGGACTTCGTCTCCGTTCACGAAAAGAAGACCGCTGTTCGTGGACAACAAGATTTAAAGACGGAGGTTTTCCTCTCCCCACTGCTCGACTCTTAACATCTGGACAACGGAGAAGACGCAGCAGCCCGAGAAAGACTTTGTACTGAGTTTTGAGGACTGTTGGACGAACTCCGTTGCAGAGCAGGAGGACCGAGGGTCCGGCCGGACCTTCGCTCCTAACAACTCCAAAAGAACCTTTTCATCGCACCATTGAAAATCCAGCTCCAACCGAGCCGTCTCGGCAACTAAAACTAATGAGTATAATCAGAGAAGAAAATTAACGTAACGAATCAAATGTAGTGACATTATATGTGAGCTGTAGCTTTAACCCTTGCAAACTAACCAAATATAACCTGCAATAAATATCTAATCTGCATTTAAAGTAAATTTCTCAAGTGCATTCATTTGCTCAAGTAGTAAAAAGTTCCTCGTGGTAGTAAAAAGTTAAAGCCATTGTATGTCTAACAACTGAGTTCTGAAAGGTTATCCTAGAGACCGAATCCACTTAACAATCCCTTACGGTTTTAGAAAGAATTAATCCTAGCCGTTAAAACCTAACCTGGCATTTACCAAGAGCACGGATCCATAAGAGGGAAGCTGCCATAACCGACGCGACTGGTGGGAGCGCACGGGGCCAGGACTGGTCTCTCGGCCGAGTGCGCTCTGACCGGAGGAAGCAGGGTAGACGTTGGGAGTAGCGGCAGTTAGCGGAGCCAGGCGAGTTCCGTCGCAAGAACACCAGCTCGACAATCTTTTAATAGAGAGCTGAGTCAGTAAGTAGCCCCGTATCGGGCCAGAAGTACCCCAGGATCTAACAATGTGTAGAACAGGATAGTGAATTACAACACATTCAATGTAATTACAGCACATGCAATGTATGACACAACCATGACAGGAGGCAAGACCTGGTACAGGTTTAACCCGGATACACAGGAACCTGTGAGGCGAGAAAGCACAGAGACTCTGGTGAAGAAGCAGGTCAATAATGTGCATTAATGGTATCGGTAATATGAAATAGTAATGTGAGTAATAATAAAAGTGATATTAGCAGTTGGAGTCAGCAGGGCCATGGTAGGAGGAAGGACCAGGGTCCAGATGAAACCATGCTCCATGGAAACCTGTGAGGAGAGGAAGCACAAGGACTCCAGGGAAGAGACAAAATCAGTACTGTGCATTAATGGTATCGGTAATCGGATTAATAATGTTAACAATGAAGATCGTAGTAGGTGTCAGCAGGGCCATGGCTGGTTGAAGAACCAGTGTCCAGATAAAACTGCGGTCATCCTGTGAGGCGAGAAAGCACAAATACTCCGGGGAAGAAGTAAAGTTAGTAATGAGCATTAATGGGTCATCAATGCATACAGACGGAGGTGAAGAAGAGGAGGAGAGAGGTGCTCAGTGTAGGAAGTCCCCCTGTAGTTTTTGCCTATACCAGTTTGTCCATGGGCCGGTCCAAGGCAAGCCAGAGCCAGCCCTAACTATAACCACTATCAAAGAGGAAAGTCTTAAGCCTACTCTTAAATGTGGTGAGTGTGTCTGCCCCCCGGACTGAAACGGGAAGCTGGTTCCACAGAAGAGGAGCTTGATAACTGAAGGCTCTGGCTCCCATCCTACTTTTTAAGAATCTAGGAACCATAAGTAACCCTGAATCACTGGATCGCAGCTCTCTAGTAGGGCAGTATGGTACGCTAAGCTCTTTAAGATATGATGGAGCCTGACCAATTCGGGCTTTGTAGGTCAATAAAAGGATTTTAAATTCTATTCTAGATTTTACAGGGAGCCAGTGCAGAGAAGCTAATACAGGAGTAATATGATCTCTCCTCTTAGTTCTTGTTAGTACACGAGCTGCAGCATTCTGGATCAGCTGGAGAGATTTAAGAGACTTATTAGAGCAGCCTGAAAATAAGGAATTGCAATAATCTAGTCTAGAGGTAACAAATACATGAACTAATTTCTCTGCATCGCTTTGAGATAGGATGTGCCTGATTTTTGAAATATTACGTAGGTGAAAAAAGGCAGTCCTAGAAAAAAGTTTGATCTGAGAGTTGAAAGACAAATCCTGATCAAAGGTAACGCCAAGATTCTTGACGGTGCTGCTGGATGCCAGTGCAATGCCATCTAGAGAAACTATATCATTAGATAACTGATTTCGGAGGTGTTCTGGGCCTAGTGGAATAACTTCAGTTTTACATCAGGAAGTTGCAGGTCATCCAGGTTTTTATGTCCTTAAGACACGCTTGCAGTTTAGCAAGCTGGTTGGTTTCGTCTGGTTTGATCGATATATATAATTGAGTATCATCTGCATAACAATGAAAGGTTATAGAGTGGGATGTGTCCTCTGGTGGAATAGCATCCATTGGGATTCTGCTCAACTTTGTGAGTAGCTGAAGCTAAAGGCTAACGGCAACCACGCTACCCGCTAGCTTAGTTTAGCTTGAAATACAGTAAGCCAGCTAGTCATTACCACCTCCTTTGATTTTTTTTCCCCCCGCTTGTTAGCTTCAATTGAGTTTAGAAACCGTGTCGCGGTCATCTAATTCCGTCTGAAAGCTAAAGAAAAGAGAGAAAGCTCGTCATGTCTGATGATGAACACTCGCAGGAGTAGACGGTTTCAACCACGTTTCAGTTAGACAGAGAAAGTCTAAATTTGAATCAGACATGAGATGAATTAACTGCAATACTTCTGATGTTGAAGTGGCCACCAAATAGCCCCCTAGGTTTCAGTATTTAGATCAGATGTCTTTTTTTCTGGTGGTTTGTCCATGAACCCTTTTAATAAGTTCAGTGTTTGGGCCGCTGTAATTATAGAATCCTGTTTATGGCCATGGTTATCAGTAGGTGGCGCTATGACTATGAGTTAATATTGGCATGCAGAAGTCGAGTTACAACAGCTTGATGAATGATGGCGCACTATGTAAAATGGCTGCCACACCACATCCACGTCGTTCGATGAAACCTCAAGCTTTTAGTCAATTTTAATCACTAAGCTCTTAAGATTGCTGTGATTAATTCCCTGGGAGGAGTTCGTTAAAGTACAGCACCTGGAAATTGCAAAAAAAAGGATGAGAAATTCATACTAAATTCCAAATGGTTGACTTCCGGTTCTGCCTACCAAATTCTGTAAATTGATGTCAAACGTACTGCGAGGGCTGCTTCATCGAAATTTTGTAGGGGGCGCTACCGATCCCAATTTGCCACTGTGAAGCAATAAAATCATACTATACAACTAAATTCTGTGCTCTAAATCTGTTTGCCAAGTTTGCTTATGTTTCGAGCATTTTTAGCCCCTCAAAATTACCTTGATCAGATTCAGATTTACCTACTAAGAGAAACAAGCTAAAGTATAAAGACTTTAACTTCCTGTTACCAGTAGGTGGCGCTATGACTATGATTCAAAATTGGCCTGCAGTCTCATCAAAGATGTGAAATCTGGTAAAGATCTGATGAAGTGGAGTCGAGTTACATCAGTTTATTTCTTCATGGTGAAGGATCGGAAATCTCCGAGCCGCCATGTCGCCACCCTTCGAAAACTTCTTACAATCTTCACAATGAAGCATTGTCAAGGTCTTAAGACTTTTCTGACAACATTTGAGAGGGATCTGATCAATCTGTGAGGAGCAGGATGTCAAAGTACACCACTCACAACTTCCGGTTGCCACTAGGTGGCGCTATTACTATGATTCTAAATTGTCATATAGATGTCTTCAGGGTCAGGATGTTATGACATATG
Organism: Melanostigma gelatinosum; assembly: GCF_949748355.1. Taxonomy (NCBI): domain Eukaryota; kingdom Metazoa; phylum Chordata; class Actinopteri; order Perciformes; family Zoarcidae; genus Melanostigma; species Melanostigma gelatinosum. Next base: position 27,617,564 of record NC_136642.1, on the reverse strand, counting down.
AGAAATGTGGAGCAGACGAGAGAATGTACGGCCGAGTAATAACAACTTCCTGTTTCGTGGCAAATGGTGTTTTTTTGCCACCACGCCATGGATACATGGTACGATAACTTTTTGATCTTTGAGTAACTGTTCACTGCCAAGGTCTCAAGAGCATACTGACCAAATCTGAAGTCAATCTGGTGAAATCTCTAGGAGGAGTTGTCGGTTGCTCGGGCCCTAATAATAATTATCAACATTTTAATTTCAATAGGTTCTACACTCCGACTACGTCGGTGCTTGGGCCCTGAATAAAGTGCGCAACAAACCGATACCTACTATAAGTAAGTATGATGAAGTGTAATGTAAAGTGTCAAGTGTGTTTAAATGAAGAAACCGGTAGGAAATTGTCCTGGGGATGACAGAGTCAGTGGGGGTCCCGGGCTTTGTTGATGAGCCCGACTGGTGATGGGAAGAAACTGTTCGTGTGGCGTGAGGTCTTGGTCCTGATGGACTGCAGCCTCCTGCTTTTATGTCGAGGGTGAGAGGGGTCAGCTACAATCTTTCTTGTTCGATTCAGGGTCCTTGAAGCGAATAAGTCCTGGCGGGACGGCAGATTGCAGCCAATCACCCTCTCAGCAGAGCGAATGATGTGCTGCAGTCTGCCCTTGTCCTTGGCAGTGGCTGCAGCGTACCAGACCGTGATGGAGGAGCAGAGGATGGACTCAATGATGGCTCTGTAGAAGTGCACCATCATTGTCTTTGGCAGGTTGAATTTCTTCAGCTGCCTCAAGAAGTACATCCTCTGCTGAGCCTTATTGGTGATGGAGCTGATGTTCAGCTCCCACTTGAGGTCCTGGGTTATGATTGAGCCCAGGAAGCTGAAGGACTCCACAGCGTCGACGGGGGAGTCACATAGGGTGATGGGGGCCCTGTGTAACTCCCCCGTTGACTCTGTGGATTTAGTCACAAGCTGTTTTTAGTAGTTTTCATTTTGTTAAATATTTGTAAAACCCACAGGCAGACGTAAAGGGTAACTAATAGCATTGATTTATGAAAAAAAAGACGAAATATAGAAATACAAGCAAAGTAATGTTAAATAATGTTGAGTATTGTCTCGCAGCTCCTTGCTTGGCAAGCAAATTGTGGGAAATCATATAAACAACAATAGCATATTATTCATGAAGACAACAAACATAAACATTCAACTTACGCAAAGAGTCTCACAGCTTGATGCTGCAGGTACCTCCTGCTGCTACATGGTTCAAAACACTTACCATTTGTTCGCTTTAAAAACCCTAGGGGCTGTGTACATCCTGTGGTCCATGTGCATGTATGGGAAATATGCTAGGCACTGATAAAACTGTGATAACTATTACATTACATTCGTCATTTAGCAGACACTTATCCAAAGCGACTGATGAATGTAGTTCACACACACTTATTGTCAAAGTTAATTTGATGTGTAAATGTTAAATCTGTTAAATCTAGCAGTGGTCTGTGCATTTATTGCCATGGCAACACACATTGTTTTGATTATTGGTTTTCACTTAGTGGTGATCATACTTATTTCTCATGGCAGTGTTATAGCATATCAATATTGGCATAAAGAGTATAAATCACCAATACACTATGCATCCCTAAAAAGGAAATAAAAAAAAATCTCTGTAGCCTTCATTACATTACATTACATTACAGTCATTTAGCAGATGCTTTTATCCAAAGCGACTTACAATTCAGATATCACATTTCTACACCGTAGGCACAGGTACGGGAGCAATTTTGGGGTTAAGTGTCTTGCTCAAGGACAACAGATGACTTCTCGGAACTTAACCCTATCCCACTGTTGACTCATGTTTTTACATTAAAGAATACTCGGAATATGACAAAAGAAAACTTTCAAACTTAAAATTTACAATGGGAAAATATACTTACTAACAGTGGGTCATGTCACTGAATCATTTGTTCGGGCAGGGCATGTGTGTCATGCCTTGGCTCAACAACGGGAATCACATAGCTCAAAGCATCCAATATTGCCGTGAATGAGTTTACATTGGAGTCATGTGAAAGGTACCCTCTGGTGTCTAGCAACATGAGATAAAAACAGCCAAGCAAGACAGATGGCATGTATAGCCTCAGACAAAGAGAAAGAAGCAGAATTAAGCAAAGAAGGATTTGAAATTATACAGGGTGAATCTGGCCAACAGCCTGCTGACTTAAAAAGAGGGGAACTGCACATGAACTTCAGTTTGGAGCCTTTAGAACACAAATATCTCTCTCTCTCTCTTCCAATGCTCTAGGGCAGCGGTTCCCAAACTTTTTAGGCCGCGCACCCCCTTCTACATCCCGACCGGGTTCGCGCACCCCCCCCATTAATAAAAAAAAAAAAAAAAAGACGCAACAGAGCCTTTTAAGCCTTCATAGCCGCATAAGAATCGGACCAATGAGAGAACAGTTTGCTCGCGCGTGGCATTTGTTTACAAGATTTAGTCCGCTGTTAAATGTTGCAGTGTGAACACAAACCGAACAAAGGAGCAAGTGCAACATTGTATCATATTAATCCCTGAATCGGAACAAAGCAAACGAACTGAAGGTGTGAAAACGCCCTGAAACACTGCAACAAAGTTTCAATAACTTTCAGTGACACAAGGCGTCACTTTTAAAGAGCAATACGGATGTGAGGACACACGCACAGGCTCAGAGGCAGATTATCACATTTAATTTACAATTAATGAGCGACTAATGTAGCCAGGATGTCTTCGGACAAAGCATCGATGCGGCGCGACACAGTGTTGTTGGACACCGGGATCATGTCCAACGTTTTTGCTTCTTTCTCCCCAATCATACATTCCACCATCTCTCTGGCAGCTGGCAAGCTCACGTCTTCGGCGATTGTGTGCGGTAGCCCCTTTCTCGCTATTCTGTAACCAGATATGAAGCCCGTAGTGCGTCATTTATAGACCAACACATGAATGAGACTGCAGTTGTTTTGGCTGTTTTGTAACTCCTCCAATTTCGATATAAAGAATGTAAGGGGCTTTTGACTTGCACTGGCATGCTTGGTGTTCAGGTGGCGACGTAAATAAGAGCTTCAGACTGTTAGCCAGAACCTCACTGCACACCACGCACTGTGGCTTTGGGGAATCTGCGTTGCCAATCCAAGTGAAGCCCAGACACACATACTTTTCATCATATTTCCTCTTTTTTTCCCAGTCTGATGCTCACTCTCGTTTCCTCTTTTTCACCTTGACTCCGCGATGGGCCGATGTGCTCCCGATTTGTCTGTGCAATCCCTTCCTCCTTCCTCCGTCTCATCTTCCTCTGACTCGATTTCTTCTCCCGGTCTCTCCCCACGCACCTCTCCGTTCCCCTCGCCTCCGATTCCTCTCTCTCTCTCTCTGTCCCTCTCCTCTTTTATGACTGATAGCTTCAGATGTCCCACCTGACAGTTTTTAAATTAAAATTACATTTTTTTTTAATATTTAATATTATTACACCATCAGACCGCCATTACACTTTTCCTCTCGCGCACCCCCTAGAGGCAGCTCGCGCACCCCCAGGGGTGCGCGCACCCCACTTTGGGAATCCCTGCTCTAGGGAGAGTCCAACTGGCATAGTTAGTACTTTTCCTTTGGATGACTGAGATATTTCAGTGTGTGTCCACTGATGGTGCCAACATGTTATATTTGGAGAACTGGCAAGAAAGATAATTTAATCAACAGTCTAGACTGAGTTTCTATGAAGAGACTGGACACTGTCTTTTTACTTAACAATGATTCTGACTTATCTGCTGGTCATGTCTTTCAGATATGTCATCCTGTAGGTATTTCTAAACCCTCACCAGTTCAGTTCAGCTCTGAGGCACCTCAAGGCTCGAGGGTGCCGACAAATATTTTGGAAGGACAGAATTGTCCCTACCAATATTTCAGCAAACTCGTTTACATCATCTTTGGAGAGAAGTCATATTAGATAATTACGATGTGCTCTCCCAGACGACCTAGCATGCTCGCATTTGATTGGCTGAAAGTGCAGGGGGCAATCTGAAGGTCATTAAGCCACACAATGGTGAGATTTATGCCTGATCCGAAGTTTGCTGTTAGTTTTGGTTTTCTACCTCTGATAAAAAGCAGCGTAAAGCTGCTTGTCTACACCTGAGTACAAAAGTCCCAATCTGAAAATCGTGATGCACAGCAGGTGGAAGAGCAAATCACGCCGACACATGTGCTGACTCAGCAGTGATTACATTGAAGGAGAAGAAAAAAAAATATTACGGAAGCCTTACTGAATTCAGCTCCATGATGTTTTAAGTTGTCATCTGGTGCCTGATTTTGCAGAAAACCAATATGCAGGAAAGTATGTATGTCATGCTCAAAATGTCATGAAACAAATGTTAAAACAAAACCTAAGCCCTTATCAAGGTTCCACTGCAACTTTTCTATTGGTCAAACAATGAAGGCATACTATGAGAATCATGTACAGTAAGACGATAAGTATAGCCTAGCCTTTCCTCCAGTCCCATGATCAGTCTAAAATTTGACCTCAATAAACACTTTTCAAGGGATTTGAGACATTGTTACACTCAACATTGTTTTGTAATTGACTGTGGCTGTTCATGATCCCCACAGGACAAATCCAAGCAGTTGTAGGGCCTCCTCCTGATTCTTCCTCTAATTCAACCTTCAGGCCCAAACCCATATGCAGATACAATATATTGACTGGGCATATGTATGCCGGCAGTTGACTCTTATATATTTCATCAGCTTTTTCTTTGATCCATTATTAGTGAACATGAAAAATTACAGAATCTGAAACACGGTAACAGGACAAATTTGAAATTTTAGTTCCACTACTGGTAGATTTGTATGAATAGGAAAAGTATCACGGTAATGTTTTTTCCATCCAATAATTTATTATTGTGAGGTATTGTGGACATTCCTGCCTCCAGAGAAAACTGGCAGGGTTTAAAGCATTTAGTCTTATTTACAATTCCCAAACGAGCGGAATAGAATAAAGACAGTGTAAGCAATGTTCTGTTAGTTATAAGTTCCCTACAACGGCAGTTTTTCCTTGAAGATGCTCTCGGGAAACTGGGCCCTGATCAAAATCCATAATAATGACGAAATCCTCCAGGAATGGCAGGAGAAAGTCCTTGTTTACAGAGATGCACCATTCATCTGCTTTTAGAATATGAATGCCATTAAATACAATGTGTGCCAAAAAAATAGTTTTCTGTAGTTTAAGATTTTCTCAGATTATAGATCATATTTTTTAAATCTCATCAGCCGCTGCTTAGTTTAGCCGCAGTCATCCTTAGTGGGCGGTAGAGCAGGTTCAATCAGAGGATTGTCGGTCAGATCCCCGGCTGTGCTAGTCTGTGTCTGTGTCCTTGGGCAAGACACTTAACTCCAAATTGCTCCCTCAGGCTGTGCCTATAGTTTGTGAATGTTAGTTAGTCCTGATGGGCAGGTGACACCTTGCATGGTAGCCCTGTCATCAGTGTATGAATGGGTGAATGATGACATGTAGTGTTAAAGAGCTTTGAATGGTCGGAAGCAGGGGCGGACTGGCCATCGGGGATACCGGGGGAATCCCCGGTAGGCCGACGGGGTTTGGGCCGGTCTCTGACATCGCCGGCCCCGACTATATTATATGCTTCACAGAACACGTTCAATTTACTCTGATACCGAAAGTCAATAATCAGTGAAAACTGTTTCAACAGTATAAACTGACATTATACTACTCCTCGCGATCCGAGGACGCCATAGCACGGCTGGACACTACGGTGCTTTTAAAAACTTTTCTCCATAACCGCGGTCTGCGCCGTGCGGTCGTGCCGGGCGCCGGTCGGGGCGGGGCCGGCGGAGGTGCGAATGGCCGCCGTAGACCGGCGAAATACATGCCATGTATTGAATGAAAGAATGAATTTCTATAGCGCTTTTCACAGACAGTAGTATCACAAAGTGCTTAACAGAGCAGACATTTAAAAGCATAAAAAACACAATGTGACCCAAGGGTCAATAAATTATCTACACAGAGAAAATAAAAAAATTAAAAGAGAAAATAAAAAATAATAAAAAATAAAATAAAAACGTAAAACATATTTTAAGAGCAGGTCTAGGACATGGGTTTACTTTTACACAAAACCCTCAGGAGAGCGGTTTCAGTAGAGTGTTGCTTACGAAACCCAGACTGGAACTTGTCATACATGTTGTGCCTCTCCAGTGCAGCAGTAAGTTGTTTGGCCACCACTTTCTCTAAAATTTTGGACAAGAAAGGCAGTTTTGATATGGGCCTGTAGTTCATGGGAAAAGCTGGATCTAAGTTTTCTTTAATATGGGCTGGATAGTGGCATGTTTGAAATAGGAAGGGACAATTCCTGTAGACAATTAGGAATTGACAATAGATGTTACTGCAGGGCCAATAGTTAACAGAACGTTCTTAAATAGAGAGGATGGAATTATATCCAGAGGGCAAGTTGATGGCTTTGTTTTGTTAATTAAGTCCATCAGGTCTTGAAGGCTGATAGGCTGGAAAGAGTCCAGAACAGCAGGAGATTGCGAGGAGCTACAAGTAGATGAACAGATCCCAGGCTGAATGCCAGACCTAATACCTGTTACCTAATCAATAAAATAGATAAGGAATTTGTTGCAATCGTCAACAGAATAGCATGGTAAAGTGGAGACAGACGGTGAAACAATTCTCTTAATTGTGTCAAACAGAATCTTGGGATTTCTCTTTGAAGAAGAGATTAGGTTGGCAAAATAAGCAGTTATAGCTTCCTTTAATCCAGTATTAAAAGAAACTCTGAGGTCTTTGAGATATAAACTATATCTAATAGATATAGACTATTGAGTGGGCAGCGCGCCGTGTATTGAGTGGGCCGGTCTGACAGTAACTCCCGGGCCACTTTTTTCCCCCAGTCCGCCCCTGGTCGGAAGACTAGAAAAGTCCATTTACCTTTTAGCTGTATAAAGTTTTTGAAGACGGCAGATGATGTTCCCTGAACCATGACTATTTCATAATGATCGTATATGCAGTATATACGAATGATCAACACTGCACTTGGATAGAGTGACGATGGATAGTGTAATAACTGCTGGTAACTGCGGCTCTATGAAGACAATGGATACTTTCCAATATCCTTTAAACTAATACATCATTCATTTCAAATGCAAGAGCTTCATTTCATAAATCATCGAATATTACTTACAGCACTCATTTACTATATCTGACTATAAAGGGGGGGAAATAATTTGAATTCATCAATTAAAATTCTAAAATGATAAATTCGATTTTCCTTGCTTATCATAATTAAACATCCCCCTTGTCGATACTGTCCTGCGCTCCCATTGTTTGAGTAATTTAGTGGTGTTTGGAATTATTATTGAACCCAAATTAATCTTGTGAGACTCTAGTGGATAGATTGGGCTTTGTATAATTTACTCTGAAGGCATTTAATCCTGTTCAATATGAGTCTCCATCTCCTTTGTGAGGGAGTGTTGTCATAAAGAACAAAAGGGAGTTAAACAGAGGACAGAAATTGAAGGAGCTGAAATGCACCCATAGCATAGTAATATTATTACCTCTGATGTTTATTCATCTCAAACAGAACCTCAAACACTGATGTGCAGAATCACAGTTTATACAGACCAAATATGCTTCTCGATATCTTCATGGAGATTTTTCCACGACTGAGTTTGATGGCTGCTGCCATAAGGATTCAGCCTTGGTACGTACCAGCTCTACTAGATGAGCTAACTGGCACCCCTTATGTCCTTTCTATAAATTTGACTTCAAAGTAATACATTTTATAAGAGTAAACAGCACATGAATATATATTTATCTAGCACCTTAACAGTTACAGTTTCAAAGATCTCTGTTTTGCTTTCTTTGGTGGCCGCTTTGGTGCGAAACACTAATTGCAGGGTTTCTGTTCTCACATTCAACAGCGTACGACAGTCATCAAGTTTGGAAGAGTTTTGAAAAAGTACAGTCGAGTTACAAGAGTTTGATGTATGCTAGCGAACCATGTAAAATGGTCGCTACATCACGTCCATGTCGTTCGATGAAACCGCAAGCTTTGAGTAACTTTTAATTAATAAGGTCTTTAGATTGTTCTGACAAAATTATAAGTGAATCGGACTAATTCCCTAGGAGGAGTTCGTTAAAACCTTTCAAGCCCAAGTCCTATTTTTAGGCCTCTGCTCGAAAACCGCACACCCATACTAAAAAGATGGTAAATCTGTAACTACCATCTATTTTATTCATTTTGATGGTATAATACAGTTAACACTTGTGAGATGTGTTCAGATGTGTAAATAGTGTATATGTTACTGGTTAATAGTAAATGAAGATTGCACACAGCCCAAATTGAAAAGTTTCAGGTTTGCCTGAAAAAAAAGCAGTGAAACCATGAATGTCATTTTTTAATGATGCAGGTGAAAGCTACAACTGTCCCAAATCATAGCACATGTCAGCAGTCTCTGCAAATTATTGCTTTGATAAAGTGAAGCAAAGAAAAGGTAGAGGTTTTAGTACAGAGAGGTCACGGGAGGTAGAGCTGATTTGTCATTTTGGAACTAGCTGTTCCAGCTGTTCCATTGTACTTTTATATACTATATAACTATATATTTCACTTGTTTTATCACTAATAGTAGTATTCAATCTATCCAAATACAGCAGTTTGGCATCATTTTGAGAGCCTGAATCCTCTCTAAACCCTGTCTGTGTCTGTGACCCATGGATCAATTCTCGTCTGCCTGTGTGTATGTGAGGCTTTTGTGAGCTGAGATGTTTGGCCAAATCCCAGACTAAGGGCCTCAATATTTTACCGGGTATGCATCGGAGGTGACTTGTCTGTACTTGGGACAGCCAAATATCCCAGAATGCATTTCACTCCAGCAAGCGGAAACAATGGCGGAGGAGAAATCACACAACTGGAAGTTGAAACTTCGAAATAATACTGTTGTTAAGTCACAAAAATGTAATTTTAGGATGTTTTTAGGCGAGAAGTTAATTGTTGTAGCATCAAATCTGTAGTCGGTTTGTCAAGATTCAGCCAATTAAAAAAATGACCTCCGACGATTTCGGCGATGTGAGTGTTGCTAGCATGACGGACCGGTAATAAACCATCACCGGGGGCTCAGCTCTCATGTTACCCGCCTGGAGCAGCCTGATCTCGGCAAGTCTTTTTGAAATTTGCCGCTGGTATTGACGTCTCCGTTGTACGGTTAAACATAAGCTATAATTGGGTTTGGTTGAATCTAACAAATAATATTTTGGTCTCAATAGTCTATTGTTTGTTTACAGGTAACGTTAAATCAGTTTTATTATTAAAATGTAATATTAATTTAACTTTAACGTTGACCTAGAGCGCTGTCTTTTAAGTTAACTTTTGACCGACTTGTTCGCTCGTCTTTATCCATATTATACAGACTGGTTATGCTGTCTATCATTGTCCATTATAACTAACATTTAAGCAATATTTTAATTAAGGGACAACTGAGGAAACCCGGGCCCTAATTGACTGGAGGGCGACCAACGAGACCCTTTTTACAGGCCGGTGCTACTCCTGTAAAACTGGATGGGAGTGAGTATTGATTTTGAGTGCTTTTCTCGTTGCGTGTAGGCCTATGTCTAGGGAAGGGTTGTAGCCTTGTCTCAATCTGAAATATTTAATATCTTGTTAAAGTGGGTTAGGGTTTGACCCGTGTCACTGTTGTTTTATGTTTTGCCCAGGGACTTTGTTACCTTTGCAGGCCTGGGGGTAACCGTAAAACAGGCCAGTAAGAAGTGGAACAACCTGAAGAACAAGTACAAGGTAATCTCTGCTTTGCATTATATTTAAATATAATATGATTCCCCGAAAAGAGTAATTTGCCAGGCCAATTGTGAAACCTAACACAGACAACAGGGATGCAGTGGGTGTTCTTTGGGACTGTGAATACATTCAAACAGTCAGCTTAGTAATACCCTACTTTCAGGAGCTTAGGGAACCTCCAACGAGCAGAGGGGTGGAGGCCGGTAGTGTGACTGCTGCCAACTGGCAGTGGTACTCGGTCATGGATGCTGCACTCCAGGGGCAGCACTCAATCAGTCCGCCCCTGGTAGTTGCTGCTAACCTGACTGCCACTACAGGTGGCAGTGTCAGTGCACCGGCCTCTGCCCCTTCTGAGGAAGATGCAAGGGGTGCCAACCAGCCCACTAGCAAGAGGACCAGGGACAGTGAGGGTCTCCTGGACTACCTTAAAGAGCAGGCAGAGGGGGACGAGCAAAGAGAAAGAGAGGCAGTGGCGAGAGAGGCAGAGGGCTGTCACAGAACGAGCAGAGAGATAGATACCTGTCTCTGTTCGAGAAGCTTGTAGATAAACTGTAATGTAATGTAATGTTATGTTTGGAATTCAACCCATGATTATCATTTTTTAAAGCAATTGTGTATAATTACAACAATCAATTACAAAGTCCTATTTTTTACAGCTAGTTATTTACAGTCATGTAGTTACATTTAAATTAGACAGAACAAGAAAAAAAAAGAAAAGTGTCGTCCTCGTTGACTTCTGGGCCTGGGCCTTCCTCCTCCTCCACCTCCTCCAGGATGTCACCTGCTGCCACACAGATGTTGTGGAGGACACAGCAGGCACCGATCACCTTCGGGGCAAACAGAGGTTTGCCCTCCAGGGCCCTCAAAAAGATGGACCGCCAGCGTGTCTTCAAAACCCCAAAGGTACGCTCAATAATGTTCCTGGCTCTTGCATGCAGACTGTTGTAGCGGGCTTCCACTTGGCCTGTGAATTAACGTTTACATTGAAAATGTAAGGTGTATTTCAAAGTCAACAAAGTAACAATTTGGTGTGTGTGTGTGTGTGTTCGTTCGTTCTTACTTGCTACAGGCTGGCAGTACGGTGTCATGATCGCAACTGGATGCTGCAGACACGGGTAGCCTCCATCTCCCAAGAGAAAGTACCCAGCTGGTGGATACAGGGCCTGCTAGTAAGCCCGGAGCATAAGCGCATCGTGAACTGAACCTGGATTGCCGATGTACACATCCAGAAATGCACCCTTGGGATCACAGATGCCCTGCAGTAGCACTGAGGGGAAATGTTTTCTGTTCAGGTATGCTCTCTTGTGTGGCTCTGCAGGAGGAAGAATCCTGACGTGACACCCATCGATGGCACCGGCAGCACAGCGGAATGCCTGATGGCCAGCAAGGCGAACAATGCCGGCCCCCACCTCCTCCATCTCCTCTGGTTTGGGGAAATGAATGACTCTGTGGATGATAGTTATCATTTCCTCCACGACGTTGTGGACGGTCCTGTTCAGACTGTTGCCAGTGGCATCGCAAAGATGTCTGCAGTGACCCTGTAGGAGGCTCCACAGGCAAGCCAGTACACTGTGACCAGCACCTCAACTTCATGGCTCCATCCATGTTTTTTTTGCCGGGGAAGCATCTGGACCAGCATGTTGATGCTGTCCCTGGAGAGCCTGAAGGCTGGTCTATGGTCAGCTTCAGACCAGAACAATGCAAGGATCGGGAGATGTTCCTTCAATCGTGCATATTTCAGAATGGGACTTTGGTCCCGTTAAAAAAACTAAAACAAGATATTCTTTTAAACTATTTATTAATTGTTATAACATTAATGTATGTAGTATATCTATTTGTGTTTTGACAATTTAATACTACTACTAATAATGATTTCTAAATCACATATATATATATATATATATATATATATACACATATATATATACACATATATACACATATATATACACATATATATACACATACATATATATATACATACATACATATATATATACATATATACATATATACACATATATACATATATATATACATATATACATATATATATACATATATACACATATATACATACATATATACATATATACATATATACACATATATACATATATACATACATATATACATATATACACATATATACATATATATATACATATATACATATATATACATATATATATACACATATATACATATATATACACATATATACATATATATATACATATATACATATATATATACACAGAGACATTGTTATACTACTAGGCTTCTTATATTATATATATATATATATATATATATATATGGCACTAAATAGCGTAAGTTAGATATTATTGTAATGTTTCGGACCTTTGCCCGAGGAGATTTTCTCAATCTGGACCTTTTGGAATTTTAGTTGAAGACCCCTGCTCTACACCAACGACTGCACCTCAGAGGACCCAACGGTTAAACTCCTGAAGTTCGCAGACGACACAACGGTCATCGGCCTCATCAGGGACGGTGATGAGTCTGCGTACAGGCGGGAGGTTGAACAGCTGGTTCTCTGGTGTGGTCAGAACAACCTGGAGCTGAACAGGCTCAAGACTGTGGAGATGACAGTGGACTTCAGGAGGAGCCCCCCAACACTGCCCCCCCTCACCATACACAACAACACTGTATCCGCTGTGGAGACCTTCAGGTTTCTGGGATCCACAATCTCCCGGGACCTGAAGTGGGCTCCCAACATCAACACCATCAGGAAAAAGACCCAGCAGAGGTTGAGCTTCCTGTGCCAGCTCAGGAGCAGCTGATCCTGTTCTACTCAGCCATCATCCAGTCTGTTCTCTGTTCTTCCATCACTGTGTGGTTTGGATCGGCCACCAAACAGGACAGGAACAGACTGCAACAGATTGTTAGGTCTGCGGAGAGGATCATTGGTTCCAGCCTGTTCTCCATCCTGGACTTGTTCACTTCGAGAGTCAGGAAACAGGCTGAAAGATCACTGCAGACTCTTCACACCCTGGACACAAGCTGTTCCAACTCCTCCCCTCTGGTAGGTGCTACAGAGCTCTGTACGCCAAGACCACCAGACACAGGAACAGCTTCTTTCCACTGGCCGTCGGAGCTCAGGACCTACTAAAGATTAAAATAACAATAGGTTCTCCGCTCCGACTACGTCGGTACTCGGGCCCTAATTAGAAGAACAATAGGTCCTCCGCTCCGACTACATCGGTGCTCGGGCCCTAATAAACATTTGAATTTCTATAGGTCCTACGCTATAAAAGCGAAAGCATTTGCCAAGAATGTTTTCATGAATCAAGAACGAAAGTCGGAGGTTCGACTTAGGTTAACCAATGATTAACCGATAATATCACCAGGCCTTGGCATGTAGTTGATGGGTAAGGGATTGGCCATTCCTTTAACCAGCAATTTGGGTTGTTGGGGTTTTTCGTCCCACTACGTCGGTGCTCGGGCCCTAATAATAAGAATAATAAACGTTTTAATTTCTATAGGTCCTACGCTACCGACTGTCGGTGCTCGGGCGCTAATACATAATAAACTTAAATTAAAATACTGCAAACATGGTTGTAAACTTTTTGAAATGCTTGGCCACAGTTTGGAAATTCTGCAGTTATGTAGCGAACTCAGTGAATAATGCTTGCTTAAAAATGAGTCCCTGCCCTAAACTGTTATTATATAACATCAGCCTTGTTATTTGCATGCCTTTTTTAATTGCATCATCATTCCTCTCCTCTTCAGCTTTGAAGAGGACTTCCTTCTGCTTTTCTTATGAAATTATAACATCTTTTTCAACAATCACCGTACTACTTTGTTGTGATATTTTTTGTTCACCTGGCCTATCATTTGTTTATCAATTTTCCCTCAAAAGATTTGAACACAGTGAACACAGCCTTAATTTATTTTTAAATATAATAGACACCAATAAATTCATGCATTATAAATTCATAAAAGCCAAGAATAACGAGCCCTATATAGACAAGAGACTGCTTGCATATCCTAAATATCAGTGGCATAATGAATACCAGCAGCATACCCTGGCTGTGGTATTTCTACCTGCCAACTCATGAAGGGAACACTTGAATAATCCTAAAAATATAGGAATGAGTCGCACATGTGACTGAATGTGTTGGGAGACTGTGATGCCTGTTGCCATGGTTTCCGGTCTGACAGCATGGTAATTTGGAGGTAGTGAGTGTGAATGAAGCTTTGGCTGGAATCTTGCATCACAGGAAGGTACTTGGCATTTGAAGGGCAGGAATAATTCAGCCTACAAGAGTCGATATTGTAAATCTAAGAGACTGAACATAACCGTCCATCATGGTGTCAAAAGCGTCTGGCTATGTACTGAGAAGTGTTGTTTGGCTGAGTTTTATTGCTTGTTATCATTTTTTGGAGTAAGACAGCTAAAATACCGAAAAGAGCTCTATCAGTTTTCTTGTCATTTTCTGGTAAATACAGTATTGGTAATCGTTAGGTGTGTATGTAACTATGATGTCTATAATAAATTATCAAAAAAGGGCAAAATGCATTCAGATAATAATAGAATTCTAATAAAGTAACAAATAAATGAAACCGGTTGAACACTATTTCCAGCATTTCGTACAAATTTGGACTGTATATTGTTGTTAGATCCTGGGGTACTTCTGGCCCGATACGGGGCTACTTACTTAGATTGTCGAGCTGGTGTTCTTGCGAGGGAACTCGCCTGGCTCCTCTAACTGCCGTTACTCCCGACGTCTACCCTGCTTCCTCCGGTCTGAGCGCGCTCGGCCGAGAGACCAGTCCTGGCCCCGGGCGCTCCTACCAGTCGCGTCGGTTATGGCAGCTTCCCTCTTATGGATCCGTGCTCTTGGTAAATGCCAGGTTAGGTTTTAACGGCTAGGATTACTTCTTTCTAAAACCGTAAGGGGTTGTTAAGTGGATTCAGTCTCCAGGATAACCTTTCAGAACTCAGTTGTTAGACATACAATGGCTTTAACTTTTTACTGCCACGAGGAACATTTTACTACTTGAGCAAATAAATGCACTTGAGAATTTTACTTTAAATGCAGATTAGAAATTTATTGCAGGTTATATTTAGTTAGTTTGCAAGGGTTAAGCTACAGCTCACATAAAATGTCACTACACTTGATTCGTTACGTAAATTTTCTTCTTCGATTACACTCATTAGTTTTAGATGCCGAGATGGCTCGGCTGGAGCTGGATGTTCAATGGTGCGATGAAAAGGTTCTTATGGAGTTGTTAGGAGCGAAGGTCCGGCCGGACCCTCAGTCCTCCTGCTCTCGCAGCGAAGTCCGTTCAACAGTCCTCAAAACTCAGTACAAAGTCTTTCTAGGGCTGCTGCGTCTTCTCCGTTGTCCAGTTAAGAATCGAGCAGTGGGGAGAGGAAACCTCCGTCTTTAAATCTTATTGTCCACGAACAGCGGTCTTCTTTCCGTGAACAGAGACGAAGTCCTCAATACATCAGTTGCAATCGTCCGTATCTCCTCATCGGCGCACTTGGACGGCGCCCGTCGAAATCCCAGTGTGTTGCCTGCAAACGTCTTCTTTTATCCATCATTCGGGCTCTGTTGGCCCCCCCCCCCTGTTCAATACATGATCTCATCTCCCCACCCACTGGAGAGGGCGTTGGGTCCTGAACATGTCCGGACAAGTCCAGGCTTCATCCTGTATTATGCCTCTATGACTCATCTCTTGCGACAGTCTTTTCCTAACCCCACCCAATAACATCTGTTCCTACTTTTTGCCAACTCATCCTGACAAAACACTTCTATCGCAGCTCCGGTCACACAGAACATTTGTTAATCAGTTTTTACATTTGTTAAATCACTCTATGCATTAAACATTCGTTACATATTGATTAAACATTTTGTTATATAATTCATACACTTTATCTCTTGATTACACTTTATTCTGAGTATATGCTTTGTGCTTTTATATCCTGACTCTCCCTTGAATGTGCAAGCATGTTACCGAGGCAGCTCTGTGGGCTCATCTCTTCTTGACATTGTGTATGACTTAATCTGTTGTTTAAGTTTTTTAATTATTACTTTTTTCATTGTCAATCCTAGCTTGCTGTTCTGCCATAAAAAGATATACGAAATAAAAGTCACAGATCAATATCCTTGTCAAAGCAACATGATTTTAAGGGATTATTTCCTGTCTCTGACTTTCATTTCCTCCTGTGGGTGTCAGGTGATTGACAGCGAACCAAGTGGAAAGTAATGCTGTTCTGATGGAAAAACACTCAACTTGAACGCAGTGAAATAATGACAAAACACAAGGTTTGTCTAAAACTGAAGCGTTCATGTTCATGGGATGGATTATTAAGCTTTTAGAAGCAGTTTTTCATGACATAGAATAATAAGTGTCAGTAAACAGCTTCTTCTGAGAGGAAGGGAAAAAACTGAAATTCTGCGCTCTTCTGGTTGAAAGTAGAAACCATCAGAGAGAATGTATAGAGACATTTTAGCTACTTAAGTTTTATTTCTTTATGATTTCTGATTGACATCAAGATATCTTTTTAGAAGACAAACCTAAGATCAAATGGTAAACATCACAAAACAATGAAGTAGAACAAAGCAGTCATCACACACAATTCAATGTGGCTTTATTGGCATGAAAATAAATAATGTATAAAATAATAAATAAAATGATAATAATGATAATAATAATAATTAAAGCTGCGAGCAGCGATGAACGGGCCCTCGCCATGTGCGCGTCGGGGTGCCGGCGGGACTCCGGCCTGCGCGTCCGAGAACATCCGCGACCGTCAGACATCCGCTGAAAGTACTTTGGAGGAGGAAGATCAGAGATGCTGTCGATTCATTCTGGCTGGGGAGGGAGACGCCACAATGACACCATCTTCATGAGGTTGCGCACAGGAAAGGAGCCTGGCCAGAGACCCGTGGATTCCAGCTCTGTCTTCATCCAGATCCTCTGTTGCTGTGAACAGGTCCACTGGCTGACTTCATGGTCGTAGCCAGGGAGCTGTGGAGGAGGAAGGGTGGGGACAGCTAACGGCCTGGGTGATGGCTCACCTAGTCAGACAAGAATAAACGGAGCGAGACGTGTTTAATCCCGCGTGGACCGCCTGATGCCGGAAATGACGCTTTGCAAATAGTCTGATGCTTCCTGCGTCCTCTGCCTGACGCTACAGAACGCGTGCGTCGTGTTGCTCTGTGTCAAGTGTCAACCACGTAGTGTAAAAGTGACGTAAATTGGATGCAGTTTGTCAGAAAACGCAGATTTCCTTTCGCCAGCAGGTGGCGCTGTGAGTACTAGTGAAAATAAGCTTGTAGACAGCCTCAGGCCATGAGTTTTACCAAGCATGTGAAGTTTGAGACTGTTTGGAACAAGTGCAGCTGAGTTAAGTCAGCTTTTTTCACGGGGAATCACGTAAAGTAAACGCCCACTACGGCTAAACGATTCCGTCAAACGTAAAGCTTTGAGTAAATTTTAATCACAACGGTCTTGACATGGTACTGGCAAAATGTAAAGTGGATCTGATGAAGTCGCTAGGAGGAGTTCGTTAAAGTATAGCGACAAGAAATAGGCCGAAATCGATGGAAAATTACACATAAATCAAGATTCCCGACTTCCGGTCAGGTTTAGAGCATGGTCCCAAGAGACTTATATTTAAGTCGTCATAGAATACATCTGCCTACCAACTTTCATACATGTAGCTGACACGTAGCGCTGGGGCTGCTCTTTTGAAATATTGTAGGTGGCGCTATAGAGGCAATTTAAAACAGACAAGCCAAACAACCATACACACTATGTCTTCCTATGACCTATGACACATGTACAAAGTTTCATGAGTTTGAGAGCATCCCAACACACTAAACCATCACCTTCCTGTTTCATGGCGAATGATGTGTTGCCACGGAAAAAGCGTTCAACGAAAGCGCACAATATTCATGATGGTTCATCATCAATGTCTTAAGGCTATCCGTACCAAATTTGAGACTCATCAGGTCACCTGGCTAGGAGGTATAAAGAAAAGTATAAAATATGACATTTCCTTTAGCCAGTCGGCGGGGCTACGAGTTATTGCATTTTTAGGGCCCGAGCACCGACGTAGTCGGAGCGGAGGACCTATTGAATTTCTAATGTTTATTATTATTATTAGGGCCCGAGCACCGACGTAGTCGGAGCGGAGGACCTATTGAATTTCTAATGTTTATTATTCTTATTCTTATTTTTAGTGTTTCGTCGCAAAAAGGAGGTGCTTGGGATATTGGGAATTTTGTGAAATTTGGCACGCAAGCCAGAATTTGCGAAAATTGCAGTCTGATTGGGGTGTCCAGCTGCGGTATGAAATATTGGCTCGCTAGCGCCCCCTATTGAGTAGCCCCAACATCAGGTTTCACCCAGCTGTATGAAAGTTGGTAGTTATGTGGAACGTGATGAGACGCACCAAAAATCCTCTTGGAAGTTTTCTCTAAACCAAACAGGAAGTCGGCCATTTTTACTTTTATGACGGTTTTTGACCGTTTCAAGGCGTCATACTTTAACGAACTCCTCCCAGAGATTTGAACCGATTGACTTCAGATTCGGCTAGTCTGCTCTTGAGACCTTGGCAGTGAAAAGTTACTCAAAGATCAAAAAGTTATCGAACTATGTGGCCGTGGCGTGGCGTCAAAGAAACACCATTCGCCACGAAACAGGAAGTTGTTGTAACTCGGCCGTACATTGTCGAATCTGCTCCAAATCTCTCATATGTCATAACATCCTGACCCGGAACACATCTATATGATAATTTAGAATCATAGTGATAGCGCCACCTAGTGGCAACCGGAAGTTGTACGCTGCGCACTTTGACATCCTGCTCCTCACAGATTAATCAGATCCCTCTCAAATGTTGTCAAACAAGCCTTAAGACCTTGATAATGCTTCGTTGTGAAGATTGTAAGAAGTTACTGAAGGGCGGCGACGTGGCGGCTCGGCGAATTTCGATCCTTCGCCATGAACGAATAAACTGATGTATCTCGACTCCACATCATCAGATCTTTACCAGATTTCACATGCTTGATTAGACTCCAGGCCTGAAGACATCTGCAGGCCAATTTTGAATCATAGTCATAGCGCCACCTACTGGTAACAGGAAGTTAAAGTCTTGATACTTTGGCTTGTTTCTCTCAGTAGGTAAATCAAATCAATATCAAATTTGTTCCACACAAATACAAGAAGTTCATAATGCCAGATCATGAAGTTTTTGATGTTTCGTCGAACGCCGTTGCCGTGGCGATGCAGTGTTCGCCGTTAACAACGAAGGTCATTTTGAGAGGCTAAAAATGCTCGAAACATAAGCAAACTTGGCAAGTAGATTACAAGGCCGAAATGTAGTAACAGAATATGATTTTATTGGTTCAGAGTGGCAAATCGGCTCAATAGCGCCCCCTACAAAAGTTCAACGAAGCAGCCCTCGCAGTACGTTTCACCTAGATGTATGAAATTTGGTAGGAACATGTATCACATATGGACTTAAATAAAAGTATATTGGGGCCATGCTCTGAACCTGCATGCAGTGTCTGACGGTCACGGAACTGAATGACAGCATCAACCAGAGTCCTCGCGCCGTCCGACGGTCGCGGACGTTCTCGGCCGCGCAGGCCGGAGTCCCGCCGGCACCCCGACGTGCACATTGCGAGGGCCCGCCCATCGCTGCTCGCAGCTTTAATTCTTCTTATTCTTATTTTTAGTGTTTCGTCGCAAAAAGGAGGTGCTTGGGATATTGGGAAGTCTGTGAAATTTGGCACGCAAGCCAGAATTTGCGAAAATTGCAGTCTGATTGGGGTGTCCAGCTGCAGTATGAAATATTGGCTCGCTAGCGCCCCCTATTGAGTAGCCCCGACATCAGGATTCACCCAGCTGTATGAAAGTTGGTAGTTATGTGGAACGTGATGAGACGCACCAAAAATCCTCTTGGCCGTTTTCTCTAAACCAAACAGGAAGTCGGCCATTTTTGCTTTTATGACGTTTTTTGACCGTTTCAAGGCGTCATACTTTAACGAACTCCTCCCAGAGATTTGACCCGATTGACTTCAGATTCGGCGAGTCTGCTCTTGAGACCTTGACAGTGAAAAGTTACTCAAAGATCAAAAAGTTATCGAACTATGTGGCCGTGGCGTGGCGTCAAAGAAACACCATTCGCCACGAAACAGGAAGTTGTTGTAACTTGGCCGTACATTGTCGAATCTGCTCCAAATCTCTCATATGTCATAAGATCCTGACCCGGAACACATCTATATGATAATTTAGAATCATAGTGATAGCGCCACCTAGTGGCAACCGGAAGTTGTACGCTGCGTACTTTGACATCCTGCTCCTCACAGATTAATCAGATCCCTCTCAAATGTTGTCATACAAGCCTTAAGACCTTGATAATGCTTCATTGTGAAAATTGTAAGAAGTTACTGAAGGGCGGCGACGTGGCGGCTCGGCGAATTTCGATCCTTCGCCATGAACGAATAAACTGATGTATCTCGACTCCACATCATCAGATCTTTACCAGATTTCACATGCTTGATTAGACTCCAGGCCTGAAGACATCTGCAGGCCAATTTCGAATCATAGTCATAGCGCCACCTACTGGTAACAGGAAGTTAAAGTCTTTATACTTTGGCTTGTTTCTCTTAGTAGGTAAATCAAATCAATATCAAATTTGTTCCACACAAATACAAGAAGTTCATAATGCCAGATCATGAAGCTTTTGATGTTTCGTCGAACGCCGTTGCCGTGGCGATGCAGTCTTCGCCATGAACAACGAAGGTCATTTTGAGAGGCTAAAAATGCTCGAAACATAAGCAAACTTGGAAAGTAGATTACAAGGCCGAAATGTAGTTATGGAATATGATTTTATTGGTTCAGAGTGGCAAATCGGCTCAATAGCGCCCCCTACAAAATTTCGACGAAGCAGCCCTCGCAGTACGTTTGACCTAGATGTATGAAATTTGGTGGGAACATGTATCACATATGGACTTAAATAAAAGTATATTGGGGCCATGCTCTAAACCTGCATGCAGTGTCTGACGGTCACAGAACTGAATGGCAGCATCAGCCAGAGTCCTCGCGCCGTCCGACGGTCGCGGACATTCTCGGCCGCGCAGGCCGGAGTCCCGCCGGCACCCCGACGTGCATATTGCGAGGGCCCGCCCATCGCTGCTCGCAGCTTTAATTATTATTATTATTTTATGTGTTTCGTCGCAAAAAGGAGGTGCTTGGGATATTGGGAAGTTTGTGAAATTTGGCAAGCAAGCCAGAATTTGCGAAAATTGCAGTCTGATTGGGGTGCCCAGCTGCGGTATGAAATATTGGCTCGCTAGCGCCCCCTATTGAGTAGCCCCAACATCAGGTTTCACCCAGCTGTATGAAAGTTGGTAGGTATGTGGAACGTGATGAGACGCACAAAAAATCCTCTTGGCCGTTTTCTCTAAACCAAACAGGAAGTCGGCCATTTTTGCTTTTATGACGTTTTTTGACCGTTTCAAGGCGTCATACTTTAACGAACTCCTCCCAGAGATTTGACCCGATTGACTTCAGATTCGTCTAGTCTGCTCTTGAGACCTTGGCAGTGAAAAGTTACTCAAAGATCAAAAAGTTATCAAACTATGTGGCCGTGGCGTGGCGTCAAAGAAACACCATTCGCCACGAAACAGGAAGTTGTTGTAACTCGGCCGTACATTGTCGAATCTGCTCAAAATCTCTCATATGTCATAACATCCTGACCCGGAACACATCTATATGATAATTTAGAATCATAGTGATAGCGCCACCTAGTGGCAACCGGAAGTTGTACGCTGCGTACTTTGACATCCTGCTCCTCACAGATTCATCAGATCCCTCTCAAATCTTGTCAAACAAGCCTTAAGACCTTGATAATGCTTCGTTGTGAAGATTGTAAGAAGTTACTCAAGGGCGGCGACGTGGCGGCTCGGCGAATTTCGATCCTTCGCCATGAACGAATAAACTGATGTATCTCGACTCCACATCATCAGATCTTTACCAGATTTCACATGCTTGATTAGACTCCAGGCCTGAAGACATCTGCAGGCCAATTTTGAATCATAGTCATAGCGCCACCTACTGGTAACAGGAAGTTAAAGTCTTGATACTTTGGCTTGTTTCTCTCAGTAGGTAAATCAAATCAATATCAAATTTGTTCCACACAAATACAAGAAGTTCGTAATGCCAGATCATGAAGTTTTTGATGTTTCGTCGAACGCCGTTGCCGTGGCGACGCAGTCTTCGCCGTTAACAACGAAGGTCATTTTGACAGGCTGAAAATGCTCGAAACATAAGCAAACTTGGCAAGTAGATTACAAGGCCGAAATGTAGTTAGGGAATATGATTTTATTGGTTCAGAGTGGCAAATCGGCTCAATAGCGCCCCCTACAAAATTTCGACGAAGCAGCCCTCGCAGTACGTTTGACCTAGATGTATGAAATTTGGTGGGAACATGTATCACATATGGACTTAAATAAAAGTATATTGGGGCCATGCTCTAAACCTGCATGCAGTGTCTGACGGTCACAGAACTAAATGGCAGCATCAGCCAGAGTCCTCGCGCCGTCCGACGGTCGCGGACGTTCTCGGCCGCGCAGGCCGGAGTCCCGCCGGCACCCCGACGTGCATATTGCGAGGGCCCGCCCATCGCTGCTCGCAGCTTTAATTATTATTATTATTCTTATTATTATTTTATGTGTTTCGTCGCAAAAAGGAGGTGCTTGGGATATTGGGAATGTTGTGAAATTTGGCACGCAAGCCAGAATTTGCGAAAATTGCAGTCTGATTGGGGTGTCCAGCTGCAGTATGAAATATTGGCTCGCTAGCGCCCCCTATTGAGTAGCCCCGACATCAGGATTCACCCAGCTGTATGAAAGTTGGTAGTTATGTGGAACGTGATGAGACGCACCAAAAATCCTCTTGGCCGTTTTCTCTAAACCAAACAGGAAGTCGGCCATTTTTGCTTTTATGACGTTTTTTGACCGTTTCAAGGCGTCATACTTTAACGAACTCCTCCCAGAGATTTGACCCGATTGACTTCAGATTCGGCGAGTCTGCTCTTGAGACCTTGACAGTGAAAAGTTACTCAAAGATCAAAAAGTTATCGAACTATGTGGCCGTGGCGTGGCGTCAAAGAAACACCATTCGCCACGAAACAGGAAGTTGTTGTAACTCGGCCGTACATTGTCGAATCTGCTCCAAATCTCTCATATGTCATAAGATCCTGACCCGGAACACATCTATATGATAATTTAGAATCATAGTGATAGCGCCACCTAGTGGCAACCGGAAGTTGTACGCTGCGTACTTTGACATCCTGCTCCTCACAGATTAATCAGATCCCTCTCAAATGTTGTCAAACAAGCCTTAAGACCTTGATAATGCTTCATTGTGAAGATTGTAAGAAGTTACTGAAGGGCGGCGACGTGGCGGCTCGGCGAATTTCGATCCTTCGCCATGAACGAATAAACTGATGTATCTCGACTCCACATCATCAGATCTTTACCAGATTTCACATGCTTGATTAGACTCCAGGCCTGAAGACATCTGCAGGCCAATTTTGAATCATAGTCATAGCGCCACCTACTGGTAACAGGAAGTTAAAGTCTTGATACTTTGGCTTGTTTCTCTCAGTAGGTAAATCAAATCAATATCAAATTTGTTCCACACAAATACAAGAAGTTCATAATGCCAGATCATGAAGTTTTTGATGTTTCGTCGAACGCCGTTGCCGTGGCGATGCAGTCTTCGCCGTTAACAACGAAGGTCATTTTGACAGGCTAAAAATGCTCGAAACATAAGCAAACTTGGCAAGTAGATTACATGGCCGAAATGTAGTTATAGAATATGATTTTATTGGTTCAGAGTGGCAAATCGGCTCAATAGCGCCCCCTACAAAGTTTCAACGAAGCAGCCCTCGCAGTACATTTCACCTAGATGTATGAAATTTGGTAGGAACATGTATCGCATATGGTCGTCAATAAAAGTCTCTTGGGGCTATGCTCTAAACCCAACCGGAAGTCAGCCATTTTGCATTTTTTATGAATTTCTCATGTCGTTTTTGTCATTTCCAGGCGCTGCACTTTAACGAACTCCTCCTAGGGAATTCATCAGATCAACTTCAAATTTGGTCGGTACAGTCTAAAGACCTTTGTGATGAAAAGTTTCTCAAAGCTTGTTGTTTCGTGAAAAGCTGTTGCCGTGGCGACGGAATTTCGATCCTTCGCCATGAACGAATAAACTGATGTAACTCGACTCCACATCATCAGATCTTTACCAGATTTCACGTGTTTGATTAGACTCCAGGCCTGAAGACATATGCAGGCCAATTTTGAATCATAGTCATAGCGCCACCTACTGGTAACAGGAAGTTAAAGTCTTGATACTTTGGCTTGTTTCTCTTAGTAGGTAAATCAAATCAATATCAAATTTGTTCCACACAAATAGTTCATAATGCCAGATCATGAAGCTTTGATGTTTCGTCGAACGCCGTTGCCGTGGCGATGCAGTCTTCGCCGTTAACAACGAAGGTCATTTTGGGAGGCTAAAAATGCTCGAAACATAAGCAAACTTGGCATACACATTTAAAGGCCAAAATGTAGTTGTATAATATGATTTTATTGGTTCAGAGTGGCAAATCGGCTCAATAGCGCCCCCTACAAAATTTCAACGAAGCAGCCCTCGCAGTACGTTTGACCTAGATGTATGAAATGTGGTAGGAACATGTATCACATATGGACTTAAATAAAAGTATATTGGGGCCATGCTCTGAACCTGCATGCAGTGTCTGACGGTCACGGAACTGAATGACAGCATCAACCAGAGTCCTCGCGGCGTCCGACGGTCGCGGACGTTCTCGGCCGCGCAGGCCGGAGTCCCGCCGGCACCCCGACGTGCATGCACCCCGACGTGCATATTGCGAGGGCCCGCTCATCGCTGCTCGCAGCTTTAATTCTTCTTATTATTATTCTTAGTCTTTCGTCGCAAAAAGGAGGTGCTTGGGATATTGGGAAGTCTGTGAAATTTGGCACGCAAGCCAGAATTTGCGAAAATTGCAGTCTGATTGGGGTGTCCAGCTGCGGTATGAAATATTGGCTCGCTAGCGCCCCCTATTGAGTAGCCCCAACATCAGGTTTCACCCAGCTGTATGAAAGTTGGTAGTTATGTGGACCGTGATGAGACGCACCAAAAATCCTCTTGGAAGTTTTCTCTAAACCAAACAGGAAGTCGGCCATTTTTACTTTTATGACGTTTTTTGACCGTTTCAAGGCGTCATACTTTAACGAACTCCTCCCAGAGATTTGACCCGATTGACTTCAGATTCGGCTAGTCTGCTCTTGAGACCTTGGCAGTGAAAAGTTACTCAAAGATCAAAAAGTTATCGAACTATGTGGCCGTGGCGTGGCGTCAAAGAAACACCATTCGCCACGAAACAGGAAGTTGTTGTAACTCGGCCGTACATTGTCGAATCTGCTCCAAATCTCTCATATGTCATAACATCCTGACCCGGAACACATCTGTATTATAATTTAGAATCATAGTGATAGCGCCACCTAGTGGCAACCGGAAGTTGTACGCTGCGTACTTTGACATCCTGCTCCTCACAGATTAATCAGATCCCTCTCAAAGCTTGTCAAACAAGCCTTAAGACCTTGATAATGCTTCATTGTGAAGATTGTAAGAAGTTACTGAAGGGCGGCGACGTGGCGGCTCGGCGAATTTCGATCCTTCGCCATGAACGAATAAACTGATGTATCTCGACTCCACATCATCAGATCTTTACCAGATTTCACATGCTTGATTAGACTCCAGGCCCGAAGACATCTGCAGGCCAATTTTGAATAATAGTCATAGCGCCACCTACTGGTAACAGGAAGTTAAAGTCTTGATACTTTGGCTTGTTTCTCTTAGTAGGTCAATCAAATCAATATCAAATTTGTTCCACACAAATACAAGAACTTCATAATGCCAGATCATGAAGCTTTTGATGTTTCGTCGAACGCCGTTGCCGTGGCGATGCAGTCTTCGCCGTTAACAAAGAAGGTCATTTTGAGAGGCTAAAAATGCTCGAAACATAAGCAAACTTGGCAAGTAGATTACAAGGCCGAAATGTAGTTAGGGAATATGATTTTATTGGTTCAGAGTGGCAAATCGGCTCAATAGCGCCCCCTACAAAATTTCGACGAAGGAGCCCTCGCAGTACGTTTGACCTAGATGTATGAAATTTGGTGGGAACATGTATCACATATGGACTTAAATAAAAGTATATTGGGGCCATGCTCTAAACCTGCATGCAGTGTCTGACGGTCACAGAACTAAATGGCAGCATCAGCCAGAGTCCTCGCGCCGTCCGACGGTCGCGGACGTTCTCGGCCGCGCAGGCCGGAGTCCCGCCGGCACCCCGACGTGCATATTGCGAGGGCCCGCCCATCGCTGCTCGCAGCTTTAATTCTTATTCTTATTCTAAGTGTTTCGTCGCAAAAAGGAGGTGCTTGGGATATTGGGAATGTTGTGAAATTTGGCACGCAAGCCAGAATTTGCGAAAATTGCAGTCTGATTGGGGTGTCCAGCTGCAGTATGAAATATTGGCTCGCTAGCGCCCCCTATTGAGTAGCCCCGACATCAGGATTCACCCAGCTGTATGAAAGTTGGTAATTATGTGGAACGTGATGAGACGCACCAAAAATCCTCTTGGCCGTTTTCTCTAAACCAAACAGGAAGTCGGCCATTTTTGCTTTTATGACGTTTTTTGACCGTTTCAAGGCGTCATACTTTAACGAACTCCTCCCAGAGATTTGACCCGATTGACTTCAGATTCGGCTAGTCTGCTCTTGAGACCTTGGCAGTGAAAAGTTACTCAAAGATCAAAAAGTTATCGAACTATGTGGCCGTGGCGTGGCGTCAAAGAAACACCATTCGCCACGAAACAGGAAGTTGTTGTAACTCGGCCGTACATTGTCGAATCTGCTCCAAATCTCTCATATGTCATAACATCCTGACCCGGAACACATCTGTATGATAATTTAGAATCATAGTGATAGCGCCACCTAGTGGCAACCGGAAGTTGTACGCTGCGTACTTTGACATCCTGCTCCTCACAGATTAATCAGATCCCTCTCAAATGTTGTCAAACAAGCCTTAAGACCTTGATAATGCTTCATTGTGAAGATTGTAAGAAGTTACTGAAGGGCGGCGACGTGGCGGCTCGGCGAATTTCGATCCTTCGCCATGAACGAATAAACTGATGTATCTTGACTCCACATCATCAGATCTTTACCAGATTTCACGTGTTTGATTAGACTCCAGGCCTGAAGACATCTGCAGGCCAATTTTGAATCATAGTCATAGCGCCACCTACTGGTAACAGGAAGTTAAAGTCTTGATACTTTGGCTTGTTTCTCTCAGTAGGTAAATCAAATCAATATCAAATTTGTTCCACACAAATACAAGAAGTTCATAATGCCAGATCATGAAGTTTTTGATGTTTCGTCGAACGCCGTTGCCGTGGCGATGCAGTCTTCGCCTTGAACAACGAAGGTCATTTTGACAGGCTACAAATGCTCGAAACATAAGCAAACTTGGCAAGCAGATTACAAGCCCGAAATGTAGTTAGGGAATATGATTTTATTGGTTCAGAGTGGCAAATCGGCTCAATAGCGCCCCCTACAAAATTTCGACGAAGCAGCCCTCGCAGTACGTTTGACCTAGATGTATGAAATTTGGTGGGAACATGTATCACATATGGACTTAAATAAAAGTATATTGGGGCCATGCTCTAAACCTGCATGCAGTGTCTGACGGTCACAGAACTAAATGGCAGCATCAGCCAGAGTCCTCGCGCCGTCCGACGGTCGCGGACGTTCTCGGCCGCGCAGGCCGGAGTCCCGCCGGCACCCCGACGTGCATATTGCGAGGGCCCGCCCATCGCTGCTCGCAGCTTTAATTAGGGCCCGAGCACCGACGTAGTCGGAGCGGAGGACCTATTGAATTTCGAATGTTTATTATTCTTATTATTATTATTTTATGTGTTTCGTCGCAAAAAGGAGGTGCTTGGGATATTGTGAATGTTGTGAAATTTGGCACGCAAGCCAGAATTTGCGAAAATTGCAGTCTGATTGGGGTGTCCAGCTGCAGTATGAAATATTGGCTCGCTAGCGCCCCCTATTGAGTAGCCCCGACATCAGGATTCACCCAGCTGTATGAAAGTTGGTAGTTATGTGGAACGTGATGAGACGCACCAAAAATCCTCTTGGCCGTTTTCTCTAAACCAAACAGGAAGTCGGCCATTTTTGCTTTTATGACGTTTTTTGACCGTTTCAAGGCGTCATACTTTAACGAACTCCTCCCAGAGATTTGACCCGATTGACTTCAGATTCGGCGAGTCTGCTCTTGAGACCTTGACAGTGAAAAGTTACTCAAAGATCAAAAAGTTATCGAACTATGTGGCCGTGGCGTGGCGTCAAAGAAACACCATTCGCCACGAAACAGGAAGTTGTTGTAACTTGGCCGTACATTGTCGAATCTGCTCCAAATCTCTCATATGTCATAAGATCCTGACCCGGAACACATCTATATGATAATTTAGAATCATAGTGATAGCGCCACCTAGTGGCAACCGGAAGTTGTACGCTGCGTACTTTGACATCCTGCTCCTCACAGATTAATCAGATCCCTCTCAAATGTTGTCAAACAAGCCTTAAGACCTTGATAATGCTTCATTGTGAAGATTGTAAGAAGTTACTGAAGGGCGGCGACGTGGCGGCTCGGCGAATTTCGATCCTTCGCCATGAACGAATAAACTGATGTAACTCGACTCCACATCATCAGATCTTTACCAGATTTCACGTGTTTGATTAGACTCCAGGCCTGAAGACATCTGCTGGCCAATTTTGAATCATAGTCATAGCGCCACCTACTGCTAACAGGAAGTTAAAGTCTTTATACTTTGGCTTGTTTCTCTTAGTAGGTAAATCAAATCAATATCAAATTTGTTCCACACAAATACAAGAAGTTCATAATACCAGATCATGAAGCTTTTGATGTTTCGTCGAACGCCGTTGCCGTGGCGATGCAGTCTTCGCCGTGAACAACGAAGGTCATTTTGAGAGGCTAAAAATGCTCGAAACATAAGCAAACTTGGCAAGTAGATTACAAGGCCGAAATGTAGTTATAGAATATGATTTTATTGGTTCAGAGTGGCAAATCGGCTTAATAGCGCCCCCTACAAAATTTCAACGAAGCAGCCCTCGCAGTACGTTTGACCTAGATGTATGAAATGTGGTAGGAACATGTATCGCATATGGACTTCAATAAAAGTCTCTTAGGGCTATGCTCTAAACCCAACCGGAAGTCAGCCATTTTGCATTTTTTATGAATTTCTCATGTCGTTTTTGTCATTTCCAGGCGCTGCACTTTAACGAACTCCTCCTAGGGAATTCATCAGATCAACTTCAAATTTTGTCGGTACAGTCTAAAGACCTTTGTGATGAAAAGTTACTCAAAGCTTGTTGTTTCGTGAAAAGCTGTTGCCGTGGCGACGGAATTTCGATCCTTCGCCATAAACGAATAAACTGATGTAACTCGACTCCACATCATCAGATCTTTACCAGATTTCACGTGTTTGATTAGACTCCAGGCCTGAAGACATATGCAGGCCAATTTTGAATCATAGTCATAGCGCCACCTACTGGTAACAGGAAGTTAAAGTCTTGATACTTTGGCTTGTTTCTCTTAGTAGGTAAATCAAATCAATATCAAATTTGTTCCACACAAATAGTTCATAATGCCAGATCATGAAGCTTTTGATGTTTCGTCGAACGCCGTTGCCGTGGCGATGCAGTCTTCGCCGTTAACAACGAAGGTCATTTTGAGAGGCTACAAATGCTCGAAACATAAGCAAACTTGGCATACACATTTAAAGCCCAAAATGTAGTTGTATAATATGATTTTATTGGTTCAGAGTGGCAAATCGGCTCAATAGCGCCCCCTACAAAATTTCAACGAAGCAGGCCTCGCAGTATGTTTCACCTAGATGTATGAAATTTGGTAGGAACATGTATCACATATGGACTTAAATACAAGTATATTGGGGCCATGCTCTGAACCTGCATGCAGTGTCTGACGGTCACGGAACTGAATGACAGCATCAACCAGAGTCCTCGCGCTGTCCGACGGTCGCGGACGTTCTCGGCCGCGCAGGCCGGAGTCCCGCCGCCACCCCGACGTGCATATTGCGAGGGCCCGCCCATCGCTGCTCGCAGCTTTAATTAGGGCCCGAGCACCGACGTAGTCGGAGCGGAGGACCTATTGAAACCGTAATGTTTATTATTATTATTATTATTATTATTATTCTTATTATTATTTTATGTGTTTCGTCGCAAAAAGGAGGTGCTTGGGATATTGGGAAGTTTGTGAAATTTGGCAAGCAAGCCAGAATTTGCGAAAATTGCAGTCTG
Source organism: Melanostigma gelatinosum (assembly GCF_949748355.1). NCBI lineage: Eukaryota > Metazoa > Chordata > Actinopteri > Perciformes > Zoarcidae > Melanostigma > Melanostigma gelatinosum. Next base: position 27,587,291 of record NC_136642.1, on the reverse strand, counting down.
ATTGGGGTGCCCAGCTGCGGTATGAAATATTGGCTCGCTAGCGCCCCCTATTGAGTAGCCCCAACATCAGGTTTCACCCAGCTGTATGAAAGTTGGTAGGTATGTGGAACGTGATGAGACGCACAAAAAATCCTCTTGGCCGTTTTCTCTAAACCAAACAGGAAGTCGGCCATTTTTGCTTTTATGACGTTTTTTGACCGTTTCAAGGCGTCATACTTTAACGAACTCCTCCCAGAGATTTGACCCGATTGACTTCAGATTCGGCTAGTCTGCTCTTGAGACCTTGGCAGTGAAAAGTTACTCAAAGATCAAAAAGTTATCGAACTATGTGGCCGTGGCGTGGCGTCAAAGAAACACCATTCGCCACGAAACAGGAAGTTGTTGTAACTCGGCCGTACATTGTCGACTCTGCTCAAAATCTCTCATATGTCATAACATCCTGACCCGGAACACATCTGTATGATAATTTAGAATCATAGTGATAGCGCCACCTAGTGGCAACCGGAAGTTGTACGCTGCGTACTTTGACATCCTGCTCCTAACAGATTAATCAGATCCCTCTCAAATGTTGTCAACCAAGCCTTAAGACCTTGATAATGCTTCATTGTGAAGATTGTAAGAAGTTACTGAAGGACGGCGACGTGGCGGCTCGGCGAATTTCGATCCTTCGCCATGAACGAATAAACTGATGTAACTCGACTCCACATCATCAGATCTTTACCACATTTCACGTGTTTGATTAGACTCCAGGCCTGAAGACATCTGCAGGCCAATTTTGAATCATAGTCATAGCGCCACCTACTGGTAACAGGAAGTTAAAGTCGTTATACTTTGGCTTGTTTCTCTTAGTAGGTAAATCAAATCAATATCAAATTTGTTCCACACAAATACAAGAAGTTCATAATGCCAGATCATGAAGCTTTTGATGTTTCGTCGAACGCCGTTGCCGTGGCGATGCAGTCTTCGCCGTTAACAACTAAGGTCATTTTGAGAGGCTAAAAATGCTCGAAACATAAGCAAACTTGGCAAGTAGATTACAAGGCCGAAATGTAGTTACAGAATATGATTTTATTGGTTCAGAGTGGCAAATCGGCTCAATAGCGCCCCCTACAAAATTTCGACGAAGCAGCCCTCGCAGTACGTTTGACCTAGATGTATGAAATGTGGTAGGAACATGTATCGCATATGGACTTCAATAAAAGTCTCTTGGGCCTATGCTCTAAACCCAACCGGAAGTCAGCCATTTTGTATTTTTTATGAATTTCTCATGTCGTTTTTGTCATTTCCAGGCCCTGCACTTTAACGAACTCCTCCTAGGGAATTCATCAGATCAACTTCAAATTTGGTCGGTACAGTCTAAAGACCTTTGTGATGAAAAGTTACTCAAAGCTTGTTGTTTCGTGAAAAGCTGTTGCCGTGGCGACGGAATTTCGATCCTTCGCCATCAACGAATAAACTGATGTAACTCGACTCCACATCATCAGATCTTTACCAGATTTCACGTGTTTGATTAGACTCCAGGCCTGAAGACATATGCAGGCCAATTTTGAATCATAGTCATAGCGCCACCTACTGGTAACAGGAAGTTAAAGTCTTGATACTTTGGCTTGTTTCTCTTAGTAGGTAAATCAAATCAATATCAAATTTGTTCCACACAAATAGTTCATAATGCCAGATCATGAAGCTTTGATGTTTCGTCGAACGCCGTTGCCGTGGCGATGCAGTCTTCGCCGTTAACAACGAAGGTCATTTTGGGAGGCTAAAAATGCTCGAAACATAAGCAAACTTGGCATACACATTTAAAGGCCAAAATGTAGTTGTATAATATGATTTTATTGGTTCAGAGTGGCAAATCGGCTCAATAGCGCCCCCTACAAAATTTCAACGAAGCAGCCCTCGCAGTACGTTTCACCTAGATGTATGAAATTTGGTAGGAACATGTATCACATATGGACTTAAATAAAAGTATATTGGGGCCATGCTCTGAACCTGCATGCAGTGTCTGACGGTCACGGAACTGAATGACAGCATCAACCAGAGTCCTCGCGCCGTCCGACGGTCGCGGACGTTCTCGGCCGCGCAGGCCGGAGTCCCGCCGGCACCCCGACGTGCATGCACCCCGACGTGCATATTGCGAGGGCCCGCTCATCGCTGCTCGCAGCTTTAATTATTATTATTCTTATTATTTTATGTGTTTCGTCGCAAAAAGGAGGTGCTTGGGATATTGGGAAGTTTGTGAAATTTGGCACGCAAGCCAGAATTTGCGAAAATTGCAGTCTGATTGGGGTGTCCAGCTGCGGTATGAAATATTGGCTCGCTAGCGCCCCCTATTGAGTAGCCCCGACATCAGGTTTCACCCAGCTGTATGAAAGTTGGTAGGTATGTGGAACGTGATGAGACGCACAAAAAATCCTCTTGGACGTTTTCTCTAAACCAAACAGGAAGTCGGCCATTTTTACTTTTATGACGTTTTTTGACCGTTTCAAGGCGTCATACTTTAACGAACTCCTCCCAGAGATTTGACCCGATTGACTTCAGATTCGGCTAGTCTGCTCTTGAGACCTTGGCAATGAAAAGTTACTCAAAGATCAAAAAGTTATCGAACTATGTGGCCGTGGCGTGGCGTCAAAGAAACACCATTCGCCACGAAACAGGAAGTTGTTGTAACTCGGCCGTACATTGTCGAATCTGCTCAAAATCTCTCATATGTCATAACATCCTGACCCGGAACACATCTATATGATCATTTAGAATCATAGTGATAGCGCCACCTAGTGGCAACCGGAAGTTGTACGCTGCGTACTTTGACATCCTGCTCCTCACAGATTAATCAGATCCCTCTCAAATGTTGTCAAACAAGCCTTAAGACCTTGATAATGCTTCTTTGTGAAGATTGTAAGAAGTTACTGAAGGGCGGCGACGTGGCGGCTCGGCGAATTTCGATCCTTCGCCATGAACGAATAAACTGATGTAACTCGACTCCACATCATCAGATCTTTGCCAGATTTCACGTGTTTGATTAGACTCCAGGCCTGAAGACATATCCAGGCCAATTTTGAATCATAGTCATAGCGCCACCTACTGGTAACAGGAAGTTAAAGTCTTTATACTTTGGCTTGTTTCTCTTAGTAGGTAAATCAAATCAATATCAAATTTCTTCCACACAAATACAAGAAGTTCATAATGCCAGATCATGAAGCTTTTGATGTTTCGTCGAACGCCGTTGCCGTGGCGATGCAGTCTTCGCCGTTAACAACGAAGGTCATTTTGACAGGCTAAAAATGCTCGAAACATAAGCAAACTTGGCATACACATTTAAAGCCCAAAATGTAGTTGTATAATATGATTTTATTGGTTCAGAGTGGCAAATCGGCTCAATAGCGCCCCCTACAAAATTTCAACGAAGCAGCCATCGCAGTACGTTTCACCTAGATGTATGAAATTTGGTAGGAACATGTATCACATATGGACTTAAATAAAAGTATATTGGGGCCATGCTCTGAACCTGCATGCAGTGTCTGACGGTCACGGAACTAAATGACAGCATCAACCAGAGTCCTCACGCCGTCCGACGGTCGCGGACGTTCTCGGCCGCGCAGGCCGGAGTCCTGCCGGCACCCCGACGTGCATGCACCCCGACGTGCATATTGCGAGGGCCCGCTCATCGCTGCTCGCAGCTTTAATGTTTATTATTATTCTTCTTATTATTATTTTTAGTGTTTCGTCGCAAAAAGGAGGTGCTTGGGATATTGGGACGTTTGTGAAATTTGGCACGCAAGCCAGAATTTGCGAAAATTGCAGTCTGATTGCGGTGTCCAGCTGCGGTATGAAATATTGGCTCGCTAGCGCCCCCTATTGAGTAGCCCCAACATCAGGTTTCACCCAGCTGTATGAAAGTTGGTAGTTATGTGGAACGTGATGAGACGCACCAAAAATCCTCCTGGAAGTTTTCTCTAAACCAAACAGGAAGTCGGCCATTTTTACTTTTATGACGGTTTTTGACCGTTTCAAGGCGTCATACTTTAACGAACTCCTCCCAGAGATTTGACCCGATTGACTTCAGATTCGGCGAGTCTGCTCTTGAGACCTTGGCAGTGAAAAGTTACTCAAAGATCAAAAAGTTATCGAACTATGTGGCCGTGGCGTGGCGTCAAAGAAACACCATTCGCCACGAAACAGGAAGTTGTTGTAACTCGGCCGTACATTGTCGAATCTGCTCCAAATCTCTCATATGTCATAACATCCTGACCCGGAACACATCTATATGATAATTTAGAATCATAGTGATAGCGCCACCTAGTGGCAACCGGAAGTTGTACGCTGCGTACTTTGACATCCTGCTCCTCACAGATTAATCAGATCCCTCTCAAATGTTGTCAAACAAGCCTTAAGACCTTGATAATGCTTCGTTGTGAAGATTGTAAGAAGTTACTGAAGGGCGGCGACGTGGCGGCTCGGCGAATTTCGATCCTTCGCCATGAACGAATAAACTGATGTAACTCGACTCCACATCATCAGATCTTTGCCAGATTTCACGTGTTTGATTAGACTCCAGGCCTGAAGACATATGCAGGCCAATTTTGAATCATAGTCATAGCGCCACCTACTGGTAACAGGAAGTTAAAGTCTTTATACTTTGGCTTGTTTCTCTTAGTAGGTAAATCAAATCAATATAAAATTTCTTCCACACAAATACAAGAAGTTCATAATGCCAGATCATGAAGCTTTTGATGTTTCGTCGAACGCCGTTGCCGTGGCGATGCAGTCTTCGCCGTTAACAACGAAGGTCATTTTGAGAGGCTAAAAATGCTCGAAACATAAGCAAACTTGGCAAGTAGATTACAAGGCCGAAATGTAGTTACAGAATCTGATTTTATTGGTTCAGAGTGGCAAATCGGCTCAATAGCGCCCCCTACAAAATTTCGACGAAGCAGCCCTCGCAGTACGTTTGACCTAGATGTATGAAATGTGGTAGGAACATGTATCGCATATGGACTTCAATAAAAGTCTCTTGGGGCTATGCTCTAAACCCAACCGGAAGTCAGCCATTTTGCATTTTTTATGAATTTCTCATGTCGTTTTTGTCATTTCCAGGCGCTGCACTTTAACGAACTCCTCCTAGGGAATTCATCAGATCAACTTCAAATTTGGTCGGTACAGTCTAAAGACCTTTGTGATGAAAAGTTACTCAAAGCTTGTTGTTTCGTGAAAAGCTGTTGCCGTGGCGACGGAATTTCGATCCTTCGCCATGAACGAATAAACTGATGTAACTCGACTCCACATCATCAGATCTTTACCAGATTTCACGTGTTTGATTAGACTCCAGGCCTGAAGACATCTGTGGGCCAATTTTGAATCATAGTCATAGCGCCACCTACTGGTAACAGGAAGTTAAAGTCTTGATACTTTGGCTTGTTTCTCTTAGTAGGTCAATCAAATCAATATCAAATTTGTTCCACACAAATAGTTCATAATGCCAGATCATGAAGCTTTTGATGTTTCGTCGAACGCCGTTGCCGTGGCGATGCAGTCTTCGCCGTTAACAACGAAGGTCATTTGAGAGGCTAAAAATGCTCGAAACATAAGCAAACTTGGCATACACATTTAAAGCCCAAAATGTAGTTGTATAATATGATTTTATTGGTTCAGAGTGGCAAATCGGCTCAATAGCGCCCCCTACACAATTTCAACGAAGCAGCCCTCGCAGTACGTTTCACCTAGATGTATGAAATTTGGTAGGAACATGTATCACATATGGACTTAAATAAAAGTATATTGGGGCCATGCTCTGAACCTGCATGCAGTGTCTGACGGTCACGGAACTGAATGGCAGCATCAACCAGAGTCCTCGCGCCGTCCGACGGTCGCGGACGTTCTCGGCCGCGCAGGCCGGAGTCCCGCCGGCACCCCGACGTGCATGCACCCCGACGTGCATATAGCGAGGGCCCGCCCATCGCTGCTCGCAGCTTTAATTAGGGCCCGAGCACCGACGTAGTCGGAGCGGAGGACCTATTGAAACCGTAATGTTTATTATTAGGGCCCGAGCACCGACGTAGTCGGAGCGGAGGACCTATTGAATTTCGAATGTTTATTAGGGCCCGAGCACCGACGTAGTCGGAGCGGAGGACCTATTGAATTTCGAATGTTTATTCTTATTATTATTATTATTATTCTTAGTCTTTCGTCGCAAAAAGGAGGTGCTTGGGATATTGGGAATGTTGTGAAATTTGGCACGCAAGCCAGAATTTGCGAAAATTGCAGTCTGATTGGGGTGTCCAGCTGCGGTATGAAATATTGGCTCGCTAGCGCCCCCTATTGAGTAGCCCCAACATCAGGTTTCACCCAGCTGTATGAAATTTGGTCGGTATGTGGACCGTGATGAGACGCACAAAGAATCCTCTTGGAAGTTTTCTCTAAACCAAACAGGAAGTCGGCCATTTTTACTTTTATGACGTTTTTTGACCGTTTCAAGGCGTCATACTTTAACGAACTCCTCCCAGTTAACAACGAAGGTCATTTTGAGAGGCTAGAAATGCTCGAAACATAACCAAACTTGGCAAGTAGATTACAAGGCCGAAATGTAGTTACAGAATCTGATTTTATTGGTTCAGAGTGCCAAATCGGCTCAATAGCGCCCCCTACAAAATTTCGACGAAGCAGCCCTCGCAGTACGTTTGACCTAGATGTATGAAATGTGGTAGGAACATGTATCGCATATGGACTTCAATAAAAGTCTCTTGGGGCTATGCTCTAAACCCAACCGGAAGTCAGCCATTTTGCATTTTTTATGAATTTCTAGTGTCGTTTTTGTCATTTCCAGGCGCTGCACTTTAACGAACTCCTCCTAGGGAATTAATCAGATCAACTTCAAATTTGGTCGGTACAGTCTAAAGACCTTTGTGATGAAAAGTTACTCAAAGCTTGTTGTTTCGTGAAAAGCTGTTGCCGTGGCGACGGCATTTCGATCCTTCGCCATGAACGAATAAACTGATGTAACTCGACTCCACATCATCAGATCTTTACCAGATTTCACGTGTTTGATTAGACTCCAGGCCTGAAGACATCTGCAGGCCAATTTTGACTCATAGTCATAGCGCCACCTACTGGTAACAGGAAGTTAAAGTCTTGATACTGTGGCTTGTTTCTCTTAGTAGGTAAATCAAATCAATATCAAATTTGTTCCACACAAATAGTTCATAATGCCAGATCATGAAGCTTTTGATGTTTCGTCGAACGCCGTTGCCGTGGCGATGCAGTCTTCGCCGTTAACAACGAAGGTAATTTTGAGAGGCTAAAAATGCTCGAAACATAAGCAAACTTGGCATACACATTTAAAGCCCAAAATGTAGTTGTATAATATGATTTTATTGGTTCAGAGTGGCAAATCGGCTCAATAGCGCCCCCTACAACATTTCAACGAAGCAGCCCTCGCAGTACGTTTCACCTAGATGTATGAAATTTGGTAGGAACATGTATCACATATGGACTTAAATAAAAGTATATTGGGGCCATGCTCTGAACCTGCATGCAGTGTCTGACGGTCACGGAACTGAATGACAGCATCAACCAGAGTCCTCGCGCCGTCCGACGGTCGCGGACGTTCTCGGCCGCGCAGGCCGGAGTCCCGCCGGCACCCCGACGTGCATGCACCCCGACGTGCATATTGCGAGGGCCCGCTCATCGCTGCTCGCAGCTTTAATTATTCTTCTTATTCTTATTCTAAGTGTTTCGTCGCAAAAAGGAGGTGCTTGGGATATTGGGAATGTTGTGAAATTTGGCACGCAAGCCAGAATTTGCGAAAATTGCAGTCTGATTGGGGTGTCCAGCTGCGGTATGAAATATTGGCTCGCTAGCGCCCCCTATTGACTAGCCGCAACATCAGGATTCACCCAGCTGTATGAAAGTTGGTAGGTATGTGGAACGTGATGAGACGCACAAAAAATCCTCTTGGACGTTTTCTCTAAACCAAACAGGAAGTCGGCCATTTTTACTTTTATGACGTTTTTTGACCGTTTCAAGGCGTCATACTTTAACGAACTCCTCCCAGAGATTTGACCCGATTGACTTCAGATTCGGCTAATCTGCTCTTGAGACCTTGGCAGTGAAAAGTTACTCAAAGATCAAAAAGTTATCGAACTATGTGGCCGTGTCGTGGCGTCAAAGAAATACCATTCGCCACGAAACAGGAAGTTGTTGTAACTCGGCCGTACATTGTCGAATCTGCTCAAAATCTCTCATATGTCATAAAATCCTGACCCCGAACACATCTATATGATAATTTTGAATCAAACTGATAGCGCCACCTAGTGGCAACCGGAAGTTGTACGCTGCGTACTTTGACATCCTGCTCCTCACAGATTAATCAGATCCCTCTCAAATCTTGTCAAACAAGCCTTAAGACCTTGATAATGCTTCGTTGTGAAGATTGTAAGAAGTTACTGAAGGGCGGCGACGTGGCGGCTCGGCGAATTTCGATCCTTCGCCATGAACGAATAAACTGATGTAACTCGACTCCACATCATCAGATCTTTACCAGATGTCATGTGTTTGATTAGACTCCAGGCCTGAAGACATCTGCAGGCCAATTTTGAATCATAGTCATAGCGCCACCTACTGGTAACAGGAAGTTAAAGTCTTTATACTTTGGCTTGTTTCTCTTAGTAGGTAACTCAAATCAATATCAAATTTGTTCCACACAAATACAAGAAGTTCATAATGCCAGATCATGAAGCTTTTGATGTTTCGTCCAACGCCGTTGCCGTGGCGATGCAGTCTTCGCCGTTAACAACGAAGGTCATTTTGAGAGGCTAAAAATGCTCGAAACATAAGCAAACTTGGCAAGTAGATTACAAGGCCGAAATGTAGTTACAGAATATGATTTTATTGGTTCAGAGTGGCAAATCGGCTCAATAGCGCCCCCTACAAAATTTCGACGAAGCAGCCCTCGCAGTACGTTTGACCTAGATGTATGAAATGTGGTAGGAACATGTATCACATATGGACTTCAATAAAAGTCTCTTGGGGCCATGCTCTAAACCCAACCGGAAGTCAGCCATTTTGCATTTCTTATGAATTTCTAGTGTTGTTTTTGTCATTTCCAGGCACTGCACTTTAACGAACTCCTCCTAGGGAATTAATCAGATCAACTTCAAATTTGGTCGGTACAGTCTAAAGACCTATGTGATGAAAAGTTACTCAAAGCTTGTTGTTTCGTGAAAAGCTGTTGCCGTGGCGACCCATTCTTCGCCGTTAACAACGAAGGTCATTTTGAGAGGCTAAAAATGCTCGAAACATAAGCAAACTTGGCAAGTAGATTACAAGGCCGAAATGGAGTCATGGAATATGATTTTATTGGTTCAGAGTGGCAAATCGGCTCAATAGCGCCCCCTACAAAATTTCAACGAAGCAGCCCTCGCAGTACATTTCACCTAGATGTATGAAATTTGGTAGGAACATGTATCACATATGGACTTAAATAAAAGTATATTGGGGCCATGCTCTAAACCTGCATGCAGTGTCTGACGGTCACAGAACTGAATGGCAGCATCGGCCAGAGTCCTCGCGGCGTCCGACGGTCGCGGACGTTCTCGGCCGCGCAGGCCGGAGTCCCGCCGGTACCCCGACGTGCATATTGCGAGGGCCCGCCCATCGCTGCTCGCAGCTTTAATTATTATTCTTATTTTTAGTGTTTCGTCGCAAAAAGGAGGTGCTTGGGATATTGGGAATGTTGTGAAATTTGGCACGCAAGCCAGAATTTGCGAAAATTGCAGTCTGATTGGGGTGTCCAGCTGCGGTATGAAATATTGGCTCGCTAGCGCCCCCTATTGAGTAGCCCCAACATCAGGTTTCACCCAGCTGTATGAAATTTGGTCGGTATGTGGACCGTGATGAGACGCACAAAGAATCCTCTTGGAAGTTTTCTCTAAACCAAACAGGAAGTCGGCCATTTTTACTTTTATGACGTTTTTTGACCGTTTCAAGGCGTCATACTTTAACGAACTCCTCCCAGAGATTTGACCAGATTGACTTCAGATTCGGCGAGTCTGCTCTTGAGACCTTGGCAGTGAAAAGTTACTCAAAGTTCAAAAAGTTATCGAACTATGTGGCCGTGGCGTGGCGTCAAATAAGCACCATTCGCCACCAAACAGGAAGTTGTTGTAACTCAGCCGTACATTGTCGCATCTGCTCCAAATCTCTCATATGTCATAACATCCTGACCCAGAACACATCTATATGATAATTTTGAATCAAACTGATAGCGCCACCTAGTGGCAACCGGAAGGTGTACGCTGCGTACTTTGACATCCTGCTCCTCACAGATTAATCAGATCCCTCTCAAATGTTGTCAAACAAGCCTTAAGACCTTGATAATGCTTCGTTGTGAAGATTGTAAGAAGTTACTGAAGGGCGGCGACGTGGCGGCTCTGCGAATTTCGATCCTTCGCCATGAACGAATAAACTGATGTAACTCGACTCCACATCATCAGATCTTTACCAGATTTCACGTGTTTGATTAGACTCCAGGCCTGAAGACATCTGCAGGCCAATTTTGAATCATAGTCATAGCGCCACCTACTGCTAACAGGAAGTTAAAGTCTTTATACTTTGGCTTGTTTCTCTTAGTAGGTAAATCAAATCAATATCAAATTTGTTCCACACAAATACAAGAAGTTCATAATACCAGATCATGAAGCTTTTGATGTTTCGTCGAACGCCGTTGCCGTGGCGATGCAGTCTTCGCCGTGAACAACGAAGGTCATTTTGAGAGGCTAAAAATGCTCGAAACATAAGCAAACTTGGCATACACATTTAAAGCCCAAAATGTAGTTGTATAATATGATTTTATTGGTTCAGAGTGGCAAATCGGCTCAATAGCGCCCCCTACAAAATTTCAACGAAGCAGCCCTCGCAGTACGTTTCACCTAGATGTATGAAATTTGGTAGGAACATGTATCACATATGGACTTAAATAAAAATATATTGGGGCCATGCTCTGAACCTGCATGCAGTGTCTGACGGTCACGGAACTGAATGACAGCATCAACCAGAGTCCTCGCGCCGTCCGACGATCGCGGACGTTCTCGGCCGCGCAGGCCGGAGTCCCGCCGGCACCCCGACGTGCATGCACCCCGACGTGCATATTGCGAGGGCCCGCTCATCGCTGCTCGCAGCTTTAATGTTTATTAGGGCCCGAGCACCGACGTAGTCGGAGCGGAGGACCTATTGAAACCGTAATGTTTATTATTATTCTTAGTCTTTCGTCGCAAAAAGGAGGTGCTTGGGATATTGGGAAGTCTGTGAAATTTGGCACGCAAGCCAGAATTTGCGAAAATTGCAGTCTGATTGGGGTGTACAGCTGCGGTATGAAATATTGGCTCGCTAGCGCCCCCTATTGAGTAGCCCCAACATCAGGTTTCACCCAGCTGTATGAAAGTTGGTAGTTATGTGGAACGTGATGAGACTCACCAAAAATCCTCTTGAAAGTTTTCTCTAAACCAAACAGGAAGTCGGCCATTTTTACTTTTATGACGGTTTTTGACCGTTTCAAGGCGTCATACTTTAATGAACTCCTCCCAGAGATTTGACCCGATTGACTTCAGATTCGGCTAGTCTGCTCTTGAGACCTTGGCAGTGAAAAGTTACTCAAAGATCAAAAAGTTATCGAACTATGTGGCCGTGGCGTGGCGTCAAAGAAACACCATTCGCCACGAAACAGGAAGTTGTTGTAACTCGGCCGTACATTGTCGAATCTGCTCCAAATCTCTCATATGTCATAACATCCTGACCCGGAACACATCTGTATGATAATTTAGAATCATAGTGATAGCGCCACCTAGTGGCAACCGGAAGTTGTACGCTGCATACTTTGACATCCTGCTCCTCACAGATTAATCAGATCCCTCTCAAATGTTGTCAAACAAGCCTTAAGACCTTGATAATGCTTCATTGTGAAGACTGTAAGAAGTTACTGAAGGGCGGCGACGTGGCGGCTCGGCGAATTTCGATCCTTCGCCATGAACGAATAAACTGATGTATCTCGACTCCACATAATCAGATCTTTACCAGATTTCACGTGTTTGATTAGACTCCAGGCCTTAAGACATCTGCAGGCCAATTTTGAATCATAGTCATAGCGCCACCTACTGGTATCAGGAAGTTAAAGTCTTTATACTTTGGCTTGTTTCTCTTAGTAGGTAAATCAAATCAATATCAAATTTGTTCCACACAAATACAAGAAGTTCATAATGCCAGATCATGAAGCTTTTGATGTTTCGTCGAACGCCGTTGCCGTGGCGATCCTGTCTTCGCCGTTAACAACGAAGGTCATTTTGAGAGGCTAAAAATGCTCGAAACATAAGCAATCTTGGCAAGTAGATTACAAGGCCGAAATGTAGTTAGGGAATATGATTTTATTGGTTCAGAGTGGAAAATTGGCTCAATAGCGCCCCCTACAAAATTTCGACGAAGCAGCCCTCGCAGTACGTTTGACCTAGATGTATGAAATGTGGTAGGAACATGTATCACATATGGACTTAAATAAAAGTATATTGGGGCCATGCTCTAAACCTGCATGCAGTGTCTGACGGTCACAGAACTGAATGGCAGCATCAGCCAGAGTCCTCGCGCCGTCCGACGGTCGCGGACATTCTCGGCCGCGCAGGCCGGAGTCCCGCCGGCACCCCGACGTGCATATTGCGAGGGCCCGCTCATCGCTGCTCGCAGCTTTAATTAGGGCCCGAGCACCGACGTAGTCGGAGCGGAGGACCTATTGAATTTCGAATGTTTATTATTATTCTTATTATTAGGGCCCGAGCACCGACGTAGTCGGAGCGGAGGACCTATTGAAACCGTAATGTTTATTATTATTAGGGCCCGAGCACCGACGTAGTCGGAGCGGAGGACCTATTGAAACCGTAATGTTTATTATTAGGGCCCGAGCACCGACGTAGTCGGAGCGGAGGACCTATTGAAACCGTAATGTTTATTCTTATTCTTATTTTTAGTGTTTCGTCGCAAAAAGGAGGTGCTTGGGATATTGGGAATGTTGTGAAATTTGGCACGCAAGCCAGAATTTGCGAAAATTGCAGTCTGATTGGGGTGTCCAGCTGCGGTATGAAATATTGGCTCGCTAGCGCCCCCTATTGAGTAGCCCCAACATCAGGTTTCACCCAGCTGTATGAAATTTGGTCGGTATGTGGAACGTGATGAGACGCACAAAAAATCCTCTTGGAAGTTTTCTCTAAACCAAACAGGAAGTCGGCCATTTTTGCTTTTATGACGTTTTTTGACCGTTTCAAGGCGTCATACTTTAACGAACTCCTCCCAGAGATTTGACCCGATTGACTTCAGATTCGGCTAGTCTGCTCTTGAGACCTTGGCAGTGAAAAGTTACTCAAAGATCAAAAAGTTATCGAACTATGTGGCCGTGGCGTGGCGTCAAAGAAACACCATTCGCCACGAAACAGGAAGTTGTTGTAACTCGGCCGTACATTGTCGAATCTGCTCCAAATCTCTCAGATGTCATAACATCCTGACCCGGAACACATCTATATGATAATTTAGAATCATAGTGATAGCGCCACCTAGTGGCAACCGGAAGTTGTACGCTGCGTACTTTGACATCCTGCTCCTCACAGATTAATCAGATCCCTCTCAAATGTTGTCAAACAAGCCTTAAGACCTTGATAATGCTTCATTGTGAAGATTGTAAGAAGTTACTGAAGGGCGGCGACGTGGCGGCTCGGCGAATTTCGATCCTTCGCCATGAACGAATAAACTGATGTAACTCGACTCCACATCATCAGATCTTTACCAGATTTCACGTGTTTGATTAGACTCCAGGCATGAAGACATCTGCAGGCCAATTTTGAATCATAGTCATAGCGCCACCTACTGGTAACAGGAAGTTAAAGTCTTGATACTTTGGCTTGTTTCTCTCAGTAGGTAAATCAAATCAATATCAAATTTCTTCCACACAAATACAAGAAGTTCATAATGCCAGATCATGAAGCTTTTGATGTTCCGTCGAACGCCGTTGCCGTGGCGATGCAGTGTTCGCCGTTAACAACGAAGGTCATTTTGAGAGGCTAAAAATGCTCGAAACATAAGCAAATTTGGCAAGCAGATTACAAGGCCGAAATGTAGTTACAGAATATGATTTTATTGGTTCAGAGTGGCAAATCGGCTCAATAGCGCCCCCTACAAAATTTCGACGAAGCAGCCCTCGCAGTACGTTTGACCTAGATGTATGAAATGTGGTAGGAACATGTATCGCATATGGACTTCAATAAAAGTCTCTTGGGGCAATGCTCTAAACCCAACCGGAAGTCAGCCATTTTGCATTTTTTATGAATTTCTCATGTCGTTTTTGTCATTTCCAGGCGCTGCACTTTAACGAACTCCTCCTAGGGAATTCATCAGATCAACTTCAAATTTGGTCGGTACAGTCTAAAGACCTTTGTGATGAAAAGTTACTCAAAGCTTGTTGTTTCGTGAAAAGCTGTTGCCGTGGCGACGGAATTTCGATCCTTCGCCATGAACGAATAAACTGATGTAACTCGACTCCACATCATCAGATCTTTACCAGATTTATGCAGCATAGATTCGGTTTTATAAATGAGCTTATTTGTGACATGTTTTGGTTCTAATGTAGTTTCTACAATGTTTATTAGCGAGGGAATACATGTTTAATTTGAAATTCTGTACTCAGTTATAGTCATGGTTTAAATGTTCAAGAACATACTGTATCTGTTTCAAAATGCTGTTTTAATGCAGGAAAAGAAACCAGAGATTATATATGAATGCATTTTATTTATATAGCGCTTTTCACAGACAATAATATCACAAAGTGCTTAACAGAGCAGACATTTAAAAGCATAAAAACAACAATGTCAATGAAGTATATACACAGAGAAAAGTAAAAACGGCCCAAACACTGAACTTATTGAAAGGGTTTGTGGGCACACCATGAGAAAAATACTTCTCTGATCTAAATATGTGCAAACTAAGATGCTTGGAGAGCAGAAATTAAATGAAAGTGGTTGTCAAGCCACTGTCAGTGGGCATTAGTATAAATGATCTGTCCAGAGCTTCTTCGTGAGAATGAGGTTGAACGTTATAATGAATGAGTCACACTACAATCTAAAGTTACAGAAGAGCTTAAAATGAAAACAGTTTTAAATTCAAGTGTTCAAGTAAAAGTATATGGCACTACTGTTTTGTTAACTTTCATGTAAGTCCAAATACAATCAGCAGGACACTGCAGGGAGTTGAACCCCATCCCAGTAAACTGAGAGTACCACTTACCAGTGCCTTTTGCTTTTTTGGTCTAGACAGAAGGTCAAGCAAAACCTACATTAACAACAGCATATGAGTGGCAATATTTAATATTACAGAATTCTTGTGAATCACTTGAATTTCAAATGCTCAAAAGTAATCGCATTTTTGATTAAGTGCTTAAAGAGCAAAGTACATGTTAATGTGTTATATTTTAAATGCTATGTAGCATAGATTCGGTTTTATAAATGAGCTTAATGTTTAATTTAACTCAGTTATAGTCATGGTTTAAATGTTCAAGAACATACTGTATCCGTTTCAAAATGCTGTTTTAATGCAGGAAAAGAAACCACACACACACGCACACACACACATTTAACAGCATAAAAAACAACAATGTCAATAAAGTATATACACAGAGAAAAGTAAAAACTAAAAAATGAAAGAGATAAAAATGTAAAACATATTTTAAGAGCAGGTCTAGGACATGGGTTTACTTTGTACACAAACGCCAGCCTAAACAGGTGGGTTTTGAACTGGTTTTTAAAAGTATTCACAGTATCTGCGAGGCAGATACAGACAGAATGAACATCATAACAGAGTTATAACACATTCAATGCATATGACAGAACCATGGCAGGTCCAGGGTCCAGATATAACCACGATCCTTTGAAACCTGTGCAGCGAGAAAGCACAAAGACTCCGGGGAAGAAGCAAAGTCAGTAATGTGCGTTCATGGTATCGGTAATAGAGTGAATAATAAAAATGATATCAGCAGTGGGAGTCAACAGGGCCATGGTGGGAGGAAGGACCAGGGTCCACATAAAACCACGATCCATGGAACCTGTGAGGCAAAAAAGCACAAAGACTCCGGGGAAGAAGCAAAGTCAGTAATGTGCATGAATGAGACATGAATTCATACAGAATGCGAGAGAGAAGAGAAGCTCAGTGTATCCTAGGAAGTCCCCCAGTAGTCTAAGCCTATAGCAGCTTATTTTGAGGCTGGTCCAAGGCAAACCTGAGCCAGCCCAAACTATAAACCTGAACCAGCCCCAACTATAAACCTGAACCAGCCCTAACTATAAGCACCATCACAAAGGAAAGTCTTAAGGCTACTCTTAAATATGGTGAGTGTGTCTGCCCCCCCAGACTGAAACAGTTAGAATGTATTCATTTTTTCTTAGTGAGCAGCTTTATGTGAAAAAGAGCATACAATTGCATCGTGATCACTGAAATATGCTGGCAGTACTATAGTTTGTGTATCATACTGTGTTGTTTTAATGTACACATGGTCAATTAATGTGCCTTTCCCAGTAGTGGGCTGAGAGACAACTTGAATGTACCCTTTATCTGTCATAAAATCATAAATGATTGAGGATTTCAAAATGTTGTCATTGAAATCTCCCATTACAGCAATTGTATCACTAAGTGGATCCAAGGACTCAAGTAGATTGTTTAAATGTGCTTTAAACAATGGCATGGGATATGATGGCGGGCGATAGATGACTGCTATCAATATGTTGTAAGTAACACAGTTGTATACCAGACATTCTAAATTGACATGTGGTAGATTAATAATGTTGTATGTCAACTTGTCTGCACTATACATGCCAACACCGCCATGATGCTGGTTTTGCAAGGCAATCAATGACGGATTGTCACTAGTATATGATGCACTTCGAGGACAGCTATCAAAATGAAAACCATCAATGTTGATTGACTGTGTAGAGGGAGCAGCAGGTAGCCATGTTTCTGTAACAGCAATACAGTGAAGGTTCAAACGTTGTGTAAATACTGTTAAATCTGCCACATGGCGAGGCAAGCTTTGCACGTTCATCAAAAACACATTAAAAGCACGATCAGGTAATTTCTGCTGTGTCATATTGTCAGTTAAATATGGTTCCATGCGTTGAAGTGCATGTTGAATATTTTCCTTACAATAAATAGCTTTCTCCTCGAAATCTTGAATTACTAACCCTGACAGATTTCTCACACGACTCAGTGCCACATATGCTTGTCCAGCGGCAAAGATTTTCTTCAGGGAAACCACAGCTTTATCAACTGTAATACCCTGTACCTTATGCACTGTACACGCCCAAGCCAGTTTTAGTGGAAATTGTCGTCGCAATCCTCCATTACTACTGACCTTATCTTCTTCAGGTTTGATACCTGTGGAAGTCGTGGATTGTGTTGAGAATGATGCACTTTGTTTTCTGCATTGTGCGCCAACTAGTTTATCATCAAATTCAACATAGATCATTTGAGGAAAAGTGCTGTTACTTGAAGTTATTATATCAGTTATGGTGCCACATACACCGTTAACAAGACCATCCATAACATCAACATTCTTTGTAAGCATTACTCGAGCATTTTTCCCCAAAAGCAGTTTTTCAGTTAAACATGTATGATATACTTTAGCATGATGTTTTCTTTTCAACTGTCGTTTGCCGTTTTTTTTATTATTTTCATAATCCTGGGCATTTATTTCAATATAATCTGGACAGAATTTGAGTAACTGTTTCACATTGTGCTCATTCACTTGCATATTTGTCGGGAAAATGTGTAAATCTTGGGAATCCTCACCTGTTTCACATTGTTTTAGGACCGTAAGGTCCCCTGGTGACATTGGGCTGTCTTTTGATCGTGTTCTTAAGCGGTTTAATAGCTGTGCAAAAGCTTGATCTTTTTGCCTCACAATTGTTTTTAACTCCACAATTTTGAAATTGTTGGACCATAAGTTATCAGATGCAAAATCAATACAAAGTGGTTTCCCTTTCACAGGAGGCAGTTGGAAGAAATCACCAACAGCTATTACACAAACTTTTCCAAATGTGGAGAAGTCTCCAGTTTGTTTGATTTGACGCAGTCGACCATGAACGTATGTGAGTAGTTTGTTGTCAACCATGGAAATCTCATCTATAATTACTATCTGCAGAGAACGATATTTTACTCGTAATGTGTTCAGTTTCTCCTCCCCTAAAGGTGTGTATGGTAACTGAATATTAGTTCCAATGCTAAATGTACTGTGAATGGTTGCTGCATGTAAATTGTATGCAGCAATCCCAGTTGGAGCAGTTAACAATACACAAACGTCATCAGGATGTTCACAGGTTGGTGACAGTAAGCGTGTTGCTTCGTATTGGATAGCCTTGATTACATGACTTTTGCCTGTTCCTGCGCCCCCTGTAATGAAAACGGTAAGCGGTGGTGGATTCTCTCCCTTGACTTTCTTTAAACACCAGTTCCTTACATCATTAAATATTGCCATTTGTAGTTCATTCAATGATCGAATCAATGCTAAACCTTCTTCTCTACTCAGTGTGTTGTTTTTTTCTAGACGTGCACCTGCTTGTTGACTCATTGATAGATCTGGAATATGTTCTGGTTCTTCTTCGGCTACCTGTTCCTGCTCTTTCATTTCTTCCTCACATTCTAAGCGCTCAAGCTCTTGTTCGGGGCACATCTGACACCAGGCATCCTCTAAGATACCTTCATTTTCAATCGTGGCTTGGACTCTATCTAACACATCAGCATCAATTTCAAAGGCACTGCTATTCCTCTCAACAATTGTTTTCACAGAAAGTTTGGAGCCATCAGTATATTTGATGTTACCAGTCATATAAAACTGTTCAAATGTTTCAAATGTTGTGGGTTTTAGCTGGGCGTCAACTCGATGTGGTACAAATAACTGAAGTCTACTCTGATAAAACTGTTCTGGAGACTTTGTTTCAGAAAAATGCGCAAAACGTATAACTGCAGCTGGTGATCGTGTTCTTTTGGTTATGTAGCCTAAGTTGTTGCTCAAACCAATTTTTGTTTGAGAGTTTTCGTTTTTAGACACCGGTCTATATTCTGATGCAAATGTTGCCAAACACATGTTATTAAAGGTGTCATCTTTTGGCCGATTCTTATATCGGTCACCTATACCAGGCATCCACATATCTTCTGATGTCAGCTCTTGGTGTTGCGCCTTTTCCTTCAACACATTTAATGGCAAACTCATTTTAACCACATTATCACCTGTTGGGACAAACACAACTTTTCTGGAACATTCTTTAAGATGCAAATTCATAACTCTATAGGCTGCCTCTTGAGCACAAACATCTCTATTATACAAGTATACACGGCCTAATTTAGTCAATGCTTCTTTAGCATCAACATTCCCTTGTGTGGAGGCTTCTTTTTGCGCATTTCCCAACAATAGTCCAACTTCTCGTTCAGATTTAGAAATGTATGAAATAATATACACAAGGCATGCGAATGGATCACAAACATATTGTAAGTCCAAATTTGCATTCCAACATTTTAAGAGTGACTTATTATATTGATTGATCCATATCTCATCAACTGCCCTCTTCAGCACAACATGTGTATTTTTCCCCATACATTTGTAGGCAGCTTCAAAAGTATCCTGATTCAAACCTAGACTGTCAAACAATTTATTCACATCATCATGTTTCACTGACTCATCTGAGAGAGCAGTTTTTAATTTTGACATCAACTCTTTCGCATCAACCCTTTTGACACACTGACACTGTGTCAAGTCATTTGCATTCATTTCATCACAGTTGCATGCTGTTGAGCCATCATCTTTAGGTGAAATGCGAGATATGAACGTGCGATTAGAAGGTGGTCTTGGAAAACCAAATCGACAAGCAGTATTCTTTTTTCGACACGTTTTGGAATGTCTTTTGGAATGCTGCTGCACAGATGTTACAATGTCTAACAAGACGTCATCATCTGATGGTAATCCACATGTGATATACTTGTCAATAAACTGAATCACCTCTTCATCTGTGTTTTTATCTATTTGAGGCGCATTCTCGATCCAGAATAAACAATGCTATGTGGTGAACCACGTTGTTGAAATTCAACACGATAAAAATAGTCTGTCATCTTTCCTATTGGATGTAATGGAGACCTAAGTACTTCCTTCAAATAGATATGCCAGCGATAATCAAACATCCGTGCTGCAGTAACAGGATTACAACGCAAGAGCTCACACTTGTCGGCCCACTGTAAATCTTCTGCAGTTTGCGGTCTACCCTGTTGTTTCAATAAACTAGAAATGAGATTTGGCCATCGCATATCTGCGGATGAAAATGAACCAAACCACGTTGGGAGACCTATTTGTCGAACACATGCCACCAAATCTTTTTGAGCTCCCTGCCAAAATGCTGGAGTACCACGAATAGGTCTAAGGAATCGATACCCTTCATCAAACTGCAATAGTTTTCTCAAAGAGTCTTGATCTTTAAACACATCATTCGATACTTTTTGTGAATTACAACCCCCTTTGCCCTTGCGTAAAGCTATGGATACACTTGATAAAACCTGATAGACTTCTGATACATACTGAGCATAAAAGATGTACTCACAACTTCGGGCAAACCTACCATCTGCATGTAATATTCTTGCGTTAAAATACTTAGCCAATGTCAATTTCGTTATCCTATCTTTATGATATGTATTATTTCCTTGTGGAAACAACACTGGGAAGCATTTTGCTTCGTTTGAGGGATCTGTAAGCAATTTTACAGGATTATTGCCTTCAGCTGGAGCAATATTTAAGATATTATCCAAATATTGATCTAGCATTTCTTGACCAATATCAATTGGCATAAGACAAGTGTCGGAATGAATACCATACCGTTGTCCATCATAGAGCTCATCGTCATTACCATCTGCAGTGTCACCAGTTTCTGTATTTGAAGCACTCTCTTTATCTTCTACATCAGCATTTTCTTCCCTACAAAATGCATTCAGCCACTCCTCGTTAAATTTTACATCTTTATAATGAATGTTACTTTTTATCAAAAAGAGCAAGGCTTGTCTTACATGCATGGTATCAACAAATTTATACTCATAATGTCCTTTATATGTTAGCTTACGTTTCAATTTCACACGTAACAGAGATCCATCATCCGAGTGAGGAAGCAAGTTAGTGGTTTGAACTACGTTGGCTGGAACACATGTTACTGGTCCATGTACACCATTTTGTCCACCTTTGGGTAATGCCAAGACTTTCATAAATGGAATCTGAAGTGCTATTAGATGTTGTTCTAAATTGTTTAGACAAGCTAATTCTGTGGGAATTGGATCTATTGTCAAATTGTTAGCATTACATTGAGCTGGTACTTCACCTTTTTTAAGTTTAGAATGGCAAGTGAAGCATATCCACGGGTGTCCCATAGCAGTCTCCAAAAGTTGGCAAGGTGGTGCACAGTGATCATTACATTTGTGAACAAAATCATAGCTGATGCATTTGTCTGCATTAAGCAATATGTTTTTGTTCTTTCTATAAGCATCTCTCTTACAATGCAAAACCTGACGTTCAAACAGTAATCTATGGCAAACACTACACACAAAATCGGGGCCATTTCTAACATGGGATGTAAACTGCTCCATCACAAAGTCAAAGTCCTTCGACTTCTCTTTTTTGTTTTGCCTCTTCAATGAAATACCTTTAATGACACTTTCCTTGAATTTAGGATTGTGATGGTATTTAGTCTTACTCAATAGTTTCTTTTTCTCTTTATGCAAATCATCTACTTTGTACTTAGTCTTACTCAACAGTTTCATTTTATCATTATGCAAATCATCTACTTTGTACTTAGTCTTACTCAATAGTTTCTTTTTCTCTTTATGACAAGTATCCAGTTTGTATTTACTCTTACTTTGTTGTTTAATTTCTTCCATGTACATAATATATTTTTTCTTGGAAACACTTTTAGTACTTTGTTGATACAATGCATTAGTCTCATAATGCATTTTCATAAGGAATTTGGTTTTCTTATTTAAATACTTCGACGGAGATAAACTACATGGCTGTTCTTCAACATTCTCCTTTACATGTGAGACTGCAGATGCATCTTGAGGTTTTCTTCTACACATGTACGGTGTGTCTGGTACAATCTTTTCTTGACAAACATTCAAGCAATTATGGTCAGGATGAACAATATGGTCAGAATCAACAACAGTTGTACAGCAGGTGTCATTCTGCAATGTTTCCAATGGACTACACGGTTTTGTCTTCTGTGATCTAGTTCTGTACCCTTTGTCAAATGAAATATTGTTTTTGCATAAGCCATAACACGATTGCAGTCCAGGTCGATGAACACAAACTACATTTTCATAATGATTGCCAGCAAGATTTTCTAAATATATGCAATGTTTGGAGAAAAGGTTGCTGGTGCAACTATATTTTAGCCACCTTCCATCAAGAAATGTAAATATGTTTACTCCTAATTTATCTGCTGCTGCTTGTATTTCAACTTCCGTAGCCCAGGTCTTAACTTTTCGCATTTGAGTAATAGTTAAGTACTGTGACACTGAATGATACACGCGCCTCAAATTCTTCACATAGTGGGCAGCATTCATTTCCAACTGTCTAACAATAGCTCGTCGAACTGTGAGATGATTCTTTTGTGTTCCACTTACAGCTTGAGAGACAGCTCGAAAGAAACAATTACCATCAGCCAATATGCTTTCATTTTTGCATGGGACTCCTAATAGACCAACACGTGTAGGTTCCGCTGTGTGTGTTTTTTCATGTTGTATTCTTAAGCGTGTGCACAAAGCTTGTGACACACGTTCACAAATTGGTGTAAAGTCCAGATTGTTATTTTCAACTTCAGTAACAAATTCAACATCCGAGTTAACTTCGGAAACATGTGTTTTATCTAAATCAATCTCAGCAGCAATATTCTCATCAGACGTTGTACCACTCGGTGTTACTTTTAAACGCTTGTTACGCTTGTTACTTCTACCAATGTTGATGTTCAGTTCATCTTCAAGTATCACCAAATCCAAATCCTGAGTTACAAATGTTTTAGAATCTTGACACAACACTGTTGGTTTTGCAACAAGACTACTCACCTGGGGAAGTTCTGGTACATGTGAAGAACCCAACCCAAGCTCATGAGTAGCTAAGCCTATGACAGAATCTATTTGCATCTCTGATGTACTTACGGGCAGACTGTTGGGTTTTGCAGGACTCTCAATGACACAAACACCACTTATTTCAAAAGGCTTTAGATGACCACCAAACCCTTCAGACAGATGGCAAATGTGCTCGTATACATCGTCCATTGAAGCGAAATACAGAACAACACTCTTTCCCTCTCCATCAACCATGCCACTAGCATTGCGTGCATGCGAGTCAACCATTGCATACTGTCCATTTCCCTTAATGATTGAGCACGTACTGCCACACAACGTCAGAAGACATGTGGTGTATTTGGACAAGATCTGCACCAGTCCACTATGAAGTGTGCTGATGGTATGATTTTCAATCAGGTCACCTTCAACCACATTTACATATCCTGACACAAAGTCGTTAGCATAACTAAATTGAAAATGATGTCCATCAATAAGTCTCTGCTTAGGCAAGTCATTGACACACAACAAAGCAGACGATCCGCTGATCGCCTCGCTTTCTCTCAAACGTGTGTACAACTGGTCACCTGAAAGCAACACCGAGTCCAGATCTGTTGTCTGCCATGAGAAGACACTCTCTATACTATGTTTTGCTAAACTTACCAACGCAATTGCCATGCACTGAACTCCTCCAAATGTAAACCTCTTATCCCCCTGGTGAAATGATCCCATTACAGTGTTACCAAGCCTGACAGAACTGCCTGCCTCAACATCAGTTGCAACATTCATGTCACCACTGCTGTCAAGATCACAACTGACAGAATGTGTGTCTACACTCTCTGTAAACCCAGTAGCACACTCCATGTCAGTATCAGTTTGGTACTGAACTGAAAGGCTATGAATACCCCACCACCCAGCGTTTAAAGACCTCTTTAGATCCCTAATGTGATACATCAGGTCTGCCATGCACGTGTTGAAAACGGCCACAGGCGTGCCATAAGCAGATGCAAACCCGGACCTGGCCTCACGTACGCCACAATCAACTACGACGAAAAACTTGCCGTGTTGAAGAACAGTAATAACTGCACCGTCGAGGTTCAAAAGACACATTTGATCTCTATTGAGTAGTTCTTCCATTTTTCGCGACAGCACAGTCTCACAGGTATTGTACTCAGGCTTGCCCACATCAACTGCCCAGCTAATGCCAAACACAGCACTCTGCTTTAGCACCGTGCACAGTTGTTCCTCTGCTCCATTACTTTCATGGCTTGCCGTTTCCAATTTCATACTTTCTACACGTATGCTATCAACCTCTGACCCCTTCCATGTGCATACAGGAGTAATCACATGTTTGATTGCAGCAACAACACTACGTGCAAGACCTGTGTTCGCATTAGACTGTCCATCTGCTTTGCAGAACACAGTCCCAGCCACAACAGCCGCTTGCCGTTTGTTTGCACAGATGCACTCATTAGGATTAGAACCAGTCTGACCTTTGATGTTTCTTTGTGTGCAGCCCTTAAGGTGGTCACTCTCTCTCACATCCACTTGCAGAGCCCTGGAAGGTGATGTTGGCGTTGAGGAGAGTTCCACAGCCTGGGGGATCGGCAGACAAAGAACATTTAAAAACATGTACTTGCTTAAAAACTGATTTCAGTGTAATCTAACTGCATTTTCACTAACATGTTCTGTTACATCATGTAATTTTGTAGCTGGTTGTGTAGCCACGTGTATAGCGTTAACATGGTAGCATGTAATGGTCAAAGGAGACACGTGTTTAAAAAGTATGAAGAACACCCACCTCTGCATTCACATCCACTGGCAGTGATGTTGGCATTGAAGACAGTTCCACAGCCTGGTCCTGGGGGATCGGCACCTTATAAAGGGACAAAGAAAAAGAACATTTAAAAACATGTACTTGCTTAAAAACTGATTTCAGTGTAATTGAACTGCATTTTCAATAACATGTTATATTAGCTCATTTCAATACAAGTATGAAAAACACCCACCTCTGCATTCACAGCCACTGGCAGTGATGTTGGCGTTGAAGACGGATCCACAGCCTGGTCCTGGGGAATCGGCACCTTCATAAAGAGAAAAAGAACATTTAAAAACATGTACTTGCTTAAAAACTGATTTCAGTGTAATCTAACTGCATTTTCACTAACATGTTCCGTTACATCATGTAATTTTGTAGCTGATTGTGTAGCCACTGTATAGCGTTAACATGGTAGCATGTAATGGTCAAAGGAGACACGCGTTTAAAAAGTATGAAGAACACCCACCTCTGCATTCACATCCACTGGCAGTGATGTTGGCATTGAGGACAGTTCCACAGCCTGGTCCTGGGGGATCGGCACCTTATAAAGGGACAAAGAACATTTAAAAGCATGTACTTGCTTAAAAACTGATTTCAGTGTAATCTAACTGCATTTTCAATAACATGTTCTATTAGCTCATTTCAATATAAGTATGAACACCCACCTCTGCATTCACAGCCACCGTCTCTGATGGCTCCACAGGGATGTTTGCAACACTAGGCGTGTCCACCTACAAAATAATGCATTGACAGTTAACTTTCAGCACAGTGCAATGTACAAATGCAGAAATGTCTTTACTTGCATACACTGCATAAAATTCAATTTGGTATATACAAAAACACACCTGCTGCTCTGTCACCGTCTTGCCTGAAACTGCCTTCTGGAGAAGTCCCATGCGTCGTTCCTAAATTGAGATAAACAACAAACATTTGTAAGCACAACTTGCAACATTTCCGTATGGAAATATAATAATTTCTGACTTTTAAAATGATATAGATAGACAGAGGACATGTAGTTGCAAGTTACCTTTCTGCATTGTGAAACAACTGGTGGGCATGCGGCTGGGGATGCAGCTGGACTTGGAAAATGCGATGGCACAACAGCATCCATGGCATCCAAGATGGCACTGCTGAACCTCCAGAGACGTACAGAACATTCTTTGACAACCTGAAATATACAGCAGAAGAAATATTATGGACACCTTGCTACACAAACCCTATCCATACTATTATGATCATAAATATTTCCGTGTTTTTCAGCAAATAAATGAAACTTCACAAACCTGCTGATGAACAAGCCTCCTCTTGGGTGCGTCGCAAGACTGTTCTGGTTTCCCCAAATGATGTCTCTGTAATGACAAAAGCATTCCTCATATTAAACACGTGTCTCTTTTGACCATTACATGCTAACGCTATACACGTGTCTGCACAATCAGCTACAAAATAACAGTCTGCAATCATTTACCTTATTGCCACATCCAGCAAATGTCCACTCAGAAGGGTCTGGGCGGCGTGGCACGTGGCGGACCTCTCCCTTCACGACCACCTTCGGCGAGATCCTGCGAGCAGGAGGCGATGTCTTTGGAGAAACATCTGGCTTCTTGGTAGAAACAGGATCCAGCACCTTCCTCAGCAGGTGGTCATGTGCAGCCGAAAAGAACGCCTTTGCCAAGATGGGCATCCCGTCAGAGTCACTCAAATGCACCTACAAAGCAATAACAGAGAAATGACTTAACACACAACCTACGAATCAATATAAATCTGCCATGAATTGATTGCTATAATCTATAAACAAAAATACATCACACTTCTGCACATGTCAACGTATTTTACTTACGCTGTCTTTGTACCACAGCTGGAGGTCGTTCATAGGAAACTGCTCAGCAACAGACCAGTACCGGACACCTTAACATGAGAAGAAAAAGCCAGAGTTACCAAAAAGGCCTAAATGATTTTCAACAGTCTTTTTTGACAGAAAACAAGATGTAGACAAAACAATTATGCAGTGCACAGATGTGATCTCTTTTCTGATATTTCTACCATTATGACTTTTTGGAAGACATGGCCTTGACATTGATTCCATTTACTAACAAAATATGATTGTAATGGAATATATGAATCGTGATTTATGCAAATCAAACAAACAAAATAAATTATAGAAAATCTAAATATCAACTCGTAAACATGTTCATAAGTGACATTTCATGAAACACACCTGCAGATACAGCCTTAATACGGTACTGATTTCGCAAGTGCTCCTGGACATCCACCGGTACGTTGAGCCTTGGAGGAAAATCCACCACCACCACCTAAAAATAAACAGATGTTCATAAGTTATTTTATCCAAACACGATACCAAACATCACAACTTATACACAAACATCATTTCTAGTAGAACAGATATCTTACTTCATCCCATTTCTCGCAAACACTACCAAGGAGCAGGGCGAACTCGTCACCAGCCTCGATGACGGTTCTACTGGAAGTGAGGTTGTTGGATGGGGCCAAAACACAGACAACATCAGGTGTACGATCCAACGCAGCATTCCGCACCTCAGCCCGCAAGTCCTTCGCGGCGGCCCCGGGCGTAGACATCACACCATAAGAAAATGCTGCTGGCATCTCCACGAAACCATCTGCAATGCCTCGCAGATGTGAGTCGCCTACAAGAAGGACAAACTAAACACAAAATGGCATTTTTAGAATGACAAACAAATAATCATACAGAAATCCACACCGTTCTTGATGATTTGTCAACGCAAATATACCTTCTTGTCTGGAGAGTGCTCTATAAAGACCAACTTGTGTTGCTTCCCGGTCACGGTGGAAGTTGGCCATTTCTTCGCTGGATTGCGAAATCCCGTTCCATCAACTATTGAATAGACAAGGAAAACAAAATAAACACTATGAAACATAAATACATTGAAACACAACAGTGCACATTCCAGACATGTAAAAATAAAATACAGCTTACACATAGAACAGCAATTATGAAAAGCAGTTGCCAACATACCAGAAGAAACGGAGGGTCTTTGAGGGTTCATTTCCAAGGGACGGCGCATCTCTGCAATCTTCTTGGCTGCCTGAGATCGGCGGTAAGATCGTCCACGAGGCATCTGAAAGTATATTAGTTCATTGATTAGTCATGACATCACAAGATGTTGCTGTTCAGCATTACAAAATGCCACATGCTAGGAAAGCTTATTTCTAATACATCCATGATTATAACATCAATGGCCGTGCAGAGAGACAGACACAGAGACAGAGAGAGAGCTTTATTTTTAAGTACATAGGCTAATGTGTAGCCTACGCAAAAAAAGTCACCAAGAGCCATGTGCGCCCCATGCGCACGTGTGCCATGAGGCCTTCACTGACCTCGGTAAATGCAAGAACTAATCTTAGAAAACATCGTAGAACACTTTCCGTAATCACCACAACACCTAACATAACAGGTTAACATTATATGTCACTCAGTCCGTTACACTATTAAAACATCTTAGCTAACCAGACTGTTGTACAAATGTTACTTCATAACAAAGTTCTCGTGAAACTGCCGACACATAACGCACCACTGCTACAGACTGGACGCAAAGTTACGTAACATCACAGAACTGAAACTTACCTTGGCAGAGAAAGAAAGTCGTTTGGAGATCAACCTTCGTAGAGTCCTTTCGGGTCTTGAAGATGTGATCCAGTGGTCTTCTGATAACAGAACAGTGAGCCTTCTAGTTCAAACTAGGAAGCGATTCTTGCATAGCATGCCCAGCATTTTATCTTAAAAAATAAGTGGGCGTATCAATGACGTCAATGACCGTAGCGTTATTCTGCCAATGACTTCTTGGCGATATCCACAAGGGGCGTTACTACACTTCTTGTCACAGGTCTGACCAAAACGTTTGTCCCACGCAGATTTGAGCAGTTGTAGTCGACATACACAGAAATAAGTTTTGGTTTCAAAACGGAGTTGTAACACAAACACGATCTCAGGGTGTTTCAGCATTGTTTGAGAAATTATCTCAGTCCTGAATACAACGCCTGAAAACAAATATCACGTGACTCTTCATGCATCCTGCCCAGACGTAAACAGGAAGTACAATGGCAGTTAAAACTGGAATACGCATGCGCATGGAATACACGAGGCTTCTGCTGACTTGTAAGCTTCTCTGTAAGTACTTGTAACAACTTTATTCCATTATTGCAAACCGAAATATTATTACCATACCATTAATATCATGTTATGATCATCATGTCCACGGGTCTCTGGCCAGGCTCCTTTCCTGTGCGCAACCTCATGAAGATGGTGTCATTGTGGCGTCTCCCTCCCCAGCCAGAATGAATCCACAGCATCGTTCCGTTACGTGTTTCTTCAGTTGTATTGTTCATGATACGGGTGCAATCACGTTAACGTTAAATAAACACACACGTATCCGTTGTATCACGTCACGTATCGTCATTAATGCATGTAGTTCATAGTTAGGTTCATTCATGTCCGACTTTGTTGTGTTTTTGCGGACGAAATCATGTAAACACGAACGTGCATTTAAATATGATTTAACGTTTACTGCTGTACGTCGCTGAATATAATGAAGGCTGACCAGCGGCCCGTTAACGTGAGATATAACGTTACTCTGGACGTTACTTTACGGACACTTAAGATAAGATAAGATAAGATAATCCTTTATTAGTCCCTCAGTGGGGAACTAAAGAACAAGCAGCTGTGACCGGACACAGTGCTTCATGTGAATCACGTTAACGTGAAATAAACACGCACGTATCCGTTGTATCACGTCACGTATTGTCATTAATGCATGTAGTTCATATTTATGTACATTAACTGCTCCACGTGTGTTTGACAGCATTAGTTACTTGGCAGATTAAGGATATCAGACAAAATGTACTCAACTAATAAATTATGTGTTATTAGGGCCCGAGCACCGACGTAGTCGGAGCGGAGGACCTATTGAAACCGTAATGTTTATTAGGGCCCGAGCACCGACGTAGTCGGAGCGGAGGACCTATTGAAACCGTAATGTTTATTATTAGGGCCCGAGCACCGACGTAGTCGGAGCGGAGGACCTATTGAAACCGCTATGTTTATTATTATTAGGGCCCGAGCACCGACGTAGTCGGAGCGGAGGACCTATTGAATTTCTAATGTTTATTATTCTTATTCTTATTTTTAGTGTTTCGTCGCAAAAAGGAGGTGCTTGGGATATTGGGAATTTTGTGAAATTTGGCACGCAAGCCAGAATTTGCGAAAATTGCAGTCTGATTGGGGTGTCCAGCTGCGGTATGAAATATTGGCTCGCTAGCGCCCCCTATTGAGTAGCCCCAACATCAGGATTCACCCAGCTGTATGACATTTGGTAGGCATGTGGAACGTGATGAGACGCACAAAAAATCCTCTTGGCCGTTTTCTCTAAACCAAACAGGAAGTCGGCCATTTTTGCTTTTATGACGTTTTTTGACCGTTTCAAGGCGTCATACTTTAACGAACTCCTCCCAGAGATTTGACCCGATTGACTTCAGATTCGGCTAGTCTGCTCTTGAGACCTTGGCAGTGAAAAGTTACTCAAAGATCAAAAAGTTATCGAACTATGTGGCCGTGGCGTGGCGTCAAAGAAACACCATTCGCCACGAAACAGGAAGTTGTTGTAACTCGGCCGTACATTGTCGAATCTGCTCAAAATCTCTCATATGTCATAACATCCTGACCCGGAACACATCTGTATGATAATTTTGAATCAAACTGATAGCGCCACCTAGTGGCAACCGGAAGTTGCACGCTTCGTACTTTGACATCCTGCTCCTCACAGATTCATCAGATCCCTCTCAAATCTTGTCAAACAAGCCTTAAGACCTTGATAATGCTTCATTGTGAAGATTGTAAGAAGTTACTGAAGGGCGGCGACGTGGCGGCTCGGCGAATTTCGATCCTTCGCCATGAACGAATAAACTGATGTAACTCGACTCCACATCATCAGATCTTTACCAGATTTCACGTGTTTGATTAGACTCCAGGCCTGAAGACATCTGCAGGCCAATTTTGAATCATAGTCATAGCGCCACCTACTGGTAACAGGAAGTTAAAGTCTTTATACTTTGGCTTGTTTCTCTTAGTAGGTAAATCAAATCAATATCAAATTTGTCCCACACAAATACAAGAAGTTCATAATGCCAGATCATGAAGTTTTTGATGTTTCGTCGAACGCCGTTGCCGTGGCGATGCAGTCTTCGCCGTTAACAACGAAGGTCATTTTGAGAGGCTAAAAATGCTCGAAACATAAGCAAACTTGACAAGTAGATTACAAGGCCGAAATGTAGTTACGGAATATGATTTAATTGGTTCAGAGTGGCAAATCGGCTCAATAGCGCCCCCTACAAAATTTCGACGAAGCAGCCCTCGCAGTACGTTTGACCTAGATGTATGAAATGTGGTAGGAACATGTATCACATATGGACTTAAATAAAAGTATATTGGGGCCATGCTCTAAACCTGCATGCAGTGTCTGACGGTCACAGAACTAAATGGCAGCATCAGCCAGAGTCCTCGCGCCGTCCGACGGTCGCGGACGTTCTCGGCCGCGCAGGCCGGAGTCCCGCCGGCACCCCGACGTGCATATTGCGAGGGCCCGCCCATCGCTGCTCGCAGCTTTAATTATTATTATTATTTTATGTGTTTCGTCGCAAAAAGGAGGTGCTTGGGATATTGGGAAGTTTGTGAAATTTGGCAAGCAAGCCAGAATTTGCGAAAATTGCAGTCTGATTGGGGTGCCCAGCTGCGGTATGAAATATTGGCTCGCTAGCGCCCCCTATTGAGTAGCCCCAACATCAGGTTTCACCCAGCTGTATGAAAGTTGGTAGGTATGTGGAACGTGATGAGACGCACAAAAAATCCTCTTGGCCGTTTTCTCTAAACCAAACAGGAAGTCGGCCATTTTTGCTTTTATGACGTTTTTTGACCGTTTCAAGGCGTCATACTTTAACGAACTCCTCCCAGAGATTTGACCCGATTGACTTCAGATTCGGCTAGTCTGCTCTTGAGACCTTGGCAGTGAAAAGTTACTCAAAGATCAAAAAGTTATCGAACTATGTGGCCGTGGCGTGGCGTCAAAGAAACACCATTCGCCACGAAACAGGAAGTTGTTGTAACTCGGCCGTACATTGTCGAATCTGCTCCAAATCTCTCATATGTCATAACATCCTGACCCGGAACACATCTGTATGATAATTTAGAATCATAGTGATAGCGCCACCTAGTGGCAACCGGAAGTTGTACGCTGCGTACTTTGACATCCTGCTCCTCACAGATTAATCAGATCCCTCTCAAATGTTGTCAAACAAGCCTTAAGACCTTGATAATGCTTCATTGTGAAGATTGTAAGAAGTTACTGAAGGGCGGCGACGTGGCGGCTCGGCGAATTTCGATCCTTCGCCATGAACGAATAAACTGATGTAACTCGACTCCACATCATCAGATCTTTACCAGATTTCACGTGTTTGATTAGACTCCAGGCCTGAAGACATCTGCAGGCCAATTTTGAATCATAGTCATAGCGCCACCTACTGGTAACAGGAAGTTAAAGTCGTTATACTTTGGCTTGTTTCTCTTAGTAGGTAAATCAAATCAATATCAAATTTGTTCCACACAAATACAAGAAGTTCATAATGCCAGATCATGAAGCTTTTGATGTTTCGTCGAACGCCGTTGCCGTGGCGATGCAGTCTTCGCCGTTAACAACGAAGGTCATTTTGAGAGGCTAAAAATGCTCGAAACATAAGCAAACTTGGCAAGTAGATTACAAGGCCGAAATGTAGTTACAGAATATGATTTTATTGGTTCAGAGTGGCAAATTGGCTCAATAGCGCCCCCTACAAAATTTCGACGAAGCAGCCCTCGCAGTACGTTTGACCTAGATGTATGAAATGTGGTAGGAACATGTATCGCATATGGACTTCAATAAAAGTCTCTTGGGGCTATGCTCTAAACCCAACCGGAAGTCAGCCATTTCGTATTTTTTATGAATTTCTCATGTCGTTTTTGTCATTTCCAGGCCCTGCACTTTAACGAACTCCTCCTAGGGAATTCATCAGATCAACTTCAAATTTGGTCGGTACAGTCTAAAGACCTTTGTGATGAAAAGTTACTCAAAGCTTGTTGTTTCGTGAAAAGCTGTTGCCGTGGCGACGGAATTTCGATCCTTCGCCATGAACGAATAAACTGATGTAACTCGACTCCACATCATCAGATCTTTACCAGATTTCACGTGTTTGATTAGACTCCAGGCCTGAAGACATATGCAGGCCAATTTTGAATCATAGTCATAGCGCCACCTACTGGTAACAGGAAGTTAAAGTCTTGATACTTTGGCTTGTTTCTCTTAGTAGGTAAATCAAATCAATATCAAATTTGTTCCACACAAATAGTTCATAATGCCAGATCATGAAGCTTTGATGTTTCGTCGAACGCCGTTGCCGTGGCGATGCAGTCTTCGCCGTTAACAACGAAGGTCATTTTGGGAGGCTAAAAATGCTCGAAACATAAGCAAACTTGGCATACACATTTAAAGGCCAAAATGTAGTTGTATAATATGATTTTATTGGTTCAGAGTGGCAAATCGGCTCAATAGCGCCCCCTACAAAATTTCAACGAAGCAGCCCTCGCAGTACGTTTCACCTAGATGTATGAAATTTGGTAGGAACATGTATCACATATGGACTTAAATAAAAGTATATTGGAGCCATGCTCTGAACCTGCATGCAGTGTCTGACGGTCACGGAACTGAATGGCAGCATCAACCAGAGTCCTCGCGCCGTCCGACGGTCGCGGACGTTCTCGGCCGCGCAGGCCGGAGTCCCGCCGCCACCCCGACGTGCATGCACCCCGACGTGCATATTGCGAGGGCCCGCCCATCGCTGCTCGCAGCTTTAATTATTATTCTTATTATTATTTTATGTGTTTCGTCGCAAAAAGGAGGTGCTTGGGATATTGGGAATGTTGTGAAATTTGGCACGCAAGCCAGAATTTGCGAAAATTGCAGTCTGATTGGGGTGTCCAGCTGCGGTATGAAATATTGGCTCGCTAGCGCCCCCTATTGAGTAGCCCCAACGTCAGGATTCACCCAGCTGTATGAAATTTGGTAGGTATGTGGAACGTGATGAGACGCACAAAAAATCCTCTTGGCCGTTTTCTCTAAACCAAACAGGAAGTCGGCCATTTATGCTTTTATGACGTTTTTTGACCGTTTCAAGGCGTCATACTTTAACGACCTCCTCCCAGAGATTTGACCCGATTGACTTCAGATTCGGCTAGTCTGCTCTTGAGACCTTGGCAGTGAAAAGTTACTCAAAGATCAAAAAGTTATCGAACTATGTGGCCGTGGCGTGGCGTCAAAGAAACACCATTCGCCACGAAACAGGAAGTTGTTGTAACTCGGCCGTACATTGTCGAATCTGCTCAAAATCTCTCATATGTCATAACATCCTGACCCGGAACACATCTATATGATAATTTAGAATCATAGTGATAGCGCCACCTAGTGGGAACCGGAAGTTGTACGCTGCGTACTTTGACATCCTGCTCCTCACAGATTAATCAGATCCCTCTCAAATGTTGTCAAACAAGCCTTAAGACCTTGATAATGCTTCATTGTGAAAATTGTAAGAAGTTACTGAAGGGCGGCGACGTGGCGGCTCGGCGAATTTCGATCCTTCGCCATGAACGAATAAACTGATGTATCTCGACTCCACATCATCAGATCTTTACCAGATTTCACATGCTTGATTAGACTCCAGGCCTGAAGACATCTGCAGGCCAATTTCGAATCATAGTCATAGCGCCACCTACTGGTAACAGGAAGTTAAAGTCTTTATACTTTGGCTTGTTTCTCTTAGTAGGTAAATCAAATCAA
Source organism: Melanostigma gelatinosum (assembly GCF_949748355.1). Classification (NCBI taxonomy): domain Eukaryota; kingdom Metazoa; phylum Chordata; class Actinopteri; order Perciformes; family Zoarcidae; genus Melanostigma; species Melanostigma gelatinosum. The sequence goes on along the minus strand of NC_136642.1, from coordinate 27,552,407 downwards.
TATCAAATTTGTTCCACACAAATACAAGAAGTTCATAATGCCAGATCATGAAGCTTTTGATGTTTCGTCGAACGCCGTTGCCGTGGCGATGCAGTCTTCGCCGTGAACAACGAAGGTCATTTTGAGAGGCTAAAAATGCTCGAAACATAAGCAAACTTGGCAAGTAGATTACAAGGCCGAAATGCAGTTACAGAATCTGATTTTATTGGTTCAGAGTGGCAAATCGGCTCAATAGCGCCCCCTACAAAATTTCGACGAAGCAGCCCTCGCAGTACGTTTGACCTAGATGTATGAAATGTGGTAGGAACATGTATCGCATATGGACTTCAATAAAAGTCTCTTGGGGCTATGCTCTAAACCCAACCGGAAGTCAGCCATTTTGCATTTTTTATGAATTTCTCATGTCGTTTTTGTCATTTCCAGGCGCTGCACTTTAACGAACTCCTCCTAGGGAATTCATCAGATCAACTTCAAATTTGGTCGGTACAGTCTAAAGACCTTTGTGATGAAAAGCTACTCAAAGCTTGTTGTTTCGTGAAAAGCTGTTGCCGTGGCGACGGAATTTCGATCCTTCGCCATGAACGAATAAACTGATGTAACTCGACTCCACATCATCAGATCTTTACCAGATTTCACGTGTTTGATTAGACTCCAGGCCTGAAGACATATGCAGGCCAATTTTGAATCATAGTCATAGCGCCACCTACTGGTAACAGGAAGTTAAAGTCTTGATACTTTGGCTTGTTTCTCTTAGTAGGTAAATCAAATCAATATCAAATTTGTTCCACACAAATAGTTCATAATGCCAGATCATGAAGCTTTTGATGTTTCGTCGAACGCCGTTGCCATGGCGATGCAGTCTTCGCCGTTAACAACGAAGGTAATTTTGAGAGGCTAAAAATGCTCGAAACATAAGCAAACTTGGCATACACATTTAAAGCCCAAAATGTAGTTGTATAATATGATTTTATTGGTTCAGAGTGGCAAATCGGCTCAATAGCGCCCCCTACAAAATTTCAACGAAGCAGCCCTCGCAGTACGTTTCACCTAGATGTATGAAATTTGGTAGGAACATGTATCACATATGGACTTAAATAAAAGTATATTGGGGCCATGCTCTGAACCTGCATGCAGTGTCTGATGGTCACGGAACTGAATGACAGCATCAACCAGAGTCCTCGCGGCGTCCGACGGTCGCGGACATTCTCGGCCGCGCAGGCCGGAGTCCCGCCGGCACCCCGACGTGCATGCACCCCGACATGCATATTGCGAGGGCCCGCTCATCGCTGCTCGCAGCTTTAATTATTATTATTTTTAGTGTTTCGTCGCAAAAAGGAGGTGCTTGGGATATTGGGACGTTTGTGAAATTTGGCACGCAAGCCAGAATTTGCGAAAATTGCAGTCTGATTGGGGTGTCCAGCTGCGGTATGAAATATTGGCTCGCTAGCGCCCCCTATTGAGTAGCCCCAACATCAGGTTTCACCCAGCTGTATGAAAGTTGGTAGTTATGTGGAACGTGATGAGACGCACCAAAAATCCTCTTGGAAGTTTTCTCTAAACCAAACAGGAAGTCGGCCATTTTTACTTTTATGACGTTTTTGACCGTTTCAAGGCGTCATACTTTAACGAACTCCTCCCAGAGATTTGACCCGATTGACTTCAGATTCGGCGAGTCTGCTCTTGAGACCTTGGCAGTGAAAAGTTACTCAAAGATCAAAAAGTTATCGAACTATGTGGCCGTGGCGTGGCGTCAAAGAAACACCATTCGCCACGAAACAGGAAGTTGTTGTAACTCGGCCGTACATTGTCGAATCTGCTCCAAATCTCTCATATGTCATAACATCCTGACCCGGAACACATCTATATGATAATTTACAATCATAGTGATAGCGCCACCTAGTGGCAACCGGAAGTTGTACGCTGCGTACTTTGACATCCTGCTCCTCACAGATTAATTAGATCCCTCTCAAATGTTGTCAAACAAGCCTTAAGACCTTGATAATGCTTCGTTGTGAAGATTGTAAGAAGTTACTGAAGGGCGGCGACGTGGCGGCTCGGCGAATTTCGATCCTTCGCCATGAACGAATAAACTGATGTAACTCGACTCCACATCATCAGATCTTTGCCAGATTTCACGTGTTTGATTAGACTCCAGGCCTGAAGACATATGCAGGCCAATTTTGAATCATAGTCATAGCGCCACCTACTGGTAACAGGAAGTTAAAGTCTTTATACTTTGGCTTGTTTCTCTTAGTAGGTAAATCAAATCAATATCAAATTTCTTCCACACAAATACAAGAAGTTCATAATGCCAGATCATGAAGCTTTTGATGTTTCGTCGAACGCCGTTGCCGTGGCGATGCAGTCTTCGCCGTTAACAACGAAGGTCATTTTGAGAGGCTAAAAATGCTCGAAACATAAGCAAACTTGGCAAGTAGATTACAAGGCCGAAATGTAGTTACAGAATCTGATTTTATTGGTTCAGAGTGCCAAATCGGCTCAATAGCGCCCCCTACAAAATTTCGACGAAGCAGCCCTCGCAGTACGTTTGACCTAGATGTATGAAATGTGGTAGGAACATGTATCGCATATGGACTTCAATAAAAGTCTCTTGGGGCTATGCTCTAAACCCAACCGGAAGTCAGCCATTTTGCATTTTTTATGAATTTCTCATGTCGTTTTTGTCATTTCCAGGCGCTGCACTTTAACGAACTCCTCCTAGGGAATTCATCAGATCAACTTCAAATTTGGTCGGTACAGTCTAAAGACCTTTGTGATGAAAAGTTACTCAAAGCTTGTTGTTTCGTGAAAAGCTGTTGCCGTGGCGACGGAATTTCGATCCTTCGCCATGAACGAATAAACTGATGTAACTTGACTCCACATCATCAGATCTTTACCAGATTTCACGTGTTTGATTAGACTCCAGGCCTGAAGACATATGCAGGCCAATTTTGAATCATAGTCATAGCGCCACCTACTGGTAACAGGAAGTTAAAGTCTTGATACTTTGGCTTGTTTCTCTTAGTAGGTAAATCAAATCAATATCAAATTTGTTCCACACAAATAGTTCATAATGCCAGATCATGAAGCTTTTGATGTTTCGTCGAACGCCGTTGCCGTGGCGATGCAGTCTTCGCCGTTAACAACGAAGGTCATTTTGACAGGCTAAAAATGCTCGAAACATAAGCAAACTTAGCAAGTAGATTACAAGGCCGAAATGTAGTTAGGGAATATGATTTTATTGGTTCAGAGTGGCAAATCGGCTCAATAGCGCCCCCTACAAAATTTCGACGAAGCAGCCCTCGCAGTACGTTTGACCTAGATGTATGAAATTTGGTGGGAACATGTATCACATATGGACTTAAATAAAAGTATATTGGGGCCATGCTCTGAACCTGCATGCAGTGTCTGACGGTCACAGAACTAAATGGCAGCATCAGCCAGAGTCCTCGCGCCGTCCGACGGTCGCGGACGTTCTCGGCCGCGCAGGCCGGAGTCCCGCCGGCACCCCGACGTGCATATTGCGAGGGCCCGCCCATCGCTGCTCGCAGCTTTAATTAGGGCCCGAGCACCGACGTAGTCGGAGCGGAGGACCTATTGAAACCGTAATGTTTATTATTATTAGGGCCCGAGCACCGACGTAGTCGGAGCGGAGGACCTATTGAATTTCGAATGTTTATTATTCTTCTTCTTCTTCCGCTTTCATGGCAAAAAGGAGGTGCTTGGGATATTGGGAATGTTGTGAAATTTGGCACGCAAGCCAGAATTTGCGAAAATTGCAGTCTGATTGGGGTGTCCAGCTGCGGTATGAAATATTGGCTCGCTAGCGCCCCCTATTGAGTAGCCCCAACATCAGGATTCACCCAGCTGTATGAAATTTGGCCGGTATGTGGAACGTGATGAGACGCACAAAAAATCCTCTTGGCCGTTTTCTCTAAACCAAACAGGAAGTCGGCCATTTTTGCTTTTATGACGTTTTTTGACCGTTTCAAGGCGTCATACTTTAACGAACTCCTCCCAGAGATTTGACCCGATTGACTTCAGATTCGGCTAGTCTGCTCTTGAGACCTTGGCAGTGAAAAGTTACTCAAAGATCAAAAAGTTATCGAACTATGTGGCCGTGGCGTGGCGTCAAAGAAACACCATTCGCCACGAAACAGGAAGTTGTTGTAACTCGGCCGTACATTGTCGAATCTGCTCCAAATCTCTCATATGTCATAACATCCTGACCCGGAACACATCTATATGATAATTTAGAATCATAGTGATAGCGCCACCTAGTGGCAACCGGAAGTTGTACGCTTTGTACTTTGACATCCTGCTCCTCACAGATGAATCAGATCCCTCTCAAATGTTGTCAAACAAGCCTTAAGACCTTGATAATGCTTCATTGTGAAGATTGTAAGAAGTTACTGAAGGGCGGCGACGTGGCGGCTCGGCGAATTTCGATCCTTCGCCATGAACGAATAAACTGATGTATCTCGACTCCACATCATCAGATCTTTACCAGATTTCACGTGCTTGATTAGACTCCATGCCTGAAGACATCTGCAGGCCAATTTTGAATCATAGTCATAGCGCCACCTACTGGTAACAGGAAGTTAAAGTCTTTATACTTTGGCTTGTTTCTCTTAGTAGGTAAATCAAATCAATATCAAATTTGTTCCACACAAATACAAGAAGTTCATAATGCCAGATCATGAAGCTTTTGATGTTTCGTCGAACGCCGTTGCCGTGGCGATGCTGTCTTCGCCGTTAACAACGAAGGTCATTTTGAGAGGCTAAAAATGCTCGAAACATAAGCAATCTTGGCAAGTAGATTACAAGGCCGAAATGTAGTTAGGGAATATGATTTTATTGGTTCAGAGTGGAAAATTGGCTCAATAGCGCCCCCTACAAAATTTCGACGAAGCAGCCCTCGCAGTACGTTTGACCTAGATGTATGAAATGTGGTAGGAACATGTATCACATATGGACTTAAATAAAAGTATATTGGGGCCATGCTCTAAACCTGCATGCAGTGTCTGACGGTCACAGAACTGAATGGCAGCATCAGCCAGAGTCCTCGCGCCGTCCGACGGTCGCGGACATTCTCGGCCGCGCAGGCCGGAGTCCCGCCGGCACTCCGACGTGCATGCACCCCGACGTGCATATAGCGAGGGCCCGCCCATCGCTGCTCGCAGCTTTAATTATTATTATTATTTTACCAGTTTGATGGCAAAAAGGAGGTGCTTGGGATATTGGGAAGTCTGTGAAATTTGGCACGCAAGCCAGAATTTGCGAAAATTGCAGTCTGATTGGGGTGTCCAGCTGCGGTATGAAATATTGGCTCGCTAGCGCCCCCTATTGAGTAGCCCCAACATCAGGATTCACCCAGCTGTATGAAATTTGGTAGGTATGTGGAACGTGATGAGACGCACAAAAAATCCTCTTGGCCGTTTTCTCTAAACCAAACAGGAAGTCGGCCATTTTTGCTTTTATGACGTTTTTTGACCGTTTCAAGGCGTCATACTTTAACGAACTCCTCCCAGAGATTTGACCCGATTGACTTCAGATTCGGCGAGTCTGCTCTTGAGACCTTGGCAGTGAAAAGTTACTCAAAGATCAAAAAGTTATCGAACTATGTGGCCGTGGCGTGGCGTCAAAGAAACACCATTCGCCACGAAACAGGAAGTTGTTGTAACTTGGCCGTACATTGTCGAATCTGCTCCAAATCTCTCATATGTCATAACATCCTGACCCGGAACACATCTATATGATAATTTAGAATCATAGTGATAGCGCCACCTAGTGGCAACCGGAAGTTGTACGCTGCGTACTTTGACATCCTGCTCCTCACAGATTAATCAGATCCCTCTCAAATGTTGTCAAACAAGCCTTAAGACCTTGATAATGCTTCGTTGTGAAGATTGTAAGAAGTTACTGAAGGGCGGCGACGTGGCGGCTCGGCGAATTTCGATCCTTCGCCATGAACGAATAAACTGATGTAACTCGACTCCACATCATCAGATCTTTACCAGATGTCATGTGTTTGATTAGACTCCAGGCCTGACGACATCTGCAGGCCAATTTTGAATCATAGTCATATCGCCACCTACTGGTAACAGGAAGTTAAAGTCTTTATACTTTGGCTTGTTTCTCTTAGTAGGTAAATCAAATCAATATCAAATTTGTTCCACACAAATACAAGAAGTTCATAATACCAGATCATGAAGCTTTTGATGTTTCGTCGAACGCCGTTGCCGTGGCGATGCAGTCTTCGCCGTGAACACCGAAGGTCATTTTGAGAGGCTAAAAATGCTCGAAACATAAGCAAACTTGGCAAGTAGATTACAAGGCCGAAATGTAGTTAGGGAATATGATTTTATTGGTTCAGAGTGGCAAATCGGCTCAATAGCGCCCCCTACAAAATTTCAACGAAGCAGCCCTCGCAGTACGTTTGACCTAGATGTATGAAATGTGGTAGGAACATGTATCACATATGGACTTCAATAAAAGTCTCTTGGGGCTATGCTCTAAACCCAACCGGAAGTCAGCTACTTTGCATTTCTTCTGTATTTCTAGTGTCGTTTTTGTCATTTCCAGGCGCTGCACTTTAACAAACTCCTCCTAGGGAATTAATCAGATCAACTTCAAATTTGGTCGGTACAGTCTAAAGACCTTTGTGATGAAAAGTTACTCAAAGCTTGTTGTTTCGTGAAAAGCTGTTGCCGTGGCGACGCATTCTTCGCCGTTAACAACGAAGGTCATTTTGAGAGGCTAAAAATGCTCGAAACATAAGCACACTTGGCAAGTAGATTACAAGGCCGAAATGTAGTTATGGAATATGATTTTATTGGTTCAGAGTGGCACATCGGCTCAATAGCGCCCCCTACAAAATTTCAACGAAGCAGCCCTCGCAGTACATTTCACCTAGATGTATGAAATTTGGTAGGAACATGTATCACATATGGACTTAAATAAAAGTATATTGGGGCCATGCTCTAAACCTGCATGCAGTGTCTGACGGTCACAGTACTGAATGGCAGCATCGGCCAGAGTCCTCGCGGCGTCCGACGGTCGCGGACGTTCTCGGCCGCGCAGGCCGGAGTCCCGCCGGCACCCCGACGTGCATATTGCGAGGGCCCGCTCATCGCTGCTCGCAGCTTTAATTAGGGCCCGAGCACCGACGTAGTCGGAGCGGAGGACCTATTGAAACCGCTATGTTTATTATTATTATTTTATGTGTTTCGTCGCAAAAAGGAGGTGCTTGGGATATTGGGAAGTTTGTGAAATTTGGCACGCAAGCCAGAATTTGCGAAAATTGCAGTCTGATTGGGGTGTCCAGCTGCGGTATGAAATATTGGCTCGCTAGCGCCCCCTATTGAGTAGCCCCAACATCAGGATTCACCCAGCTGTATGAAAGTTGGTAGTTATGTGGAACGTGATGAGACGCACCAAAAATCCTCTTGGCCGTTTTCTCTAAACCAAACAGGAAGTCGGCCATTTTTGCTTTTATGACGTTTTTTGACCGTTTCAAGGCGTCATACTTTAACGAACTCCTCCCAGAGATTTGACCCGATTGACTTCAGATTCGGCTAGTCTGCTCTTGAGACCTTGGCAGTGAAAAGTTACTCAAAGATCAAAAAGTTATCGAACTATGTGGCCGTGGCGTGGCGTCAAAGAAACACCATTCGCCACGAAACAGGAAGTTGTTGTAACTCGGCCGGACATTGTCGAATCTGCTCAAAGTCTCTCATATGTCATAACATCCTGACCCGGAACACATCTATATGATAATTTTGAATCAAACTGATAGCGCCACCTAGTGGCAACCGGAAGTTGTACGCTGCGTACTTTGACATCCTGCTCCTAACAGATTAATCAGATCCCTCTCAAATGTTGTCATACAAGCCTTAAGACCTTGATAATGCTTCATTGTGAAAATTGTAAGAAGTTACTGAAGGGCAGCGACGTGGCGGCTCGGCGAATTTCGATCCTTCGCCATGAACGAATAAACTGATGTATCTCGACTCCACATCATCAGATCTTTACCAGATTTCACATGCTTGATTAGACTCCAGGCCTGAAGACATCTGCAGGCCAATTTCGAATCATAGTCATAGCGCCACCTACTGGTAACAGGAAGTTAAAGTCTTTATACTTTGGCTTGTTTCTCTTAGTAGGTAAATCAAATCAATATCAAATTTGTTCCACACAAATACAAGAAGTTCATAATGCCAGATCATGAAGCTTTTGATGTTTCGTCGAACGCCGTTGCCGTGGCGATGCAGTCTTCGCCGTGAACAACGAAGGTCATTTTGAGAGGCTACAAATGCTCGAAACATAAGCAAACTTGGCAAGTAGATTCCAAGGCCGAAATGTAGTTATAGAATATGATTTTATTGGTTCAGAGTGGCAAATCGGCTCAATAGCGCCCCCTACAAAATTTCAACGAAGCAGCCCTCGCAGTACGTTTCACCTAGATGTATGAAATTTGGTAGGAACATGTATCACATATGGACTTAAATAAAAGTATATTGGGGCCATGCTCTGAACGTGCATGCAGTGTCTGACGGTCACGGAACTGAATGACAGCATCAACCAGAGTCCTCGCGCCGTCCGACGTTCGCGGACGTTCTCGGCCGCGCAGGCCGGAGTCCCGCCGGCACCCCGACGTGCATATTGCGAGGGCCCGCCCATCGCTGCTCGCAGCTTTAATTAGGGCCCGAGCACCGACGTAGTCGGAGCGGAGGACCTATTGAATTTCGAATGTTTATTATTCTTATTATTATTATTATTTTATGTGTTTCGTCGCAAAAAGGAGGTGCTTGGGATATTGGGAATGTTGTGAAATTTGGCACGCAAGCCAGAATTTGCGAAAATTGCAGTCTGATTGGGGTGTCCAGCTGCAGTATGAAATATTGGCTCGCTAGCGCCCCCTATTGAGTAGCCCCGACATCAGGATTCACCCAGCTGTATGAAAGTTGGTAGTTATGTGGAACGTGATGAGACGCACCAAAAATCCTCTTGGCCGTTTTCTCTAAACCAAACAGGAAGTCGGCCATTTTTGCTTTTATGACGTTTTTTGACCGTTTCAAGGCGTCATACTTTAACGAACTCCTCCCAGAGATTTGACCCGATTGACTTCAGATTCGGCGAGTCTGCTCTTGAGACCTTGACAGTGAAAAGTTACTCAAAGATCAAAAAGTTATCGAACTATGTGGCCGTGGCGTGGCGTCAAAGAAACACCATTCGCCACGAAACAGGAAGTTGTTGTAACTTGGCCGTACATTGTCGAATCTGCTCCAAATCTCTCATATGTCATAAGATCCTGACCCGGAACACATCTATATGATAATTTAGAATCATAGTGATAGCGCCACCTAGTGGCAACCGGAAGTTGTACGCTGCGTACTTTGACATCCTGCTCCTAACAGATTAATCAGATCCCTCTCAAATGTTGTCATACAAGCCTTAAGACCTTGATAATGCTTCATTGTGAAAATTGTAAGAAGTTACTGAAGGGCGGCGACGTGGCGGCTCGGCGAATTTCGATCCTTCGCCATGAACGAATAAACTGATGTATCTCGACTCCACATCATCAGATCTTTACCAGATTTCACATGCTTGATTAGACTCCAGGCCTGAAGACATCTGCAGGCCAATTTCGAATCATAGTCATAGCGCCACCTACTGGTAACAGGAAGTTAAAGTCTTTATACTTTGGCTTGTTTCTCTTAGTAGGTAAATCAAATCAATATCAAATTTGTTCCACACAAATACAAGAAGTTCATAATGCCAGATCATGAAGCTTTTGATGTTTTGTCGAACGCCGTTGCCGTGGCGATGCAGTCTTCGCCGTGAACAACGAAGGTCATTTTGAGAGGCTAAAAATGCTCGAAACATAAGCAAACTTGGCAAGTAGATTCCAAGGCCGAAATGTAGTTATAGAATATGATTTTATTGGTTCAGAGTGGCAAATCGGCTCAATAGCGCCCCCTACAAAATTTCGACGAAGCAGCCCTCGCAGTACGTTTGACCTAGATGTATGAAATGTGGTAGGAACATGTATCGCATATGGACTTCAATAAAAGTCTCTTGGGGCTATGCTCTAAACCCAACCGGAAGTCAATAACTTTGCATTTCTTCTGAATTTCTAGTGTTGTTTTTGTCATTTCCAGGCGCTGCACTTTAACGAACTCCTCCTAGGGAATTAATCAGATCAACTTCAAATTTGGTCGGTACAGTCTAAAGACCTTTGTGATGAAAAGTTACTCAAAGCTTGTTGTTTCGTGAAAAGCTGTTGCCGTGGCGACGCATTCTTCGCCGTTAACAACGAAGGTCATTTTGAGAGGCTAAAAATGCTCGAAACATAAGCAAACTTGGCATACACATTTAAAGCCCAAAATGTAGTTGTATAATATGATTTTTTTGGTTCAGAGTGGCAAATCGGCTCAATAGCGCCCCCTACAAAATTTCAACGAAGCAGCCCTCGCAGTACGTTTCACCTAGATGTATGAAATTTGGTAGGAACATGTATCACATATGGACTTAAATAAAAGTATATTGGGGCCATGCTCTGAACCTGCATGCAGTGTCTGACGGTCACAGAACTGAATGGCAGCATCAACCAGAGTCCTCGCGCCGTCCGACGGTCGCGGACGTTCTCGGCCGCGCAGGCCAGAGTCCCGCCGCCACCCCGACGTGCATGCACCCCGACGTGCATATTGCGAGGGCCCGCCCATCGCTGCTCGCAGCTTTAATTATTATTATTATTATTATTTTATGTGTTTCGTCGCAAAAAGGAGGTGCTTGGGATATTGGGAAGTTTGTGAAATTTGGCAAGCAAGCCAGAATTTGCGAAAATTGCAGTCTGATTGGGGTGCCCAGCTGCGGTATGAAATATTGGCTCGCTAGCGCCCCCTATTGAGTAGCCCCAACATCAGGTTTCACCCAGCTGTATGAAAGTTGGTAGGTATGTGGAACGTGATGAGACGCACAAAAAATCCTCTTGGCCGTTTTCTCTAAACCAAACAGGAAGTCGGCCATTTTTGCTTTTATGACGTCTTTTGACCGTTTCAAGGCGTCATACTTTAACGAACTCCTCCCAGAGATTTGACCCGATTGACTTCAGATTCGGCTAGTCTGCTCTTGAGACCTTGGCAGTGAAAAGTTACTCAAAGATCAAAAAGTTATCAAACTATGTGGCCGTGGCGTGGCGTCAAAGAAACACCATTCGCCACGAAACAGGAAGTTGTTGTAACTCGGCCGTACATTGTCGAATCTGCTCCAAATCTCTCATATGTCATAACATCCTGACCCGGAACACATCTATATGATAATTTAGAATCATAGTGATAGCGCCACCTAGTGGCAACCGGAAGTTGTACGCTGCGTACTTTGACATCCTGCTCCTCACAGATTAATCAGATCCCTCTCAAATCTTGTCAAACAAGCCTTAAGACCTTGATAATGCTTCATTGTGAAGATTGTAAGAAGTTACTGAAGGGCGGCGACGTGGCGGCTCGGCGAATTTCGATCCTTCGCCATGAACGAATAAACTGATGTATCTCGACTCCACATCATCAGATCTTTCCCAGATTTCACATGCTTGATTAGACTCCAGGCCTGAAGACATCTGCAGGCCAATTTTGAATCATAGTCATAGCGCCACCTACTGGTAACAGGAAGTTAAAGTCTTGATACTTTGGCTTGTTTCTCTCAGTAGGTAAATCAAATCAATATCAAATTTGTTCCACACAAATACAAGAAGTTCATAATGCCAGATCATGAAGTTTTTGATGTTTCGTCGAACGCCGTTGCCGTGGCGATGCAGTCTTCGCCGTTAACAACGAAGGTCATTTTGAGAGGCTAAAAATGCTCGAAACATAAGCAAACTTGGCAAGTAGATTACAAGGCCGAAATGTAGTTACAGAATATGATTTTATTGGTTCAGAGTGGCAAATCGGCTCAATAGCGCCCCCTACAAAATTTCGACGAAGCAGCCCTCGCAGTACGTTTGACCTAGATGTATGAAATTTGGTGGGAACATGTATCACATATGGACTTAAATAAAAGTATATTGGGGCCATGCTCTAAACCTGCATGCAGTGTCTGACGGTCACAGAACTAAATGACAGCATCAGCCAGAGTCCTCGCGCCGTCCGACGGTCGCGGACGTTCTCGGCCGCGCAGGCCGGATTCCCGCCGGCACCCCGACGTGCATATTGCGAGGGCCCGCCCATCGCTGCTCGCAGCTTTAATTATTATTATTATTTTATGTGTTTCGTCGCAAAAAGGAGGTGCTTGGGATATTGGGAAGTTTGTGAAATTTGGCAAGCAAGCCAGAATTTGCGAAAATTGCAGTCTGATTGGGGTGCCCAGCTGCGGTATGAAATATTGGCTCGCTAGCGCCCCCTATTGAGTAGCCCCAACATCAGGTTTCACCCAGCTGTATGAAAGTTGGTAGGTATGTGGAACGTGATGAGACGCACCAAAAATCCTCTTGGCCGTTTTCTCTAAACCAAACAGGAAGTCGGCCATTTTTGCTTTTATGACGTTTTTTGACCGTTTCAAGGCGTCATACTTTAACGAACTCCTCCCAGAGATTTGACCCGATTGACTTCAGATTCGGCTAGTCTGCTCTTGAGACCTTGGCAGTGAAAAGTTACTCAAAGATCAAAAAGTTATCAAACTATGTGGCCGTGGCGTGGCGTCAAAGAAACACCATTCGCCACGAAACAGGAAGTTGTTGTAACTCGGCCGTACATTGTCGAATCTGCTCAAAATCTCTCATATGTCATAACATCCTGACCCGGAACACATCTATATGATAATTTTGAATCAAACTGATAGCGCCACCTAGTGGCAACCGGAAGTTGTACGCTGCGTACTTTGACATCCTGCTCCTCACAGATTAATCAGATCCCTCTCAAATCTTGTCAAACAAGTCTTAAGACCTTGATAATGCTTCGTTGTGAAGATTGCAAGAAGTTACTGAAGGGCGGCGACGTGGCGGCTCGGCGAATTTCGATCCTTCGCCATGAACGAATAAACTGATGTATCTCGACTCCACATCATCAGATCTTTACCAGATTGCACATGCTTGATTAGACTCCAGGCCTGAAGACATCTGCAGGCCAATTTTGAATCATAGTCATAGCGCCACCTACTGGTAACAGGAAGTTAAAGTCTTGATACTTTGGCTTGTTTCTCTTAGCAGGTAAATCAAATCAATATCAAATTTGTTCCACACAAATACAAGAAGTTCATAATGCCAGATCATGAAGCTTTTGATGTTTCATCGAACGCCGTTGCCGTGGCGATGCAGTCTTCGCCGTTAACAACGAAGGTCATTTTGAGAGGCTACAAATGCTCGAAACATAAGCAAACTTGGGAAGCAGATTACAAGACCGAAATGTAGTTATAGAATATGATTTCATTGGTTCAGAGTGGCAAATCGGCTCAATAGCGCCCCCTACAAAATTTCAACGAAGCAGCCCTCGCAGTACGTTTCACCTAGATGTATGAAATTTGGTAGGAACATGTATCACATATGGACTTAAATAAAAGTATATTGGGGCCATGCTCTAAACCTGCATGCAGTGTCTGACGGTCACAGAACTGAATGGCAGCATCGGCCAGAGTCCTCGCGCCGTCCGACGGTCGCGGACGTTCTCGGCCGCGCAGGCCGGAGTCCCGCCGGCACTCCGACGTGCATGCACCCCGACGTGCATATAGCGAGGGCCCGCTCATCGCTGCTCGCAGCTTTAATTAGGGCCCGAGCACCGACGTAGTCGGAGCGGAGGACCTATTGAATTTCGAATGTTTATTAGGGCCCGAGCACCGACGTAGTCGGAGCGGAGGACCTATTGAAACCGTAATGTTTATTAGGGCCCGAGCACCGACGTAGTCGGAGCGGAGGACCTATTGAAACCGTAATGTTTATTATTATTATTATTATTCTTATTATTATTTTACCAGTTTGATGGCAAAAAGGAGGTGCTTGGGATATTGGGAAGTCTGTAAAATTTGGCACGCAAGCCAGAATTTGCGAAAATTGCAGTCTGATTGGGGTGTCCAGCTGCGGTATGAAATATTGGCTCGCTAGCGCCCCCTATTGAGTAGCCCCAACATCAGGATTCACCCAGCTGTATGAAATTTGGTAGGTATGTGGAACGTGATGAGACGCACAAAAAATCCTCTTGGCCGTTTTCTCTAAACCAAACAGGAAGTCGGCCATTTTTGCTTTTATGACGTTTTTTGACCGTTTCAAGGCGTCATACTTTAACGAACTCCTCCCAGAGATTTGACCCGATTGACTTCAGATTCGGCGAGTCTGCTCTTGAGACCTTGGCAGTGAAAAGTTACTCAAAGATCAAAAAGTTATCGAACTATGTGGCCGTGGCGTGGCGTCAAAGAAACACCATTCGCCACGAAACAGGAAGTTGTTGTAACTTGGCCGTACATTGTCGAATCTGCTCCAAATCTCTCATATGTCATAACATCCTGACCCGGAACACATCTATATGATAATTTAGAATCATAGTGATAGCGCCACCTAGTGGCAACCGGAAGTTGTACGCTGCGTACTTTGACATCCTGCTCCTCACAGATTAATCAGATCCCTCTCAAATGTTGTCAAACAAGCCTTAAGACCTTGATAATGCTTCGTTGTGAAGATTGTAAGAAGTTACTGAAGGGCGGCGACGTGGCGGCTCGGCGAATTTCGATCCTTCGCCATGAACGAATAAACTGATGTATCTCGACTCCACATCATCAGATCTTTCCCAGATTTCACGTGTTTGATTAGACTCAAGGCCTGAAGACATCTGCAGGCCAATTTCGAATCATAGTCATAGCGCCACCTACTGGTAACAGGAAGTTAAAGTCTTTATACTTTGGCTTGTTTCTCTTAGTAGGTAAATCAAATCAATATCAAATTTCTTCCACACAAATCCAAGAAGTTCATAATGCCAGATCATGAAGCTTTTGATGTTTCGTCGAACGCCGTTGCCGTGGCGATGCAGTCGTCGCCGTTAACAACGAAGGTCATTTTGAGAGGCTAAAAATGCTCGAAACATAACCAAACTTGGCAAGTAGATTACAAGGCCGAAATGTAGTTACGGAATATGATTTTATTGGTTCAGAGTGGCAAATCGGCTCAATAGCGCCCCCTACAAAATTTCGACGAAGCAGCCCTCACAGTACGTTTGACCTAGATGTATGAAATGTGGTAGGAAAATGTATCGCATATGGACTTCAATAAAAGTCTCTTGGGGCTATGCTCTAAACCCAACCGGAAGTCAGCCATTTTGCATTTTTTATGAATTTCTCATGTCGTTTTTGTCATTTCCAGCCGCTGCACTTTAACGAACTCCTCCTAGGGAATTCATCAGATCAACTTCAAATTTGGTCGGTACAGTCTAAAGACCTTTGTGATGAAAAGTTACTCAAAGCTTGTTGTTTCGTGAAAAGCTGTTGCCGTGGCGACGGAATTTCGATCCTTCGCCATGAACGAATAAACTGATGTAACTCGACTCCACATCATCAGATCTTTACCAGATTTCACATGTTTGATTAGACTCCAGGCCTGAAGACATCTGCAGGCCAATTTTGAATAATAGTCATAGCGCCACCTACTGGTAACAGGAAGTTAAAGTCTTGATACTTTGGCTTGTTTCTCTTAGTAGGTCAATCAAATCAAAACATAAGCAAACTTGGCAAGCAGATTACAAGGCCGAAATGTAGTTATAGAATATGATTTTATTGGTTCAGAGTCGCAAATCGGCTCAATAGCGCCCCCTACAAAATTTCAACGAAGCAGCCCTCGCAGTACGTTTCACCTAGATGTATGAAATTTGGTAGGAACATGTATCACATATGGACTTAAATAAAAGTATATTGGGACCATGCTCTGAACCTGCATGCAGTGTCTGACGGTCACGGAACTGAATGACAGCATCAACCAGAGTCCTCGCGCCGTTCTCGGCCGCGCAGGCCGGAGTCCCGCCGGCACCCCGACGTGCATGCACCCCGACGTGCATATTGCGAGGGCCCGCTCATCGCTGCTCGCAGCTTTAATTATTCTTATTATTTTATGTGTTTCGTCGCAAAAAGGAGGTGCTTGGGATATTGGGAAGTTTGTGAAATTTGGCACGCAAGCCAGAATTTGCGAAAATTGCAGTCTGATTGGGGTGTCCAGCTGCGGTATGAAATATTGGCTCGCTAGCGCCCCCTATTGAGTAGCCCCGACATCAGGTTTCACCCAGCTGTATGAAAGTTGGTAGGTATGTGGAACGTGATGAGACGCACAAAAAATCCTCTTGGACGTTTTCTCTAAACCAAACAGGAAGTCGGCCATTTTTACTTTTATGACGTTTTTTGACCGTTTCAAGGCGTCATACTTTAACGAACTCCTCCCAGAGATTTGACCCGATTGACTTCAGATTCGGCTAGTCTGCTCTTGAGACCTTGGCAGTGAAAAGTTACTCAAAGATCAAAAAGTTATCGAACTATGTGGCCGTGGCGTGGCGTCAAAGAAACACCATTCGCCACGAAACAGGAAGTTGTTGTAACTCGGCCGTACATTGTCGAATCTGCTCAAAATCTCTCATATGTCATAACATCCTGACCCGGAACACATCTATATGATCATTTAGAATCATAGTGATAGCGCCACCTAGTGGCAACCGGAAGTTGTACGCTGCGTACTCTGACATCCTGCTCCTCACAGATTAATCAGATCCCTCTCAAATGTTGTCAAACAAGCCTTAAGACCTTGATAATGCTTCGTTGTGAAGATTGTAAGAAGTTACTGAAGGGCGGCGACGTGGCGGCTCGGCGAATTTCGATCCTTCGCCATGAACGAATAAACTGATGTAACTCGACTCCACATCATCAGATCTTTGCCAGATTTCACGTGTTTGATTAGACTCCAGGCCTGAAGACATATCCAGGCCAATTTTGAATCATAGTCATAGCGCCACCTACTGGTAACAGGAAGTTAAAGTCTTTATACTTTGGCTTGTTTCTCTTAGTAGGTAAATCAAATCAATATCAAATTTCTTCCACACAAATACAAGAAGTTCATAATGCCAGATCATGAAGCTTTTGATGTTTCGTCGAACGCCGTTGCCGTGGCGATGCAGTCTTCGCCGTTAACAACGAAGGTCATTTTGACAGGCTAAAAATGCTCGAAACATAAGCAAACTTGGCATACACATTTAAAGCCCAAAATGTAGTTGTATAATATGATTTTATTGGTTCAGAGTGGCAAATCGGCTCAATAGCGCCCCCTACAAAATTTCAACGAAGCAGCCCTCGCAGTACGTTTGACCTAGATGTATGAAATGTGGTAGGAACATGTATCACATATGGACTTAAATAAAAGTATATTGGGGCCATGCTCTGAACCTGCATGCAGTGTCTGACGGTCACGGAACTGAATGACAGCATCAACCAGAGTCCTCGCGGCGTCCGACGGTCGCGGACGTTCTCGGCCGCGCAGGCCGGAGTCCCGCCGGCACCCCGACGTGCATGCACCCCGACGTGCATATTGCGAGGGCCCGCCCATCGCTGCTCGCAGCTTTAATTCTTCTTATTATTCTTATTTTTAGTGTTTCGTCGCAAAAAGGAGGTGCTTGGGATATTGGGAAGTCTGTGAAATTTGGCACGCAAGCCAGAATTTGCGAAAATTGCAGTCTGATTGGGGTGTCCAGCTGCGGTATGAAATATTGGCTCGCTAGCGCCCCCTATTGAGTAGCCCCAACATCAGGTTTCACCCAGCTGTATGAAATTTGGTCGGTATGTGGAACGTGATGAGACGCACAAAAAATCCTCTTGGCCGTTTTCTCTAAACCAAACAGGAAGTCGGCCATTTTTACTTTTATGACGTTTTTTGACCGTTTCAAGGCGTCATACTTTAACGAACTCCTCCCAGAGATTTGACCCGATTGACTTCAGATTCGGCTAGTCTGCTCTTGAGACCTTGACAGTGAAAAGTTACTCAAAGATCAAAAAGTTATCGAACTATGTGGCCGTGGCGTGGCGTCAAAGAAACACCATTCGCCACGAAACAGGAAGTTGTTGTAACTCGGCCGTACATTGTCGAATCTGCTCCAAATCTCTCATATGTCATAACATCCTGACCCGGAACACATCTATATGATAATTTTGAATCATAGTGATAGCGCCACCTAGTGGCAACCGGAAGTTGTACGCTGCGTACTTTGACATCCTGCTCCTCACAGATTAATCAGATCCCTCTCAAATGTTGTCAAACAAGCCTTAAGACCTTGATAATGCTTCATTGTGAAGATTGTAAGAAGTTACTGAAGGGCGGCGACATCGCGGCTCGGCGAATTTCGATCCTTCGCCATGAACGAATAAACTGATGTATCTCGACTCCACATCATCAGATCTTTACCAGATTTCACATGCTTGATTAGACTCCAGGCCTGAAGACATCTGCAGGCCAATTTTGAATCATAGTCATAGCGCCACCTACTGGTAACAGGAAGTTAAAGTCTTTATACTTTGGCTTGTTTCTCTTAGTAGGTAAATCAAATCAATATCAAATTTGTTCCACACAAATACAAGAAGTTCATAATGCCAGATCATGAAGCTTTTGATGTTTCGTCGAACGCCGTTGCCGTGGCGATGCAGTCTTCGCCGTTAACAACGAAGGTCATTTTGAGAGGCTAAAAATGCTCGAAACATAAGCAAACTTGGCAAGTAGATTACAAGGCCGAAATGTAGTTACAGAATATGATTTTATTGGTTCAGAGTGGCAAATCGGCTCAATAGCGCCCCCTACAAAATTTCGACGAAGCAGCCCTCGCAGTACGTTTGACCTAGATGTATGAAATGTGGTAGGAACATGTATCGCATATGGACTTCAATAAAAGTCTCTTGGGGCTATGCTCTAAACCCAACCGGAAGTCAGCCATTTTGCATTTTTTCATGAATTTCTCATGTCGTTTTTGTCATTTCCAGGCGCTGCACTTTAACGAACTCCTCCTAGGGAATTCATCAGATCAACTTCAAATTTGGTCGGTACAGTCTAAAGACCTTTGTGATGAAAAGTTACTCAAAGCTTGTTGTTTCGTGAAAAGCTGTTGCCGCGGCGACGCATCCTTCGCCGTTAACAACGAAGGTCATTTTGAGAGGCTAAAAATGCTCGAAACATAACCAAACTTGGCAAGTAGATTACAAGGCCGAAATGTAGTTATGGAATATGATTTTATTGGTTCAGAGTGGCAAATCGGCTCAATAGCGCCCCCTACAAAATTTCAACGAAGCAGCCCTCGCAGTACGTTTCACCTAGATGTATGAAATTTGGTAGGAACATGTATCACATATGGACTTAAATAAAAGTCTCTTGGGGCCATGCTCTGAACCTGCATGCAGTGTCTGACGGTCACGGAACTGAATGACAGCATCAACCAGAGTCCTCGCGCCGTCCGACGGTCGCTGACGTTCTCGGCCGCGCAGGCCGGAGTCCCGCCGGCACCCCGACGTGCATGCACCCCGTCGTGCATATTGCGAGGGCCCGCTCATCGCTGCTCGCAGCTTTAATTATTATTATTTTTAGTCTTTCGTCGCAAAAAGGAGGTGCTTGGGATATTGGGAATGTTGTGAAATTTGGCACGCAAGCCAGAATTTGCGAAAATTGCAGTCTGATTGGGGTGTCCAGCTGCGGTATGAAATATTGGCTCGCTAGCGCCCCCTATTGACTAGCCCCAACATCAGGATTCACCCAGCTGTATGAAAGTTGGTAGGTATGTGGAACGTGATGAGACGCACAAAAAATCCTCTTGGACGTTTTCTCTAAACCAAACAGGAAGTCGGCCATTTTTACTTTTATGACGTTTTTTGACCGTTTCAAGGCGTCATACTTTAACGAACTCCTCCCAGAGATTTGACCCGATTGACTTCAGATTCGGCTAATCTGCTCTTGAGACCTTGGCAGTGAAAAGTTACTCAAAGATCAAAAAGTTATCGAACTATGTGGCCGTGTCGTGGCGTCAAAGAAACACCATTCGCCACGAAACAGGAAGTTGTTGTAACTCGGCCGTACATTGTCGAATCTGCTCAAAATCTCTCATATGTCATAAAATCCTGACCCCGAACACATCTATATGATCATTTTGAATCAAACTGATAGCGCCACCTAGTGGCAACCGGAAGTTGTACGCTGCGTACTTTGACATCCTGCTCCTCACAGATTAATCAGATCCCTCTCAAATCTTGTCAAACAAGCCTTAAGACCTTGATAATGCTTCGTTGTGAAGATTGTAAGAAGTTACTGAAGGGCGGCGACGTGGCGGCTCGGCGAATTTCGATCCTTCGCCATGAACGAATAAACTGATGTAACTCGACTCCACATCATCAGATCTTTACCAGATGTCATGTGTTTGATTAGACTCCAGGCCTGAAGACATCTGCAGGCCAATTTTGAATCATAGTCATAGCGCCACCTACTGGTAACAGGAAGTTAAAGTCTTTATACTTTGGCTTGTTTCTCTTAGTAGGTAACTCAAATCAATATCAAATTTGTTCCACACAAATACAAGAAGTTCATAATGCCAGATCATGAAGCTTTTGATGTTTCGTCCAACGCCGTTGCCGTGGCGATGCAGTCTTCGCCGTTAACAACGAAGGTCATTTTGAGAGGCTAAAAATGCTCGAAACATAAGCAAACTTGGCAAGTAGATTACAAGGCCGAAATGTAGTTACAGAATATGATTTTATTGGTTCAGAGTGGCAAATCGGCTCAATAGCGCCCCCTACAAAATTTCGACGAAGCAGCCCTCGCAGTACGTTTGACCTAGATGTATGAAATGTGGTAGGAACATGTATCACATATGGACTTCAATAAAAGTCTCTTGGGGCCATGCTCTAAACCAAACCGGAAGTCAGCCATTTTGCATTTATTATGAATTTCTAGTGTTGTTTTTGTCATTTCCAGGCACTGCACTTTAACGAACTCCTCCTAGGGAATTAATCAGATCAACTTCAAATTTGGTCGGTACAGTCTAAAGACCTATGTGATGAAAAGTTACTCAAAGCTTGTTGTTTCGTGAAAAGCTGTTGCCGTGGCGACCCATTCTTCGCCGTTAACAACGAAGGTCATTTTGAGAGGCTAAAAATGCTCGAAACATAAGCAAACTTGGCAAGTAGATTACAAGGCCGAAATGGAGTCATGGAATATGATTTTATTGGTTCAGAGTGGCAAATCGGCTCAATAGCGCCCCCTACAAAATTTCAACGAAGCAGCCCTCGCAGTACATTTCACCTAGATGTATGAAATTTGGTAGGAACATGTATCACATATGGACTTAAATAAAAGTATATTGGGGCCATGCTCTAAACCTGCATGCAGTGTCTGACGGTCACAGAACTGAATGGCAGCATCGGCCAGAGTCCTCGCGGCGTCCGACGGTCGCGGACGTTCTCGGCCGCGCAGGCCGGAGTCCCGCCGGTACCCCGACGTGCATATTGCGAGGGCCCGCCCATCGCTGCTCGCAGCTTTAATTATTATTCTTATTCTTATTTTTAGTGTTTCGTCACAAAAAGGAGGTGCTTGGGATATTGGGAATGTTGTGAAATTTGGCACGCAAGCCAGAATTTGCGAAAATTGCAGTCTGATTGGGGTGTCCAGCTGCGGTATGAAATATTGGCTCGCTAGCGCCCCCTATTGAGTAGCCCCAACATCAGGTTTCACCCAGCTGTATGAAATTTGGTCGGTATGTGGACCGTGATGAGACGCACAAAGAATCCTCTTGGAAGTTTTCTCTAAACCAAACAGGAAGTCGGCCATTTTTACTTTTATGACGTTTTTTGACCGTTTCAAGGCGTCATACTTTAACGAACTCCTCCCAGAGATTTGACCCGATTGACTTCAGATTCGGCGAGTCTGCTCTTGAGACCTTGGCAGTGAAAAGTTACTCAAAGTTCAAAAAGTTATCGAACTATGTGGCCGTGGCGTGGCGTCAAAGAAACACCATTCGCCACCAAACAGGAAGTTGTTGTAACTCGGCCGTACATTGTCGCATCTGCTCAAAATCTCTCATATGTCATAACATCCTGACCCAGAACACATCTATATGATAATTTTGAATCAAACTGATAGCGCCACCTAGTGGCAACCGGAAGTTGTACGCTGCGTACTTTGACATCCTGCTCCTCACAGATTAATCAGATCCCTCTCAAATCTTGTCAAACAAGCCTTAAGACCTTGATAATGCTTCATTGTGAAGATTGTAAGAAGTTACTGAAGGGCGGCGACGTGGCGGCTCGGCGAATTTCGATCCTTCGCCCTGAACGAATAAACTGATGTAACTCGACTCCACATCATCAGATCTTTACCAGATTTCACGTGTTTGATTAGACTCCAGGCCTGAAGACATATGCAGGCCAATTTTGAATCATAGTCATAGCGCCACCTACTGGTAACAGGAAGTTAAAGTCTTGATACTTTGGCTTGTTTCTCTTAGTAGGTAAATCAAATCAATATCAAATTTGTTCCACACAAATAGTTCATAATGCCAGATCATGAAGCTTTTGATGTTTCGTCGAACGCCGTTGCCGTGGCGATGCAGTCTTCGCCGTTAACAACGAAGGTCATTTTGAGAGGCTAAAAATGCTCGAAACATAAGCAAACTTGGCATACACATTTAAAGCCCAAAATGTAGTTGTATAATATGATTTTATTGGTTCAGAGTGGCAAATCGGCTCAATAGCGCCCCCTACAAAATTTCAACGAAGCAGCCCTCGCAGTACGTTTCACCTAGATGTATGAAATTTGGTAGGAACATGTATCACATATGGACTTAAATAAAAGTATATTGGGGCCATGCTCTGAACCTGCATGCAGTGTCTGACGGTCACGGAACTGAATGACAGCATCAACCAGAGTCCTCGCGCCGTCCGACGGTCGCGGACGTACTCGGCCGCGCAGGCCGGAGTCCCGCCGGCACCCCGACGTGCATGCACCCCGACGTGCATATTGCGAGGGCCCGCTCATCGCTGCTCGCAGCTTTAATTAGGGCCCGAGCACCGACGTAGTCGGAGCGGAGGACCTATTGAAACCGTAATGTTTATTAGGGCCCGAGCACCGACGTAGTCGGAGCGGAGGACCTATTGAAACCGTAATGTTTATTATTAGGGCCCGAGCACCGACGTAGTCGGAGCGGAGGACCTATTGAAACCGTAATGTTTATTATTATTCTTAGTCTTTCGTCGCAAAAAGGAGGTGCTTGGGATATTGGGAAGTCTGTGAAATTTGGCACGCAAGCCAGAATTTGCGAAAATTGCAGTCTGATTGGGGTGTACAGCTGCGGTATGAAATATTGGCTCGCTAGCGCCCCCTATTGAGTAGCCCCAACATCAGGTTTCACCCAGCTGTATGAAAGTTGGTAGTTATGTGGAACGTGATGAGACGCACCAAAAATCCTCTTGAAAGTTTTCTCTAAACCAAACAGGAAGTCGGCCATTTTTACTTTTATGACGGTTTTTGACCGTTTCAAGGCGTCATACTTTAATGAACTCCTCCCAGAGATTTGACCCGATTGACTTCAGATTCGGCTAGTCTGCTCTTGAGA
Organism: Melanostigma gelatinosum; assembly: GCF_949748355.1. Lineage (NCBI taxonomy): Eukaryota > Metazoa > Chordata > Actinopteri > Perciformes > Zoarcidae > Melanostigma > Melanostigma gelatinosum. The sequence goes on along the minus strand of NC_136642.1, from coordinate 27,528,819 downwards.
CCTTGGCAGTGAAAAGCTACTCAAAGATCAAAAAGTTATCGAACTATGTGGCCGTGGCGTGGCGTCAAAGAAACACCATTCGCCACGAAACAGGAAGTTGTTGTAACTCGGCCGTACATTGTCGAATCTGCTCCAAATCTCTCATATGTCATAACATCCTGACCCGGAACACATCTGTATGATAATTTAGAATCATAGTGATAGCGCCACCTAGTGGCAACCGGAAGTTGTACGCTGCATACTTTGACATCCTGCTCCTCACAGATTAATCAGATCCCTCTCAAATGTTGTCAAACAAGCCTTAAGACCTTGATAATGCTTCATTGTGAAGACTGTAAGAAGTTACTGAAGGGCGGCGACGTGGCGGCTCGGCGAATTTCGATCCTTCGCCATGAACGAATAAACTGATGTATCTCGACTCCACATAATCAGATCTTTACCAGATTTCACGTGTTTGATTAGACTCCAGGCCTGAAGACATCTGCAGGCCAATTTTGAATCATAGTCATAGCGCCACCTACTGGTATCAGGAAGTTAAAGTCTTTATACTTTGGCTTGTTTCTCTTAGTAGGTAAATCAAATCAATATCAAATTTGTTCCACACAAATACAAGAAGTTCATAATGCCAGATCATGAAGCTTTTGATGTTTCGTCGAACGCCGTTGCCGTGGCGATCCTGTCTTCGCCGTTAACAACGAAGGTCATTTTGAGAGGCTAAAAATGCTCGAAACATAAGCAATCTTGGCAAGTAGATTACAAGGCCGAAATGTAGTTAGGGAATATGATTTTATTGGTTCAGAGTGGAAAATTGGCTCAATAGCGCCCCCTACAAAATTTCGACGAAGCAGCCCTCGCAGTACGTTTGACCTAGATGTATGAAATGTGGTAGGAACATGTATCACATATGGACTTAAATAAAAGTATATTGGGGCCATGCTCTAAACCTGCATGCAGTGTCTGACGGTCACAGAACTGAATGGCAGCATCAGCCAGAGTCCTCGCGCCGTCCGACGGTCGCGGACATTCTCGGCCGCGCAGGCCGGAGTCCCGCCGGCACCCCGACGTGCATATTGCGAGGGCCCGCTCATCGCTGCTCGCAGCTTTAATTATTATTATTTTTAGTGTTTCGTCGCAAAAAGGAGGTGCTTGGGATATTGGGACGTTTGTGAAATTTGGCACGCAAGCCAGAATTTGCGAAAATTGCAGTCTGATTGGGGTGTCCAGCTGCGGTATGAAATATTGGCTCGCTAGCGCCCCCTATTGAGTAGCCCCAACATCAGGTTTCACCCAGCTGTATGAAATTTGGTCGGTATGTGGAACGTGATGAGACGCACAAAAAATCCTCTTGGAAGTTTTCTCTAAACCAAACAGGAAGTCGGCCATTTTTACTTTTATGACGTTTTTTGACCGTTTCAAGGCATCATACTTTAACGAACTCCTCCCAGAGATTTGACCCGATTGACTTCAGATTCGGCTAGTCTGCTCTTGAGACCTTGGCAGTGAAAAGTTACTCAAAGATCAAAAAGTTATCGAACTATGTGGCCGTGGCGTGGCGTCAAAGAAACACCATTCGCCACGAAACAGGAAGTTGTTGTAACTCGGCCGTACATTGTCGAATCTGCTCAAAGTCTCTCATATGTCATAACATCCTGACCCGGAACACATCTATATGATAATTTTGAATCAAACTGATAGCGCCACCTAGTGGCAACCGGAAGTTGTACGCTGCGTACTTTGACATCCTGCTCCTAACAGATTAATCAGATCCCTCTCAAATGTTGTCATACAAGCCTTAAGACCTTGATAATGCTTCGTTGTGAAAATTGTAAGAAGTTACTGAAGGGCGGCGACGTGGCGGCTCGGCGAATTTCGATCCTTCGCCATGAACGAATAAACTGATGTATCTCGACTCCACATCATCAGATCTTTACCAGATTTCACGAGCTTGATTAGACTCCCGGCCTGAAGACATCTGCAGGCCAATTTCGAATCATAGTCATAGCGCCACCTACTGGTAACAGGAAGTTAAAGTCTTTATACTTTGGCTTGTTTCTCTTAGTAGGTAAATCAAATCAATATCAAATTTGTTCCACACAAATACAAGAAGTTCATAATGCCAGATCATGAAGCTTTTGATGTTTCGTCGAACGCCGTTGCCGTGGCGATGCAGTCTTCGCCGTTAACAACGAAGGTCATTTTGAGAGGCTAAAAATGCTCGAAACATAAGCAAACTTGGCAAGTAGATTACAAGGCCGAAATGTAGTTACGGAATCTGATTTTATTGGTTCAGAGTGCCAAATCGGCTCAATAGCGCCCCCTACAAAATTTCGACGAAGCAGCCCTCGCAGTACGTTTGACCTAGATGTATGAAATGTGGTAGGAACATGTATCGCATATGGACTTCAATAAAAGTCTCTTGGGGCTATGCTCTAAACCCAACCGGAAGTCAGCCATTTTGCATTTTTTATGAATTTCTCATGTCGTTTTTGTCATTTCCAGGCGCTGCACTTTAACGAACTCCTCCTAGGGAATTCATCAGATCAACTTCAAATTTGGTCGGTACAGTCTAAAGACCTTTGTGATGAAAAGTTACTCAAAGCTTGTTGTTTCGTGAAAAGCTGTTGCCGTGGCGACGGAATTTCGATCCTTCGCCATGAACGAATAAACTGATGTAACTCGACTCCACATCATGAGATCTTTACCAGATTTCACGTGTTTGATTAGACTCCAGGCCTGAAGACATATGCAGGCCAATTTTGAATCATAGTCATAGCGCCACCTACTGGTAACAGGAAGTTAAAGTCTTGATACTTTGGCTTGTTTCTCTTAGTAGGTAAATCAAATCAATATCAAATTTGTTCCACACAAATAGTTCATAATGCCAGATCATGAAGCTTTTGATGTTTCGTCGAACGCCGTTGCCGTGGCGATGCAGTCTTCGCCGTTAAAAACGAAGGTCATTTTGAGAGGCTAAAAATGCTCGAAACATAAGCAAAATTGGCATACACATTTAAAGCCCAAAATGTAGTTGTATAATATGATTTTATTGGTTCAGAGTGGCAAATCGGCTCAATAGCGCCCCCTACAAAATTTCAACGAAGCAGCCCTCGCAGTACGTTTCACCTAGAGGTATGAAATTTGGTAGGAACATGTATCACATATGGACTTAAATAAAAGTATATTGGGGCCATGCTCTGAACCTGCATGCAGTGTCTGACGGTCACGGAACTGAATGACAGCATCAACCAGAGTCCTCGCGCCGTCCGACGGTCGCGGACGTTCTCGGCCGCGCAGGCCGGAGTCCCGCCGGCACCCCGACGTGCATATTGCGAGGGCCCGCCCATCGCTGCTCGCAGCTTTAATTCTTATTATTATTTTACCAGTTTGATGGCAAAAAGGAGGTGCTTGGGATATTGGGAAGTCTGTGAAATTTGGCACGCAAGCCAGAATTTGCGAAAATTGCAGTCTGATTGGGGTGTCCAGCTGCGGTATGAAATATTGGCTCGCTAGCGCCCCCTATTGAGTAGCCCCAACATCAGGATTCACCCAGCTGTATGAAATTTGGTAGGTATGTGGAACGTGATGAGACGCACAAAAAATCCTCTTGGCCGTTTTCTCTAAACCAAACAGGAAGTCGGCCATTTTTGCTTTTATGACGTTTTTTGACCGTTTCAAGGCGTCATACTTTAACGAACTCCTCCCAGAGATTTGACCCGATTGACTTCAGATTCGGCGAGTCTGCTCTTGAGACCTTGGCAGTGAAAAGTTACTCAAAGATCAAAAAGTTATCGAACTATGTGGCCGTGGCGTGGCGTCAAAGAAACACCATTCGCCACGAAACAGGAAGTTGTTGTAACTTGGCCGTACATTGTCGAATCTGCTCCAAATCTCTCATATGTCATAACATCCTGACCCGGAACACATCTATATGATAATTTAGAATCATAGTGATAGCGCCACCTAGTGGCAACCGGAAGTTGTAGGCTGCGTACTTTGACATCCTGCTCCTCACAGATTAATCAGATCCCTCTCAAATGTTGTCAAACAAGCCTTAAGACCTTGATAATGCTTCGTTGTGAAGATTGTAAGAAGTTACTGAAGGGCGGCGACGTGGCGGCTCGGCGAATTTCGATCCTTCGCCATGAACGAATAAACTGATGTATCTTGACTCCACATCATCAGATCTTTCCCAGATTTCACGTGTTTGATTAGACTCCAGGCCTGAAGACATCTGCAGGCCAATTTTGAATCATAGTCATAGCGCCACCTACTGGTAACAGGAAGTTAAAGTCTTTATACTTTGGCTTGTTTCTCTTAGTAGGTAAATCAAATCAATATCAAATTTGTTCCACACAAATAGAAGAAGTTCATAATGCCAGATCATGAAGCTTTTGATGTTTCGTCGAACGCCGTTGCCGTGGCGATGCAGTCTTCGCCTTTAACAACGAAGGTCATTTTGAGAGGCTAAAAATGCTCGAAACATAAGCAAACTTGGCAAGTAGATTACAAGGCCGAAATGTAGTTACGGAATATGATTTTATTGGTTCAGAGTGCCAAATCGGCTCAATAGCGCCCCCTACAAAATTTCGACGAAGCAGCCCTCGCAGTACGTTTGACCTAGATGTATGAAATGTGGTAGGAACATGTATCGCATATGGACTTCAATAAAAGTCTCTTGGGGCTATGCTCTAAACCCAACCGGAAGTCAGCCATTTTGCATTTTTTATGAATTTCTCATGTCGTTTTTGTCATTTCCAGGCGCTGCACTTTAACGAACTCCTCCTAGGGAATTCATCAGATCAACTTCAAATTTGGTCGGTACAGTCTAAAGACCTTTGTGATGAAAAGTTACTCAAAGCTTGTTGTTTCGTGAAAAGCTGTTGCCGTGGCGACGGAATTTCGATCCTTCGCCATAAACGAATAAACTGATGTAACTCGACTCCACATCATCAGATCTTTACCAGATTTCACGTGTTTGATTAGACTCCAGGCCTGAAGACATATGCAGGCCAATTTTGAATCATAGTCATAGCGCCACCTACTGGTAACAGGAAGTTAACGTCTTGATACTTTGGCTTGTTTCTCTTAGTAGGTAAATCAAATCAATATCAAATTTGTTCCACACAAATAGTTCATAATGCCAGATCATGAAGTTTTTGATGTTTGGTCGAACGCCGTTGCCGTGGCGATGCAGTCTTCGCCGTTAACAACGAAGGTAATTTTGAGAGGCTAAAAATGCTCGAAACATAAGCAAACTTGGCATACACATTTAAAGCCCAAAATGTAGTTGTATAATATGATTTTATTGGTTCGGAGTGGCAAATCGGCTCAATAGCGCCCCCTACAAAATTTCAACGAAGCAGCCCTCGCAGTACGTTTCACCTAGATGTATGAAATTTGGTAGGAACATGTATCACATATGGACTTAAATAAAAGTATATTGGGGCCATGCTCTGAACCTGCATGCAGTGTCTGACGGTCACGGAACTGAATGACAGCATCAACCAGAGTCCTCGCGCCGTCCGACGGTCGCGGACGTTCTCGGCCGCGCAGGCCGGAGTCCCGCCGCCACCCCGACGTGCATGCACCCCGACGTGCATATTGCGAGGGCCCGCTCATCGCTGCTCGCAGCTTTAATTTTCAATTGAAATATGTTCAAGCTTGAATGATTATCATGCATAAGAAGTTTTGTGCGGATTGGATAATGTACCTTGGAGTTATAAGAACTTAAGAATTTATTTTTTCTAAAACAATGAGGCAAAATGGCCGGCACGCCACGTCAAGGTTCTTCGATGAAAGCGCGAGATTTGAGTAACTTTTAATCACAAAGGTCTTAAGAACATCCTGACCAAAGGAGAAGTTGAACGCATAAATTCTCTAGGAGGAGTTCATTAAAATGCGAAGGCTGAAATCTGCAAAAAGTGGCAAAAATGCCAACTTCGCGGGTTTGCTGTAGTGCCCCCTAGTGGTCGAATGAAAAACAATTCTCAGGGTATGTTACAGCATGCGATGTGCACATATGCTGCAAGTTTTGGAATTTTGGTAGAAGTTTGCTTATGTTTTGAGCATGTTTAGCCCCACAAAACACCTTAATAGTGCTGCTTCGTTGAAATTTTGTAGGGGGCGCTATTGAGCCGATTTGCCACTCTGAACCAATAAAATCATATTCCATAACTACATTTCGGCCTTGTAATCTACTTGCCAAGTTTGCTTATGTTTCGAGCATTTTTAGCCTCTTAAAATGACCTTCGTTGTTAACGGCGAAGACTGCATCGCCACGGCAACGGCATTCGACGAAACATCAAAAGCTTCATGATCTGGCATTATGAACTTCTTCTATTTGTGTGGAACAAATTTGATATTGATTTGATTTACCTACTAAGAGAAACAAGCCAAAGTATAAAGACTTTAACTTCCTGTTACCAGTAGGTGGCGCTATGACTATGATTCAAAATTGGCCTGCAGATGTCTTCAGGCCTGGAGTCTAATCAAGCATGTGAAATCTGGTAAAGATCTGATGATGTGGAGTCGAGATACATCAGTTTATTCGTTCATGTCGAAGGATCGAAATTCACCGAGCCACCACGTCGCCGCCCTTCAGTAACTTCTTACAATCTTCACAATGAAGCATTATCAAGGTCTTAAGGCCTGTTTGACAATATTTGAGAGGGATCTGATTAATCTGTGAGGAGCAGGATGTCAAAGTACACAGCGTACAACTTCCAGTTGCCACTAGGTGGCGCTATCACTATGATTCTAAATTATCATATAGATGTGTTCCGGGTCAGGATGTTATGACATATGAGAGATTTGGAGCAGATTCGACAATGTACGGCCGAGTTACAACAACTTCCTGTTTCGTGGCGAATGGTGTTTCTTTGACGCCACGCCACGGCCACATAGTTCGATAACTTTTTGATCTTTGAGTAACTTTCACTGCCAAGGTCTCAAGAGCAGACTAGCCGAATCTGAAGTCAATCGGGTCAAATCTCTGTGAGGAGTTCGTTAAAGTATGACGCCTTGAAACGGTCAAAAAACGTCATAAAAGTAAAAATGGCCGACTTCCTGTTTGGTTTAGAGAAAACTTCCAAGAGGATTTTTTGTGCGTCTCATCACGTTCCACATACCTACCAAATTTCATACAGCTGGGTGCTCGGGCCCTAATAAAATGAATATTAGCATATCATCAACATAACAGATCCTCACTAAGATATTAACAAATTGTTATGATGTGGTGTGTTCATGGACCCGAATGCAGACTCAGACAGCAGAGTTCTATTTCAAAACCACGATAATTTATTTCTCTCAGTCAAGGTAAAAGACAGGAAATGGACAAAGTCAATAGGAGGCGTCTCCACGCCTCTGCACGGTTCCAAGCCGGAAAGTGGCTAATTCTGCTGAGCGGCAGACGAAGCCGACAGGAAAACTGTCAAACGTCAGTACGGAGGCGCGTCCTCGCGCTCCGCTCGGATCTTAGCCGGGAAGTGGCCGGTCCGCGTCCGCGGCTGGCAGGCAGGCTAGATAGTCTGTGTGACACCCGAGGCTCGACACAGGAATGCCAAGACTACACAGTTGATCTCCGAGGAACTAACTGGAAGGCTTCCTCGTACAGGTGAAAACCCGAGGCTCGACACTGTACGGCAGGCAAGTTGAAAAAACGAAATGCATCGTTCGTAGCGGCTCTTCAGAGAGTGAACAAATGGACTACTCACGGGTCGGAATACCAGGTAGGTAAACGGACGGACTGACAACTGGAATGAGAGTGACAGGAGTATTTATGTCAGCTGGAGGCGATCACAGGAGATGAGGCACAGCTGTGCCTACGGAGAGAGGCGCGGCAGTGGGCGGGACTCGTGGGAGGACCCTATTGAGGGAAATACAGCAGAGCTAGACACAAATCCTCACACAAATGGTGAAAATAGTGATAACTTTGAAAGTCCCTCAGAACATGGGTCTCACCAGTTCGTTCCAGTAGTCGGGGACATATTACTGGAAACTCGTTTGTCCCGGTTAAGAAATTGAGAAACATTTAAAAGGTAACCTCTCCTGTAATCTGGTTTTATAGATGCAACTCTTACCACTGTCACTGACTGACCTTTATCTTAACTGTAACTCTCATGTGGATGTCAGTGCAGTGAACAGTAAACTGTACAACAATAACCTGTTGGTTAATGTAATTGCATTTTTCTCAAATACTGCACTAAAGTTTTGAGGTTCTTGTACTTTCATACTTAAAAGTATTTCTAATTTACTCAACAAGTCTACCTTCATACCATATTTCAGAGGTACTTTATTTACATATAAAACATTTTCTAAAATAAAATGCTTTGTTATAGATTATTCTCTAAAAGAGTATATTTAGGAGGTAAAATTAGCTCCACTTCAACTGCTACATATGAATGAGTCAGTAATACAAACAATAACAATATATCGTAATGTTATACAATGAACGGGGTTGTTGAATTTAATAGTAATCGATGATCATTTTGATACTGTTGGTGCAAGGCACTATAACCACTGGTAGCACTATGGAGCAATGTTTTTACAACTGGGTCCACATTTTCTGATAATCATGTTCACAGCTCGATCATCACAATCAGCACAATCACAGCTTGTGTGGAAGGCTTAAAACGCAAAACTTTATTTACAAAGTCAATGCAAGGCAAGAATTGATGCAGACTTAAATATTTCAACTCGAGCGAGACATTTGTGTGACACTGTCGGGAAAGCCTATCAGTGTTGAGATTCACCTTCTGTCGTCACTGACATCCTGATGATGTTGGATCAAAAATGGAGGCAAAAAAAATATTGTAGCCGTCTGTGGTCACCAGAGCTTAACGATAGCCCCTCACATTTGTAGAGACAGGATATGTATCAGTGTAGGTGATTAAACCATACGCTATGGTATACGGTAGAAACAAAAACATTGCTGCTATTTATGCCTATATATGACATTATTTCGAGTGTTAATGGATCATTATATAGTTTTTTGGGCATCCATTTTTGAAATTAAATCACAGCTACATCTTACCTTGTCTTTCTCCTGAGTTCACGGCTGTGCTAAACCAGCCAACAATAACAGGTAATGCTAGCTTAAAAATTTGTCCCAACCGTTTTTACTCTGTATATGGATGCAGCATCTTTCCTGCCCAGTTAACATCGCATCCTGATATATTGCATGCCTTTTTATGTTTCTGCTACCTCCATCACTCATCTCCTCCACAGCTTTGATCTGACTTTTACTATATACATCAATACAAACACAACTTGTAATGGAATGCATTCCTCCTTTCTTGTTATGATCATTCTGTCCAGTGTAATTATTTCATCGAGTTATCACAGCAGTGAAGACCAACTCGTATTATGAGCCTCATTGATCTGCAGGGGAGACAATATGCAGTGGATTGCAGATGGCGTATACAGTCTACTCAAATAAAATCACTGCTACTCTACTGTGAACCCATTAGTCAGCACAGTCAGGTAACATTTATACAGCAGGATCTGTAACACCCTGTGACTGTAAATTACTATTTTCTACATTTGTATCAAACGGTAATTAACTGAACTCATTCCTGATGCGAAATAAAGGTTAGTGTGTTGTTATCAAACACTCCCTCTGCACTTCGCTTTAATGCCATGAATGTAACCAAGCATACCATTTAAGTATCAGGTGTATAAGTATCATATATGAAATTGTTATTCTTTGGATCTGCAGAAAGTTTGAATGTATACAGTTGCATTTGTTGTAGTACTGAGCAAATGAAAATCTTCACCACGCCTGCTTGGAGTGCCTCAGCAGTGTGGAATTATTTCAGACACTTCAATGTGAAGCTCAGTTGCATTGCTTCGCTTCGATTAGCGCAAGCTAGAGCACTAAATCGACGGCGTCGAGGTCCCCGCCCCAGCCACCAACATTACGCTGCTGCCTCTGGTCACCCCTACTGAGATGCAAAAACTGTTTGTGCCCCTTCCATCTGGCAGGAGGCTGAGGTCCATCAGGACCAAGACCTCACGCCACATGAATAGTTTCTTCCAATCTGCAGTCGGGCTCATGAACAGAGCCTGGGACCCCCACTAATAATAATAATAATAATAATAACTTTAATTTATATAGCGCCTTTCAGGGGACCCAAGGCCGCTTTACAAGAGTAACAGTTTAGACAAAAACAGTTTAGACAAACAGTCAGAAAAACAGAACAAGTAAACTAGGGGCCGAAAGCCTTGGCGAACAGATGGGACTTGAGGGCCCTTTTGAAGGCGTCCAGAGTGGAGATGTTGCGGATCACCGCAGGGAGAGAGTTCCAGAGGGTGGGGGCTGCCACACTGAAAGCTCTGTCCCCGAAGGTTCGCAGTTTGGTGTGGGTGGTGGCAAGCAGGCCGGGGAGGGGCATGTGGGCGGAGGAGGTCCGATAGGTACTGGGGGGCATGGGCATGGAGGGACTTGTAGGTGAGGAGGAGGATCTTGTATGAGATGCAGGACTTGACCGGGAGCCAGTGGAGGTTGATGAGGGTGGGGGTGATGTGCTGCCAGGGCTTTGTGTGACTGACTCTGTCATTCTGTCATCCCTTTCTGTAAATTTTGATATGTTTCTACTTTGGACTGTGTTGATTGTTAAATGTTATGCGCCTCCCATCATGTCAAATTCCTTGTATGTTCAACATACCATGGCAATAAACGGTTCTGATTCTGATACTGGGGATGTGCTGCCTTGGGGTCAGCACATATTTGGGGAGGCATGTCCTGAGAGTATTACCCATAGAGTCCAGGATCCGCCTATGCTTATAAAGCTGGCGTTACAATATCGTAACCTTCGTTGTCAACTTTAGATGTCAGCTGCTATTGTAACAATTGTATGTGGCGAGTTTGCTCAGATGTAGATTATGCTAATTCTCTGAATTGTATGTTGGCTGGTTGATATGATTTTTGTATTGACTCTTGACCAATATTGAGGCAAATGGGCAAACCAATGGCATTTTATGACTAAAACAGCAAAATTTTAGCATATATCTACATACCCCAAGCTTTTATTTTAAGCATGAAGGCAATTTGTGTCTGACCTCTGGTGGCATTCTTATTCTACCCAGAACTAGTCATCTTCTAACTAGATCTGTTATGTACAATCTATGTGTAATACAAGCGTGAAAATAAAACAATCAATGTATGCTTCATTTATGCCTCTTTTTTATTTATTTGACAGCCTGCAATTTGCTCCCGCTCTGCCCATTCCAAGAGTTCAAATCTGAAATGCCTTCATGTCTGATAATTATAAACGGCATGGTTTATAAAAACACTGGAGAAGGTTCCATATAAATAACACATGAAGTTTATTCATACTGTAAGTGCCTGTACTTTGTGCAGAACAGACCAATTTAGAACCCACAGGGAAACGAGAAATAAGACTATACAACAGAGAAACACGGTGACTCTAATCAGAGAATATAATCAAATGCTTAATTTCTATCCAAAGTCAACGCTGATGATCATTTCAACATCATACATGACCTGATATTTATTGATCAGCATTGATTATACTGGCCAAACTGTTACAAAAGAACAAACCAGACATTGACACTAACAAGCATTAAGACTGTGGCTCAGAGGTAGAGCGGGTCGTCCTTTCATCAGAAGATTGCTTCGATCCTCGGCCCCTCCAGTCCATGTGTTATTGGGCAAGACACTTAATCCTTAAAATTGCTCCCGAGGCTGTGCATACAGTGTTTGAATGGGTGTTTGTTAGTCATATGACAGACATGGGCCTTTTCTTTGGATGTCTTGGTTCAAAGACAAAGTTAATTTGTCCCAACTTGAAAATAAGCACTGTTATTCACAGTTTGAGTTTCCAGTATCTGTCTGTCTGGATTGCTAAAAATAAGAATGCACTAAGCCAGGGGTGCACAATACGTCGATCGCGATCGACTGGTCAATCGCGGAGGTAGATGATGGTAGATCGCATGCCATTCAAAAAAAATTTGATGTCCTCATGGCATTTACGGGTCACCACGTATGCGCAGTCAACCGCGCGAGCTACTGCAAAACTCCGGCGAGCTAATTAGTTTGCCTTCCAATTTATTTCTACTAAAGAAGCTAAAGCTGCAGCGCCACGATTTGGGAAACTTCCAAAACCTTGCGTCGGAACTGGAGACTCAACGGAAGGCGTGTGCGTAAAGTGACAGTGCGCGCTACACAGAGCAGATTGACAAGTATCTGTCAGAGTTTGACAAACGCTTTCGAGACTTTGCTTTACTCGAGCCAGTTGCAACACTTATGTGCTGCACATTTGGGGAAGATATTGAAGTTGATTCACTCGCATCAAAAATTGCAACGTTGTTTCACCTGAACTCGTCTGGAGTGGAGGATGAGATTTTGACACTGCAAGCTGACATTCAGCTGAAGTCCAGGGCTCATGGACAGTTTTCTCACAGAGGAAAAGTACCCAAACATGAGGACATGTGATACCTTCTTGACTGCATTATTCGGCTCTACTTATTTATGTGAGTCAGCCTTTTCCCACATGAAGAACATTAAGTCCAAACACCGTTCCACCATGACTGATGATCATTTGAAGTCTGAGGCGGATACCAGCAGCTACTGTCCGGACTATGCAACTCTGGACAATCCCATTTAGTGCAAGGCATCAGAGTAAGGTGATGACCAAAAATACACAGACTTGTGCCAGACGCTGCCTGCTGATACTGTGTTTAGTGGGCATCGTGCCAGTTGAACATCCAAGCTGCTTGCAGAGAAAAGTTGCTGCTATTCACTGCACATAGAGACCAGCTACTACAAATACAACTCACTAGTGGGCACAAATACAACCCTCTCAGGAGCTTTACTCTCATAGTAAAGATACTGATAATTAATGAATAAAGATACATTTAACAGCACGAAAAAGACTATACAAATCCTGTAGTGAGTCCTGTCACTTTTAAATGGGGGTACAGCACCACCCATAATGACTGGAGTGCTAAATATCTGATATATTGTATTATACATACAGAGTACTAGTTTTTGGTCAACATCATCAATTCCGTAGCTGAAATATTTCCATACAACTGACGATACATTTATTTTTGCAACCAAATCGTCCTTTTCTGTGTTCCTCCATCATTTTCTGGTTGTCGTCGATGGGGCCTGCTTTGGTGGTGGAAGAATGAATGTGATTGGTGCTTTGCGGTGGTATGTGGAGCCTGAAACCTTATGTATTCGAAATCAATAACCCGATACCAAAAACATCATTAATGAGGTTAAACTAAAGTATAAACATGTAAAACATAAACATGTTTTGCTCTTCCAGCTCTACCATGAAATACCTTCAACAGTATCTGATTTGTTTGCTTGGTCCTGCATACTCATTGTTTTTAGACAATATAACCGTGATGGTGATAATGATTGTTTTCTGGCTTTCCCCTACTTGGCATTCATTGCTGGTTAACAAATTTATTTTATCATCAGTCCCATGTAGCATTTGTTTCCCTTTGATGGGTTATTGTGTGGGTGTGTCTGCTGCCCCACACCATGCCATTAGACAGGCTGCATCAAGAGAGGTGACGACTGTAATTTTCTCCCTACCTCCCTATTTGCACTCTCCAACACTCAGCGGCTGAAAATTGCAGTTGGAACACAATGATGTGATGTGACTACTGATGCCTCACAGTTGCCCTGAACCAGGACTCCTGCTGTTTGTCTGAGATGGTTGAGTTTCCCTCGCTGATCTCCTACAGGCTGCAGAAACCTGCATTCATGTTTATATAGAGCTACTGCATGTTTATCAGTCTATTATCAATTCTGTATTAATAAATTGTGCTTTGAACAATAAAGTGCTGAGAAGATTTACAGAAGATATATTCATAGCTTAAAACCTCTATAGCCCTAGCCCTATTTTTAGGCCTCTACTCGAAAATTGCATACCCATACCTTTTAGACAGTAGATCTGAAACTACAAGGTCTATTTTAATAATTTGTATGGTATAATACAGGTACAACTTGTGAGAGACCTGTTCAGATGTGTAAATATTGTGTATATGTTACTGGTTACTAGTGAATGAAGATGGCACACAGCTCAAATTGAAAAGTTTTGCACTGCTCTATTCTAATTTTATATACTATTTATTAACTGTCCACAGCTAAAGGGGTTAAAGCTTTCTCAGTTTGTAAAGTCAGAGAGTGTGACTTTGCTCTGTAGTTTTGCTTGCATTCAGTATATAACACAAATATGAACTTTTCTCAAATAAAGAGAGAAATAATTTTCCTGCTTGTAAAGGAAAGACGGATAAACAAGCTTTCATATCCGCGTCACTCCCAAATCCTAATTCTTAAAGGGGCCGCACACAATGGATGGAGAATGGACCTGACAGTGTCAACTTTTGAGTTGTTTACTTGTTTTATTATGAGCAGGATTGTAATTTGAAGGGTGAGAAAACATACAAACCAGAACGCACGCACGTATGTAGCATGTTAGAGTTATAAATAACTTCTCCATGTGAGAAACAATAGTTTAATTTAATGACATCACCAAAATAAAAGTAAAACAAAAGTTTTTTTTTTTTTTTAAGCCAATAATGCCAAATTATTTGGGGGGGCCGAAGAACATTTTATGGGGGCTTCAGCCCCCCTAAAATAAGCCTAACGACGCACCTGGTTTGCACAATCCCACGTGAAGTATTTCATGTGTTGTAAAGACATGTTTAAAGTAGTCTTCAATGTAATCACATACATTTCCATTTCAAATGTACAATAACCAGCCAAAGAGCTGCTTCTATGACTGTGTGTTTATGTATCTCATAGTTATGATTTTCTATCTCATAACTTCGACTATGGGGATATTGTTTTTATCAAATCTAATTTAAATTATTATTATTTTTTATTTCTTTTGTTTATCATCTGGCTGGCGGATTCGCGGGCCACATAAAATGAGGTGGCGGCCGAACCCGGCCCGCGGGCCGTATGTTTGACACCCCTGGTGTAGTAGTAGTAATGTCTCTGTGTCGTAAATAACTGCCAAAACAAATAAAGAAAGTACACATCAATTATATTTTAACAAATATTATTCTAATTTTTCAAATTGAACTGGATGGATTATAAATACATAGAAATACATGAGTAAATGTTCTTCTCATTTCAAGTAAAATAACGGCTGGATTAAAAAATGAATTACGTAACAAAATTAATTTTAGAAAAATTATTTTCACTGAATTGCCCTGCAGCTTTAAATTCAGTCCATTTAGGGTGAAGTGAAAAAGCCACAATATTATATTTTTCTCATCTACCAAAAAGAGAAATTAGTGGAAGAATTCACTTATATGAGTCTGTCCAGTCAGAGTCTAATGACTCTGGTCTCTCTGGCCATTTTTCTCTTTTGGAAATCATCCTATGATTTGACTTTCACAACTCACACTTCAACAGTCCTGCTCTGCTCTCTGTATCCTCGTCTCTCCCCAGTGTGTCACGGTGTGTGTACATCTCACTCAAGCCAGGAAACTTGTCAGAATACCCATATTTGATTGGCTGAGCCTCATCACGTGATGTGATTCACAACGCATTGGTCTGTGTTTTTCCTGCACCGCTGAACAAGTGCCATAAATGCTGGAATAATTCCGCTGCATAAAAAATGCCCTTCAAAATAAAATCAAACATTCTTTTTCTTTTTTGTCAGGCAAAGGTCGCGACCCACCAGTTGAGAATCACTGGCCTAGTCTATTAGCCCGCTTGCCAGTCAAAACTTGCTTGCCTACAGAGGTTGTCGAGCAGAAGAATTAACGGCACTTCGTCTTGAAGGTGGATGGTGGCTAGTGTGGTTGACCACTGTGGTCTCTCTCCAGAGCTTCGGCCCTTTTCTGACCCCTGGAAACTACACCTCCATCTCCACGATTTTTGCATCTTGACGCTGTCCTCCGCTGTCTACGCCATGGTCACGATGCCTTCGAGGGCTCTCGTTGGAGCTCACTACAGATATCGGGTATCATCTGACATCTGGCACAACGTGTCCCATATCTCCCGAGGGGCTGTTTGGACCACTAATCTAAACAAACCATGTTAAGTTTTAGCATGAACCTATTCACTGCAGTGGTTACACCCTATACTTTACTCTAGCTCACTGGTTCCTGCTCTGTCTGTCTTTCAAAATGTAAAGCAGCACTAGCCTGTCCTTGTAATTTCATTGGTTTATCAACTTCAATTGCACTTGGTGAGCGATTACCTGTGGTGCTGGCCCTTTTCACTGCAACGACTTTGTACTTGACAGTCCATTTTAGTCTCCTGGATTCAGTTGCACCTCTTACTACATCCTAGTCTACTCCTGGTCGACTAAAGAAACATGTGCTTTTAGGCAGGCCTGCAGAGAGATTGTAAAACAAGTGACATAAATCAAAACTGGAAGTGTGTATTAAATTAGAAGTATGCTCTGTTCACTATCAAAGCAGCCCATGTCTCTGTCTTACTCAGTAATAATAAACAAATACATTCTCACACCAATGCTTCAAAACGCAGCTTGGTCACTATGTACACCTCCAGCGTCAGTTTTGCATGTGACAGTGATGATAACAAAAAATATATACGCTTAAAAAAGAAATATAGTATAATATATATATATATAAATATTTATATATATATATATATATATATAATATAGTATTTTATGAAAATACTATATTAAAAAGTCTGGAATTTATCATTTTAACTCTCGTAACAAAATTGTTTTTAAGTTCCTCCAATCAATGTGGGCGACTGTGGCTCAGTGGTAGAGCAGGGTCGTCCTTCAATCAAAGGATCGGTGGTTCGATCCCTGGCTCCTTTAGTCCATGTCGATGTGTCCTTGGGCAAGACGCACTGAAATTGCTCCTGTAGCTGTGCCAACAGTGTGTTAGATAGTCCTGATGGGCAGGTGGCACCTTGCATGGTAGCCCATGTCATCAGTGTCTGAATGGGTGTGAACGACATGAAGTGTGCTTTGAGTGGTCGGAAGACTAGAAGGGCACTATACAAGTACAAGTTAATTTACCATTACAGACTATTTAAATATATATATATATATATATATTTATTAAGCACTAAAAGCGAAACATTGTCACATTGGTCAGTGGTACTAAGCTTAAAACTATGTCACTCTACGTACCCCTCTAGCATCGGTTTTGCATGCGTTAGTGACAGCGTGTCACTGCACACTTGTTACATGTTTCTTTTCAAAATCAATTTATTTTCATTGTTATAACAGCGATGCGCAAAGGAATGGAGTTTGTAGTCTTATGTACATATGAAAAATAACAAAAAAAACAAATGATGATGAATTTAGGAGTCTCAGTCTGAGGAAGAAGATGCTCTGTAGATTGGTAATACAGCAGCAGATAATTAGGCAGGGTTGCTGCAACAGGCAGTGGCTATTGTCTTTAGGATCTTCGCAGGCACCTCTTGTCATCAATACCACTGATGCTTAGTAGATGGGTACTAATGGGGGCGACCGTGGCTCACTGGGTTAAGAGGGTCGTCTGGGAACCATCAACAGTTCGATCCCCGACTGGGATGTGTCACGTGTCGAAGTGTACCTGAGCAATACACTGAACCCCCGGCTCCCCGGGCGCTGATCAATGGCAGCCCACTGCTCCCTATATACAGGGATGGGTCAAATGCAGAAGTCAAATTTCGTGTATGTGTACATGACAATAAAATCCTAACTTCCTTTAATGATGTTCTGAGCCCTTCTGTCCTGGGCCGTGCACATTCCATGCCAGTTTGTAAAGATTCCATTCAGTCTATTGGTACTCTGTAAGAGTTAACAATAACTTCTATGCTACGCTTGAGACTGAAAGTAAACTGAACACATGCTGTTTATTCTTTTCAACTAAAGTCCTACCCGGATTTTCAAGGACAGTGTTGTTCCTGAATTTCATTGTCCTCTGACTCGATCGCCAGCTGATGTGGTGGTTCACCACGGTAGACTTTAGCTTCAATCGTTATCTTTTTAACCTGCTTTCAGTGCTGAACCAGTTTGATATCCTGGATATATCCTTCAAAAACATATTGTATACCTTTCGGTCTGCCTCACTCTGAAATAGTTTATTTAAAAAAATGAGATAGTATTTATGCAAGGAGTGCATTTAGTGACTGTGTGGAGACAGTTGTTAACTGTATGGTATGTTAATTTACAAAAAGTAGTCTCTGGAAATTAATTGCACACATTGTATATTTTGAATTCTTCAAAAAATTATTTTTCTGGCAAAAAAAGGGAAAACAAAATGTCAACGTTCAAATTCATGTGAATACAACAAACCAAGGGTATGCTCTGCACTGCAGACTTTATGAATGTTTGAAGCAGTGGCTGCCTTTACACTGACCTGTATGTAAATCCCAGAGGGTTGTTGAGGCAGTGACAGCTGTATTTCAGATGTGTTCTGTTGCTTACTAAGACAACGTTAATATTGTATGGGCCCATGTGGGGACCTTAAAGTGCTCTCCAGCTGTCACTAGACCAAAATTGGCTGGGCATTAAGTCACTGTACTGGTCTCACTCTACTCCCAGCTAAATGAGCTGACTTGTCCACATTCTAAAAAACACACATTTCAGTAAGTGCAAAGTGTGTTATATCAACTTAGGACCTGACTTCATGCAGTTTTACAAAGCTTCTGAGACTAAATAAAACACATTCAACAAAAAAACAGTATGCAAGAAAAAGCTGGAAAAGATAGAAATCATACAATTGATGGTGTTAGAAATAAAAATATACTTAGAAATGAAAAGTTTAAGACACATCAGTTACTGTCAACTCGGTCAAAGAAGATGTAAAACAAAAATGGATGATATATTGTGTAAAAGGCAGGCTTGGTAATCTTCATGAACATTGTTGAAATTGTATTTGAAATTCTCATTACATCCTGATAGCAATCAATGAATCACATGCTCTGAAAAAAGGAAAACTTCAAGAAACTGTGGCTGTTGCAGGACTGTAATAAGCCCATCCAATCATTCTTTTATCCCAAATGTAATGATTGGACGGGTTACCTACCTGCGCGTACTCTGCCAATGCACTCATTTTCTTTTTTATTTAAACCTTTATTGAACCAGGTGAGTCCCATTGAGATTAAAAATCTGTTTTTCAAGGGAGACCTGGCCAAGACAGGCAGCAACATAAGAAACACATAGTTACAGACAGAAAACACAGAACAAGACTGTTAAAATACACTAAAAGTTAAGAGACAGTGACGTAACCGAGTTAACCTCTTGAACACTGCCCCTATTTTTAGGCCTCTGCTCGAAAATTGCAAACCCATACTAAAGAGTGTATTTATGTGTATTATTTTAATAATAATAATGTCAATGTTTAAAAAACATTGACATTTTTGGAAGCCTGCCTCTATTTCTTTCATTTTAGATTGAAAAGCAGTAAGTGGTATCAGTTATTTGAGTTTTAAATCATTCTGCAACATATTCCATGATGAGGGTGCAGAGTACACAAAGGCTCTTTTTCCCATTTCCGTTCTGGCATTTATTGCTCGTCACCAAAGTATTCTACAAGCTTCTGGCTTGATAGCTGTGAGAATGAAGAATAGCCACGTTGGTTGTTTACATTCATAATGGCTGGGGGAGTGGGTTTGGAGGGAGGCGTCAGTGTTGCTGACTTGGCGACATTCTTGCAAAATGTTGATACTTTTGATACTGCTAGCTCACTGGGCCTGGTTTTTTGGTTGGATATGTTTTAAATGTAGCACTCTTGCTAGTTTCTTAAGATTACCAACCCTGCCTTTAACCCTGAACTTGATTTATGACACTTAAATGATCGTAGATGAACGAGTGTCTTCTATCCACTGTAAGACATCTGAAAGGCTCCAAAAATGACATGCGTTATTACGTTTTTTGTCTTTTTGTTCATAATAGCAATAATAAATACCACAATTTACAGACAGTTAAATATACCATATTACAGTAAACTGATCAGCATTGTCTTCAGTGTCACAGACAGTTTATGTTAAGAATATTTTAACAGCAAGTGCACTGGCTCTTACCCTCTGTACCCCAAAACCCGCCGGTGGGATGGAAAAGCATGTTTTCTTTAAACAATCACCAAATCTACACCGTTTATCACAGCCAGAAGCTGTACAAACTGTCATAATCCTCAGATTACCATCTTTCCGAAGGTCCTTGAACACATCATGTGTGACATGTGTTTTCTCCGGAAGAGTCCGGAAGTATGAGCACATAACACCCATTCTGCACTCCCTACACTGGCTCCCTGTCTCATTCCGGATTGACTACAAAGTCCTACTACTCACACATAAATGCATAAATGGACATGCACCTCCCTACCTACAAGGCAAGGCAAGTTTATTTGTATAGCACATTTCAACAACAAGGTAATTCAAAGTGCTTCACATAAAACCATTAAAAGCATCAAAACACAAGGCAAAAGAAAAGGAGATTTCAAAAACAATTAAAGAAACAGTGTAAGAAATAAAATGCAGTAGTAAAATGCAGAAATGCAGGAAATTGATTAATATATGAATTGAATGTGGTTCAATTAATGGCAGCAGCAAACAGAAAGGTCTTAAATCTTGATTTAAATGAGCTGAGGGTCTCAGCAGACCTGCAGCTTTCTGGGACTTTGTTCCAGATATGTGGAGCAGAAAAACTGAACGCTGCTTCTCCATGTTTAGTTCTGACTCTGGGAACAGAAAGTAGACCGGTCCCAGACGACCTGAGGGGTCGGGATGGTTCATAAGGTAGCAGCAGATCAGAGATGTATTTGGCCCTAAACTATTCAGTGCTTTGTAAACCAACAGCAGGATTTTAAAGTAAATTCTTTGTTGGACAGGAAGCCAGTGCAAATACCTCAGAACTGGAGTGATGTGATCCACCCTCCTGGTCTTAGTGAGGACTCGAGCTGCAGCGTTCTGAATCAGCTGCAGCTTTCTGACGGACTTTTTACAGAGACCTGTAAACACACCGTTACAGTAGTGCAGTCTGCTGAAGATAAATGCGTGGACAAGTTTTTCCAAATCCTGTTGAGACATAAGTCCTCTAATCCTTGATATATTCTTCAGGTGATAATAGGCTGATTTTGTAATTGTCTTGATATGGCTGTTCAGGTCGAGGTCTGAATCCATAACTACACCTAGATTTCTGGCTTGGTTTGTGGGTTTTAACATCAGTGATTGAAGCTGAGCGGTGATTTTCAATTGTTCGTCCTTGGTACCAAAAACAATTACTTCAGTTTTATCTTTGTTTAATTGAAGAACATTCTGGTACATCCAGTTGTTGTTTTGTTCAATGCAGTTACCCAGCCCTTGTATGGGATTATAGTCCCCTGGTGACATAGTTATGTAGATGTGTGTGTCGTCTGTATAATTATGATAACACACTTTGTTGTTTTCCATAATCTGAGCTAGTGGAAGAATGTAGATGTTGAACAGAAGAGGCCCCAGTATTAAACCTTGGGGAACACCACATGTCATTTTAGTCAGCTCTGATGTGTAATTAGCTACAGACACAAAGTATTCTCGGTAGTAGGCGGAGCTTATGGGTAGGGTTTGGTACCGAAACTCGGTGCCAATATGGAACCGGTTCCTATACGTCCGGTATCTACCGGACCAAAACGTAACGCAGATTTCGGTGCCTCCTTTCGGTGCTTGAGCCGATTGAAATACTTTTTTTACACTACTCTGATGACTCCGTCCTGGCAGCAGGACTCGGTCCTCCGCTCCTCACTCATAGTATTATTACAACGGGGTATTTAGCGCTGCTGCTCATAAGCACAACAACACAGGCACGCGGAAGCTTCTTCTTCTTCTTCTCCTTTGAGACCAACTGGCGGTTGGCAAACGACGAATTGGCGCATTACCGCCACCAACTGGTAAAATAAAATAAGTCATGAGACGTATTTTGCCAGAGAAGGAAAATATGCTCATATTGCTGAAAAATAATTGCTGAAGTTTGAAGCTGTGTGTACAGAGTGTGTGTGTGTTTTGTATTTATTTAAGTATACTGTAAACTGTTAACAGTTAATATATTGTTCATAGTTAAAAAGTTTGAAGCTGTAGTTTGAAGCCAAGTGTTTTGTATTTATTTATAGTACACTTTAAACAGTTCATATATTGTTCAATTTGAAGAAAAAAAGTATCGGTTCAGGCACCGTTTAGGCACCGGTTGTCACGGGAGTTCACAGGTAGGACCCAAACGCAAGACCACAGGAGACAGAAGTTAATGGAAACAGGTTTTATTTAGCCTGACTAAGACAGGAAGGCGTGGAGCCCGTGGTCCGACACCCGAGTGGCAGATCGACGGTGTGAGGCCCGTGGCTCGACACCGGAGGGCTGGTAGCTTGACGGCGTGAAGTCCCGTGGCTCAATAACAGAGAGTAGGCAGATCGATGGTGTGAGTCCCGTGGCTCGACACCGGAGGGCTGGCAGCTTGACGGCGTGTGTAGTCCGTGTAACACAAGGCGGGCAGAGCGGCGGAGTGTAATCCGTAGAACACAAGGAGGGCAGAGCGGCGGATTGTAATCCGTAGAACACAAGGAGGGCAGAGGATGCCACGGGGTTGAAGCGGGTGAAAGACGGTATGACCTGACAACCCCAGACTGCAGGACCAGAGTTTATATAGAGACAGGGGACTCATTAGTGGGCCCTGAGTCTGGTGTGTCAGGCTGCAGGAGGTGATCGGCTGGAGTGTCCTCAGCTGTGCACAATCAAGGGTGAGGCCATGGGAGGTGTCTGGAGGCAGAGGACAAACAGAGCACATGGCACACAATAACAAACAGGGGAATGACAGAACACATGAGGAGAGGAGATCAGGGGAAACACACAACGGGTCAGACAGGGATCCTGGATCCTGACAGTACCCCCCCCCTTAAGGAATGGATTCCAGACGTACAACAAGACACAAAAAAGGGCGGGTGGAGGGGGTCCGGAGGAGGGATGTCCCCACAGCTACAAGGCCGACTAGGGTGGGCGGCGGGTGACAGGATCTGACCGGCCACGGGGCCGCAGAAGAGCGTCAGCCACAGGTGCTCCGGCAGACGGGCACGGGTGCTCCGGCAGACGGCCGGGTGGGCGGATGGGCTCCGGAGAATAGGATGCTGGTGCAGCAGCGGCAGGTACTGGAGGTCTCTGGTGCTCCGAGACGGCAGCGGGCACTGGAGGACGCTGCCGCTCAGAGACTGCAGCGGGCACTGGAGGTCGCTGCCGCTCAGAGACGGCAACTGGAGGTCGTTGCGCCTCTGGGACGGCGGCCGGGTCTGGGAGAGGCTGCGGCTCGGAGGCGGCGGCAGCAGCCAGGTCTGGGGATAGCTGCGGCTCGGAGGCGGCAGCGACCGGGTCCGGGGATAGCTGCGGTGCAGAGGCGGCAGGAACTGGAGCTGGTTGCGGCACTGAGGCGGCAGGAACTGGAGCTGGCTGCGGCGCTGAGGCGGCAGGAACTGGAAATGAAACCGCTGGAAATGATTTGGAGCCTGTGGTGGTTGGGTGCTGCTGCAGAGGGGACAGAGTGAGGGGGGGGGAGTGGTTCAGGGAACGGTGCCGTGTAGGCTTAATTAGCCGCAGCTGAAGCCAATCTTTAATTGTGTCTCCTCTCCCATATAAACACTAGTAGTGATGGAGGCGCGAGAGGGAAAATGCAAGCAGGAGACACCGGCTGGAGAAGTGGACAGGAAGGACGACAGATCATCCCGAGAGAGTCGTACACGGCGGGTACGCTCGGAAGCATTGCAGAAGAGCGCACGACCAAGACCAGCCTGAAACTCTATGACAATAAAGACCGTTAAGCAGTACCATTGGGTGTACTAGTGTCATTGTGCTGGGAGAGCCCACGGTGGTAACGGTAACTTGTTATAGAGCCCTTTGAGACTGTACTTCTGATTAAGGGCCATACGAAAACACTTGATTTCTCTTAATTTCCAAATCATTTTCTTGTTGACGAAGTGCTTCAGCTCTAGACTTAAGTTTAATTTCAGTGATCTCAGAGGGGACCTGAACCAAACTTTTCCCCCTTCTGCCTAGTTCATCTTTACAGAAAGGCTGCACCCTTGCATACTATTGCTTAGCCCTATTGATTTCACTGGAACAAAGACAGAGTTCTATTTTGTGTGTTGTGTTTTTTTGTGAGCTTTATCATGGGGAAGGATTACAGATGAAGCGCCTTGATGGCTTTTGCTTGTTTTCATTCAGCCCACAGCCGGCGGCAGACTGAGCTCGTTGCTGCAGTAACAGATTATGAAAAAGTGATTTACACATGGATTTCCCATTTTTATTAGCTTTGCTGTTGGCTAATAGAAAAACAATGTGGGGCTGCTATTATCCCTCTAGCACAGCACCTGCTACACAGTGGGACAAAGAATATCACTCTGTGTGCTCTACAACGTACAAACCTGGAGGAATGTAGGTGCATGGTAGCCCCTGCCATCAGTGTATGAATGAGTGTGAATGGGTGAATGATGACATGTTGTGTTAAAGCACTACATGTCGTGGACTGAAGACTAGAAAAGCACGATACAAGTATAGTCCATTTACAATTTTACAGGGCTGTGTGAAGCATACAGTTTTGCCAATGACTGAAATTATTCCAGTCATTGTTGGAATGCTGTTAAGCATGTTCCTGTTTCTTTATTCCACTATTTCTTCCGTCCCCCGTTTCGTCGCAACGCTTCTTCTTCATTTTTTAAGCTCCAGAAACCGTTCAACTATCAAAATGTTCAGCTCCTTCAGCTCATGTCTGCTATGACTTTTTCTATTTCTAACCTTTAAACTTTTTGAATGATTAAGCTTTTCGCAACTTTTTTTTGAATGGGATCTCTATGGAGAATATTTACGAATCCTCTTAAACTTCTTCAACTTTCAAATCCTTCAACTTCCTCATACTTTCAGCTACAGACACCATTTCAACTTTCAAATGTTGAGAAAACCCTCACCTATTGCCAACATGATTCAGCTTTTTGATATCTTTTAAACTTTTTGAACTGCAGCAATTTAACTTTTATGATTTTTCAGCCCTCTTCTGTCTTTATAATGGGTGTGTATTGCGCAGCTTAGAGTGTGTGATGTCACCGCTAGAGTGAAGAGCAGCTTGAGATTCTTGTGAAAAAAACATTTGTATTTTGCCACTGTGTCCACAATCTTCACTCTTCATGCATAATTTCTGGATGTAGAAGTAGCTAATATTGCCCTTGTCGTAGAAAAATTACTGTGGAATCCCACAGATTTCCACATTTGACACGGAAGCCGTTAATTGAGAGGAAAACCAACTTTCTGCTCCATAGAGACCAATGTTAAATTTTGCTTCAAAAACATCTTCCACAGAACACTGTACCCCATTTCTAGATCGCCAGTTAAGCCACATTTTTTACACTACAGACACAATTTTTACAGAATCTGTTCTTCAACTCATTCTTCCCCTCAATTATTAATATCGGAGCAATAGGAGCTACGGTTATGGGAGTTTCGATGATTTGTTTGAGAGGTTTTTCCCTGTTTTATCTCCATGAAATGGCTTCAGGCACACAGGTGTTTGCGATTGAGCCAATTAGTGATGTTGATAAACACACAGACTCACAGACACACGTGCACATACACTCCTCTCCCTCTCTCTCTGTGTCTCTCATACAGTCATTCAGGTCTTAGGGATCTTTAGAGGTCTTTCCCCCCCTCCTCCACCCCCCCCCCCCACACACACACATGCCATTTTAAAATAAAAGCCCCACAGAATGAATCCTAACTGAAATGCTTGTGACGAGCCTGTCATTTAATAACCGGTTTGTGTTTATCTAACATTATGATTCTGTCTCCTCTCCCCTTCTCCCCCACACCCCATTTCAAAATAAAAGCCCCAGAGAGTAAATTCTAACTGAACTGCTTGTGATGAAGCCTGTCATTTAATAACCTCTGTTTATGTGTCAAACATGATGATTATGGCTCCTCTCCCCCTCCCTCCCCCACCCAGTCCCACCCTTTCAAAATAAAAGCCTCATGGATTAACTGTATTTAAACGTTTCGCTCAAAATTTGGCTTTTTTGTTGAAATAATGAATGCTCTTACTAATACTGCGACAACTACTACTACTGCTAATATTTCTAGTATTACCACTACTACTACAACTTTTGCTGTTGCTACTATTACGACTACTGCTACTGCTATTACTGCTACCATAAATATTATTACTACCACTACTGCTATTACTGACACCACAACTGCCAATACTGCTATTCCTGCTACTACCAGTACTAATAACCAGTACTAATACTACTACAGCTATTAGTACGACTGCTGATACTACTACTTCTACTACTTCTTCTAATTACAAATACTTCGACGACAACTTCTACTACTACTGCGACTACAAATATCACTACTGCTACAACTAGTACTTATTCAAATGCTACTCATACTTATACTGCGAATAATACTTCTACTACTACTACAACAAATATCACGACTGCTGGAATTCTTTTAACCTACAGAAACTGTTCGAATATCAAAATGTTCAGCTCTTTCAGGAGGGGGGTGATATAACTTCATATTTGTAATCTTTCAACTTTTTGAATTATTCAGCTTTTTGCAATTTTTTTTAAATTGGATATCTATTTTCAGCAATGTTTTTGAGATTCATTTCAGCTTTCAGCATTCCAACGCATTTTCAGCAGGAAATGCATTTTCTAGTTCTAATTATTCTACAATTTTATTTATACAGTCCAATACAACAAATCACAAATTCACCTCAGGGGGCTAAA
This sequence comes from Melanostigma gelatinosum, assembly GCF_949748355.1. NCBI lineage: Eukaryota > Metazoa > Chordata > Actinopteri > Perciformes > Zoarcidae > Melanostigma > Melanostigma gelatinosum. The sequence goes on along the minus strand of NC_136642.1, from coordinate 27,502,116 downwards.
CAATCTGTCCAGCAAACAACAATCTCTTTTCTTAGAACCTTGATTTGGATAAGGAAAAACTCCAAAGAAACCCTTTTAATGTGGAAAAAAATGGAACAAACCTTATGAAGAGCAAGTGAGGAGGGATCTCTCACCCAGGACGGATAGACATATAACAGATGGTGTCTACAGAATATAATTATGTTAAAATGACAGTATGGACAATCAGCGTGACAGAGAGACACACAGATGTGTTTGTGGGACACAAACAGGTTTAGAGACAGAGAAAGTGTTGTTCAGAAGGTTTACAGTATTGTAGTCAGTAGGACTTTTGACTAAACTGATTCATTGAGACCAACCTGCCAGAAGGATAATGGTGCAAGGCCTGAAGTAATCAAAGAGTGTGCAACTAACTGAAAGTGAATGACAAAAAGATGCGCTTAAAGTTTGGATTTAAAGGCCTTAACTCTGACAATCAGTCAGGGAGGTTATCCAAAAGGCCCTTTGGCCGGTTGACTTTTTTTCTCTCTCTCTGGGGACAGACAGGAGCTCTTTATTCTGAGAGCAGAGAGTCTTGATTGACGTATTAGGTTTAAAGCGATAAGGCAGGGGGCATGTCCATTTAGAATTTTGTAATTCATAACAAGCCCCTTAAAGCACCTTACCCACAGGATGCAGTTTGCGCTACACCAGCCGAACATCACAGCAAGCTGCGCCCAAAGTTCAACTGTGTAGGACTTTGGGGGCAGCGCTCGGAAAGCCATTGGAAATGATGGGTTTTAGAGCTTAGTTGTGCCATTGATGCGCTCTGCTTGAAAGGCTCTAAAGTCTGATCTAACATGCAGGGTGAGCCAATGCAGGGGATATGGTCACATTTTGCAGTTTTGGTTAAAATTATAGCTGCAGCTCTCTGAACCATTTGAAAACTTTTAGTACAAGCAAGTATCAGGCCTGACGATAAGACTTAACAATAATCAGGTCTGGATGATACAAAGACGTTAATTCTGATCTCTGTATGAGCCATGAACAGAAAATACCAAATTTCAGCTATGTGTGATTTAGGGCTGCAACAACGAATCGATTAAATCGATAATAATCGAGTATTAAAATAGTTTTCATGATCGATTATCGAATTTCATAATCGATTCGTTGTGTCGGGCGATTATGACGCCACTCAAGTCGCGGAGATGTTTGAGATCGGAGAGACCCGTAACGTTCTGAAACACATGGCGGAGGCAGAGAAATCAGTATGACCTAATGCAGTGTTCACACCAAATGCCAGTCTCGCCGGGGACTATTTGTGTTCATTCACGCTGGACGCGCCGGAGAGGGGGCGTGTCTTATCGCCCTGAAAACGCTTCAACTGTCCGCCATCAACTATGGAAAAAGAACCTTTATTTCTGCTTAGTACGTGTTGTGGAAGTCACAGATATCCCGGGAAACTAAACGCCGTCATGTCTGGTTCACAACATTGTCCAGAGGAGCTCTGTGGATTTTATCAAAGTGTATTCACTACGTAATGATGCCGATTCCGTTTTGAAGTGAGAAACGTAACGTCCCTCCAGTAGCTCTTCTGGTGCTGGTGTTTACTCGTTATCCAGCTTGACAAGCATGGCAAGTTAGCGTTAGCTCGTTAATAACAGTAGTAAAGCAGGGCTGGTATAGTTTGCAAGACTAAAGACACGTTTTTATTCACTCGCCTTTTTTGGCCCATTCATTATTCAATCTGTTGTCATGTATATATATATATTCTGTGCTTTGTCCCATATCAGTTATTGTTGACAAATATATTTGTGTGCTGTACTTTTTAATTTCATTTTGAAGTTATTTTATAGCGCTTGGTCATTAAGCTGTGTTTAAATGTGGTGTATAAATGAACTTAACTTGCACTTACTACAATGATGGTAATAATTGAATGAATAAGCTTCAAGTGAACTTGTGTGTGTGAGAGTTTGTGCGTCTGTGAGTGTGAGAGTTTGTGAGTGTTTGCGTCTGAGTGTAGTGTAGAGAACAAGTTCTGACGTTCAAACAAATCCTGTTAAGTTTTATGATTTGCATTTTTCTTTATTTTTTATAAATTATTTATCAGGTCCCTTTAACAAAAATATATGTTTTTGTATTTGTCCATTTTTTTTTTTTTTTTTAATTATTACTTTAACAGCTCAGGGATGTTCAAGGAGCAACCTGTTTGTGCACTTTCTGAAGATCAATTCGGTTTTTGAATAAAGGGTTGGAAATTAATGCTTTTTTAAATGTTTTTTTTTTATCCGATTCATCGATTAATCGAAAAAATAATCACCCGATTAATCGCTTATTAAAATAATGGTTAGTTGCAGCCCTAGTGTGATTTCTTTAATGTGCTGATCAGAAGAGAGGGTAATTCCATTTTAGCTGTCAAACTTTGACAGATCCTACAGTTGTATACTGTTACTGTTACTTGATCAAACTAGTGTCTGTGTTTAGCAAAGCCAATGACCGGCTTCTCAGTTTTATCAGAATTTAGGAGCAGGAATTTACATGACATTAACTTTTCACAGAAGTCAAGCAGGGCTCTAATTTGAGAATGATCCTCTGCCTTTACAGACACATCCAGTTCAGTATCATCAGAGTAACAGGGAAAATGAGTTCCATAACTGCGTATAATTTGCCCAAGGGGTGAAAAATAAAGAGAGAAAAGTAGAGGGCCAAGAACAGAGTAGCACTGAACTCCAGGAAAAGAAGCACCGAGTTGGAATGTGAATCCCAAGTAAGAATAACATAATTTACCACTTTAGTAAGTGCTATTCAGTGGAGTAACGGGCCATGAAAGCAGATTAAAATGGTTCAAGGTTCATATGTGGGTGGTAAGTCTTTCCAGTCCTGTTGAAAAGACTGGAAGGTTAGAGACAGTCGATAATTATTCAGGGACCCTCGTTCAAGTTGTGTTTATTCAGTAGAGGTTAGACCACAGCAGTCTTAAAACTGGTGGGGATAGAGTATTAGTTGTAAGTAGGGTAAATGTTCTGCAAGTAGCACCACACTACAATGGAAACTGTTTCCAGAGAAGACTAAACTGTGATGCACACAGCTGATATTCACCCAAGTACATGGAGGCCACACAGCTGTTCTATTCTACTATTCTACCCAAAGTTCCCCAGAGCTACTTCAACAAAATGGTATCCCAAGAACCAGGAAATAGTACCTTCCATTGCAGAACAGGCGACATGGCACCACATCCATGAAGGACCTCTCTCTACCAGAGGGACTCTCACCACAGGTGGATCTTAGATGCTGTAATCTGGTCGCACTCCATTAGTCCTCCGTAGGTCTCAATCTGTGTAATCAGGTCATGGTTTGTAAGGTCCGTGGTTCTCCCTTGATGGAATTTGGGATTATGTCTGTAAAGCTCCTGTGGTGGGGATCAGAGGTGGGTAAACGCTCTCCCCTGAACCGCTCAGCCCTGTGTTTACCGGGCCAATAATCTCCAGTAGCACAAAGACCAAAGAGATACCCTTTTCATTTTTTCAACACTATTTCCACCTAAATAGCACAGGGAAGAAATGTATTGTCATCTGATTCAGCGTCACACGCCGCATGGTGGGATTTTTCATTTCTCTCTGATCCCACCCACTTTTTCATCCCTTACAGCTGAGTGAAGATTTAGCTGTGTTTCATATCCAGTTCCAGACAGAGTCCCAGCTGCTGTCATTGTTTGTGTTACATGATAGGCTTGGCTAGATCTTGTGAATTTCACCTATGATTTAACACAGAATCACGGACTCTCATGATGTGCTTCTGTTCCAGCACATATGACCATGGCCAAATCCCTCCAACCACAAAGCAAACTTTTCCCTCATCAGTATGGCAACTCTAACCTTTCTCGTCTGCTGATTTCTCTTAGGGAACATACAGTACTTTAAAAAAATGACTGTTTCTTTTTGCAGCTCTCACATTGGATACAACATGTGACTGGTTTATTGACCTGGCTGGATGTAGAGTTAGCAGTTACTGTGAACTTAGCTTATCCCCAATCTTAAAACGAACACAAAATAAGGGTCTGGTTTCAACCATAAAACCAGGCCTGACCATGTAAACCATACAGAATGATGACCTCCACTGAAACCTATTCATAAATAGGTTAAATGTTGAATATAAATTAATATAAATGTTGCCAAGAATGCTTTTTTATTGTTTTATTAAATCGGTACAATGATGTACTGCATAATTCATCCGTCTTCTAGCTATCTACTATGTGCACAGTTGTGGCGGGTTTCACCCTTTCAAGTGAAGTGCCAGTCAAAATCACGTCTGACAAATAATAACAATAAAATGAAAGCTGTAAGCAGCGATGAACAGGCCCTCGCACCTTTGCGTACATCGGGGGTACTTGCGAGACCTCAGTTTACGTGGCTGAGAATGTCTGCGACCATCGGACAATGCGACTGCATGTAGTATTTGACCCTGGAAATTATGCTTTGCAATACTCCACCACTTCCTGTAACCACGTGTTGCGCTAAACAACGTGCGTCAATGCATTATGTTTCTCTATATCAGGTGTAGACAACATCATGTAAATCGGACATTGTTTGTCAAATGATGCTGGTTTCCAGCAGGTAGATTAGTGAAAATTGGCTTGTAGACATCCTCAGGCCATGACTGTTATAAAGCACGGCAAGTTTGGGACAGATTTGAGCAAGTCCAGGTGAGATACATCAGCTTGTTGTTTCATGGGGAGTCACGTAAAATGGCCGGGATGCCACGGGTACACCATTCAATCAAACGTAAAGCTTTTGATAACTTAATCACAAAGGTCTTTAGATTGTACTGACTAAATTTGAAGTGGATCTGAAAAACCTCCTAGGAGGAGTTTGTTAAAGTATAGCGCCTAGAAATGGTCATAAATTAATGGAAATTCACAAGGATCAAAATTGCAGACTTTCAGTATGGTTTACAGCAGGGGTCTTCAATGTTCTTCAGGCCAAGGACCCCCAAACTGATAGAGAGATGGAGCAGGGACCCCCGACTATATATATTGTATAAAATTGTGTTTTATATTAAACTGGGCCTCGTACCGTGTATAAACATACCTCTTTATTGTGCATTCAATACTAAGCTATTCAAATAATACACAGGTTCATATATTCATGTTTTTATTTCAAACATGTGCAAGGTGCAGTGAGCAGGGTGGCCGTGCCACATAAACATACCTTGTCAGCTGATACCAATGCCAATATCAACATTGTCTGTCAATTGCATGATAATCATGCATACAAGATATTCAAACTGATGTTTTTTTTAATAAATGTGGAAACGAAAATGAGTGATGGCCTATTAGTGCCACTGCCATGCATAAACATACCTGTTATCTTTCATACAATACTAAACTATTAAAATAATGGACACATTCATGTTTAGAGAAAATAAATGTTACTTTTTTTTCTTTTTTTTAATTGTCTAATCAACCAAACATTTTGCGAACCCCCTAGGGGTCGCGGACCCCTGTCGAAGACCTCTGGTTTACAGCAGTCGTAAGAGGGTGGAGCTTCATGGTTAGTGTTTTGATTGCAGAGCAAATACAAGTGAACATGTGTGTCAAATTCCAAGTCAATCGGACATACAGGCTGTCGGGGCTTGCCATTCCAACTTCTAGGAGGCGCTAGCGAGCAATTTTGTCATACTCGTCCATGGGACCCATAAAATGATATTTTCCCGCAGACCTGATGTGCTTGCCAAATATGGGGAGTTTTGGGATATGATAAAGCCCCCAAAAAGGCGATTAATTTGAGAGAAAAAGAATAATAATAATTAAAGCTGCAAGCAGCGATGTACGGGCCCTCGCACCTTCCCGCGTCTCGGGGGTACTGGCGGGACACCGGCAGAAGCGGCCATAAATATCTGCGACCATCAGACAGCGTGCCCACAAGTTAGACTTATTTGTTAATGCTTGGACTGTGTGATGCTGGAAATTATGTAGTGTGTGAAGGATTTCAGAATTAAAAACATTATTAGTAGGATTAAATAACACCCCTAGTGGTGAGTAGAAGTGTCACAATAATAAGAATGTCAAAATATGTTAAGTCACAATATATTTACTTATGGAATGTATTATGTTTACAATATTCTTACTTATAGAGGATATTATATGTTACAGTATTTTACTCATTGAATGTATCAAACCAGGGATTCCCAAAGTGTGGTGCGCGAGCTGCCTCTAGGGGGTGCGCGAGAGAAAAAATGTAATGGTGTAATAATTAATATTAAATATAATTTTCACAAAATAAAAACATGAATGTAACAGACTGTCTCATGTTTGTTGTTCTGGTGTTGACGATGATATGTCCCTTGAGGGTTGCCGTAGCGAAGGCGCAACCCCTGCCTCAGCTCCTGCCGCCAGACAGTCTTTTAGGTACACTAGCTAGCCTAGCTTGTGCAGCTAACCTCAGCTAACTTCATTCATTCAGCAACATTCATGCAAATATGCTAAACTGGCTGAAAATCTGGGAAACTGTCAGGTGGGACATCTGAAGCTATCAGTTATAAAAGAGGAGAGGGACAGAGAGAGAGAGAGGAATCGGAGGCGAGAGGAACGGAGAGGTGCGTTGGGGAGAGACCGGGAGAAGAAATCGAGCCAGAGTCAGAGGAAGATGAGACGGAGGAGACCGAAAAGGAGGAAGGGATAGCACAGACAAATCGGGAGCACATCGGCCCATCGCGGAGTCAAGGTGAAAAAAGAGGAAACGAGGGTGAGCATCAGACTGGGAAAAAAAGAGGAAATATGATGAAAAGTATCTGTGTCTGGGCTTCACTTGGATTGCCAATGCAGATTGCCCAAAGCCACAGTGCGTGGTGTGCAGTGAAGTTCTGGCTAACATCTGTCTGAAACCCTCTTATTTACGTCGCCACCTGAACACCAAGCATGCCAGTGCAAGTCAAAAGCCCCTTACATTTTTTATATCTTACAAAGTTACAAAACAGCCCAAAACAACTGCAGTCTCATTCTATGTGTGGTTAAATGTAAATTAAATGTGATGCAATCTGCCTCTGAGCCTGTGCGTGTGTCCTCGCATCCTTATTGCTCTTCAAAAGTGACGCCTTGTGTAACTGAAAGTTATTGAAACTTTGTTGCAGTGTTTCAGGGCGTTTTCACACCTTCAGTTCGTTTGCTTTGTTCTGATTCAGGGATTAATATGATACAATGTTGCAGTTGCCTCTTTGTTCGGTTTGTGTTCACACTGCAACATTTAACAGCGGACTAAATATTGTAAACAAACGCCACGCGCGAGCAAACTGTTCTCTCATTGGTCCGATTTCTATGCGGCTATAAATAGGCTCTGTTGCTTCTTTTTTTTCAACGTGTGGGGGATTGGGGGTGCGTGAACCCGGTCGGGATGTAGAAGAGGGTGTGCGGCCTAAAAAGTTTGGGAACCGCTGTATTAAACCATAGTCACTAAAGGTATTAAAACACTGTATGAATAGTTTTGAGGGTCAGAAAGAGATCATTTTGAGTGAGGCTTTACCGAGGTGCAGCAGAGGGACGGACAACTGACCAGCAGGTCACAGAGAGGAGTTCAGGATGTTTGCCACAAAGGATCGATAGTGGGAGGGGACAGGATTCAAATGGAGCCAATCACTGATCAACTGAGGATCATTCACACGTTTTAGGACAGTTTCGGATACTTTCCGACTGTCAGGACATATAAAATACAATGTTTTAGGGAGTATTCCTCAGACCACTTCCGCCCCTCTTTTTCAGCACCTGGAATGGCCAGACCTGTGAGGAGGACGCGTGCATGTGGTATCTGTTCACTTACAAACTGAATTAACTATCAACATTACTGTTGATAGTTAATTCAGTTTGTAAGTGAACTTTGTGTAGTACATTAAATATTGTTTTAATTTTGAACCGGATCCAGCCCATTTTTCTGGTGCGCGTGCGCAGTAAGAAGCTTGTAGCAGAAAAGTTCCTGCGGCCTGTAGGCTCTCATCCTTTGTTTTAAACCTCAACAAGTGCAATTATTCCACCAGATCCTGTATCCACTATGTGGCGCTAGAGAACATGCGCAAACATGCATTATGTTGCTCGACATCAAGTATAAACAACATCAGTAAATGTCATGTAAACCGGATTCAGTTTGTCACATAACGCTGTCTTCCTGTTGCCAGTAGGTGGCGCTATGACTTTGAGTGAAAATTGGCTTGTAGTTGGCTTGTAGACATCCTCATGCGTTGACTGTTATCAAGTATGGCAAGTTTGGGACAGATTTCAGCAAGTCCAGTGGAGTTAATCAGCTTGTTGTTTAATGGCAAATCATGTACAATTGCTGCAACGCCATTTCATCAAACGTAAAGCTTTGAGTTACTTTTAATTGCAAAGGTCTTTAGATTATACTGACCACATTTGAAAAGGATCTGACAAAGTCTCTAGGAGGAGTTCGTTAAAGTATAGCGATTAGAACTCAAGAGAAAATTCACATAAATGGCCGACTTCCTGTTCATTTTAGAGCATTGTCCCAAAACACTTTTTTTAAGTCTTCATGTGGCGCATGTTCCGACCAAATTGCATACATGTAGGTCAAACGTAGCGATGGGGCTGTGTTTTGTGGAGTTACATCAGCTTGTTCTTTAACCAAATTTGAAGTGGATCTGACAAAGTCCCTAGGAGGAGTTCGTTAAAGTATAGCGAATAGAAATCACCAAATTTCATACATATAAGTCAAACGTAGCGCTGCGTTTTTGAAAATTTGTAGGGGCCGCTATCGAGGCAATTTGAAAGGGTCAAGCCATATGAAATGGCTCACAATATTCATGATGAAGCATTATCAATGTCTTATGGCTTACCTTACCAAATTTGAGACTGATCTGGGCAACTTCCTAGTCGGAGTACACCAAAGTATAAAACTTGTCATTTCCTTTTGCCAGTAGGTGGCGCTATGACTTTGTGAAAATGTTGGTATGGAAATGTGCTCAGGCCTGGACCAGCATCATGCATAAGACATTTGGGGCAGATTGAATAAAGTACCTTGGAGTTACAACAACTTCCTCTTTCATGGCGAACGGCACGAAATGTGCGTGATATGGGCGCCACATAAAACGAAGGTCGTTCAATGTCAGTAGGCCATTTTAGCAACTTTTCATCATTAAAGTCTTTAGATCATCTTGACCAAATTTGAAGTTGATCGCTTAAATTCTGGTGGAGTTCGTTAAAGTACAACACCAGAAAACGATGAAAAATTTAAAAAAATTTAAAAAAACTGCTTTTTAACCTTCATGATAGGTCATGTATGTTTGGTTTTGCTTTTGGGCAGAGTTAGTAAAGAGTTCTAAGAATTGCAAACTGACTGCTGCATTACAAGTTGTTACCATCCTGTCAAGTGCCTGTACTGAATGGGTGGAAATTGTGCTTTTCACATATGAAATTAAAACGAAAGTTACGACTGTAACTACGGTTCTATGAATCCTGGATGACCGCCAGAGGCAGTGCTTCACACTGGATATCTTCCGTCTCGCGCATGCGCAGGTCGAATATTTATATCAACAAAGTCACGTGTGACCTCGGATGACCCCCGTCGTTTATAAGTTCCGGTGTCATCCTGAGCTCAGTCCTATGGAATCTTCTCGCGAGTTCACGGGATTCCGAGTGACCAAGAACTCTGGCGGTCATCCAGGATTCATAGAACCGTAGTTACATTCGTAACTTTCGTTCTATTTCATCCTTACTGACCGCCAGAGGCAGTGCTTAACACTGGATGACTTATACCAAAAGAGTCACGAGGAAGCACAGTAACTACCCCTTATAGCTCCGGCAGAGAAAATTGGCCAAAGAACCCTCCCCAGCAACGTTAACTCTGTAGTGTTTGGTGAATGTGCTCGGTGATGCCCATGAGGCCGCCGCACATATATCCCCCACAGGCACACCACTCAGGCTTGCCCTCGGTGTGGAGACACTCTTGGTAGTGACCCTTCACCCCGGATGGCCGAGCGCAGCCGCTTGCCTTGTATGTATAGGCAATGGCCTCCACTATCCAGTGGTACAGGTGCTCTTTTTTTTTTTTTTTTAAAGGAGCACAGCCCTTCTTAGGCTCACCATAACTGACTATGCAGGCGGTGGCTTCCACATAAGCTCTGAGGGCCCACACTGGGCACAGCAGCCTTGACCTCTCCTCTCCCAATGGGGGGGGGGGGGGGGGGGGGGTCAACTTTGCCAGCTGGATAGGCCGGTTTATATGTGAACGTATCCACACCCTTGGGAGAAACACTGCATTACACCAGAAAGTGACACCCAAGCCATCTGAGTTCCACCTCAGACATGATTCTTCCACTGATAGGGCATGCAGCTCGCCCCCACATTGAGCTGAATTGACGGCAAGGAGAAAACCGTCTTGCCGATAGCCATCTCGGCTCTGCCTGTGCCAGGGGTTCAAAAGGAGACAAGCATAAGGTGTCCAGTACCAAGGGTAGGTCCCATGCCGGGGAGACCGGCCCCTATCCAGGAGGGACTGTAGAAACTCAGTACAGCAGGCACGGGCGCTGTACTGGGACCTTGTTCTGAGCCGCACACCAGTCGGAGAACAGCTTCCACCTGTTTCTTGTACTGCAGGCAGGTAGACCGCGCACTGGCATTCAGAATAGTCAGTCAGACTGGTTCTATGCAGCCACTCAGCATGTTGACTGCAGGCCCTCCCGTGACCCATAGTTGAAGGTGGCAGGGATTGGAATGCCAAATCCGACCCTCTAGTTGCGACAGGAGATCCCTCCTGTCGGGGAAGAACTCTGACAAGCTTATAGCAAAATCAGAGGGAATGGTGGAAAGGCATAAAGAAGATCCTCTGGCCACGTGTGAGCCAGGGCATCTTGACCCAGAGGGCTGGTCCTCTCCGTCAGGGAGACCCAGTGGGTCGACACGTCTGGATGCAGCCTCCACCGTGAGAGTGGCGGCTATATATATATATATATATATATATATATATATATATATATACACACACACACACACAGACATTTTTTATTGCACCGGTTGTTTTATAGTGTTGTGTGGTCTACTGGGAGCACAGCTGGTTGTGCAGCCTGACAGCAGCAGGAAGGAAGGACCTGCAGTACCTCTCCTTCACACACACCACATATACATGCTGCCAGGGCGTGGCGCATGGGGTGGGAGGTGTTGTCCATCAGGGATGATAGCTTAGCCATCATCCTCCTGTCTCCCACCACCTCCCCCGTATCCAGTGGACACCCCAGAACACTGCTGGCCTTCTTGGCCGAGCGGTGGCATTTGTCAAAAATCAGACCGATTAACAGAACAATGGGTAAAGTGTGTCGTAGAGTATTGTGATAAGAGAATCCATGATTCAGTTATACATTGAGAAAGGTACACAACCAAACAACAAATTGAGCATGCATCGTAATACTTTATCATTTCCTTTTGAAGCTGCAGTGGACTCCACTACATTCCACACTGAGTCATGAAAGGCCTTACAAGTGGTACCAATAATCCTAAGGACTACATGAGCCTTTTTGGTATCCATTTATTTGTGTTAATGACTTGGGCTACAAGTTTATCAATTAAATATGTACACATCTAAGATTTATCCCACTTGCCCATCTGTTGTCCACCTTGACCGAATAATCAGCCCACATACTGCCAATGAAAACAATAAGGGGCCCATGGGTCTGTCACGGGAGTTCACAGGTAGGACCCAAACGCAAGACCACAGGAGACAGAAGTGAATATTAACAGGCTTTATTTAGACTGTGCGTGCAGGTGTGGAGCCCGTGGTCCGACACCCGAGCGGCAGATCGACGGTGTGAGGCCCGTGGCTCGACACCGGAGGGCTGGTGGGTTGACGGCGTGAAGTCCCCTGGCTCGATACCAGATCGACGGTGTGAGTCCCGTGGCTCGACACCGGAGGCTGGCAGCTTGACGGCGAGTGTAGTCCGTTTAACACACGGCGGGTAGAGCGGCGGAGTGTAATCCGTGGACCACAAGGAGGGCAGAGCGGCAGAGTGAAATCCACAAACACAAGGAGGGCAGAGGATGCCACGGGGTTTCAGCGGGTGAAAGACGGTACGACCTGACAACCCCAGACTGCAGGACCAGAGCTTATGTAGTGACAGGAGACTCATTAGTGGGCCCTGAGTCTGGTGTGTCAGGCTGCAGGAGGTGATCGGCTGGAGTGTCCTCAGCTGTGCACAATCAAGGGTGTGGCCATGGGAGGTGTCTGGAGGCAGAGGACAAACAGAGCACATGGCACACAACAACAAACAGGGGAATGACAGAACACATGAGAGGAGATCAGGGGAAACACACACCGGGTCAGACAGGGATCCTGGATCCTGACAGGGTCTTGAGAACGCTTGCTCATATGGCATCATTTTTATCACAAGCTGGCGACAGAGGTCAAATATTTATGGACCTTACTTTCATTGGCATGTCAAGAATTGTTTGAAAGCAAGAATATTTCATAGTTGTTACACGTATGGACCTGAAGAGGCACGCAGGTGTTTCCAGCCATACTGGCTGATTAGAACTCAGCTCAATTTGAATGTAGTAGGAGTAATACTTGGCTCCATGTACATGACAATGATAAAGATGTCATTCCTGTCATGGGGCATGCTGAGGACTCAGGCGCAGACAAGAGTAGTGAAAATAAATAACTCCTCCGAGGCCGAGAGTCAAAGTCCACAACCGGGTGGGTGGAGGGGTTCCGGAGGAGGGACGGCCGGACTGGGGATCCGGAGGACAGAACTCGAGAGACTGGGGCTCTGGAGGACGGAACTCGAGAGACTGGGGGTCAGGGGGAAGGAACTCGAGAGACTGGAGGTCAGGGGGAAGGAACTTGAGAGACTGGAGGTCAGGGGGACGGAACGCGAGCGACTGGAGGTCAGGGGGAAGGAACTTGAGAGACTGGAGGTCAGGGGGACGGAACGCGAGAGACTGGAGGTCAGGGGGACTGCCCTCGAGAGCCTGGAGACCAGGGGGACTGCCCTCGAGAGACTGGAGATCAAGAGGGGAACTGCGCTCTAGAAGCTGGGAACCAGGCGGGGATCAGGGCTCTAGAAGCTGGGAACCAGGCGGGGAACAGGTCTCCAGGGGCTGGAGATCAGACGGGGAACGGGTCTCCGACTCTCGGAGATGGGGCTCCGGGTAACCGGAGTCCATAGACTGGGGCTCAGGAGGGTTAACTGATGACCCAGCGGGGTAAGGGGCTGGACGTCATTGCAGCGCGGAGGCGGCAGCGGCCGGGACTGGAGATCGCTGCTGTTCGGAGATGGCGACGGCCGGAGGTCGTTACTGCGGTTCGGAGACGGCGGCGGCCGGGACTGGAGGTCGCTGCTGTTCGGAGGTGGCGGCGGCTGGTGGTCGCTGCGGCTCGGAGTCTGAGGGGAGTGTGACTGGCAGGTGCACTGAATGAACGGATTAGGGACAGGTGAAGGAAGTGAGGAGCTACAGAAAAACACACAAAACACACAAGGCAAAGACTGATTGTGACAATTCCCTGCTCTGAGGTGCAGAAAAGCTAAGCAGCAGGGCTGTGCAGGGATTGTTTTGAATGTTGGAAACCCTACAATTTGGGAGAGGGGGCATGGGTATGTCTGTACATACACTATACATTAGATAGTGGTTGAACTTAAAGCATATGCTATAACTAATTCTTAATTGGACAACCTTGCCTAATGGGGTTATTGAAATAAAGTCAAGCTTCTGTCCCATTATTTAAATGACCCACGTGGGCATTTCTGCTGGCTGTGTTCCTTAGTGTCTACACTCTGGCCATGTTTCATTCATGCTCTTAACATTCAATAATGAAGCAGATGAGGTAGAAGTTGTGAATACTTTTTTATTTTCTTTAAACTTGTGCATCAACTTCAAAGGGTAAACTGTGTGCACTCCATTTTGTTTCACAAGTTCAAAATTAGTTAAGTGTTCTTTTTTTTTTTTTAAACATCTTTTTCCATTTTAAAACCATTTACACACAATTGCTCAGCACTGGACTCTAGCAGTCGATCAGTAGTCGGGGGTGTAGAATGATAGGCATCATCAGCAGTCTTCCTCTGTTCCCGTGTGTGAACACGATAGATTGTATCTAACCAGTATTATCATTACTCTTCTTTCATGTGAAGTAAAAATATCTTTCTTTAAATATGATTCCTTTACATGATAAAAATACTTTCTTTTGTTCTTCCTCTCTCTCCATTACGTCACTGATGCTTACCAGAGTTATCTGTACTCGTAGTAGTACCTTAATAGTACTAGTTAGTGTGAATCTGCTCCATGGAGGATGTGTGCACCCTGCACTATTGGGTGTGTGTTTGTGTGCATGTGTGTGTGTTGGCGCTGTCTAGTGTCGGCAAGCCTCCTGAACTACTGGCCTGGAGTATCACCCCTCTGCCGCGGTTGACACTCCTCATGGTGCGTTTCGTGTTGATAGAAATTATTACAAAACTTTGATTCTCTCCATACAAAAACACCTTTTCATAGAAATTGCATTTTGCACAAGTAAATGTGGAGCTTTACTGCCAAAGAAAGGAAAAGAAGCCACAGGAGTACAAAATGAAACGTGAGACTTGACAATGAGCAAATGGAGCGAAACCATGTGCCTACCCATACAGAGCTGAAGTGAAGTGTATTTACGGCAGTAGTGAAATCCAGGCCGTTGAGATAATAAATAAGGAGTTGCATAAATAAAACAATAAATACTTTGAATAAATAGAGTTTGTGTTGTGGTGTGATTGCTATGAATTTAGACTTGGTGTGTCGTGCCCACGCCATTCCAAGTTCCTCCTGTACCTCCTGTGTACCTCCATAGGATCGTCATGACTACTGGCTGAGACACCCACAACTCACTATATTGCCCCTGCTCTGTTTTCTGCTTGTACTACACCACATAAACCCCGTCCTCCCACCCACCTCCCACCCCAACCCCTCCTACATTAAAGACTAAAAGTGTTAGTACTCTGAAACACAAATAAATGATATCACTTATTGCCTGATGGATGATATACAGTATATCCGTTTTTGATGTCGATCAATATCATATGTGACTAAGCAAAGTCTCTCTGTACATTTTGGGAGCAGCAGCTCGCCTTTGTCTTCCGGGCTTTGAGTTTGATCTGAGAGAGTTGAGTCTGTGCGGTCACTCTATTGACAACTATTGATAATAAACAATCGTTTCAAACCATTGCCCCAGTTAGTTTCTCTATATTTGCTCATAATCTCTGAGAAGCTGTTGAATAGCCTGTTTTTAGCTGCTCAGTGAAAGACAGACTGAGCAGCAGTCAAAGATGATAGGTCTGATTCGTTGTCTGATTCTTTATTTTTTATGGGCCTTCCTCTCTCTCCCACCTTCAATTTATTTCCAGACCCTCTCTCTTCGACTCCTGGGTTTTGAAAATCTTGGCACCTGTAGTTGGGCGCCTTGCCTAGGTGGTAAGCGTACTGAGGTAACTCGCTGAAATTTCACCCAGGTCCAAGTTATTTCCACAGGAAATATTGTTGAATCATTTATACCTAGCTATTTAAAAGAAAAAAGTGACATTTTGTCAATACACTCCCAAGCACCTTAGAAATAACCCAACTGTCAACCATTACAACCCAATGCCCCCTCCCCCCTTACCATTTACCCCCACCCTTTTCCCCAGTGTCTCTGCACACCTCTCTGCAGGAGAGAGGGTGATAAAGTGATTGCGATTCCGATTTTAGGCCATGGTCTCTTTCCCTGGCAGTCTGCGGTCGTTGAAGGTGTGCATGTTGATGACCTCCTCCGTTTTCACCATGACAGGTGGCTGAGGCTTGTGTTTGAGCCGGCGCTGGCACTTGAGGGAAACCCGCAGCTCGTCCACCATGGCACTGCAGAAGGACCTCTGCGGAGGGAAATAGAAAAAAAGAACAGAATGGGTTTCAGACCGCTTCCCCAGTCCAAATGGTATGGGCAAGTGAACAAGCCTGTTGTCCCTGTGGGCAGACTCATTTTGTATCCTCCCCCCATCACCACCAGCAGTTCAGGGCTGCCATAGGGGGAAATGGTGAAATATACAGTGTAGCAGGCTGGGAATGGAGAGAATGCTGGATGGGAACAGGGGAAGAGGTAGGATGGAGGGAGGTGCAGGTCCATAGGCTGTGTAGTAGACTGTAAAGTGTGAAGGCGTGGAATCAATCAACATAGTGTCAGAATGCATCAGTGGTGAATTTGTGGTTGTTGTTGGTCATGCAGGGCTTGTTATGCATAGGCTACAGTGTATGACAAGATTTTCTATATTTCAAAGATCACATTTTTACATCATCAATCTATCAAACCTTGCACAGTATATTTTGTCCAACATGTGTTTACATCTATAGGTGTATGCATTCTCTCAACTACTTCTACATTAGGTCTCTAGGTCTTCTGTTAGTTCCACGCACACGATATAAGACCCGTGGTGACCGAGCCTTTGAGGCAGTGCCGCTGAGGCTCTGGAATGCTCTGCCTGCGACTCTACGCCTCGCAGATTCTGTGAATACTTTTAAAAAACAGCTCAAAACCCACCTTTTTAGGCTGGCGTTTAAGTAAAAACCCATGTCCTAGACCTGCTCTTAAAATATGTTTTAATTCTTTCTTTTTTTTTCTCTGTGTATGTAATTTATTAACCCTATGGTCACATTGTGGTTTTTTTATGCTTTTAAATTTCTGCTCTGTTAAAGCACTTTGTGATTTTTTTTGTCTGTGAAAAGCGCTCTATAAATACATTTAATTATTATTATTATTATTAGCAATGGCCAGTGTCTTCCCTAACGCCTTTCTACAGTCTCTTCGTTTCCAACCCGATCTCCAGACAAGATTACATTCACTGTTCACTTTTAGCCATGCTAGCGCCGCGGCTCGAGGGATGGCAACATCGGTCAGACGGTTGGTGCAGTAATTTGGTCAAGACTTAAATATTTTAACACCTATAAAATGGATTGCCATTTAATGTGGTAAATATATCCATGCTGCCCAGATGATGAATCCTAATAACTTTGGTCATCCCCTGACTTTTCATTGAGTGCAATCTTCAGGTATTGTTTTGTTCAATTTGTTCGTTCAAACACCTGCAAAACTATTTCCATGAACCTCAGCTATACTTTGTGCTTAAAGCTAATCGTCTTATGTAACATGCTAAAGTAAGATGGTGAACATACTCTACATTATACCTTCTCAGTATTATAGCACTATTATTATGAGCATATTACCATTTACATTAGCAACTAGATACTTGGAGTTTTAGTCTTGTTAAAACGTTTCATGCCAACATTTTTAAGATTCTCTCTTTCTATACTATCTGCATATGGCAACCATTACTGGTAAGGCTAGGGTTAGGAAAATATTGTAGTCATGGCAAATATAAGGTGAGTAAAACCCTATGATGCAGGTTCTGTGATTGGACACGACCTCGAGCCTTATAAAGACACACTAATACTACTCACTAAATGGTGAGAATTGTCAGTGTAATTCCCACAGATACTGGGCCATTCTTATTGTACATACAGATACAGACAGCAAAAGGCACAGAGATAATGATGGTAGCATTACAGTGGGCCTTTTTTCATTGAGGCAAGGCACAAGATGTACCTCTCTCAAAATACAGCATGTCTGTTGGCTGAACCTTTCCAAGGCATCTGGTTTTAAAGATGCTGTATAAGGTAATTCCTATTTGTTCCTTATCTATTTCCCCAATTTAGATGGTCCAATTTCATGTTGCTGCTAACTCCAACTCTTGGACAGAGGAGGGAGTAGACAGAAGGAGGAGAAATGTCAATACCATCCAGTTGGAGTTACTATTTCGACAATGACATGATCCCCCAATGGCTTCCCCCAACCAACACTGCCAGCTGTATTATAGGGCCAACTGAATTCAACCCAATACCACTTGCTCAGTTCAGGCTGAATTGGTACAACTTTGTATGTTTAACTATTAGACACCATTTTGAGGATCAATGGGTACACATGGCAGGCAACAATGTTCCTCTCTATTCTTCAGTGTGTAACCGTGCTGTCCTGAAATACACTATCTGCATGCGAGATCATGTCGTGTATTGTGGGCTTGGGTAGTTTATACAGGAAAAAGACAATCACACAAGCATATAACAAAGTCTACCTGGTGATGTTTTTCTTAGTGTTTGGACCGTATCAGTGTTGTTGCTTTTACATTCCATTATATGCTCGTTACATGCATAGCGTATTTTCAAAATAAACTTCTTTCTCCTTAGGTTTAGACAAAAACCTAACTAAACAAATAAGCTGTTTCGCATGGTTAGGGTTAGGCAGCTAGAACACTTGGTAAGGGTTAGAGAAAGGTTATGGTTATTGTATCTTTGATAAAAGGATATATTAACTCTTGGATTGTAATAGGCTTCAACTTACGGTTGGATGTGCCCATCCAACACTTCAACATTGCTACATAAAGGGACACCACTTCATGCATAGACACTGAATGCTACTGGATACTGGAGTTAAGTTCATCATTCATGCACAGTCAAATCCATTTGCTCCTTGTAGCCTGTGGTATGATAGTTTAACATCTCCCGTCTGTTAAAGCTGACACATCCTGAACAGACGATTCATCAGAAGAGCTATTTAAACGTTAGGGAATTAGAAAAACAAAAGTATTAAATAAGAAAATACTCTTTTCCTAATAACCCATGTACAGGGAACACTGGGCTCTGTAGTACAGAGATTCACATAAACATCCACACAACACAACAGCTAAATACATACAGGACTGTGCAGAACAAAAGCTATGCACAAATACAAACCCGACAGGCATCTCCACATGTGCGTGAACACAGTGTCAGTGAGCACGGTGGGATTTACAGGCCCATAGAACATCATCACTTATTGATGCACATTGTATCCCATCAGACTGAGATACCTTGTTGCTGCATGCCCAATTAAACGGCTGCTTCTTCACATTCTCTCATCTTTTGTCATAAGCTCCTGCATCTGCAAATAATGTGTGAAACAACACCGGCAGCTGGGAATGGAACAGTCCTGCTCCTAGAGACGCTACAAGCAGAGCCACTGCGCACTGTGCTCTCAGTTAGGAGGACTTTATTGTGACGAACAAATTGTTCATTTGTATTTGAAAGCCATCATTAGCAGTGTGGCCCATGTATACCTCTCCTTATTATATTTGCAGAAAAATGCGAAAGAGGCACAGTGAATGTGATTGGTGTGAGCTCTTCCAGTGTGTATTATAATCCCTCAGCGGCTAATTCAGCCAGCCCTATCCTGACTAGTAGTCTTGCTCTGTGACCATTGATTCTGATTCTGATCCTGATTCTGATAATGCCACTCATGGATAAAGCAATGGTGGGAATGCAGCAGAAAGTTGAAAGGTTTTTGTAATGTCAAATGATCGGTTCGGAGCAGATATTAGCTTTGAAACATCAGAACGTCTGTACCACTTTGATTCTGAGACTCTGTGACCTGATTGGCCGCTGTTGTTTTCGACCAGCATTTCACCAACTTTCTTTCCCTAATTGGCATCGTAGTTGCATCATGTATTCTTTATGCTACATTTCACAAGTTTGAACTATTTGCAGTTGTTGTTTTGGTAAATTGGTAAAACTCCGATTTGGTCTCCACGTCTCCTTAAGAGAATATTTCTGGCTCTTCAGCTGCTAAATGCTCCACTATGTTCACCAGCTAGTTGCTAAATTACACTGAAAACTTCCCACTGCTGCTGGGAATCTGACTGGTAAGAGTGAATTTTGTGAACCTGAATCAAATAGTTCTCTATGTGTAATATGAAAGGTGTTAGATGCACTGATTAACCCACAGTCATTTACATGAATCATTCCATGTCATCACATTTAGCACAATCATTATTTGTCTATGTTAAAGTGCTACATTTAGCTCCTTTAAGTTCACATTTTGTCCAGTCAAGTCTATCATATCAAACCACCACATCCACTGTACAGTGCTATGACTACTACATGGTACACCTGCAGTAAGCATGAGACACACAATGTACCTGCAGATTGCCAAAGCCATTGTGAAACCCTCTATCTTTTCATAACTATTGATTCCCAGCCTCCCAGTGAAGTGAAATGGCACGGCAGTGTTTTCACCAGTAAAAGCCATGTAGCTCCAGGCTTTGGGGAACTCTGGACTCACTCTACTCGCACTCCGGGGACGCATCGCCATCATGGCTGCCTGCTGCTGGCATGTTGGATTGATGGAGGCTGCTTAGGGTCATTGGATTACAGAGTTTTTATGACGCTCAACAATCAGCCGCAGCGATCGCTCAGAGGAAGGGCCGGCCTGCTTTGAGAAGAATGAACGGGTCGTAAATCTAACGCTGAGAGCAGACAGCGAAAGGAAAAAGGTGCATTTAGTGGAGCGATTATTTACACTGGCCTGATCGGATACAAATGAGTCATGGTTAATAAAACGGTATATCAGGGAGACATTTCCAACGGGCTATTATTGGCTTAATCTCATTCTGTATGGTTTTTATAGGAGCAATAATCCAAAAGTAATCAGACAAAGATGATTTAAGGAATATATGTTTAGCAGTTGAATATACATTTGGAACAGTCCATTGAAATGGAGCACTGTTGGTCTATTCTTCAGCTCTAGTCCAACATATAAAGATCCCTCACCTGTGTTAGTGAACGGGCTCCGTTTAGCTGGAACGGAGGAGGAACAGATGTGGAGCTGTGATGCAGATGGGATGGGGCACGGCTGCGCTGTAATCCTCAATGTACTCTGCGTCTCCGGCCCCCGATGGCCACTCAATTATTTGCTGCTTTGAGCGTTTGTCTAATCTGTGGATCCTCTCAGCTGTCATCTACATTTTGCTCGCTGGGTGAACTGTGTTCTGATTGATGTTCCCTCATGTCAAAGTTCTGTTTGTGTGCATGCCCGCATATTTTATCTGTGTGTGTCAATTAGTGTGAAGAAGAATTAAAAAACTGAAAAACCCTTCAGAGATTTCGACCACGTCCACACAAATACCTTTGCCCCCCAAGTCCATTGTTTTGGTTCAGAAATATCAGACATAAAAAATAAATACAAACTATGTGTATTTTGTCAGTCTCACCTACTATGAACCTGTCATCATCAATCATTTCCTAATTATGAAATGATGATGGACATGTATTTCTGAGTGAGATTCTTGCTGACGGACGATGTGAGTCTGAACATTGTGCTCAGCCTGTTCTTGTAATGTCATGTGGTGCTGAATGTACTCTGGAGGTTGTCATTGAATGGCTGATGATGTTAACTCATGTCATGTGACTTTTCATTGAACTATACACCATGTTAATGGCAAATACATCTCTCAGGAATAATGCTGCCCAGTATCTTAATTTTTAATCTTGATTTTGCTGAGTTGTCTAATATTGACATTCTTGTTGGTGACAGATACACAGATAGTCTTCTAAATTCTAAAAGAAGGTCCCCTGTGGAAGAGCCTTTGCAACGGGACAGTCCCATTGGTCTGTGAGGACATGTGGGACACAGGAACATGTTCCAGGAGGGAACTCTCCTCAAAAGTAGCTTTTCCTCTGAGAAATCTTTGTGAGTTAACAAGACTCCAAATCTCCATGTAGCTGAGACCAACAGCCGAAACAGACTTCATTAGAGCACAGACATCTCTACGTGTGCACGTGTGTGTGTGTGTGTGTACATCCATATGCATCCAAGCCTGTGTGTGTGTGTGTGTGTGTGTGCGCTGGGTGGATGAGATGGGTTCCTCACACACAGCTGGTGGTCCCCGCACCCCGAGAGCCAGGTTAGTCTGCGGCAGCCTCAGCAGCAGGCAGGAAGAGAGGAAAAAGCAGCAGCAGCAGGAGGAGCGGGAGGAGGAAGCGGAGGAAGAGCTGAGGGATGGGGGGCAGGAGAGGAGAGAAAGGAGCAGGAGGCGGAGGAGAGGGAGGAGAGGGAGGAAGGGGACAACCATGGTAATCATGGAAATCTGACAGACATGGAGACGACAAAGAAATGCTCCATTGAACGTCTATGAGGCATGTGATTCAGTTGAAAATGATGGAGTCCAAAATCAGTTGTCTGAAAGATTAAACTTAAATTAGCAAGAATAATGTCCTGAAGCATATTTTAACATACACTTACATCTGCATGGAGGAAACACTCGAACACACTGGCTTTTTGTCTTGGCCGTGCTCTTCCTCTCAACCAGGAGTTATGACAGCAGAGGTCAACATTCCCACCTATCCAAAGCTCTTATATTATAATCATTTTAAAAGAAACACAGGCAATTATTGTACTCTAAAGTAGACTGTACACATAACAGAAAGACATTTTGATAAATCCTTGTTTGCCATCTTACCCACAGCTGAGAAATAGAGCTCCAGGATGTGTTTAGGTCAGCAGGAGGAACCTGCTAGCTTAGCTCCTTTATAAGTCACACTGTTGTCTTAACATGTAGTATTTTGTTCATTTAAAACTTCAAAGTGAAAAAGAAAGTTTGTTTTGGAGAACCAAGCAACCCCGTGCACAGATGACTCCTGCGTTCACAGCTTGGGTTGCTAGCTTGTTGGCTAACGAGATACAAGAAATACATGAAGCTATATTTGGAGCGGCTCGATCAGTAGAACTGGTGCAGTCAACAACACAGCTTCTATCATCAGGATTGACAATTGTTATTTTTGGCACCAAATTTAGTTTTGACTTCTTTAAGGTGAGAGATTAACCAAATCCGTACATATGTTCAGTTTATTAATTCACTTTGATGTGGCTCCTTGAAACTTAGAGATGCGCCGATACACCAATACAACTGCCAGTGATCCATGTGCTGATGCAGCCGATTTAAATTGTTTTCCTGTGAAAAAAATCTGCCTCAAACAACTGGATTTATTCAAGTGTCTCGGCAAAAGCTTCTTAAAAGACCATTGGTGTGTACTACTCACCACTGGTTCAAACTTTGGTCTCAAGGTGGAAGTGTGTTACCAGCCAATGTGAATACATTTAGCCCATAATAATATTTGATTTAGCTTTATTGTAAATATACATTACAGTGATGATCACCTGAGCCCGTTTGAGATGATGTCAGCTCGACTGCGTTGGTCTTGATTGTGTGTTGAGTATACTGTTGCTTTCATTTTCAACTAGCGAGTTGCTGAAGAACACAGCATGTATGGTGTTGCCCATCTACGCCTGGGATCCTGCCCGCATAGTGCTTAAGACTGCTTCGAAAGCAGATTTCTGCTTCACTTTCGATGGGAGCCGTCTCCGTTTCCAGTCTGTGTATGAAGCTAGACTAAACGTGTGCTGCTGAACTGCTCTACTGTCTTATCTGGCTATGGATCCGACGGCAAACAAGTATATTTGCCAAACTTTTGGAGATCTCCTTTTGTAGTGAGGAAGTCGACATGAAGCAGTAACGATGGAACGTATGGAAACAATGTCAAAGGAAGAGACTTGAGACAAGAAGAGGAAATGCTCATAGTCTTGGTCGATGAATCAAAATGACAAGCCTACGTTGGTCTACAGTTTGTAAAGTTATCAAATGTTTATTAATACTTTTATTAAAATGCTTAACAAGTGTATATTTTCTTCTGACAATGCTCTCATGTTGTGGCATTACAATCTGTTTGGTAAATGCAGTAATCTCCAAACACACACATGGCATTAGCATGTCTTTAAACCTTTAAAGAACTATTAACAGCGCCTCTATTGTATGTGAGGGTGTACGGCTCATCCACTTTATATTAATGACTTGCTGCTATTTTTGCCACTTTCTAATGTTACAGAAGTAATTATAAAATGCAAATTGCAGGCTGTGCACTGTCAAGCATGTGAAACACAACACAGAGATGCTTAGCACCACATTTTTCAACTTGACACTCTCAGCATCACGGTGAGAAAACAGCCCCATAATGTAGAAGTAGGATGAATTCAATTATAAGAGGAACCTGGAGCAATGAAACCAAATAGATGGTTGATCTACGCAGATTAGCCTGATACTGATTCGCACTGGACTGTGGGATACACAAGCTACACATTATAGTGGATCTTCATTCTTCTTAAATCAATATTTGGACGAAATAAATCAAGCTGAGGTTACTCCCACATATCGCTGTTGAAGTATGGCCTGTTTTTAAAAGTCATATCTGTCTGAGTACTGAGCCAACATTATGATCGAGGGTTCTTCCAGACCAGAACTCTACAGAAACAGTCTACACAAGTTACTTTATGAGATCATTGTGTTCTGATACATTTATAGATGCATTTCCAGAGTTTCCCCTTTAGCTAGGTAGGTTCGTGCTTTACTCCATTTTTAAGGAACAGTTTTCAGTCTTAATTCTATGACTTAATAATAGAGGTTCTATGTCCACAATACTTGCTCATGTACATATTACTGTATCCAGTTGTGGTTCTCTAGGTTACGTACACCATTAATACAACACAAAGAAGCTGGCTGGTTATTACGGAGGTTTGATTTGAGCTGTTGTCATACTGTAGTTGCTAATTTATGATGCTTGTATTAACAGGGCACCAATTGTAATCAGCTAACAGTTTGGGAATTGGAATTATTGTCCATATTGGGTGATTGTGTCGTGCACTCATTAAGTCCTGTGCCACTATGCAGACAACACACAGCAGGGTTCCCTTTATGGAGCGAAACACAAAGTAACAATGTTACACAATAGTCATGACCTTTCCCTGACCTCAACAAGCATTTCAACTGCCGATCCTTAACTATATCTTAACTGTGGTTTATTTGCCAAAACCGAAATATCTCTTGGTAGGTAGGCTATATCAGCTTCTTAAGGCCTTCAAAAAGCAATGAGTCAAATGTGATCATATTTAGTTTACATACTAAGTGAATCGGTGTGTGCAATCCAGTGACAGTGTGTCAACTACTGCGCGCTGAGTGCAGCGTGCACAACATGTGACAGTCGTGGCATTTGTGCATGAAACAAGTGTGCAATAGATGTGTTGTCTATACAAGGTTTGAAAAAAGGTGGAATGTTGTCATTTGAATGGAGAAACCTTGAGAATGTCAAATCAAATGTCAGACTGTCGGTTCTGCCTGCAAGGTGTGTGTTGGGTCCATTCATCCTGTCTGTCTGTATCTACCTGGTTCTGAATAGATGAAGAACCTCGTGCTGTTGTGGAGCAACACTGTACATGTGGGATCACAAGCTGCCGTACTCACTCATTACATTGTTCGATATTCAAAGTGGAGAAACAGGCTATGAATGTATTATATGAAGTCAAAGCCCAATAGATTGAACTTTCTGAAAAAAGAAAAAGTCACGTTGCATTCAGATGAATAAGGTGATTACCTGTTGGATCATTTCAATTATATCTGGAGGTAAAAAGTGCATTATCAATGAGAGAATTAATACATCATCTCAATAAGCATTTTGATTTGGAACACTAAGACGATCGCCTGCACCTACCGTAGAAAATATCAATAGAAGCACCAGATGGACGTTGATGTCAGAAGTCACACATATTTGCTACGTGTGTTGTTTTGTTAATCCTTAGAACTGACATACACTCAGGTAATATACCCCAGGAAATATAGCTTTACACCCCGAGAAACAATGAATAAGCATAGCTGTGGCGTCATAATGAGGGTATTAGGAGCTGGTTCAACTGTAGTACTTCTATTCTATTCTATTCTAGTAGGACAGCACTGAAGGCCCAGGTATGGAACACACGGCCCACCACTGGTTTCTGTGGGTAGAATGCTGCTGACCATAAGGCACACACCTCTGTACCAATATCAACTGAGCACAAAATCTCAAACTTTCAGAGTTGATTTAATAAGTCTCAAATTACCCCCAACAAAGTATTTTTTAATGTTCATTCTATCTTGCTATATTTGTAAGCAATCAAAGAAATTGAAATCAAAAGCCGATCCTTTCAGCCTTAAACCAAACAGCCGTCTTAGTTACTCTTCTTGAATAAAATAATACATGTTGTAACGGTATGTCAAACCTGTGCGGTTGTTCATAATCTAAATTGTGGTGGAGGAACATAATGATTCATAAATCCAGTCCACAACATTTAAATCCATGTTTCAGACCTGCTCGTTGATAAATCTTTGTTTTTCATTACTGATACATCCTTTGTATCTGCTCAGCTGCTCATTATCATCTTTTTAACTTATCTGATTTTGTATTAGCTTTCATATTCACAGAGATGTACTTGCATGAGCAGAAGCAGCGGAATAAAAGCAGCTTTAAATTCATTTTTCTTCCACAAGAGACACATGTGTGCGTGTTCATGGTCACTTGCTGTATATTATGTGCTTGTTATAGAGTTCTGTCTCAGAGGCAGTATGACTGCCAGTCATGGACACACTTTAGCAAGTAAACATTACAGTGATGGAGTAACCCTGGTAACCGTGGCCTTTACCATATCAGTTACTTCACTACAGTGCTTTCAACCCATTCATTCACTGTGCTCACATGTCAACACCATATGTGTGCATTCATGCATGCATGTGTGTGTTTACATATTTGAATGTTCTGAGTGTATTCAGTTCATAGAATGACACCACCGAGGTGTTTGGCCCGTCCAATACAGGGTCACTGCACAATCAGTAACATCAGATGTGGAAGGAAGCTGCTCCTGAACTGCATCGCTCCAGACGATGGGTTCATCTCCCTCTGCTCCCATGGAGCCTATCACTGTAAAGGACAGAGGACTCGGTGGAAGGAGCTCTGCTGTCTCTCCTCATGTAAAGTCGTGGATGATTGTTCATTCAACTCCATATGTCAAACCGAATCTGTGAGCCGAGTATAACGACGGTTACACTCGACGGTCTCACATCACCCCCGTACTCCGATCTCTCCACTGGCTTCCTGTAGCATCTCGGATACACTTCAAAATTCTCACCATCACTTACAGAGCACTTCACGGTCAGGCCCCTACTTATGTAGCTGATCTACTTCGCCCCTATTCACCCGCCCGCACTCTCAGGTCAAACTCTCTAGGTCTTCTGTCAGTCCCACGCACACGATTTAAGACCCGTGGTGACCGAGCCTTTGAGGCAGTGGCCCCGAGGCTCTGGAATGCTCTGCCTGCAACTCTGCGCCTCGCAGTTACTGTGAATACTTTTAA
Source organism: Melanostigma gelatinosum (assembly GCF_949748355.1). Taxonomy (NCBI): domain Eukaryota; kingdom Metazoa; phylum Chordata; class Actinopteri; order Perciformes; family Zoarcidae; genus Melanostigma; species Melanostigma gelatinosum. Next base: position 27,475,102 of record NC_136642.1, on the reverse strand, counting down.
AAAACACCTCAAAACCCACCTGTTTAGGCTGGCGTTTGTGTAAAAGTAAACCCATGTCCTAGACCTGCTCTTAAAATGTGTTTTACATTTTTATTTTATTTTTATTTTATTTTAATTTTATTTTAATTTTATTTTAATTTTATTTTAATTTTAATTTTATTTTTATTTTTATTTTATTTTATTTTTATTTTATTTTTATTTTATTCTTTAACATTTTTTATTCACTCTGTGTAGATGATTTATTGACCCTAGGGTCACATTGTGAAAAGCGCTATATAAATAAAATTCATTCATTCATTCATTCATTCATTCATACACTGGTTCACTACATAATATGTACAATTTGTGTATATTGGGCATGTGCCTATGTGAAAATTGAGCATTTGATTATTACTGAATTGGAATAATAGAAAACAAGCTGAGTATTAAAATATATTTTCAATTTTGGGCAATAAAAAAAAAAAGATAAATAAAAAAAATCTTTTGAAAAAAAAGTTCAAAATGATTTAGTCGACAATTTCTTCCGTTGTGTTCTCTATTGAACACCATCGCTTTCTCCACCTCTCACCATGACACATCTATGTTGTTGGGCATGTTGCCGCTCTGCTCCCTCAGTGGTGGGGCTCACCCACAGAGCTCACCCTCAGCTCTCCGTTAACAGAAGTGATAATAAAGATACTGTAGGTGTCACATGTTTCTCTCTCTGCTAGTCGTAGCAGCGATCTGAATGGAGTGCTTATGCAATCATTGGACCGGAGCACTGGCTGACTGCGCTACAGCGCTGCTCCTGCGTTAGCGTCTCTAGCAGCTGACTGCTGGGGACAATGATTCATCGCTGCTCTTCTGTCTGCTAATGGAAACACATTAAGTCATACAAAAGGTCTGAGTAAATATATCCTTCATTAAACAATGCACCACGTGACTGAAAGGAATACTGCTACAGTTATAATGCCATGTGTAAAGGACATACTAAGTTATTTACATAATTATTATCTTCACAGGACATACTTACGTTTAATACATTGTTATACAATTACAGCTGCATCAAGCCTAAAGCAGACCTGGGTTAAAATGAGTAAAGCACTTTAGATATGTTTGGCAGCTGAACAAGTCTGAATCGAGATACATATTTTGTATAAGGAGTTAATAACCAGCTCCTGTGAAGCCGTGACTTCATGTATTTAGAGTAGCCCGAAGTATTTCTCCAATGATGCAGATCATTCTCAGCAGACAGTCAGTGTCACAATGTGTGCTGGAGGCGCTGGTCAAACAACACAATCTGGTGTTATGTTGCTGCACTGACCCAAGAAGGCGATGAACTCAATGCCACAGATATGAACAGGACAATAGTTCGGTTATGAGCAGAATGGAAATGGAGGCGTGTGTTTGTGGATGTGGCTGTTGACGACATGAGTGATGCAGCAGAGCATGTGCCTGTGATCCACTGTATATTACAGCCAGCCCTCCAACCCTGTTATTAAACTGCTCTCAGTGCCCCCCCCCCCCCCCCCCCCCCATGAGTGTCAGCAAATATAAAACATTAAAAAACAGTTCAAAGTTTTAGTAGGTTTTAGATCATGTTCGATTACAAGAGAAAGAAAAGGTTTCTGGAGTTTCTCTTGAGGTCATTTGAGATGGTGGTTAAAGTCTAGCTTGGATCCATGGTGACAGCAGAATTCCTCACGTTTCTTATCTCGTTGTCGCCATTGGGCCTAAGTGAATAAATGCAAAGAAACCAACCCTTATCTTACTGCATATGATATAGCACTGTCATTATAGTGTGTTTCGGCAAATTGGCAAACAAATGATTTCTTTAAATCATATATCAGAACATGTATTTAGCACATATTTTGTTTCATTGTATTAGCTTTTATAGATTGATTTATTTGCAATGAGACTTTCACAGCAAATGTGGTTATAGAAAGTAGAAAGTCTGCTATCATTGTTGTAAATAACAAAGCAGAGGTGGAAATCTGAGGTATTTCTTACCTTTTCAAGTTGTGCATTCTGTTTGGACTTGTAGAGGAACTCTCCCACAGCCACGAACACGGAGAGGATGAGTCCGGCGGCCAAGACGATGAAGATCCCTCCAATGTTCTGCACCCCGAGGGCGCTGGCCTCCTTACTCTCCTCCTCTGGACAGCCGTTTCCTCTCCACCACTTCTCCTTCATCATGTGCAGCTTCCCTTCCTCCTGAAGCTGCAAGATGGCAATAGTGATCTTATCGCGGTACGGAGAGCCTGAAGGACCAAAATACGTGAGGTCAGCAGGAGCAACCAACACCATTAAATCAGTGTCTTTGTTTTGTCCAAGCGCAGATTTATACCCTTCTTGAATATTGACTTTGCTGGTCAGCCAAAGTTTGTTCATCTCATTTCCTTAAACCTCAGGGAGCTAAACTGCCCGCTCAACCAAACAGCTAATTAGGGCAACAAGTCAACGTGTTGCAGAGAAGATGCTGCTTCGTTGAATAGATAGAATCCTAACTCAGCTCGCCTGGTGTTTGAATTGATTTCTTTCAGTCAATCACTGTTTGACACAAAGTCGGGTTGTAGTGAAAGAGAATATTCATGATATTGTATGTCTTATTTGATGTACTCTTTAAGTCATGGTATTTAGAATACAGGTGCTGAATATATTTAAAGCTTAAATAAGTAGTCCTTTTTGACTGACTGTGTTTTAGTTGTTATCCAGAGACGCCAATCAAAGCTTGCGTCTGTACAGTAGGTGTACACTGATTGAGCATTGAGAATTGTTGCGTCAACACATACAGAATGCCTCAGAATACACCGTGTGAAGATACTTTGACTGCAGCCTGCATGATTTACTTGTTTCTTTGTTAGTGTGGTCTGGGGATGTGTGCCCCTTGTAAGGCAGAGTATTATATCCTTTTTCAATACACATGACAAACTTTAAATTGTATCTGATAGTATATTATTTCATAAATCAATCTTACTAATTGAGCAGAAGAGACAGGATTTATATATCTCCAGTGTCAGGGCCTTGTTATTCAACGATGTGGCGAAATCTCAGACAAATCTAATGGAAGACACTCACTTCCCTTCATTTACAAGACTGCCTCAAATTTATTGAAACACATTTATTTTAATCTTACCTCATTGAAGTATAAGTAATTCATTTTGGTGTTAAAAGTCAAAATATCTCATCAAAGATCAATTATATCAGGCTGTTCTCAAACAAACAGGACTGTCCCCAGGAGGCTGCTGTTCGTCATATTAACAGACTTCTTAGAGCTGGCAAATACCATGTAAATAAGTGGTATTTCACGTCATATGTCCCATATTTGCCAGCAGAGTCGGTAAGAGTAAGAGTCGGTAAGAGTGTTCCCTTTATTATATTCCTTCAAAATTCGAATGCCATGTTCACACTAAACGTGGCACAAATTTTTCGCGTGACTAGATTACATACAAAGTTAATGCACAGACCCAAATAGATGCGAGTAAATGCGAATGGCACGTGAATAATGTGAGACCGTGAAATCCGTGTGTCGCAAAAGCCTATCAGCGTTGAGATGCTCCTCCTGTCATCACTGACGTCATCATGCCGCTGTTGAATGAGGACACATATATATTGTAGCCGTCTGTGTTCACCCAGAGCTCTACGATTCCTCATATGAGTAGAGACCGGACCAGACTGTGTATAAATGTGTGTGTATAAACACATGTTACAAATAATGAAAATGACGTTATGTTGAGTGTTGATGGAGCTGCTACAATGTTAGCATAGCATAGCACCGATCGATCAGAGCTTCATTCAATTCAATTTTAAAAGTTCTTTATCTTGTCGTCTTGTGCAGAGAACTAACTAAACATGAATTCAGACTTTTTACAAATCTGTATCATTACGTAGTTATTTTGGAGTCCCTTTTGTCCGTTTATTGCAGTTAAATCACAGCAAAATCAGTTTGTTTTGTGTTCCTACAGCTGTAGTAAACAGCCGACGTGTGTCTTGCTAGACACAGTGAATACAGCTCGATAAAATACACGGAGCTCCTCCGGATGATGTTATGAACCAGACAAGAGGGCGTTTAGTTTCTTGGATATGTGGGACTTCCATAACAAGTACTAAGCTGAAATATTGGTTCATTCTTTCATGGCTGATGGAGGAAATAAACAGCTTAGTTGATAACGGCTTCCATGGAGATAAGCCACGCCTAGGCCAATAACCACAAATGGTCCCGCGACTAAGTGCTTTGCATTTGGTGTGTACGCATCTTAAAACGGGGACGCTCGCACTTAACAGGTTTTAAGATGCGTACAGAGTTTAGTGTACAGTGTCCAACAACGCACTTATCACAAACGAATATAATGATGTTGTACATCAGATTAAACAGCAGAACCTGGGCTACAGGAATATGTCAGCCATATTTACATGCTCCAAACACAACTCAAACAACAACTAAAAGAATGACCAAAATATCATATTCATATTTTGCTGGGAGTGAGCACACCCAGCACATTTCAGGATCTACCGATCGAAGCTACATGCTAACAAACCAAAATGACAGATAGCAAACAAATTCCACAGATCCATACATATCCTCAATATCTCTCTCCGTCAAACCACCACCGAGATATCAGCCAACGAACACCAGCAACACACATCGCTTTATGATCAGCAAATGCTCCTCACCTTTGACATTTTCACGAAAACAAACCATTATTCCTGCTATTTTCACACAGGTATCTGTCCACCGGGGGTCTAATCTAAGCAGGGGGAGGCTTTGACTTTCAGCGCATCGGATTTTACGCTTCACAATAGACGGCGCCTTGTTGATTCTGACTGGCGAACAGTGCTGTCAATCTTTTCCACGTGTGTATAGCTCAATTCTATTGGCTCTAACGCGTCGAAAGAGGGGTCATTCACTGAAATCGACCAATGGGCTGCTGAGATAGAGCCCTGCGGACTCACAGGGGGCTGACATCGAAAAGAAATCCAGCACACAGAGACACACAGGGCTCAGAGAGGTTTCTGGCTCTCAAAATAAAACCGAACCTGCTGTATTTGGATGTATTGAACACCATTAGTGATATACAAGTGAAATATATAGTTTGGTACATGAGAAAATTGAAATGGAACAGATGGTTCCAAAATGACCATTTTGGTGACCTCACCTGACCTCTCTGTACTAAAACCTCTCTAATGTTGTTCTGTTTCACTTCATCAAAGTCAAACCTTGCAGAGAGACTGTTCACATATTGTGCTGTGATTTGGGAGAGGTTTAGACCTGCAGCTGCATCATTCAAAAGAGATAATCATCCTGTAAGGGCTTTCCTTTTAGACAAACCTGAACATGTTTCATTTGTGCACTGATACACTGCTATTTACACATCTGAACAAATCTCACAAGTGTTCCCTTTATTATAACACCAAAATTGTTAAAATAGACCTTGTGGTTGCAGAGATATACTATTTTTAGTATGGGTATGCAATGTTTGAGTGGAGGCCTAAAAGACAGGTTTGTTTTTGGTTTGAAGTAGATACTTATATTGACAGTATGTCTCTTATGTGTGCATATGTTTTATCATTTTATCATGAGTCATGTTTTCATTCTTATTTTTCTCCTAGAGTAACTCAGTGTGTGAGGTGTGCTTTATTTGTCTCATGCTGTTCTTTTAAAGCCTCCGTCCTCCTTTCTTACCTCTGGAAAGCACCTTCTGTTCAACAAATAGCCTCCTCTGCTGTGTATCGGTGTGCTTCTCTCAAAACCCCAATATAATTCAGTGAGCATCCATTAAATTCCAGTATTTTTCATAGTACCTGTTTAAGATTGTAAAATATTAATGTTAATGTATAGTATTACCATTTCATTGTCCCCACAGGGCCAACAACACTAAATTAATAAACCTAAAACACATCTATGGGGCTCATATCTGCACTCACTCTACCTCTATAGCTGTCTAATTAAATCCAGTTGCCATGGTTAATCTGTGCTAATGTTTTCACTGTGAGCCGTTACCTTGGTTTAACCCGCCATGGCATACTGTTGCCGTCAGGCAGCAAACTACCTTTGTGGACCTTACACTGCCCCTTTAATTTTTTTTAAATAAAACAATGTCTATAATGTCACCAGATATGTCTGTGTCCAATCAAATGAGGGCCCAAAGTGGGTGTGGCCTCTTATCTTGGGGCGAAGCATTCTTTTCAGGCTGCCAAGCTGCATGGGACACAGTGCCACAAATCGGTAAGATAAATCTAACTTTTTAACCTGTTTAAATTGAAATGACTTCATAAAAAAATGTTTACATGTGCATGACTATGTCAAGAAGTATTTTTGATAGTTTAAATACTTATTGTGTACTTATTTTAGTTCTTCACTAAAATTGTGTTTTTTGGTTCGTTGCCTCAGGGCAACGCTATGCCGTAAGACTATCATTGTTCAGGCTATCATGCTGTAGTGTGGAGATGTGCCCAGCTGCATAATCATGACCATAGTCAATGTGTTTGCTTTACTAACTACTGATATTGACAGGGAATGGACACAGCAACATTTTATGGCCGAAAGGTTCAGGATCGAGCAGCTAGGACCGTTCCCTCTGACAGTGAGGACAGTGAGCTTGATGACAGTGACAACGAGGACAGTGAGCTTGAAAAGAGTTGCCAGACAGTTAGGAGATTAGGGGTCAGTCAGGGGTCAGTCAGTAGAACAATGTGTGTCATTCATTCATAATCATTCATTTTGAATATGACACATTCAAATTTGTGCTTGTCTGATGACAGTGACAGTGAGTCTGTGGATCAGGATGAGGATGAAGATATAGTAGAGGTTGAAAATCCACGCCTACCCCGGTGGCGAACACCCCACAATGCATTCTGTGCTTCAGGATATTGTAGGGCAATCAAATTGATATGCCATACAATGTGACCTAAACAAGCCCCTTAACCTCAATACCCAGGAACTGGAGCAGTTCCTGGGTATTGTGGTCTACATGTCATTGTTTGGATTACCAGGCACCCACATGTTTTGGAACAAGTCCTGCAGAGTGTCCCAGGTAGCCGATACAATGACACTCAATAGATGGGAGGCCATCAAAAAAGCCCTGCACTTCAATAGCAATGAAGAGAGGCAGGAGGCATTCTCTCTGCGCAGAGAATATATATCTATAGATACTGTTAGCAGTGTACTTCATTGTGTAATTGTATTAGCTTCAGTAGGATTAAATCATTTTTAATTGTAAACCAGTTTTGGTAGATTTATTAAGAAGCGACGCAACTGAAAACAGCAGTTAGAACATGCGCTCCGGCCTTCTCTCTGTGGGGCAGACTCAAGCCCCCACAAATTTGGCAAACCACGAAGGAACTTTCTCGCCGGGCTCGAAGCAGCGTGGGCTGGAGGACAGCGTCGGTCAACGATACCTCCGGGGGCCCAAAACAAAGGTGCGCAGAGCCGTTTAAGGAAGTCTGTCTCTGTAGTTTTTATGACAAATTAGCGGAGATGTTGCTGACCTGCGTTGCTAACTGCTAACGTTGCTTGTGCCGGCGAGGAGCGGGACCACAAAGAGAGGAGGCCTCATTCAACTGGGTAAGCTACAATTTACAGTGTGAAGTACACTTGCATGGTGAATTAAGGGTACCGATTATAAAGATGGAGAATACAGCGCTGTAAAAAAAACAAAATCATCACATTGGATTAATAAACGGTTGTTTGCTTGGCGGACTGGCGTGCATAGGCTGGGAGACGCTCTGGCTTAGTTTGTGCATTGCTGGGTCAGCAAGACAACTTGTTTAAAGGCAGTTTTTTGTAGCTTGGCGGACTGAAGACTCGTGGCCAGGAGGGGCTTTAAGCGGCAGCTTTTTGTCGGTCTGGTGCGCGTGGTTCGGGTCGAGCTCAGCTTACTGTTTAGAAGAAGCTAAGGCTAGCGGGGGTTAGCTTCCGAGACTAGGGAGTCACAGTTGATGAGACACCGGTCCTGGAAGACACTCTCGTTGAGCCTTTGACGTGTACTAAAATAGCAATCGTGTGGGTGATTCGGAGAAGTAGGATAACAGGCATTTGGTGGAGTCGGGCGGACTGGAGAAATATCTTCGGGTATGATAAAGCTAAATAGCCTGTTAAACCAGAGGATTTAAGGTTGAATAAAACAGGACAATAAGTCCAACTAGAAAATGCATTTCCTGCTGAAAATGCGTTGGAATGCTGAAAGCTGAAATGAATCTCAAAAACATTGCTGAAAATAGATATCCAATTTAAAAAAAATTGCAAAAAGCTGAATAATCCAAAAAGATTACAAATATGAAGTTATATCACTCCTCTCCTGAAAGAGCTGAACATTTTGATATTCGAACGGTTTCTGTAGCTTAAAAGAATTCCAGCAGTAGTGATATTTGTTGTAGTAGTAGTAGAAGTATTATTTGCAGTATAAGTAAGAGTAGCATTTGAATAAGTACTAGTTGTAGCAGTAGTGATATTTGTAGTAGCAGTAGTAGTAGAAGTTGTCGTCGAAGTATTTGTAATTAGAAGAAGTAGTAGAAGTAGTAGTATCAGCAGTCGTACTAATAGCTGTAGTAGTATTAGTACTGGTTATTAGTACTGGTAGTAGCAGGAATAGCAGTATTAGCAGTTGTGGTATCAGTAATAATAGTAGTGGTAGTAATAGCAGTAGTGGTAGTAATAATATTTATGGTAGCAGTAATAGCAGTAGCAGTAATAGTAGCAACAGCAAAGGTTGTAGTAGTAGTGGTAATACTAGAAATGTTAGCAGTAGTAGTAGTTGTCGCAGTATTAGTAAGAGCATTCATTATTTCAACAAAAAAGCCTAATTTTGAGCGAAACGTTTAAATCGTTTATCCATGAGGCTTTTACTTTGAAAGGGTGGGACTAGGTGGGGGGGGAGGGGGAGAGGAGACATAATCATCATGTTTGACACATAAACAGAGGTTATTAAATGACAGGCTTCATCACAAGCAGTTCAGTTAGAATTCACTCCCTGGGGCTTTTATTTTGAAATGGGGTGTGGGGTGTGTGTGTGGGAGGGGGGTGGAGGAGGGGGGAAAGACCTCTAAAGATCCCTAAGACCTGAATGACTGTATGAGAGACACAGAGAGAGAGGGAGAGGAGTGAATGTGCGCGTGTGTCTGTGAGTCTGTGTTTATCAACATCACTAATTGGCTCAATCGCGAACACCTGTGTGCCTGAAGCCATTTGAAAATATTCTCCATAGAGATCCCATTGAAAAAATAAAAAGCTTAATAATTCAAAAAGTTTAAAGGTTAGAAATATAAAAAGTCATAGCACACCTCTGGTGAAAGAGCTGAACATTTTAATAGTTGAACGGTTTCTGTAGCTTAAAAAATGGAGGAGAAGAGGGGCACGGAAGAAATAGAAGAAGTTGAATAAAGATTCGAAGAACAATAGTTGGAATGCTTAACAGCATTCCAACAATAAAGAAACAGGATAACAATAGTTGGAATGCTTAACAGCATTCCAACAATAATACGTGTGTCTAGTCTGCGTTCTAGCAGTGTTGAAATATGTTTAAATGGTGAATAACATTGCATGACCTGTTGACGCTGTGTGGGAGCTAACGTTGGCTAAGCGCTAGCTCTGGACTTTATTGTACTGTGAATGTAAAATAAAGGTGCTTATAAAGAAAACAACCGGTGTATATTCAGAAGGGGACAGAGCACGTACGAGTGGAAATAAAGTGGGAGTTTGTGGGGTAACGTGTGAGTAGTCTTTTGTTACAAAGTTACTCTTCAAAGTTAGCATAGCCGTTAGCATACCCGTTAGCATAGCTGTTAGCCACACGCTAAAAACAACAGGAAGTTGGGTTGTGTAGAAAAGCGTAGAAGAAGAAAACGCCAGAAAGTAACTCAACCACCTAGCGGCCAGGAGGAGTAACTCCTAGAGAATTGCAAACCTAGTGTTTCGAATCTGTAATTACATTAGTACTAAAACAGTCTGACATCTGGTGGCTTAGAGAGGCAATCATAGCATAGTTTTTTTTTATAATATTAAAAGAGGTACGCCACCCAGTGGATTGATAGATAAATTACAATAATAGAGTTTTTTTTAGAGATACACTTCTAATATTCATTGTCTTTGAGTTTATGATCTTTGAGCCTACATTCTGACTAGTTTTAATTAAGCATTTTAACTTTAGTTGTTGACTTTGGTTTTAATTCTGATGAACCGTTTAAATTTCCATTGTAATTGTAGTTCAACAATTTGACTTGCATTGGTAATTCTGATTGAATATTTTTGAATACAGGTATTGATTCATTTTGAATTAAATTTTGAATTCAATTTGATTTTGTTTTAAGTTTTGAATTGGATTTTGATTTAAATTCAGATTTAGATGTTGAGTTTGATTTAAGAGTTCTAATTTCAATTGTGGTTCAAGATTTCTTAACATATCCAGTTTTGACAAATTTTGGTACATTTGTGTATTTTACATAGTTCCTAAAACTCAATTTTGATGCGGACAGTGCTGAAATAGTTGAGATCGTTGAACTCTCCTAGACTACAGAAGTATTCTGACGTTTACTGCAGAACTGTGGGCAGTTGTTTGTTTTTAATCAAGGTGCGTGGTCGAGTGGATCCAGATCTGGGAAGTGGAGCAGTGGATCCCAGTTTTGGAGTCAACGACCGCACACAATACAACACAGAGGGTGAGTTGACTTTGACTTCATTAGATAACAAGCGTGTACATTTAACACACACATTAGAAACTAGACAAACACCACGCACACCCACATAACACATGAGATTGAAGGATTTAGAAAGTTACAGCAAGTTAACTATTATGGTAAAATGTTTAGAATGTCACATGCAGGCTGATTCACTTCACTGCACAGCATATTTAGAGCATTTATTCGACAAAATATACTGCTGCTGTCTCTGTTTCTCTGTTCCCCCACAATCTGAGTTGTCAAGGGGGGAGATTCCACACTCGGACTCACTTCACTGGCTACAGGAACAACGCGGTTCCTGGTAATCTGTACAAGGGGATTCAATTATTACAAAATGATGTATGGATGCACCTAGATGATTGCCACGTGATCTCTTACAGCCGAGATATCGTGGCAAAGGGGGATATGTAGTGTGTACATTTTTTTTGTAGAGATAGATCCACATTTAGAACAGTTTTTAGTATGGGTGCTACTTACATTTTTTTTGAGATTTAATAACGTCATGATAAACCACAACTTTTGAATTGAAATACAGCTAAATCCAAGTCTTCTAAGTCAGTGCAGGACCAATATGGAAGACCTGTGGGTAGAAGCGATACCCTGCCAAAATGAAGATGGTGCAACAGTGGTAAAGTGGCTCAGAAATGAACTTGTTCCGAGATATGGTCTCCCGAGAGTTATACATTCAGACAATGGCTCTCATTTTGCTAATGTACATTTAGCAGCGGTAGAAAAGTGTCGAGGAATCCAACATAGGTTTGGATCAGTTTATCATCCAGTATCTCAGGGAATAGTGGAGAGAGCTAATCAAACTTTAAAAAGAAAAATTGCTAAAATCTGTCACACCACATCTATCAAATGGCCAGACGCCTTGCTTTTGGCACTAATGTCCATGAGAATCACAGAACACAACAGCACACACTTAACACCACATGAGATACTCACAGGCAGGCCAATGTCTGGCCCACCAAGGACCGTCATGGTCCTAGCCTAGACTTGTTAACCCTAGAAATTGAAGAATATACAAGAGCGCTAACTAACATGAGTCGAGTTTTGTTTTCTCAGATGACAAACGCAGAAGCAGCAGTTGACGGAAGGAAGCAGGCTCCTGTTGTGTCACCAGGCAGTTTGGTGTGGATAAAAGTCCACAAGCGTAAGTGGAGTGAACCAAGGTGGACAGGTCCATGGGAGGTAGTATTGGCAACCTCACATGCAGTAAAGGTAAAAGGTAAAACTGGAGCTACTTGGCACCACCTCACTCACTGTGCAGCAGCTAAGGTAACGAGTAAAACACTCGCAGAGACAGGATTGAACATCAAACAGGCAAAATTTGAAGCTGAGGATACCCCAAAAGAGGGGTTAGACAGTACTGAAAATTATGTTTCCCCCACAGTTTAAGCGATGGCTTCCATTTGGAGATTCTAGGTTCAGTGGGTTATGGAAGTCTGTAATTATTTTCTTCCTGATTTCAGTAGTTTCCCTCTTAGTATGGGGAATTAAACACAGACATAAACCAGAACATATGCATGACTACATCGAGATTCGAAATTTAGCCTCTGTAACTAATCAAACCAATCCCCGACCACGTAGAGATGTTTCCCTGACGACACTCACCTATGAAAATGTTACTCTCACTCTTACGTTCAAAGAAGGTACAACATCAACGGTGCAGATCGACTTCTGCGAAGTAGTTTCCTGTCCCAAGTATGAACACACCTACAGTTGGATGACCAAAACTTTGTGCATCATTACTGACCAGTGTGGACCCGCTACAAATAAGTATGGTAAGCTGTTATCATATTATGAGTGTGATTGTGAAGAATGGGAATGGGCAACTTTGAACACAGGCGGCGAGGGTTTAGGAAAAGACCCCAACCCAGGCCTTAAAGACCGACTAAAGATGTTAAATGCCCCATCTTCTTATCACATGTGTAGAAAGGGAGTGGGTAGTTGTAATCCTTTAAGACTTACCTTAACGAACCCAAAATTGACTGACAGTGGACTTTACGTAGTACAGGGAAAGGCAACTGTAGATAGCCCTGCCCCACAAGGGCTCCTTAGAATTATTGTTAACCCTGTCAAAAAGAGCATGGATGATCAGGTTCGACATACGACTGACTTGGGGAGTGATGTAACGGGTGTGGAAACGGGGATGGCGGATGGGAATTTATGGCTCCGGTGGGTACAATATACGGCTTCAAGCCAGAAAAGTACAGATTGTATTGTGTGTTCAGGACCTACACCCCTAGCAACACCTGTTCCTTCAAGATTTCGACCCCTAACCCCTGAATTTTGTTGTATTTTAACTCTGTTCACTGATGAAGCTTTGCCCCTTCATCACACTTGTCAGGGGCTACATTGGGATTACCCACCTGTAGAATATACTACCCCACCTCTGTTCAAGATTTCAGAGGGTCCATTTGATTGTATAGTCTCAGATACAGCTAAGGGGCCCAATGTAGGCAGTATTATTGAAGCAAATTGTAGCAACATTCACAATGCCAATGACTATCTAGATAACAGCGTGTTAAGACAGACAGCACCCAGAGCTGATTTATGGTGGTGGTGTGGAGAGAAAACCATATATCCAATCCTGCCTTGGGATTGGACAGGTAGATGTGCATTGGTGGAACTTATATTGCCATTCTATATGTTGCCTGTCAATGAAGCAACTTATAAGGAACAAATTTCTCCACGCACACATGTTAACAGAAGACCCAAAAGAGATGCCGATAGCCCGACGGGAGCTTTTGATGACCAAGTGTACATAGATGTCATAGGGGTGCCAACGGGTGCCTCATGAATTTAAAGCGAGAGATCCAATGGCTGCCGGTTTTGAATCACCATTTTATTGGTGGGTAGCAATTAATAAAAATGTCGATTGGATCAACTACATTTACTATAACCAACAGCGTTTTGTAAACTTCACCAGGGACAAAGGGTAAAATTCAAAATTCCAGAAAACTGGTGAATGAGGCAAGTCCTTTAAATCACTCAAACAAACTACTTCAGAACTAATTTGTTCCCACGAGTGGTTCTTGCTAAGGCCCAATGTGTGTCCCGAAGCCTGAGGCCATGTCCACACTACTACGGTTCCATTTGAAAACGCATATCTTTTGCTACGTTTACACTGAGCGTCCGCACTACGCCGGAGTTTCAGAGCACCGAAAACAAATACGTTTGGAAACACTACCGAGGACGGATAAGTCTGAAAGCTCCGGGGTTACCTTATAGTGTGGATGCTCGTAAACGCATACATTTGGAAACGATGACCCCCACACCCGCGTTCGCTGCTTGATTGGTTCTGTGGAGAATTTCAGTATTAAACACATAAGTACGATTAAATAACCCCCCTAGTGATGAGTAGAAGTGTCACAATAATAATATGTTAGTCACAATATGTTTACAATATTCTTACTTCTAGAAGATATTATGTGGTACAGTATATTAACTAATTGAATGTATTAAATCATAAAAGTATAGTCACGAAAGGTATTAAAACACTAAGAATAGTTTGAGGGTCAGACAGTGAGTCTGAATGGGACATGCAGCAAATGGAGGATTTGGTCAGTGGGGACAAGCTGACCAGAGGTGGAGTCAAGACAGATGTTTTGCGAGGAGAGAAGATGTTTCGCTGAAAGATCGATAATGGGAGGGGACAGAAGTCAAATGGAGCCAATCACTAATCACCACGGAGGGTCATTCAGATGTTTTACGACTGTTTCGGACATTTCCAACTGTCGGGGCATATAAGAGACTGTTCTGGAGCGAATTCCTCAGACCACATCCGCTCTCGTTTTTCAGTACCTGAATTCAGACCTGTGAGTGAGATGCGTGCGTGTGGTCTCTGTTCTCGAGAACATTACTATTGATAGTTAATTCCGTTTGTAAGTGAACTTTGTGTAGTACATTAAATATTGTTTAATTTTGAAACCGGATCCAGTTCCGTTTTTCTGATGCGCGTGTGCAGTAGGAAGCTTGAAGCGGAAATCTCCCTGCAGCCTGCCGAAGCCTCGCATCCTTCTGTTTTAAACCCTAACAGTTCTTTGCAGTCACAACGTGTCCGTCCCTGATTCGTCACGCTCCTTTCACGTGACCCTTACCCAGATCACAAACAACAGTCTTGATTACCGATCGACTAGCAGGTTAATTCAACATGGACAACTGATTACAAGCGTTGCTGACCTTGTTGTCTTTACTAGCAGCTGTTGTTCAGTTAAAGTCTGCAGTTCTGCAAAGGAAGCAGCTGTTAATGGAGCGATTAGCGAGCGGCGTTATCAGACCTACGGAGCGGCCGTCTGAAGTCACTGAGAGCAAGACCCACAGCGTTGTAACTTATTCTGAAAAATGAAGCTTCTAAAACTTCCACGAAATGTGTTTGAGTTTATAGGGGAAGATTTTAGAGGAAGTCTCAAGCACAACCTTTCATTATTATAGACTACTATATTACTCTGTCATATTTTTTTAACTGAGCAACCAATCTACTTCCTGTTTTCACCGGCACCCACCCGCATGCCCAGTGTACGTGAAGTCACGTGATATTCACTTTCAGGCGTGTTAGTCTGGACGGAGATCGTTTTTGTTTTGAATCGAAAACGTATTAGTGTGGATGTAGCCTTTGAGTCTCTAATTTCTTGATAACATTTAAATAATTTATTCTCAACATTTATTATTTATCTATTTTATCCATTATTTCAGAGGCCATTACACCAAATAACATGAATAAGATCAAATTCGGACCTTTTTATATTATATCCTATATGTTTTGATAATTTGCAACTATTACTCCATAAATTTTGTTTTGCACCATATTGTTGTTTAGATAACAAAGTGCCAAACAACCCAAAATAAAACTGAAAATTTGTGTCTGATTGAATTTTGTGAATATTTCACCAACTGCCCTGGGACTGTGTTTCATCAGAACCAACTGAGTGTGTCACGCATCAGTCTAATGGGCTCATCATCACATCCATTAAGATTTAAGATAAAGGCTCAATCTTCTTCAGATTGTAACTACCATCACAACCATGTCTCATCTTCATCGGGGGTGTTCGTAGGACTCCTGGTGTGACTATACCCATTAAAAGTATGTGGTCTAATAGCTACAGACTATTATGTCTTTCCGTTTTTGCTTTTGTTTTTATCCGTTTCTCATCTGTCACATGACGTGGTGCACTGAATACGTTTTGAAATGGTGGGAATTGAAATGAAGGGTACTCCAGAGAATTGATGTCTATGCTGAATCCTCAGTCTGTCTAATGTGCTTTCCCTCTCTATCACACACATCCTGGAGTGTGACCGGGTGGTGGTGAAAGCGGCGGATTGAGGTGGAGTAAGTCGCCGCAGGTCACAGCGTTGATGGAGATCTTCTATCTCACAGAAATGTATTCAGGAACCTTCCTGTTTATGAGGCGGAGCTGAACAGCCCGGTGGCTAGCGGCAGAGACGACTGGAAGGACAGCAGCCTGCTGACAAGCAGCGCAGACGCTTCCCCCAAACCCTGTTTGATTAATGCAGCCTAATAAAGCTAAATGAAGATTGATACGCATCAGGGAGAGAGACAAAGAGGAAAGAAGGATGATGAATAATGCAGAGTCTCCTGAGACTTCAGTCAGGGCAGAGGAGGAGGCGATGGCTACACAAGCTGCCAGCACAAAATTGGAAAATACAACATGTGATGGTAGTGCAGGCAGTGACTGCATTCAATGATTTATTCAAAATACACATAAACACGTATTGTTTATGTGTAAAAATAAACACAAACACAGCAAATGATCAGAAGAAAAGAACTAATGTTGGTAAAGGACATTTTAAACAGTGTCCCCAGCTTTAGGTCCAATCTTTCTCCACTACATCCGGTACAGTAAAGACTGCCACAAACACAAGCTTAAAGAGAGGAAAAGAAGACGACTAATGTTGGCCTCACACTCTGAGACAGTGGAGGGCAGACGTTCCCCTGCCTGGATCCCAGCAGATCCCTTGCTGTTGCTAGCACAGATGCGAGTCGTTGAAATGGCCGTGATGATGAAAGGGGAATATTCTTGTTTCTTAACCGTTTTGTTTGTGTTCAGTATCAATAGGGATGATACCACTTTCCCATCTCCGCACGACAACATGACGGTATGGATCCACACCCCATTCTCCTCTGATATGAATCTGGATTTTCAAAAATGTAAAATATGATGCAGAAATTGTCGAGTGAATAAAAAAAACATAGGATAGATAGATGCTGATTAGCCATCATCACAGTTCTTACAGATTCGCATTCTGTTGCATTTGTGTCATTTTGATATTTTGTACACAGACTATTTAACTCCTAAGTTTCCGAAGATATCCAATATATGAAGCATTTTTTGGGTAAAATCTGTATATAATGATATACAAGACATGTGAAATATTTCCAATTGCTGAAATGGTTCCGGCAAAGCAAACTTGGGCCTTGTTCAGTCGGCCAGCTCAAATTCATTTGTTGGCCCGTCCAGGTTGTACCCAGATTTATTTAAAAAATCTGGATTCCCAAAAAAACTGAACTGTGATTTTGACGAGTCGGATCCGAACAACATATGGATTTTTTTTAAAATGTGATTCCAATCGGATTTCTGCTGATGTCTGGACGCTCAAATCAGATATGTGTGAAAGTGTTGAACAGAGGAGACCAACAGTCCAAATAAAATGCCTGCTGGCACTTTTACTTTCACTTTCTGCTGCTTGTACCAACCTCCTCGTCACTGTTTTTGTCTGGTGCGACTGGAGTTCTGCACTGGGACTTGAGAGCATGATTATTTTGAGGGCGAATGCTTCCTATTTAGAACACCATGTCACCAGAGTAGCAACATAATGACTGACCCCTATGTTGTTACCACAGAAACCCATGCAAATAGGATGGTGATGTCTGGCCACACAAATTTGATCACTTGCAAACAGTACGTACAATCTGTCTAAAATATCTGATTAAAGAAACAAATCAGATTGGCGTGCAGTCAATGTAGCTATGGAGTCTCTGGATTTGAAAATGTCACTCAAAACGGTTAATGCTCTGCATTTCCACAATGGTTTTATCCAAAGTGATTTACAATTTGCCCCTAATTGACCCTTTCACACTACTACCAGTTCAGTTACCTTGCACAGCAGTTGGATTCAAATGATATAACAAGATCATAGGTGAATGAAGGGATCACATATCACATGGAAATGTTGGGAATTAAAAGGAGCGTGTTTGGGTTATCAGCATTTAAGAAACTGAATTCTTGACATCAATAGAATTATTAATGTATGTAACAATCATTAATGATTATTAATAACAACGGGGCACCACCCTGCGAACAGGGACCAATAACCAAATGATAAAACTAAGTCTCATAATTAGTGGTCACTCATGTCAATAGTCGGGTACGACTACACATTCGAAGTGACAGTGAAGGGTTAAGTTCGTACACACGGCTACTACATACAGTTTTCATTACACACATATGCACAAGTAATCACAGACGACTGCTCCTTAAAGTATAACAGAGTTTATTAAATCAAAATAATAAACGATCAGATCAATTAATACTGCAACCAACAAACGCTATCACACAATTTTATGTCTACTATCTAAAGTCGAATGAATAGAATAGAGGAGGATGTATGTAAGTATATATGTGTGTGTGTGTGTGTGTAACCTTAAAACTACAGCTGAAAACTACAAACCAAGATGGCGGAGTCGAATGACTTTGACAAAATGGCAGAGGGGGCGGCTGTATGTAATCACGTGTGTGAAAAGGGAGGGGCCTTAAGAACTACAGCTAAAAACTACAAACCAAGATGGCAGAGTCGAGTGACCTAGACACAATGGTGGGGCAGATAGCTGGGTGTAATCACGTGTGTCGGCGCATCACGTGTGTTGGGACAATAGGCGGGAGGTTCACCCACAATCAGCCGGTGCTCTATGTGTATGTAAGTTACGGAAAACAAGAGAAATAAAAAGAGGCAGGGAGAGGAATCAAAGCTTCTGTGTGCTGTCCGCGTTGTAGTGAGAATGAGGATCGCTGATCGTATCTTACACAAGTGTGCCGTATGTCGTTCTGAACTGACGACAGCTTATGCACGATAGCCGCGATTCTCCACTTTACTCACAGAGTCGATTTAATGAAGAGAGAATAAAACAGAATGAAATGAAATAAATCAAAATAATCCCCAAACAAAACTACCTTTATCACTGCGGTGAGATGAGCGTATTGTTTCCTTATCACCCCTTTAGAGTGATAATACACAAACTCTTCATTCACTAGCAGCAACGGATCTAATGCAGACAGTTACAGCAGTTAAGTACCCAATACAGCGGAGCTTGTGGTCCGCGCTGATTACGCAATACCTTGATATCACGCGACAGTAACTTAACACAACAAAATACGGGAATATCAACACATAAATGAATAACCTGAATTAAACTTAGGTTAAATTAAGCTAAGCTACGCCCAGACACCGTGAACTCTTACTTTGAGATGCTTCGTAGCAAGGGAAGAGTGTTCGAGGAAGAATTGTCCTTTTTCCTCGAGAAGAGTGGGGGGCTGCTTTTCAGCACGGCTGGTAAGCGGGTGCTGATTCGGTCCTCCTCGCTGCAGAGAGGGGGCCTGTGGTTTCAACGTCGGTTGAGGCACGTGTCGGTCAGTACCTCCCGGTAATTATCGGTGAAGAAAGAGGTTTAGTCGTCCTTTTACCGTTGGTGTGTATACGAAAGGCAGGGAACGGATCACGGAAGTGATTCGTCCTAGTGGGCAAAGGCCTTAGCGGGCAAAGGCCTCAGAATGGAACATGGTCTGTTTCGTCCAGCGAAATGGCACGTGCGCGCTGAGATGAGGGTGGATGAGGCCGATCGGTCCTCGTGAATCTTCTTAGAGACCGGACGAGGTCCGGAGCGAAGAGACCGATTTTCGCTGCGTTAGCGCTTATAAACGGGTCGGCACAAACAGCGGGGAGCGCTTGCTTGGCCAATGAAGAGTCAGCATCAGCTGGTGGCCGGAGCTGGAGGGGTGGTCATCTTGGGTTGACCACGGATCTGACCCCAGGTCAGCTTTTGTGAGCAAGGAGAACATGTGAGGAGCTCAGCCAGCCAGGAGGTGGTGCCAGACCCCAACAGAAATGTATCTTGTCAATCTTCAAGTAATGCTTTTGTGTCCTGTATAAGCCAGAGCAAGGACCAATCAGCTTCCTGTGAGCAGCTACATGCAAATATGGGCGTGGCTTAGGTGTGTGTGAGGCAACACCCTACGTTACATTCCATTTACAGTCACCTTATCCAAAGCGACTTACAATTCAGATTCTATCACACCGTAGGCACAGCTACGGGAGCAATTTTTGGGGTTAAGTGTCTTGCTCAAGGACACATTGACATGCGACTAGCAGAGCCGGGATCGAACCGTCGATCCTCTGATTGAAGGACGGCCCTGCTCTCCACGTAGCCACAGTCACCCTCTATGTACCAGGCGACTGTTTGTTCTAAACAACAATGGCGTCTCCCGAAGAGGAGAGTGCGCTTACCACTGAAGCATTATTTATATCAGAACTGGGAAGTATTTCTTTATTGAGAGAAAAGCAAAGACCGATAGTGAAGGCTTTTCTCCATGAAGATGTTTTTGCTCTCTCCTGACTGGCTTAGATAAGAGTTTGATTGACAGATGGTACATCCAATTACCTGCCAAGTATTTCTTTAAGGGGCCTGCCCTTTTTCAAACTAGTTTCCGTTGACGGCTTCTCAGATACTTCCATGAACCATGTGGCCAAGGACACAGTAATTAACCATCTCTAGTGAGCCACAGCCTCAGGCACGTAAACTTTCTTTCCAAATATGAGTTCAGGGCTCTTGAAAAGGAGAGCTTTTGTGGATCTAAAAAATTGATTTAATTTTCTTCAACAAAACCAAAAAAAAGGAAATAACTACTTAAGAATAACTAGTGCACTTCTCCTGACACACACAGGGCCCATCGTTGTTCTACAACAGCCCTTCATATATTTAAATATTGTCCTGAGAATCAACATAAGTTGCCAGTAGAGTTTTTCGTGCAGTAAACGCACCATTAGAATGAGCTATGACTAACAGCTGGGGGATGAACTAAGTCTGTCCATTACAGAACTGAGGGAGCTGCCATGGGGCTGATCGCTGAGTGCTGTGACTCTATCACGGCCCAAGTTCTCATGCAGGCCGACACCTACTCTCTGTTCAAGTCAATGAGATATATCCTAAATGGTCCGGCTACATGGGAATACAGGCTGCATATGGTAAAGGGTACTAAAAGGGTAGGATTAGCAATTTAAATACCTTGTTCTGACTGCATGTGAATGGGCCACCAGGGAGTAATGATGCGAACACCCCTCCTTTCTTCGGTACGGACAATCTGTGTGGTGCACAAGCTGCCACAGGCGAGCACTCACTTCCCCTTCATCCCACTCACCCTCTTAAGCCTCCATTCTTTCTTCCAGTGGCACACACACAATGTGTAGAATATGAATAGATGCATACAGTCATCTAGGCATGCATGCAGACACACAAAAGCAAACAGGTAAATGCACACACACACACACACAAACTGTAGCGAACCTTCAAAAGGAGCACATCAGTCAAGAAATGCAATCACCCAAAGCAAATATAGCCGACCTCCACTGTTTTCAAACACAGCAAAGCAGTCACTCCAATGAGCTTGTGTGGCTAACCAGCAGAGCATTCACAAACAGCAGCACCGAGCTCGCCAACGCTCACAGTCACAGAGCACATGTCCCTGATGTGTCAGGACAGACACTGGATATCATCTATTCTCCACAGAGAGATTTCTGAAGGCGCATGCTGATAATGTGTTTGTTGCCGATTGTAGAAAATTTCGATAAATGTGACAATTTTAGAGTGTATGAATGCCTGATGATACTCGCTTCTTCCTCTGTACCATAGAGCTCCATTAAAAACACATTTATGAGCCACACTGTTGCACTGGTGACATGTTCCTTCATCACATACACTGTCCTGCTGCCACAAATATGCACTACAGAGCACCAAATGTGGATTAATCCGCTGCTGTAAATAGTCCCCAACAAAAGCACTACTGTCCCCTTCCTAGTCCTGTGAGTTTTCATAGTCTGCTTCCTGTTTTATTTTTATAAATTCAATTCCTTATCTGTCATGTCTGGTTGTACTTCCTGCCTTTGTGTGTTTTCCCACCGCTTTGATCGTCTGCCCCGCCCTTATGAGTTTCACCTGCTCCTCGTTATTGCCCTCCTTTCCTTGTGTATCTAGTCTCTGTGCTCCTCGAGTCTTTTGTCAGTTTGTCTTTGTTGCCGCATGGAGTTTTGTTTGCCTGTGATCTGCCAGCTGTACCTGCCTGCCTTTTGGGAACCTTTGAGACTTATTGTTTAATTAAAATAATCTTTATTTAATCTGCCTGACTATGACTCTGCATTTGGGTCATCTCTGCTTGTGCGTGCCTCCCTTGGTGCCTCCATGGTCCAAAGAAACATAGCAAAAGTGTGCTCCAGGGTACCCTTCCAGTGGAGGAAACAAGATGCAGTGCCCCACATGCTAGATGCGCTGATGCCCACCTCATGCAGCTTGGTTCACACCTGCCCCTCAGAAAGCCTGAGTTTGCCACTGATCTCAAATGGTTTCAGGGACTAACTTCTTTAGATCATTTCACAGCAATTCTAAAGAAATTCAAGAGCATTTGCAAAGACACTTTCACTGCAGGTGTTACAGACTGTATCAGCAATTCTGTATCAAATGACTGCTTTATATTGGTAACAAGATAACTTTAGCATCACCTTGTTTCCTATAGTATGTTTCTAATGTGTTCCACGTGGTTATGAAATAAACACAAAGCATCCGTCATAACAATTCTTACATGTAGCCAGTGCTCTCAAGCTCTAGATTCATTAGTGTGCATTCATTGAGAGCGTGTTGCTCAAAGCAAGAGTCACAAACACTGCAGGAACTACTTTATGAATGAACATGATTTAATGGCAGCCTTTTGCATGAGGTCATCATGTGAAGTTGTCTGCCAGTAATAATTCTGCAGGTACTTAACCAGAGTGTTTCTTTTCCCTGCATTCACAACAGGATTATGACAATCTGCTGCTGAGCCCCATAATCAAATGTCGCACCTCCAGACACACAGTGTAATGTGCCGCCCTCCCTATTCATCCCTCTATTCATGTAACACTGTTCCTCTGCCTGCTGGAGATAGCCCCAGGATTCCTCCACATGGGTTACCCTCAGGAATATATCGCACCAGAATACAGTTTACACAGCTTTGAATGTGCAATAGAGTTTTCAACATTTTATAGAAATATGAATGGCATTACAGTCATCATAGACACCGGGGTAGGATCGTTTTCTTTCTTCTGATCTGATTACATTATTATAGATTACACAGCTGAGGAGGGAACAGTGTCCAGGGTTGTGGTTAAATAAGAAAACACTTTAAAGGAAACAAACTCCCAAACTTCTCGGGATGATTGTGAAACTAAATCCAACTGAAGACATTGAGAGCCTCCAAACCTTTACCTGTCACTGTGATGTCAAAGTACTACCTGTTTCTAAACCTTTGGTAGAACAGGCTCATTGGTAACACTTTATTTTACGGGTCTTCAAATAGTTTCATAACAATTTTCTGAAGTTTTCTGAAAGGCTTGTAATTTGGTGGTAGGGAAAATAGAGTTAGCGATCATATTTTTATGTTTTTACCTCCACCAAGGAAGTAGTGTGGTTGTTTGTTAGCAAGATTCACTGCCAAAAAAATCATATCTGCACCTTACTTTGAGCTGTTTTCATGTAGACAACGGCATAATTCCCCATTTCCCGGATAAAAACACTGTTGCTACGTATATCCTGTGTGTTTTCTGAGCGGTTTCCTGAAGAAGGGGGGTCAACCAAGCTTGTGGGACCCGGGGGGAAGAGATTTGACTTTTGGCGAATGGAATTTTACACTCGGCGAGGAGCAGTGCGTTTTTGATTTTTACTGGCTAACGATTCTGTCAATCAACACCAGGCTACTCCTACTGAATTCATGAGACTCTGACGCGTCGAACGAGGTGTCATTGTCTGAAATTGACCAATCATAGGCTGAGATAGCCTCACATAGACACAGGCAAACTGCAGTCATACAAGAATGGATCCATGGTTCACAGGCTCAGAGAGGCCTCAGGCTCTCAAAATGATGCCAAACTGCTGTATTTGGATAGATTGAACACTATTAGTGATAAAACAAGTGAAATATATAGTTATATAGTATATAAAATTACAATGGAACAGCTGGAACATGTGACTATTTGCTAGTCCCTGCCTGACCTCTCTGTACTAAAACCTCTCTAACATTGTCCTGCTTCACTTTATCAAAGTCAAAGACTGCTGACATGTGCTATGATTTGGGATTTTCAAAGAAATAATAACAATAAAAGTGCTTTTTTTTCAGGCGAACCTGAAACTTTTCAATTTGAGCTGTGTGCCATCTTCATTTACTCCTTCTGGCTACTAGAGCCCCCCAATTGGGGGCTCTCGGGCTCAGGCCACCTGACAATATTGTTCGGAAAATGCCCTTATTGTTCGCCAGTATTGTGGATTTCTACAGTTGTTTTTCCGGATTAAACAGCAACGTATGGGCAACACTATCATCTAAGTCACTTCTTACGCACTCCAAACACAACTATAGACTACTAATATAAGCATCTAGAAAACGTGTCATAACAGCATGAAATCCTGGGCAGAAATCGCTGTTATATGTACGGCAAATCATGATTTGTACCCTGATGCTAGCAGCTACCGAGCTAACCAATGCATCGAATAGCACTAGCACCCGTGGCGGAACGCATAAATACCGTTTGTTTTTCTCTCCGTGGAAGCAGTACAAAGCTGTGAGTGGAGGACGGTAAGATGGCACTGCCCTTCGCCGTAAAAAATCGTGGGTTATTGGTCCCGTTTTTATGAAAAATGAGTACATAACGTCGCAGATTATCCGTTTCAAAGCTAGAATCATTGATGCCAACTGCATCCGGTTTAAAAATGAAAGCTGTTTCCAGAATAAGAGCGGTCAATCCACCATGGGCGAGCGGTCAGACTTCCTGCGAGCGGAGCCATGCTGAGACTCTGACGCGTCGAAGGCGGGCTCATTGAATGAAATCGGACAATGATAGGCTTAGGTACCCTCACATACACACACATGAACTGAGA
The DNA here is from genome assembly GCF_949748355.1 of Melanostigma gelatinosum. Lineage (NCBI taxonomy): Eukaryota > Metazoa > Chordata > Actinopteri > Perciformes > Zoarcidae > Melanostigma > Melanostigma gelatinosum. The sequence continues at coordinate 27,450,258 of NC_136642.1, read as the reverse complement.
AAATCCTATGGATAAGACCCAGAGACAGGCTCTGATGATGTAAGGAATCTCAAAATGATTCCTAAGTATTTGGATGTATTGAATAATATGAGTGATAAAAAAAGTGAAATATATAGTTATATAGTATGTCAAATTTGAATAGAGCATGAGAAAGAAATGAGAATTCGGCTTGAAATTCTGTACTCAGACCTCCTATTATGCTGGCCTGCTTCACTCAATCTAAGTAAAATTAGCTTAGAGAGACCACAAACCTGTTGTGCTATGACCCAGGAGTATTTGTAGGGTTCATTAGGCATTATTAAAAAAAAAAGTTCAATGAAAGTGCTTCATTTTCAGGCGAACCTGAAACTTTTCAATTTGAGCTGTGTGCCATCTTCATTCACCATTAACCAGTAACATATACACAATATTTACACAATTGAACACATCTCACAAGTGTTACCTGTATTAGACCATCAAAATTATTAAAATAGACCTTGTAGTTAGAGCTATGGACTCTCTTGAGTATGGGTATGCAATTTTCGAGCAGAGGCCTACAAATAGGGCTGGTAGTTAAAAGGCCAGTAACATTATACACATCTGAACAAATCTCACAAGTACTACCTTTACTATAACATCACAATTATTCAAATAGACCTTGTAGTTCGAGAAATACACTCTTTTTAGTATGGGTATGCAATTTTTGAGCGGAGGCCTAAAAATAGGGCTAGAGTTTAAGACACTGGTGAAACTTGGCTCCCATGACGGCTGTGAAGGATTTAAAGGAAGCAGCGCCTCCTTATTGGAACACAAAAAACTGCAACTCAATAACTCTGTGTAGCCCGTAGTTTTTGAATGCATATGTAGGGCATGTTACAGCTATAAGGGGTTTCTGTTTTGCCTCAGCAAAACATGCTGTGTAAATGTAGCATACATACCCATTGGGGTGCCGACCCCGTAGGCTTTGGAGTCAATGAGGCCTCCAATCTGGGTGAGGTTGCAGTTGCGCTGGGTGACAAACTCAATGGTGGTGGACTCCATGAGGAATGCGTAGTCTGAGGTGAGCACCCGGTGAATGCCTTCATCGATGTTCTTCACCATCACTGAGTGCCTCCGACTGCTCATGAACTCCCACATCTTATCATAGGTGGAGATCTTTGTTTTCTGTGAGGAGACACAGAAGGGCATCGTGAGTAAGAGAAAAGAAAGGGAGACATCTTCTCATGTATTCATTGTCAAAGCCACACTGGTTTGCTGTGAAGCAAAGCGATATTCTAGGTCGGAGGTTAATGAAGAATTATTTTTGTCTCAGCAGTTGAAATGTTCTGAGTGACTTAAAGAAACAATGACATGCAGAGCCCTCATTTAAATACTGCCAATATAAACAGCTCTATCAAGGCCTGCAGGACCATTTGCATTCAATTATTTTAATTAGAGAAATGTAATTTGCCTGAACTTTTTTTGTAGCTGCAGCCGCGCTATATGCTTCCTGTCTGCCTCAGTCATTATCGCTTGTGAGGAGAATGTAGGCTGAAGCAGACGAGCATGTTAAATAGCAGCAGCAGTGTGATTTTGTATGACCGTACATCTCTGCAGTCTGTGCTGCTGCTATCAGCCATAGTTAGGATCAGCAGCGGTGTTGTCAGTAGCAATGGGCCTCACTTTCTACACCTGTAATCATGGAGAAAAATCCAAGAGCACATTACTCTCCAGGGGAGCCGATTTGAAGCCATTTGAAACCTAATTAAGTCACATCTTCAAGGTCCTGCCCGCCATTATTGTGTGTAATGACTTTTTGTGGCTGGTCGATATTTTAGATCAACTGGGTGATTTGCCGAGTGCCTATCAGAATCTTTCGGAGTCACCCTTGACAAATCAGGCGATTGAGCATGCAAGCTTCAGACTGCTGATAAGGCGAGAGCAGTGGCTGTGAATACACGGAGAGTCAGATAACCACCTACGCTCCAAGTCAGGCAGAGAGCCGAGCAGGGCTTCCCAGAGCCTCCACACAGGGATCCAGAGCTGATTGTGCTTCAACCACATGAGGGATCTTGGAACACGCAACGGGTACACGTCATGAATGGCTGTCAAACCCAAATAGTAAACAAGTTCACAACAATCCATCCACAGCATTTCAGAATGTGTGACATCCTTTTTGTTTGGTCAAACTGAATCAAAATATTTTAGCAATTGCTAAAAAAACAAATAGCAGGTACCATATTTCTGCTGTCTGATCCTCTCAAGTCATCACCTGTCTGATAACGTTTTCATGAGCCTGCCCTTGTCCAAGGATGCTCACAGTTGGCCGTATCTGCAAATACTGCTGGTTGACCCTGTCCTAACATTGAAGTGGCTGTAGATTAGCGATATTTGCAATCTGTAGATTGTTGTCATGCTTTTTGTCCTGCAAATCACAATCAGTGTTCAGAAGAGCAGAAAGGCCCCCAGCTGTATGTCTGGCAGCAGTGAGTCATGTGGGGCCAAAATCACTATCAGCCTTAGTTAGATCAACATGGTGAGTGAGTAATCCTCTCTATTATTGCCTGGGCCGATATTTACAATGTGTATTCACTGCTTTGTGTTGTGTAATTGTTTACACTAAGACAGGATGGTGTCTGATCCTTCAGTCTCAAAGTGTTTGAGCTTTGATTGCAACATTTGTCATTTCAGTGCGGGATTGTGAAGGCAAGTTATTTATTGTTTATTGTATATCATTTCACAATTTAAACACCAGAATATGATCAATACCTCCTAAATGTTCCTTTCATAAACAACTAAATAGCATCACGATTAAAATTTGCATTAACAAATGAATTGTGAATGCCGTGAAATCTTTCATTTGTTTTCCCGACACATATAGTAATGTTGTAACATGTCCATTCTAGCAAGTAGTAATGTTGTAACATGTCCATTCTAGCAAGTAGTAATGTTGTAACATGTCCAAGCATCCTCATCCTGCATAAGAAACTAGTTCAAATGCAGCTTTCAGCAAACAGCAGCACTTCAGAGACATGGCTCCCTTGCAAAATGCAGCGGATATGGAGGCCAAGTCACACTTACTTTAACCTAAAGTGTTGTGTAAAGTGTGTGTGTTCTCTTCATTGTCATTCCATTCCTGTTGGTGATTTTCTGACACAGTCCCCACGAGAAACACCTGTTTACTTCTCCTTAAAAGACAGTTCTTCTAAGGAAAATTTGTGATTTTAGGCTATACAATTGAATAATGACTTTTCTCTTGATGTGGCATTCTACTGCTGCAGAACATACATTTCAATTCCTGACACAACAGCTACAGAGCGCCCTGTCAGACCACTACACCACCCTTCCACAGAAACAAGACATTCATTCTTCAATTTGCTTCACTTCTCAGATCTGTGCGAGTAAAGAGGGAGCGGGTTTTGGTCAGCAAGTCCTGAAACATCACGTAACAACCATTTCCTGTTCTACAGTGCAGAGTCAACACAATAACACATCAAAGTAAAGCTGCGCTGCAGGACCTTGGGGAACAGGACACAATCAGAGTGCAGAGTAATCATCCCAGTTCTGTAAAATCAAAGAGTCAACTTAAAGGGGCAACCGTGGCTTACTGGGTAGAGAGGGTTGTCCGCCAACCGAAAGGTCACCGGTTTGATCCTCGGCTGCACCGTGTCCTGTGTCGAAGTGTCCCTGAGCAAGACACTGAACCCCTAACTGCTCCCCGGGCACCTGTCATTGGCAGCCCACTGCTCCCTATATATACAGGGATGGGTCAAATGCAGAGAATAATTTCCCCACTGTGGGACTAATGAAGGAATCTTTCTTCTCCTTCTTCTTTCTAAACAGGGCAGACTCATTTAACATGATGATGTTGTTAGAGATGCAAGACTATATTTACTTTATGATGTTCATCAAGAGTAGACTACCACACTATCCTGTGAGATTCAAAGGTAACATTCCCAAAGTTATGTAAAGAGATGTTTGGAGCTAACAAATGACATGTACAGTCCTGTGATGGGTGAAGGGGCTAGTGCACGCTAAAACAGGGTGTTTAAGTGGTCAAGTGGTTTGCAACTTAAATTGGTATTTATTCAGTGTGGCTTTGTAGCACAAGGCAGTACAACTGCAGCACACTGTATATTATCCATCGGGCTTAATAATAACTAGAAAATTCCTAAAGAAATTTTGACAGTGTGGCTTCTACTGCCCGAAGAAATCGCAATATATACACACGCCAATGTTACCGGTAGTGTCATTCAGGTTCAATTGAGATAGCGCTACTCTCTTTTCTGCATTTTAGATTCATACTCTTGGATTGAAACTTGTATTTGTGGGTCTTTTATTTTGAAAGGCTGGGAGGGGGGGTGAGAGGGGAAAAGTCTCCAAGACTAACAGTCTCCAAGACCTGAATGACTGTATGAGAGAGAGACACACACACACAGAGAGACAGACAGACAGGGAGATAGAGGGAGAGGAGTGTGTGTGTGTATGTGTGCGCCTCAGTGCCGCCGTGTGTTTATCAACATCACTAATGAGCTCATATAAACACCTGTGTGCTTGGGTGCATGTTGGTGATTGGAGCACCTGTGTGTTAGAGGCTACTTAAGACAGACAGTGAACAGTGATTTTCAACAAAACGACGTGTCAAACATATGCCCTTCATACCAAAACCATGAGACTAATCAATAAAATATGGATAACGTGAGAGAGATAAGACTCTCGCAAACGCGCTGTGTTTTTTATGTTTGTGGTGTTAATAATGTGAGCTCAAGCGCAATATGCAAAACTGGTACCGTCTGCGTTCTTTGAGAAATGAGTGGTGAGATTTAACATGGAGTCTAATGGAGCAGTTGGTTGGAGTTCATGTCGCTCTGTGGCTCTTTGAGCCAAATGTGTAAGTCCGTTGGATTCCACAGACATCTGTGTGCGACAGCACAACATTTCTAAGCGTTTTGGCCAAAATGGTGTTTAAAGAGTAAAAATTGTGGGAGCTGGAGCAATTTGTTTGTACAAATCACAGAATATTTTTCTGCTCTGCTCCACTCTGACGGTTATGCGCTCACTCTAGCTCTTAACGAGCTGCGCAATACACACCCATTATAAAATCTGAAACAAACCCAAAATTCTCCTGAAACTTAATCTGTGACTTCATGAAAACTGTGCTAGCTATCAAAATGTCCCTTTGGCTCAATAAAGTGCAGCGTTTTGCCTACGTTTTAAACTTTGAATCATGTTTCTACGTTAATGTATGGCTTGTCAATATGGGCCCAAAGTTAAGTGTTTTTTATCTCTCTTCAAGCCGAAACCCCATTCAAGTGAATGGAGAAATTTTGCTCAGTTTTGGGGATTTTCGGGAATTTTCGGGAAAACCGCTTGGCGAATCTCTCCGAAAAATAGATAGCACACTATTCCCGATCAGGCCGCACGTTTTGATGTATTTCTCACGCCGCTGTTGGAAACGCTGTGTGAGGAGAGGCACGCCAAACTTTTAGATAAATCTGATGATGATTATTATGATTAAGCCCGGTGGATAATATACAGTGTGCTTTGGCAGTTTTACTGCCTTGTGCCACAAAGCCACACTGAATCAAGATGGATTATGCTATGCTGATTACTATTTGGTCCACTTGTAATGCTTATAGATTTATTGGCAAATTGAGGAGAAATATTAAAGTCCTGCTTGTTTAATGATACAAGTAACAAGTATCTTGTAATTCACCTTCTGAACAGCTGATGTGTTGCACAGTTCCAGTTTCTTCAGAGTAATAATCAGAGGAAGCGGAATGCTGAGCAGCTTGCATGTGTGATCAAGTCCATGCAACTGTGTGAACACTGTGGATGTGACCGTCTCTTGGTTTATGTGTTCATCATAGTAAAACTGATACACAATGTCATTTAGTTTTTGTGCACATGGTATTTGGTGTGTGTGTGTGTGAGTGTAGCCTTGAATTGCCATCAACAACACACGTTGTTGGTCCTTGTCAAGACTCGGTTCCTTCTGCTTGCCAAAGTGTTTTGTTTTTTTTGGCGCTAATCAAAAGAATCCAGAGAGCGGAGGGAAAAGCTGCACGTTCTTTCTCAGCACAAACAACAACTCTGCTTCGATGAAGCGTTCTCACACTTGTTTACGCTGTTAGTGAGACACTGTCCACATCAAACACTATTGGCTAAAAAATGAAAACCAATAATGCACTCATACTGATTTGTCGCACATTTGAGAGGAACATGTTCTGCACAAATGTACAAATAAAGATAATATAGACAAATATGATTATTATATTATATATTATTTGAGGGTGAGCACAAATAATTACAAAAATATAATTAGAACCAACAAAGACAAAGAACACCTCAATGAAAGATACTGACGACATATCTGCAGCTGTTTACCCCAAAACAGAAATGACTGACAATCATCATTGCTTTTCTTTCTTCCTAGGTTTTTTAAAACCAGCGTAGATTGATTAAAGGTGTGGGTTCCCATATCGAGTGATCTGTCATTACATCCGAGGAATGTCACACTGAGGGGGGATTTACTAATGGATTGCACGGCTTTAAGGCCGCTAAACCTGTGCAAATGTGACACAAAAGAAAAGGTGTAATTCTCAAAGCACCAGCAAATGGTGAAATGCAGCCGTAACCTGTCTAACCTAAGCTAATAGCGTCTCGGTGCTCCTGTGCTTTTTGTACATTTGTGATTCAGTTATGCTCAGGCATTTGGAGCGCTAAATGCGTACAGCGTTTCTCGTATTACTCTTTTTGTTTGAATTGTCTTGGGACAGATATTTAAAGAACTCAAACGCCTCCTGAACTCTAAAATGAGATGATTCATTAATATGTCCCTCTGTATGTGAGGTCTGGTGCAGAGGTATATATTGGCACAGTTAAAGGAGTCGGGTCTGAGCCTGGTCCATATGGCCCAAGACTGACCCTCACCACGACGCATTGGCCTCAAGTGCATTTATACTAAACGCTGCAATCTCATCCGCACCATATCATGTGTGGATGGGATCTTGAGACCAGCGGCCAACGATGCTCCTCCGATCCAAAGCATAAGATAGGTCAGTGTCCCCGCCTCCTGAACAAGTGCTTTCTGATCCTGTCCCCATCGGTAGGACACCACCATCTGTGGATGTCTAACAGAACACACACGCCTGGTACAACACCTGTTTGGGAATTTTCCTCATAAAATAACTTAAATTTTTTTTTTTTAGTTTGTGATGCTTGTGAGGAAAGATCTCACTAACATCTTGATGGATGGACGTTTACTGATGGATATCAGTACTACAGCATAAGGGATGCAGTTGATTCACTTTCAGATTTGGGGCTCGTGTTGGATCAATTCAGCAGCGCTGTTTGTGTTTCTAGTTGTTTTTATGAAGCTTTGTGAAGTTGCTACAGCTATGGTGTTCAGCTGACTGGCTTCTTCTCCAGAGCAATGGACTCCTGGTTATTGTATTATTATGAGCCATCCACTATACCAACATGACATAATTTCTCAAACACAACGTTGCAATGTTGAGTCACATTGAATTTCCAGTGGAGACAAATGCTTCTCCCAGTAGAGTTCCACTTCACTTAAATGCTATGAAAAGAGTCAGACTTTTTTTAAAACAACAGTTTCTGTAAATCTATGCTGAGTCCAAGTCAGTTCATCATCATAATGATATGCAGCAGGCTGCTATTTCATGTGAATTTATTCCTGCGATCATAAACACTTTGGATCTTTCAGCCATGAGCTGGAGTATATAAATATAGCAGTTTACCCCCCCCCCCCCCATATGCTGCCATATGCTTTATCTGCGTGATTTAATCACCATGCTGGAGGTGTTCCTCCCATTTGTCTGATGGCTAATGCAACACAATTCAGGCTTGTTAGCCTGAGGACATGCAGCTCTGTGTAGAGGACTACTGTCTCTGCTGCAGCCTTCAGCACATGATACACAGTCATGATTTTAATAACATGTGATTTTATTAGCTAACAAAGCAGAAACAGCAGTGCTGTTTGCTTATTAAATGATTCAGTGTTATTGTAACAACGGTCCATAGTCCCCACTGAGAGGACGAGTGACACGCCTCAATGCTTCAGAGACATCGACTTAATTAACCACCATCATGCTGCGTTCACACCCGTCGCGTTGATTTTTTGACGCACTGCAAAAAAGCATCCAACACACTGCACAATCGCGTCCAACGCGCCGCCGGTCGTGTTCACACCAAACGCCGCAAAATCTCGTAGCGCCGGAGAGGGGGCGTGGTTTATCGTCCTGGAAGCCTCCATCTGGCCGCCATTTCTTTCCGCTGTCAACCATGAAAGGAATAAGGACAATTGCTGCTTTGTACGTGTTGTGGAAGTCCCTCAAACATCGGAATGCCAAACGCCGTCATGTCTGGTTCATAATATTGTTCAGAGGAGCTCCGTGGATTGTATCGAGCTGTATTCACTGTGTCTAGCAAGCCACCGGTCGCTGTTTACTACAGCTGTAGGAACACAAAATAAACTGATTTGGCTGTGATTCAACGGCAATAAACCGACAAAAAGGGACTCCGAAATAACTACGTAATGATGCCGATTTGTACTTGTCTTCTCCGACAAAAAGGGACTCCGAAATAACTACGTAATGATGCCGATTTGTACTTGTCTTCTCCGACAAAAAGGGACTCCGAAATAACTACGTAATGATGCCGATTTGTAGGTTACTGGTCTTCTCAATGGAGCTCTGATGGATCGGTGCTAGGCTATGCTAACATCGTAGCAGCTCCACCAGCACTCAATAACGTCACGTAGACGTAAATACGGCAGCGTCTATTCATTGTTTGTACCGTATGGTTTACACACACACACATGTATACACATAGTTTGGTCCGGTCTCTGTTGATATGAGGTATCGTAGAGCTCTGGGTGAACACAGACGGCTACAGGATTTATTTCCTGATTCAACAACGGCAGGAAGCCAGTGATGACAGGGGGAGCAACTCAACGCTGATAGGCTATCGCGCCACAGTGTCACGCGATTATGTCGCTGAAGTTGAAAAATTTCAACTCGCGCGTTGGCGATTTTGCGCCGTCCAACGCGTCCACCGAACTGCAATAACGCGTCCTACGCGCCGCGCCATCGCAAAATCGCGGCGCGCCAGTCTCATCGCGTCTGTGCATAGACTTTGTATGTAATCTCGACGCGCGTCAAAAAATCAACGCGACCGGTGTGAACGCAGCATTAGACTTGTATTTTACAGCAGAAATCAATTACCCAAACACCAGGTATTCTGTCATTGCTTCCTGCATTTGAATAGTGATTGTGATGTGTGCACATCATCTGTGAGTGTGTTGCACTTAATCAACGGAGACTGGAGATAATCCAAAACACTCCATCCATCATCACAACGGTGCGTTTTAAACATCTGAGACGGGATGTGTGGACAGAATATGTTTACTGAGTGGCGGACGAACGCCTCCTGCATCCTGCATCCACCTGGACTGATTAAAAGGGGCAGCAGCTCAGACTGGGGGGACTTTCTTTGTGAACCAGAGTGGTTCAGGTACAGAGTGTAGACTGGTAGCTGGAGAGGTGACCAGTTGACCGTTGAGGTGCGGCTGTACAGTAGCTGTCCATCATGCTGGGACGGGTTAAATGCAGAGGCTAAACTTCACCACGTTGTGCTTTGCTGTGTACGATGCTGTGATTCTAAAAAGTGGATTGAGATTTACAACAGAATGACAGCAAAGGACTACATGTTCCAGAAAGAGGTGTGATGTGTGTTCATTGAAGTGTTTTATGTATTTAACTTCAAAATACATTGTATTTTAGTTCATGTGTGCCCAAACAGAGAAGTTTATCCTTCCTGGCTGGTTCGAGGAATATTTTCAGCACCTATAAATAACTTTTCATGAATATGAAAACAGCTTCGTGCTTTAGCTGTGTTGGGATCTGGTGACGCCTCCTGGCTGGCTGAGTCCCTCACATGTGTTTTCCAAACGAGGAGCAACCATGCTCCTCCCCTTTCACCAAAGCGCCTGACCTGGGATCTGCTAGAAACTCAACCCAGGATGACCACACCCCCAGCTCCGACCAAAACCTGATGCTGGTCCCTCATTGGCCAGAAAAGGGCCCCTCACTGGTTGGGCGACCTGGTTTATAAGCACTCTCACAGCGAGAATCGCCCTCTTCCCTGTGGACCTCGTCCGGGCGACAAGAAGATTCACGAGGAACCGCCGGCCTCATCAACCCTCCTCTCAGGTCACACGTGCCATTCGCTGGTCGAAACAGACTGTTTTATTCTGAGTTTTGGACCCTGTACCGCGAGAACGAATAACTTCCATGATCCATTCTCCGCCCTCTTTGTGTGAACACCGCCGGCAGAAGGACGATTAACTCTCCCTCTCTGTCGAAGATTTCTGGGAGGAACGAACCGACCACGTGCCTCAGCCAAAGTTAAAATACAGGCCCCTCTCTGCAGCGAGGAGGCCCGAGTCCGCGCCAGCCCCAAAGCCGCGCCGACCGCAGCCCTCATCCCTAGAGGACCGACCGATTCCCACCACGGAAAACGGGTCCCACCGAACGAAACTTCTCAAAGTAAGAGTTACTGGTATCTGGGCCTAGCTTAGCATTAGCTTAATTTAACCGATTTGTTTATGTCGTTGTTATTCCCGTATCTTGTTGTGTTAAGTCGTGTTATACCGTGTTATTGCGCAACCATCGCGGACAACGGAGTCCCGTTATATTGTGTATTTCCTGCTGTAACTGTTTGCGTTAGATCCGTCGCTGCTCGTGAATGTGGAGTTTGTGATTCTATCACTTTAAAGACTGAAACCACGGTGGCGGACCCTCGTCTCGCCGACCGAGTAATCTTTGCGTAATCCGACATCTATGACGCCGGCGTCTGCTGTTCTACATGAATGCAGCAGCGTCTGCTGTTCTACATGAATGCAGCAGCGTGGAACGTAGCTTAGCCACAGCTCAGCTATAGATCATGGAGCTGGGGTTATTTGAATGACTACCACCTCCACCACTTCCAACAAAGAAATGACAAAGGAGCTTTGAAATGAGAAGCACGTAAATTGAATATCAAATGTCTTTGCTATTTTTGTGAGTCTGGAGTTCACCTCGACTAATGTTTGGCAGAGCAAAGAGAGGGAACGTGACCAAAACCAGAAAGAAAGACGAACTAAAGGTACTTCTTGATTCCTGTGAACTGAACCTTTTTTAATGATTTTTCTCTACATAATTCTTTTCACTTTCCATAACCATCACTTAGAACACAGTTTGCTAAACACAGTAAGTGCAGATGTGGCGTACAGATTTAACCTGCAAGTCTTCTGCTCACAACATGCTCAAGTGGTGAGCTCTAAAGTGTGTTTGGCCCAAAGGCATTGGAGTTGATGGCCAGCCACCTGAGAGAGATGAAAGGAAAGGTGTGCAGTGGTAACCAGTCTGCCAACAACATTTAGCCTTTTCTCTTTCTACCACAATTGAACTTGAGAACTTGTGATATTCTGTGTTGTAAAGGAATGTTGTTTGGTGAGGAGTTATTTAGCGCCTTCTTTTACAGACACGTTTATGTAATTTTGTTGAAGGTATGACAAGTGTGGAGCATATGTTTTAAAATAAAGCATTTTCTCAAAACTGTCCCTCGTGCATGCAAGCAATTGATAGAGAACTGTATAATCCCGTGTATTTCTACCATCCAAGCCCATAATGCTCAGAGGATCTGGACTCGCCGTGTCTGACCTGAGGCAGTAAATGATGGCCGCACAGGGACCTCAGCACAGGTAGATGATTAACAACCATATGCTGCTTCTTACACCAACTCGTTTTCATTCATCTGTGCTGCAATGTGATGAAGAGAACCATCACCACAGCACTTTGCAAATGAATTGTGATTATGTTTCAGTGTGAAGACGAGACACACACAAACATATTAATCACAACCGTGTCCCTGTGTGTGTGTGTGAACAGCACCTGCGAAGGCATGGATGATATTGCACAGATGGATGAAAAGGAGGTGTGAAAAGAAGCTCAATCTCAAAGCTGTCAGAGTGCCATCAACGTATTGCAAGAACGGAAAAAAAAACAGCGTTGAAAAATGTGAATGGGACCAAAGAGATCTCATCCAGGGAAGTTGTGAAAGACGGCAGCAGGTATTCTATACGAGCTTACACTGAGCGGATTGCTAAAGCAGGGCACGGCCATCACTGCTGCAAGGTTCCAGTGGTGAGGACTGTCCTCACAGCCACAAGGACCTGGGTTTGAACACGACCCGGCCGCCCGGGAACTCTCTGTGCGGTTCATAAACATGCAGGTTATGTGAAGTGGATATTGCTGTTAGGTGTGAACATGTTAGTCAGCCTATCTGTGCCAATCCAGACAAATGTTCCTGCTCCTCATGACCCTGAATAGGATAAGTGGGTCCAGCAGATGTCATTTGATCGTGTTAATCTCGTCAACGTTTAAAACTAGAGATGCCAAATCTGGCCATGAAGTGTGTGTGTGAGTGTGTGTTTTCACAAGCTGCGTCACTGTCACAACTGCTAAACACTATCTAATATTGGCTACCAAGGACAACTGGTTGGTTCTGGATCTTACATTTTTAAGTGATGTTGAAAAATGATTAAAATATTTCTGTCAGAACACAAGTGTAGTAGCATAAGAGCCTAAATCTGAGCGAGCTTTAACCATAGAAGTGACTGATCACAAAACATCATCTTTCTCACAGACATGCATTTGGAAAGATAACGACAGATGACTTGTTATGTTTTCAGCACTTTAACCTGTTGTCACTCCCAACGGACCCACTAACAGCTTGGTCAGCGCTTATCTAGCGCATGCATGCGGCGCGCTCACCAGCAGCATTATGGATGGAGCAGCTGACGTATGAAGAGCGAGACAGTCCCCTCAGGGCTGGTGGACAAAACATAGATCATCGTTCATGAGACCTTTGTTCGTGTCCTCATGCTAAACTAAAAGTGAATTTGATATTTTGTCAGATCAGTAATTAGTCATGAATGTTGTCATGAGTCGTTATTCACATGAGTCGTGTGAGTGGCTAGTCACGTGACTTGTCAGTTAGTCAGTCAAGTTATTGATTCATTTAGTTATTGATTTATTTTGCACAATTCAAACAATAAAAATAATCAAACATAACAGAGATAAATGAATATCACAGAGCAGGAAGAGACAGAAAGCCAGCTGGGCTTATTTGAAGCCTCCACCTATATAATATTAACATTTTACAAAATGACAAAGATGAAATGAAATATGCATAAGACATGACATTACATCAAAACAAACGAAAGAAAGAAAGTAAATAAGAAACAAATAATGTAATTGTGTGGAGTGTGTGTGAGCATGTGTGTGTGTATGTGAGAGTGAGCAGGGCTTGTGTTTGTTCAGGTGTGTTGGTTTATACACCTGCAGTAACTCATAAGCAACATTAATGCTACAAGTCCTTGTGAGTGAAACAACTATGAATGTAATATAACAGCTAAAACAAGAAAGACATGAACACTAATACAGAAACAACTGTTACAAACAGCAATCAGATTTTCTTGTAGGCGTCTTTTAAAACATTTTATAGAGGGACATGTTTTTGTTAGGTGGGAAAAGTCGTTCCATAGTTTGGTTCCCTAAATCTTATTGGAAGTTGACCTCTGCTGGTCAGTAAGTTAGGAGGATGAAGATGTGAAGATTGACGAGTTGAGTGAACCTGTGAATTGACTTTATAGTAGGTCTTGAAATGATCAGGAATATTCCTTCACCTGAAAGTATCTTACAAATAAAAACACAAGTTTGTGAAATATTGATGTCATAAATAGTAAGAATCTGTTTCTAAATAGAGGAGCAGAAGAGAAGTGTGACTCTGATCGGGTTGCGATCCCAACAAAACGTTTCTGGAGGACCAACATTTTTTGCAGAGTAGTAGGAAAAGTACTGATCCAAACTATATTACAACATGAAAGATAGGGATAAATGATGCTGTAATAAAGAATAAGGAGACAAGATGTCTAACCCTCCTTATCATTCCAATAGATTTGTTCATTTTTCTACTAACACAGTCAATATGTTGACTTAAAGGTCAACCCTGCTCTATTCCTAAACCTAACTTCCTGTAAAGACGGAAGTTTATTTTGAACTCTGCGTGTAACAAGCCTATATTGACGCCCCATCACTGACACAAATCTGATGCTAGAGGGGTATGTAGAGCGTCATCCTTTGAAGCTTCGGAGCACTGAGCAAGCTGTGTTACGTGACGTTATTTGGTGTGATAATGTGTTCAACTTGTTGCTGACAAACTAATTTCTGCATAATAATTTGAGTCATTTGTAAATTAGGTGTGGGCTCGTACATTTTTAAATAGAAAGCTGTTCTCACACACTGGTTTCAAAGAGCGGGCAGGCAGAGGCAATACTGAGATGCAATACAGGAAATGAAAGCATGGGAAAGGATCAACAACATTATTGAAGTAAAATACTATACTATACTATACTACTAATATCTTTCAACAAAAGAAAAAATGATGAAAAATGAACGAATTAGACACCATCTTGTGACGGGATCACACCAGCTGCAATGCAAAGTCAGGGCAGTGTTGTAAAGTCGGGGGTGTGGTGGTCACTACTCCCGGAAGCCTTGCACAGACCACATCCGCTGTCTAACATAGCCTTCATTTTGACCTCAACTTCACATCAAAAGCAAAGCAAATTCTCGTGTCGTGTTTACTCACAGGACCATTTGTGGTTTAGTCACATCATTCGCGCTATATGCGCCGAAGAAGAGGAGTGGCTTATCTCCATGGAAGCCGATATCAACTAAGCCATATATTTCTGCCATCAACCATTCATGAAATAACTAATATTTCAAAACTAAACGCCTTCTTGTCTTCTATCAATTCGGTGGCTACATGAGGTTGATCACTCTACAGCAGCGGTTCCCAAACTTTTTAGGCCGCGCACCCCCTTCTACATCCTGACCGGGTTCGCGCACCCCCCCCCCCCAACAAAAAAAAAAGCAACAGAGCCTAAAAATAAAATCGGACCAATGAGAGAACAGTTTGCTCGCGCGTGGCGTTAGTTTACAATATTTAGTCCGCTGTTAAATGTTGCAGTGTGAACACAAACTGCAACATTGTATCATATTAATCCCTGAATCAGAACAAAGCAAACGAACTGAAGGTGTGAAAACGCCCTGAAACACTGCAACAAAGTTTCAATAACTTTCAGTGACACAAGGCGTCACTTTTAAAGAGCAATACGGATGCGAGGACACACGCACAGGCTCAGAGGCAGATTATCACATTTCATTTACAATTAATGACTGACTAATGTAGCCAGGATGTCTTCGGACAAAGCATCGATGCGGAGCGACACAGTGTTGTTGGACACCGGGATCATGTCCAACTTTTTTGCTTCTTTCTCCCCAATCATACATTCCACCATCTCTCTGGCAGCTGGCAAGCTCACGTCTTCGGCGATTGTGTGCGGTAGCCCCTTTCTCGCTATTCTGTAACCAGATATGAAGCCCGTAGTGCGTCATTTATAGACCCAACACATGAATGAGACTCCAGTTGTTTTTGGCTGTTTTGTAACTCCTCCAATTTCGATATAAACAATGTAAGGGGCTTTTGACTTGCACTGGCATGCTTGGTGTTCAGGTGGCGACGTAAATAAGAGTTTCAGACTGTTAGCCAGAACCTCACTGCACACCACGCACTGTGGCTTTGGGGAATCTGCGTTGCCAATCCAAGTGAAGCCCAGACACAGATACTTTTCATCATATTTCCTCTTTTTTTTCCCAGTCTGATGCTCACTCTCGTTTCCTCTTTTTTCACCTTGACTCCGCGATGGGCCGATGTGCTCCCGATTTGTCTGTGCTATCCCTTCCTCCTTTTCGGTCTCCTCCGTCTCATCTTCCTCTGACTCTGGCTCGATTTCTTCTCCCGGTCTCTCCCCAACGCACCTCTCCGTTCCCCTCGCCTCCGATTCCTCTCTCTCTCTCTGTCCCTCTCCTCTTTTACGACTGATAGCTTCAGATGTCCCACCTGACAGTTTCCCCGATTTCAACCAGTTTAGCATATTTAAATGAATGTTGCTGAATGCATGAAGTTCGCTGTTAGCTGACATTAGCTGCACAAGCTAGGCTGGCTAGTGGGTACGACTGGCGGCAGGCGGCAAGACTGCCGGAAGGAGCTCAAGTGCATTTATTAAATTGTACATTTTTAATTTTAAATCTTACAAAGGGGATTTTTATAATTCATGTTTTTATTTTGTGAAAAATCCCACTTTTTAAATTACATTTTTTTTTATATTTAATATTATTACACCATCAGACCGCCATTACACTTTTCCTCTCGCGCACCCCCTAGAGGCGCGCACCCCCTGGGGATGCGCGCACCACACTTTGGGAATCCCTGCTCTACAGGAACTAACCCTCGGAGCATTTCATTCGTGTGAGTTTTAGTGTCCAATAAAAAAGCTCTCCGATGTCATGTATTATACTATTAATATTTACCTTGCAGACGTGTCATTATGAATATGGCTGCATCAACCATCTCAAAGTTCACAATAAACCTTAACATACCCATATTGTGCATCTGTAATGTGCTGGGTGATACAGAGCAGTAAAGCACTGCTTCATGATATCCAGCTGGAACGAACCTTGAAGAAGGTCATGGTGGAGCCATCCTCTACCACCCCGTATTCTATCTTCGTCTGCTTGGCCAAGTCGTCCGCAGAGTCAATGGGCGACTCCATCCTCTCCACGGTGAGGAAGGCTGCCAGGTTCGCCGTGTAGGAGGAGATGATGATAAGCGTGAAAAACCACCAGATTCCTCCTACAATTCTGGTGGAGAGGGCTTTCGGCATGAGCTCAGATCCTGAACAAGAGGAGCAGAGAAGGTGGTGAAGCCTGGAACAGCATTATGCTGGGAAGAGGCCAGCACCAAGCCAGACCAACCGAACCAGACCGGATCGGGCCAGACCAGGTAGGGCTGGGCCAGACCAGGCCAGGATGGGCTAGGCCTCTGCATCTGCTGCCTGGATCACACACTCACATACACACAGAGTGGGCAGAGTGGGCGGCTTCACGGTTGGACCTGGTGATTGGTATTTAGACTTACGCTCACTTCCGGTGTGCTCTTTCTTTGCTGTACTGTCTCTTTGACAACTAATCCCAGTTCTCTTCATTTCAAAATGTGACAGAAAAAAAACACATCCCTCTGCCAGAAACTGACACAGGGAGTGAGTGCTAGAGTGGAGTGCTGCAGATGAATGCAAAGAGCAACTTTTTGTGGAGACCATGATGATGAAGGTGAACCCCCTACCCAAAAGTATTTCGGTTTAATTTGTGTCTGCATCTATACGTTAACCTGAATTAACTGAACGAGACTCCGAGCTCAGTGCACGGTTGTTAATTCAAGAAGAGTACCAGAGCGGAGCGGCCCAACCACCCAGCACACTGAGCAACACTGTGGGGAAAGACTGGAGCAGCTGCAGAAAGATACTGGTCAGGCCTGAATAGTTTCCCTGTTGATTTATAGGCATTTAGCATATGTGATGGTCTGTAAGTAGCTGCTACAGCCATAAGGCTTAGTGGTAATTAATTCCCCAGACCAAACAAAAACTCATCTTATCTGGACTACCTGTGCCGTGACGGTATAGCAGTGGTGGGCCGTGAGGGCCTGCAAGGCCTTCTCTGCTGGCCTAAACAGAATCACAAAGTTATAGCTATTTTATAATTTAATCATTTTTCTTAAATACACGACATGTATTATAATTCATACAAATATTTTCCCCATTATCTTATGTTCTCATTGCACAGCTCCTGTCTTCCTCAGTTGCTCTGCTTCCAGTGCAGCTTGTTTTAAGTGGAGCTTTTATCCAATCAGATCTCACCTCTGTGTCTCTAGGTAAGAAGAGAGGCCTGCAGACTCACAAGTGAATCCATGTGCACTTTAAGTGAATGGGGACGATATTGTTGATTGTCACAGTGTTCAACCAATCAGATCTTTAGTTTGACATGTTGGGCGTATTCTTTGACGTGTCAGAGCTGCTAGCTGGCCTACAAGTACGTCAGCATTACGTGCAGCTCAGTGTCCATGTGCAGCTCTGCAGTGAGGTGCAGCGTGTGCTGTGATTGGTCAGTGGGCGAGCATGTGACTGTTGTGAAACAAAACTTAAGGAAGCTGGCAAAGCTTAGTAAGAGTTCAAATTGAAAGATATGGAAGAAATTATATTTTTTGCATGTTGCTTGGTGTAGATTATTTATTTTACCTAGTTTTGTTTTTTTAACACTCGATGGCTGAAGGAGGAGAAACAGATTAGTGAGTTGGGATTTAACCGTGGCATTAAACTCTTTGTCAACAAAGAAAGGAGGATGGAGTTTGTCTTTAAGTCAACTGTGTTTGTTTTTTATATCTAATATCTGAATGGCCCTCCAGTGTGGAGCAGAATGTGTGTTGTTGCTGTTGTTTTCCCGTTAAGCTAGTTAGCGTAGCCTCCCAGAATACGTGCGGTGCCTCAGCTGTTTTTGGTTTTGTTTTTTTTTGTTCCGGGTTCAGAGGTCACAGACCGTTGTCTCCTACGTGAGCGCAGAAAACATTATATTTCCTACAATTTAAGCTTCTGCATTTTCCAAACGCACTAGTATTATTCAAATGTATTGTTCGGTTCATCAGCCTCGTAACGAACGGTTTAATACGAATAGAGTTACACCCCTAGAAACAAATAACCGTAGCTGTGGCGCCATCATGAGGATATTAGGTGGTTCAGCTGCAGGACAGCAGTGAAGGCTCAGGTATGACATGCACGGCCCGCCACTGTATAAAGGGGAGTCATGAAATTGGGTAGCACACAACTAAAATGATATCTCGCGCTATTTCAAACTCTTCAGCTGTCTGGCTCCTTGATCATCAGATTGACCCAGGCAAGCTGGTTTGTATTAGGTCAACAGTGCAAAATTGGATGGCAAAGTGGTCAAAAGCTAAACGCTGCAAACAGATCTGCATTGATTTAGTTCATCCCTGCAAGCTCACTGATTGCTGCAGTTCCTATGAGGAAGTTTAGCGCAGCATCAGTTACGTTCACGTTTGTTTATCTCTTACAATAGAGTCAACTAATTTGACTGTTTATACATTCAAGTTCTATGCAGAAAGTAGGCTGAGAATGAAGGAGCATATGTGCGTGGGTAGAGGGAGGTTTGTTGTCCAGGGGGAAAGAAGGTGGGCCTGGGTTATATCAGGACTATTCTCCTCAAGCGGCTTAAGCAATTGAAAGCTGGGATTTTGCACATTCACTCGGAGGGAAAGCTGATAAGGAGTCAGGGAGAAAGGACGTTGAGAACTGTGCTCCACTCCTTTTGTGAGAGACTCACTTTTCATCAAACTTCTTTCCCGCTGTCCCCCGAGTGAGCTGTCTAGTAAAGGGAGCGTGCAGAGAAAGACCTGACAGCCAACTGCAGCTCCAGCCCACCGCTATTGATCGTGCAATGGAGGGGGAAAGGCAGGCTGGAGGGCGGGATCTTACCTGTTAAGTGATAACAAATAATTGTATTCACTAAAATGACCTTCCAAGATCATGACAAATAACAGCGGATTGTTTAATGAATTAATACAATTGTGTCTTTTCACAAGTAGCTGAATGTGTTCACCGTCAGCATGTCTGCATGCTCAAAGACACTACACCTACTCTTCTCTTCTTCGGGGCGACCGTGGCGCACTGGGTTAAGAGGGTCGTCTGGGAACCGGAAGGTCAACGGTTCGATCACGTGTCACGTGTCGAAGTGTACCTGAGCAATACACTGCGCCGATCAATGGCAGCCCACTGCTCCCTATATACAGGGATGGCTTAAATGCAGTCGTCAAATTTTGTGTCTGTGTAAAATGTATATGACAATAAAAATGGTTTCTTTCTTTCTTTCTTTTCTGTAGCACTTTAAATATGGGGTGTTAAACTGATACCATCATGCTGTTTAAGCGTAGAACACTCACAGTATGTTGATAATACAGTCTTTACCTCTGCATTATCACTCACTGCATGGTGTGAAGTCTTGATGGACACATCAGTGTAACAGGCTGGATGATGAACACAGTTACACTCTGTTGCCTGTTAAGTGGATTGGGTCTGCAGTTCATTTGTCACTGAACTGTGAACCGGCCAGGTAATCATCGTGTCGTAGGTCAAACACACACACGCTTGCTGTGCTCTGGAGCTGGCCGTGTACAGTCTTTACCACTCTGTGTTTCTGTTCTGAAAAGTCTTCTTTTTGAAAACCAACATGGCTCAGTGCAATATATTAAACTTCATGTCGATGTTTATACAAACAGAGAGTCTGAAGTCTCAAATATGTCAATGCATTAAATGAATGAAGTAGAAAATAGAAATGGAAGAAATAAGATGCGTCTTCCGAAAAATCTCTTACAAGATGTTATGTACATATTAGTGCTGGGCAAGTTAACGTGTTATTATCGCGTTAACGCATTCATTCATTAACTCCGACAATTATTTGATCGCGCGTTAACGCAGTTCTTCTTTTATTATTAAGCGGACATTTTTAACACAAGAACCGGGCAGCGAGCGGTGAACAGCTGCGTTTGTGTGGCGTCACTTCCTGCTGCTGCTGCCGCCCCCCCCCCCCCCCGGGTGACACGGCCAGTCCGGAACCCCCCTTCACTCCGTCACCGTCGGTCCCTCCTGTCTCATACACACACACGCGATCGTCTCGTCACAGGATAAATTGTGACAATATCAAAATACATATTGTCGTGTTTTTAAATGAACATATAAGCACGAGAGAACAAACTGCTCTTAACTCAACTCTTTATTAGCTTAACTTCCTCGTGCAGGTCACTGCCACGGGACAGACTACAGGTTCCATGCTTCACCTACAGTCCCCTGGGTCCTAAGTCCCTCCATGTACAGCTTCTTATCACCCTCTATGTACCAACGTACATTTATAACAAATACCACACATATTACGGTAATCATGTGTCTGACCTAAATATCACAAAAAACTATTATTTTTTTAGAGTTTTGTTTGTAATATGTATAATAAGCATCATTTAGTTATCGCTACTGAGAATTTAACAAACAAAAACATGACGTAGATAGGTTTGCAGTTTTCAAGGTGTATATTTAAATATCATCTCTTACACACATAAAGATGAAGTTGTGAACACCTGAATATCTATGATCAGAATCATTATAACTGTGGTATAACTGCTGCTGTGTAAACGGAATACTGCTGCTAATAACCTGATGTGTTTAAAGTGTTTAAACCAAATGTTATTGACCTTTTGTTCATATAGCAGTACTTTCAAAATAAAAGTGCGCAATACACTACTTTTGAATTCATTATTGAACTTTGCGCATAACAATGAGATTAATCGCAAAAGAATTATGCGATTAATCGCGATTAAAATAAAAAATTGTAATGTGCAAACACTTAAAAAAAAATCTGCTTCTTGTTAGCACCAGTATTCCCTTTACACAGCAGCAGTTATAACACAGTTATAATGATTCTGATCATAGATTTTCAGCCGGTGTTCACAACTTTATCTTCATGTGTGTAAGAGAATTTGAAATATACACCTTGAAAAGTGCAAACCTATCTACGTCATGTTTTTTTCGCCACACAAACAGCTGTTCACTGCTCGCTGTGATAAAAATGTCCGCTTAATAACAAAAACAAAAACTGCGTTAACGTGCGATAAAATAATTGTCGACGTTAATTAATTAATGCGTTAATGCGATAATAACGCGTTAACTTGCCCAGCCCTAATATATACATATATATTGTATATATATATATATATATATGTATATATACTGTATATATGCAGCTATGTTAACCACATATATGCATCAGAATACATTTTCCCGAAGTGTATTCATTGATCATCATTGGTGATATAAAGCTTACAATCACAAATATTTAAATTTTATGCATTTTGAGATCATAGCTCGATAATTATTATCTAAAGAAATGTAACAAAAATACATTGAAGGTTATATGCTAATCTCACAGAGGGCCCTCAAAAAGCTACATCTGGCCCCGATCCGAACAACTAAACAAGGACGTTAGTGTCTGTTATCATTATATATATTGTATATGGACTCATGTGTCTACAAATAAAAGTTGAATGAATTAAAAACATAAGTTAACCCTCTAAAACACATTGTCTGTTTAACCTATCATGAGCCACCAGCCATCCACACTTGGACTTGGCCCAACCACAGTATCTAAGTCAGCCAGCGCGGAGCAACAGCCACCCACTTTGCCCATTCATAAAACCACAATCAAGAACACAAGTCAAGGAAGCAGGCATGATCACAAACACATTCATCAGTAGTGTTAGCAGTGGATTCTGCTTGTTCAGATGCAGGTTTGTTTCAAAGTGTAACATGTTACCAGCTCCGAGCTTCCTTTCCTGTTTCACCTCAGACACCAGAACAGAAAAGAGGGGCGACCCACTCAGAGCGGCGAGTCGACCCGAACAGAGCCTGGTTGGGGCTGACTGTCATGTACCCAAGGTAACGTCATGACCAAAGAAGCACATCCCACAGTTTTCTGGGGGGCGGGGCAAGCCGCCGGGCAGGGGAGCCTCTCTACAGTGCAGACCAGCACGGTGCCATGCAGACACCGCGTGTTCCTTCAGTCTAATCCCGCTGCCTTCTGGCCCTCAGCCACATCTTCTCAACTGGTCAACCCTACACGTCTGTTCTGCTGGCTCGTCAATCAAACTACATCCAACACGACTACATCGTGAATTACATTTACATCCATCTTTGACAGTTCTTAGTTATCATAAACATGTTTTATTCTCTGTTCATAAAATCCTCAAACCAGTCATCATATTTTGATCTCAAATAATTCAAATACTATTTGCATCCTAATACATCCAATAAATCCAAATCTGTGAGAAAAGTTAGTAGCTAATTTGGGGATATTAGTATGCATGCAGCATAAGTAAGCATGCAACCAGCCAACAAGAGATACGTTATCAGCTGCTCAATCCTGGGAAAGACTGAGACGTCTGTAGACTTAAAGGGTCACTTCATCAAAAACAAAACAAATTCCCTTCCAACTGGAGGTATGTAGTCATGCAGATAATTCTGCTTGTATGTGTCCATGTTTTGATATCTGTCTCTGAGATGTCACCCTCCACCTGATATAGTTGTGGAGGTTAAATGTGGATTCTGCAGAGAATCAGACAAATAGGTTGAATCTTGTAAGAAGCTGAATATCTAAACATGCAATCACTACTTATTCCCTTTAAAAGCACCAATAAGTAGAAGATTACGTATGGTTGACAGCTCTTGAAAAAGGCCTTGATTTTTTCCAAGGTCAGAAAAATAAAGTTTTCACAAACATTAAAGTTTAGGTTTGACTTTTAATTCTTGACTTTTTGTCAAGATAGATTATTTTTAAAGTAAAATATTTCAGTTTCACTATTCATTTAAAATTTTCATTTGAGGTTCAATTTCACAATACCTATTCAGTTCATTTGATGATTTAAATGGTTACATTCTTCCAATGTGAGCACCACAATTACAATTCCTTCCACCTCCTTTGATAGGGTGGAGGCAGAAATAACAGAGACAGATATTCAAAAACCCAAACCAAATCTACATGGCTAGACCCCAATGGCCGGTAAGGGAGACATGTGTACTATTATTTCTTGTACTGCAGCTGAACTGACTCTTTAAAGCAGCTTCGACTATAGCAGCATGTTCTGTGTGCTCCATTGCACTGTTCAGATGCAAGGACACATACACACATAAATACCATGCTGTCCAGGCCCTCCAACCATCACTACCTGCTGTAAATAAGTTGGAAATGCTCATTTGAAAATGCAATATATCTCCCAATGTGACATGCATTGTAAAGGGCATACAGCATTTATTATTATTAAAGTGATAACATTCCACACTTTGTTTTTTTCTCAGTCTAAAGATGGCAACTAGTTGAGAAGATATGGCATTTGTTTGGCTGAAGGAAACAAAACTAAACAGGCACGGGAAGCTGCTGAGTTCACATTCTCATTCAATCTCACCCATTTGATCCATCTCAGGTATTCTGGATGGGTTCACTTACCTGTTCAGATGGCCGTGGACAGTTGGGGAAAGGGAGGGGAGGAGTCAGGGAGCATGGGGAAGGGAAGCATGCAGGCGCACCGCCCTCATTCATTGATCACATCACTCAAATCCCATTCAGTCCAGTCCCGGTGGACTCTACCAGTGGAGCATCTAGCATCATGCACAGAGGCCCCCATGCATGGTCATGGGCCTGGTCAAAGAACAAGGTTGACCCCCAGCAAAAAAGTGGGACTTGTGCTAGAAAAAGGGGGGCAGGCAGAGGCGTCTACCTTGCTGCATGAGAGCTCCAACTCCAAACCAGAAACTATTTAGCAGGGTGAAATTGTTTTCCACTACATCCGAGTCAGGGTTGCAAGGGTGGGGGTTATACCACTCGTAGGGACTAAACCTGTGACAATTAACAGAGAACACACACACATATATATATATATGTTTACTGCAGTTGCTCAAAGACACAAGAGTAAACAATAAAAGAGACCAAGAGTTGTCATCCTACCTGGAGAGACAGGGAGAGAAAACAAAGGTTACATAGTCATGTCCAGAGATAAAACAATGCTGCCTGAGGAAACTTCCCTCATCAAGAAGCATTGCTCTGCCTTCATGTACCTCACATTGCTATGCGGTTAACTGGATTAGTAAATTAAGAGTTTAATACATGGATTATTATAAAATGATGATTGGGATTATTTATTCGTCAAAATAAAGCCTTAAAAATGACTGCTCATCTGAATCTCGTGTGTGTTTTTAAATTGTAATAAGATACAGTACTCAGGGATTGGGCTCCATTTAACCCCACTCATATTCCAAAGGTGGCTCCTCGTGTGGGAGTGCTCATATCAAAGGCAGTTCCCTCAGTAATTTAATCGATGGGGTCTGAAAATAACTCCATTGTCAGCCGAGAAAAGAACTAATAATCCTTATAATCTTAGAGGAGCATTAATATTCAGCAGATCAAGCGGTTCATTCCCATCATGCCCACGCCAGCCCCTGCGCTCCCCCTCGCTCGACACACTCCTCGAGCAGAGAGATTTCTCATTTATTCACATCAAATAAAAGTGACATTACATTAGTAAAGGTTGATTGGTCTACAATTAAGCATTCTGACCTATTTGGTTTGTGCTGGAGTCGAGGGGGAACTGGGGCCCTATCTTGACTCAAGCAGTTTAACAGACACAAGGGTTTGACTTAACAAATTGCAATGCATAATGTAGACTTACTGCGCTGGAAGTCAAAAACGATAACCTCAAGTGGATGTCTCATCTGCATGAAGGATAATGCAGATGAAACTGCTACCACCATCAAGGTTTGGATTGTCCTCTGGTTATAATACAGCAGTACTGGTTTGAATACCCTAATACAGGACTCTATATGAAGACGCATGGTTGTATCGATAACATGACTGCATTATAACTGTACCCTGTCATTGACGAATGGGCTTTGCCATTATGATATGGTTAACATTGGTGTTCCTTCTCACCCCCACAACACTCAGAAGGATATTGTGTAGTGTAGCTCAAGGACCTCTGAATGTCCTCCTTATTTCTGCTTTAAGAGAATCCTTGGCCTTAAATCAATCCGTCCGCTCACTCAATTTGCCTCAGATTTGCTTGCTTGTCAATTTGCAATGCCAAATAGAGTTCAGCTGAACTGCGACCTTGCTGTGGCAAATGTGACAATGTGACCCAATCCCTTGCGCAGAGGTCTCTGAGTGTGTTTCCTCCAATCATGTTGTGAAAAGCCAATTACTGCTCGCCATGAACATGGATGAGCGCAGTTGTCAGCGTTGTGCTGGATCATGGGAGTGTCTGGCTGGACTGCTGCTGCTGGTTGGGTCAGGGAATGCTGAACCAATGCCACTTACAGGAGACAGCACAGCTTAGCCCGTCTCTTACTGTAGCACTGTTTGGCCTGTTTGCTGTCACTGTTACACTGCCCTTACATTATCTCAGATCACCTGTGCTGCAGCCGGAGAAACTTTGAGCAAGGTCAGTGCAGAGATCAAAGCCAGGAATTCACCAGCGGCGCAGAAACAATGTGAGGCTTTTATCTTTCTACGGGGGCAGGGTCACCCAGCAGAAACCTCCAGCGATGCTACGCATGATAACACCAATGTCAGGGGAGACAAATCAAAAGTCAGAATGGTCTAGTTGCTCTGTCACAGGATGATGCACTTTATTTGTCTAAACTTAAGCGTTTGACTCATCAGTAAACTATATATTTCTGCTGACTGTTGAAGTGTTTCCGATTTGTTCCCATTTGTTATTTCCAGCAAGTTTGACTCGTGATGGTTTTTGAACAGGTAACACCAGAAGAGCTCATTCAGAATGCTGCTGCTACTACGGTCTAAACAAAGATGCAACCAAACACAGGACTGTTTGTGTCCCGGATGGAACCAAAAGTAAACATTGAGTTTATGCGTGTTACGTAACGCTGCTAACCAACATTGTTTTGAAACATTCTCGTGCTTATGTTAAGTAACGTTACATAAGAAAGTCCAGTAAGGGCGTTTTTTATTTACGCTAGTTAGTTTGATTTAAAATTACGTTGTTACTTTATTTTCACACAAACGTTTATCTTTTTTTTTACCTCAACCAAGTACTTTTGTTGTCTATGCTTAACCTATAGTTTTACAATGTTAACCACTTGGAATATGAAAGGTATTTATGAAACTTGTTTAGGTAGACTGGGTAGTTAAAACACATAAAACGTGCAGGTGTGCCTGGGAAAATATTCAACAATAATGGAAAGTACAGGCTGGATAATTTGCTGTATATTTCTCCATAGCTGCACCCTCCCTCTGGAACTCTCTCCCCAAACACATCCGAGATTACACTGACCTTTCCACATTCAAATCAGAAATCAAAACTCACCTGTTCAAAACTGCTTTTAATGTGTGACCATTATTGTGTACTCTGTTTTTAGTGTATTGTTTTTATATATGATGATTTTAATGTAAAGTGTCTTTGAGTGTCATGAAAAGCGCTATATAAATAAAATGTAGTATTATTATTATTATTATTATTATTATTACATTTGCACTGGCAACATTCTTTAAGATTTAACCAGAATGCACAAGATAGGTTTGTCAACTGCGGTACAGTGTACATGGTAGCCTTCTGTGTACACAAGGAACATAATGCAGCTTCCTACCTGACACTCATTTGTTTTTGTTATGTATTTAGTTGCAGCGGCATATTTATGTCAAAGGTCCAAAGCAATTAGACCCGTTAACTTTCTCTTACTCATTAAGGCTCAAAAAGATGAACTCACATCCAGAACATCTTACGTAGAGGTCTGCATGGGATTCAGAGGAGAATTTTAACCACATGACGAGGCTGTGCCTTTAATATGAGCATGTACCAAAGCAAAGGCTTATTCAAAGACGGACAGTTTACACTTTGATGTGAGGAAAGAAAGACGAAGCTCACGGAGAAATATTAAAATTTTGGGAAGGACAGGCGAGAACTGGATGTCAATATTGTCAGGATCCAGGATCCCTGTCTGACCCGTTGTGTGTTTCCCCTGATCTCCTCTCCTCATGTGTCCTGTCATTCCCCTGTTTGTTATTGTGTGCCATGTGCTCTGTGTTTGTCCTCTGCCTCGAGACACCTCCCATGGCCACACCCTTGATTGTGCACAGCTGAGGACACTCCAGCCGATCACCTCCTGCGGCCTGACACACCAGACTCAGGTCCCACTAATGATTCCCCTGTCACGATATAAACTCTGGTCCTGCAGTCTGGGGTTGTCAGGTCGTACCGTCTTTCACCCGCTTCAACCCCGTGGCATCCTCTGCCCTCCTTGTGTTACACGGACTACACACGCCGTCAAGCTGCCAGCCCTCCGGTGTCGAGCCACGGGCCTCACACCGTCGATCTGCCACTCGGGTGTCGGACCACGGGCTCCACACCTTCCTGTCTTAGTCAGGCTAAATAAAACCTGTTTCCATTAACTTCTGTCTCCTGTGGTCTTGTGTTTGGGTCCTACCTGTGAACTCCCGTGACAAATATTGTGAGTCATAATTCTTTGGAGAAAGACTAACAATATTCTGCAGAAACCTCCTGATCAATTACTGTCACAGTTTCACCTCTACTTCTCGCTTATCTTAAAGAAATGCTCTTGATGTGTATCGGATTCCCCAAAGTGTAACAAGGTGATAATGCACTGGCTTTAGCAGAGGTGGTGTGATATCTATCATCACCTGTGCCAGAAGCAGCAATGGTGCTATTGATTTCATTAGAGGGAACATAAAAGCAGTAACAACCGGTGACATTGACATCAGTGACTGGCGATATCGGGGCAGGTGGCGGTACAACAGAGTAATCCTGTGGTTTCAGCTGTGCGCCCATGTGGAATAGGCCTATCCATGAGAGGCTACTCTAGCTCTAGCACTGTGTTCAGTCTCCCACAGTCAGTCACACAGTGCAGCACAAGCATACATAGATGAAATGTGTAATGTGTACACACACGTATATAAACAGTATATAACTGCACAGTGGAACTAAACCTTGTGTAAAGTATTGCCTGTCAATGTGCTTGACAGTTTGGTCTCACATGCTTTTGTGAAATGAGTACTTAACATACAAATGACATATGTGGACAAAAGGTGAAAGAAATGCATTTCACCACCATGCAAGAATTAATTAGAGGACATGGGACAAATAACGCTTTTTATGGGTGCATAGAATAAGCAGAGAACGTCCCAAGAACAATGATAGCATCTGTTGGGTTCATGCAAACAGACTGGATGTTTACATTTCAATGAGAAGCAAAGTTGTATGACTTCTGTCAAGAGCAAAGACAAACGTAGTGTGACATTGTTCAGGAAACGTGTTGGGCTCTTTGACATGGAGAGCACTTGTCATCTCCTATCAACAGTCAACGTCCTGGTTAAAAGAAAACAAAGTAGTTCTCTCAACCATAACACTGATGGTTCCCTGACCTGAGGAACCCAACCTCTATCCTTAGATCTGCAACTATCAAAGTAGTTCTTGTGCCTAAACCTGACCAGACTTTTTCCAAAGTGGTTACAAATGAAGAAATACACTGTTGATTTGATTGCTTGATGATTTATAAGGGTTTAGAAGCACTTTTCCTGCCATAGGCATCGGATCAGAAAACACTATGGTTCATTTTTGATGGTAATGCAAATTCATTGTTTAGTTTTGGAGACTTTTTTGGAGTATTTCATGGTAATACCAAAAGGTAAGTATATTCATGATAAATGTCTGTACTTGTTTCAGTCACTGTTCCTGTAGTATCATTGTAGTATCTTAAAACGTAAATGTGAGTAGTAGCGATAGCTGTTTCCGTTATCTTTTGCTAGTTATCTTTTTGCCTATTGTAGTGCTGTTCTGTGTGTGGCCGTCTTTGGTTTTCTTTTCATATTGTACTGACATTATGCTGAACCCCCAACAGCAAACCAACGAGAGACAACAAAGCTTGTCACTTTTTTTCTCTTGGTCAACCTTGATGAGTATCATATGGTAGCATCAAAGTGTTCACATTTAGCTGATCGCATGGTGAATACTGAACCTGTTCACTGGTTTTATTGCTTCCCTTATCGAGCCATGTAGATCGTTTCTTTTTTTCTGTCCTGAGATATCTGTCTCTGTATTTTTGAGGATTTGGTCTCGTTTAAACAGGAACTATTTCTTCTGTAAAAGTTAGCTTCAGTGAGAAGTTTGAACAGCTAGTTCTATCGATTATCTAGAACAGCAGGGACACTAAGACATGTGCTTGTTGAATTTGTGGGCTGAGCACAACATACTAAATCCCATTCACCACCAATGTATTGGAGTGAAAGAACCAAATACAAAACTATCTGTATGGCTACATAGCACAGGGGGAGGAAAGTGGGAAGATATTTAACACTTCTATGATATTTCAACTGCACAGGCTCTTTTCTCCAGACTAGCCTAATGTCTGACAGAACATTATAAACATGTACAACTCTTCTTGTGAAGGTGGAGGAAAGTAATCTACACATCTTCTGTTCACAACATGTAATCTGCCTTTTATACTTCTCATTTCATGACATTTTGTGAGACTGTTATGTGCTTCACTCTACAGCAAAAACATGCAGCTGTAGCCCAACATGCATTTGTGTGTACAGGAGAAGAGAAGGAATAGAGGGGGAATTTATGCACTTACCCAAACACTTACTGATTGTGATATTAAATACAGATAGGTGCATATTCTGAGCCAACTTAGATGACAGTTGCCGCTTCTTATTCTCTCGTGTGATCATATCGCCAGTAACATCGGAAAACACATGTGCGTTAACGGTAAAACTGTCGGGTCACGGCTGCAAGACAGCCGACGTCTCCCAAAAGTTTTAGAGTTAACATTAACTTTTCTCCCTCTTTCTTTCTTCACCATGCTTCTAATGGCAGCCACAAGTAAGAACCACCAGATCAAATGAGCGGGCTTCAAAAAACATTGGCCTAGTTCCACTGAATGGATTTATCGGAGCAAAGACAAGAAAACCAGTACAAATAATGTGTTGTGTCATTTCACCAGTCAAAGCTGCATCAGCAAACTAAACTATGATCTAGGTGAAACTAAAAGTAAATAAGATAATACAGAGCTGTATGTGTCCATTATAGATACACCTACCAGTCTAAGCTAGATTCAGTGTGGTTAGGTCACATTAGGTCTCATTGATACAAGCAGAGCAAAGAAGTAAAAGGATTCCTGATTATTTATTGAATGTTTCAATCTAAGGCACCGTTTTATGATATAATGTGCAGGGCTGAACTCAGCACAGATCTCTACCCATACTACACCTACCCTCTCTACAGCATCCATCAAGTGAACATAGCCCCCTTATGTGCTATCACTTTCTATCGCCAAGACCCAAGTGCTACTCCAGAACCTTGTACTTCTTCACACATGGTCATAACAAACATATTTGGAACAATGTATTTAAACTTTGCAGCACTCCCTCCTTGGGTTCAGTTTCTTTGTCCAATGCCATCTGAACTTGTAAGTGTCAGGATCCAGGATCCCTGTCTGACCCGTTGTGTGTTTCCCCTGATCTCCTCTCCTCATGTGTTCTGTCATTCCCCTGTTTGTTATTGTGTGCCATGTGCTCTGTGTTTGTCCTCTGCCTCCAGACACCTCCCATGGCCTCACCCTTGATTGTGAACTGAAGTTCCAGGTCACCGCCCCACTTTAGAGAGAAGTTTGGTGCAGAAGTGAAGAAGTATTCCAAGGCAACTAAAGAAAATAACCCTAAATTTCAGGTTTTTACATGGGAAAAGCATAGACTAGCCTATATAATAATGGACGACACACCTCCACTTCCTCCAACTGTACATAAATCAAACCAAAATATCTTGGATACGGGTGCTGCTATCATGCGCTGGTGACGTCATTTGGAGCCAGAGTCCGCGCAGTAGTGATCGGGGGATGGAGGTCCCGCCCGTACACCTGCCTGCTCTGTGTGCTTTGACAGCCTGCATAGCAAATTAATCTGGACATACATATTTGTCTATATATTAACATATTCTCAACTGCAATGAGCACTGGAGAAGTTTAGTCACAGAGTGGATCCTAAGCAAAGGTTACAAGGACTAGAATCAGATTTGACTCTGCTTTTCTAACAGATTGTCCGATCTGATAAGGCTACAGCTGAACACGGATAAACCGATCTGGTAAGGCTACAGCTGGACACGGATAAACCGATCTGGTAAGGCTACAGCTGGACACGGATAAACCGATCTGGTAAGGCTACAGCTGAACACTAATAAACCGGCTACTTTTAAGGGTGACTATTATTTTCTAGTAATTGGAGACTGTGAACCTAAACAAGCAGAAACAAATGATAGGCTGTCTCTGACTCAGTTGTGCTTGAAGCAAGGTGAAGGAAACGAGAAAAGAAAAGACAGCATGAACTCGGAGACACTGCGGACAGTGAGGGAAAGGTGGGAGAGGGGCAGCAGTGTTCACACCGAGCTCGACACATCCCACAAACACACACATTTACGCACAAATATCTGTATGAGTGCACAACCTTTCTGCCACTCTCTCAGACATATACACACAACCCTCAAATGGCTGATAGGCCTACTACTTCTGTTTCTGTTTCTCCTACTGATAACAATGTAAGAAGCTCGCAGCAGTGCCAAGTCTGTAAATGTTTCATGGTGAAAAAAGACAAATATTCATGTGGTTGAACTGCATGAAACATGTTACACAGCAATGGCGTTGCGTTGTGATACATGACCGTTGATTTGTGTCAGCACTGTCACTGAGCAGTGAGCTTTTACTGTGAGCGAGTCAGTGTGCTGATGCTGTGACTACAGAGATTGGCCTGTTGTTATTGGGGTGGGGGAGCCGAGCGATGGCAACTAAGCATGTTTCTGACTGTGTGTGAGGCTGTGATCACGGGAAGTGACATGTTACCTGGCTATGACAAACAGCACACAACTGACACCCAAGTAAGCCAGCAGAATATACATCCAGATATCAGGCGAGAGGGGGTTGAGGAAGGAGAAGACCCCAGGGTTGGTCCCGTTGGGCTTGCGGTACAGTATACTTATACCCAGCGTCATGAAGGGCTTAGAGAAGTCGATAATCTTCTCGCGTGCATATGTGATGGCGAGGGGAGCCACTGCCAGATCAGCTCTCTGTCAACAGCAAACATAAAAGAGAAGAGAGAGAGA
Organism: Melanostigma gelatinosum; assembly: GCF_949748355.1. NCBI lineage: Eukaryota > Metazoa > Chordata > Actinopteri > Perciformes > Zoarcidae > Melanostigma > Melanostigma gelatinosum. The sequence goes on along the minus strand of NC_136642.1, from coordinate 27,417,546 downwards.
CCATAAGTCACAGGCACAGGAAGCGTTTAGAGGCAATCAAATTAAGAAAACAGGGTCTTTACATGCTACAGTCTGTCCCAAGGCACTGAGCAAGAAATGGAAAGCCCTCTTTTTCTGTCCACCCATCAAGTATACTCCCACTACTGAACTCACCCTTTTCCCCCTGGAGCCTAAATCAAGGCATTAATTTATTTTCTTTACCTACTGTCTCCTGTTGTTGGGATGTCTGCGAGCTTGTAGCCTATCATGGCACTATACTTTATATAATGCACCGTAGGGACCCAAAAGTGGGTCGCGGACCCGTTTTCAGTGGGTCTTTGTCTGAAAAAAAAGTGCTTTTATTTTGAAGGGGATTTTTAATGCAGCAGAGTGCAGAGTACGACATCGACTACATCAGATATGAATTTTCTTAGATTGAGGACAAAAGAGGGCAAAAACCTCAGTGTGTTTTGTGCAGCGAGGTTCTGGCACAAGAAAGCATGAAGCAGTCTTTTGAAGCGGCATTTGGAAACAAAACACCTCTCAAAGATAAACCTGGTGAGTACTTTCGAAGACGACTTCAAGACCTGAGGACATCACACGTGTCTCACTTACCTGCAGCCATGGACATGGTGAGAGAGGTGTTGGCTCAATCAGCAGCGGATAAACTGAAAACTATACCTCTGTCAAATGACACTACAAGTAGACATGTCGGATGAAACATGTTTACATGAAACATGTGTGGGACGGGTACTGATAGGAACAATGTCTCTGCACTAGAGAGCTCCCTACTACTACGACTGCAGAGGACATGTTCAGCTCAGGTTCAAACTGCTCCATCTTTACATTAAATACATTTGAGAAGTTGAAGATTTTCCTCGATTTAGGTTGGCTTGCCATTAAGGGGTGATGGTGGGTCCCACAGCCAGACCAGTTGAGAACCACTGATCTCGAGGACTTACACAACAAGAATGTACCGATAACTCACCACACACTATTGACTTGAACCTTTTTGTTTTCCCAACAAGCATTTTTCATGGGTCTTCCTGTTTATTGGTTCTTTCCTTCTGTTGTCAAGCATTGGTTTTCTGGTGATGCAGTAATAAAGTGCTGGTTGCTGTTGTGTTCTATGTAATTATCCTCGTGGTTAACCCTAACAAGCACAGGTATCACCTCCTGAGAAAGCCGAGCAGTGGAAACAAAACAAAACCCGTGACAATTGCTAGAGATAGGTTCAGTTTTGTTAGAGTAAAGTCCTTTACACATTTGGGGCGTGAAGGATAAAGGAAGATAACGAAAATGCTAAATATGCAAGTATTATATGTTGAAGGCTTTTATTGTGAAAGGAAGGACCCATTGATTTGGGGACTAGGGTTTTAAAGCCTCATGTTTGGAATTTTGGCAGTTTCCATCTTATGTTGCAACCAGTTTGTTATAATATTTGTACTGCGGAAGAGTGACGGAGAGACGCCGTGAACAGCTCTGTTAGAGACCTGTCAATCACAAGGTAGCCCCACCCTAAAACATTAACTGCTTTATGGTCTGTTTGACTCTAAATGGACCATAATGTACTAAATGAACATCATGCTGTATTGAAGAAGACTTGGAACTAGAGATTGAGACCATAAACTCATGTTTACAATGTTTACTGAGGTAATAAATCAAGAGAGAAGTAGTCATTTTCTCATAGACTTCTATACAACCAGAGGAGTCGCCCCCTGGTGGTCACTAGAGAGAATGCAGCTTTAAGGCTTTTCTGCATTGGCTTCACTTTTCAGAACTGCCCATCTGGTCTGCGCTGCCTTTGTCAAGGTTGAGATGAGTAATAGCGTTTGCTGTCTTGGTTCAAACTACGGAGCCTCTGTGTTGTTATTTTATTGTCCTTTTTAAATAGTGGTGAACTCAACCCGTTCCACACAATTGGTTGATGCCTTTATTTACGGTGTGAAAGCTCACAAAATCAACCTTGTTCGGAAAACAAAATCCCTTTTTCGCAGCATTCTGTAAACACAGTATATGAAATTATTCACACTAAAAGAACGCCACTGTGTATAAAGGTTTGCTCACAGAATGTGCCTCTGCTCCGCACACATGGAGCTGTTTACGGCACACACTGAACAGCAATATTACTTTTCTATAGTTATTTATAATATCGAATAATCCCTTCTCTGGCAAGCACAGGAGTCGTGCTTATATGTGCGACATGTGCTCTAGAGATACACAGAGGGGAAAGTCAGGTTTCCATATCTGGGCTGAAAACCGTGCTGTACTGCTGGCAGTTAATAAATCTTGAGCTGCCTTGTGACTATAAATGCTAAACATCAACAGCAAGGTCAAGTGCTTCATTTCTCAAAGACATATCCTTTTTGTCTTATGAAGGTTGCCATACATCACTTGAGGAGGAATTGACTGCGCTTTCTTCTCACAGCTGTGATGCATACAAAGTCTAGCAGATACCAGGCATCTCTGAATCCAAACTACCGTACGAGCCTCCACTTTCAACATTAGCGAGACCAAAGATCATTTTGCTAAATTCCTTTGGCAGGTTGTTTCCAACTCAATACAGCCTGTCTTTCTCAACTGAACTCCTTCCCTGTGAGTCCACACTGCCCAGTCTTCTGAGGGCCTGTCTGCTGCAATCACCATCTGTCTCAGTCAAGCCCCGTGTGCCCAGTGTGGGAAGTGGGGCAAACCCACGCTGAACATCATCTCGCAGGGGATTGGACCCTTCAGCCATGACGGGACCAGTCTGTCACGACGGCCAATCACCGCACTGATCAAGAGCAGGAGCAGTTACGGGAGACTTGGGTCAGATATCGACTATTGCCCATGCTGCATCTGCTATTTTTCTGCCCATGTGGTTTATCCTAACTGGGACTTTGTCGGGAGTAATGATCTACACCAGGGGTGTCAAACTCATTTTCACTCCGGGCCACATCAGCATCACGGTCTCCCTCAAAGGGCCGGTTGTAACTGTAAGACTGTATAACTAACTTCTCCCTAACATATTGTTAAATAACTCTCTCTGCATTTGATTATTGTTTATTCAAGTGTAAAAATATTGTACATGCAGTTATATAAATGAAAAATGATATTTAAACACATTTCTGTTGTTATAACATGAATCATTTTAATTGAGGGTTAAGAAACCCACATGACTCTATCAAAGATCAAACTATTAAAGAAAATAACAAAGACAAATATCAAACACAAGTTATTACATTAACTTTGTTCAAAGCTGTTTGTGTCACCTCTCTGCATCACTAATGTTCCTCCCTGTCGTCGTCCTGTGCATGCAGCTACATCCAAGAGCTGCTCACTGAGAGTCAGGTCTGATGAACATGGATAGATGATGTATCCGTGTTGTCTGTGCTTTCATCAACAGTTCATTACAAACACAAGTACCTGCTCGTCTCTTAGCTAGCTGTGTTGTTAGATTGCTGCTAGTTCATCAACTCGGTCTGCGATGGTGTTTCTTCACAAACTGACATTTGTAAAAGTCTGTATCTGGTCGGAGCTCTGCTCACATACCTTCAGCATGCACTGGGCTGTAGCTTTTGTAAATATATTCAGCTGTGATTGCAGTCTGCCTTTTAATTCTTGGACAATTTGATGTTTTTCTTGGAGGCTAAATTTAGCTCCGTGTTTGGTGTCAAAATGCCGACGTGAATTGTATCCTTCATCACCGACACGCCTCATAACACAGAAGACAGACCCGTTTTTCTCCTTGAAGCACAAACATGTATTCACTTTCCCACCTTTCATTACATTTTCTTCCCTCTGAATCAATTTTTCTCTTCGTGGACATTTTGGGATTATTTGTCGATCTTTTTCAATCGTTGGAAAACCTCTTTTCGGGCTGTTGCCTCTCCTGTCCACCTGTTGTGATAGTTTTAATGTCGGTACTGTCAGGTCAGACAGGGATCCTGGATCCTGACGTTCCATGGCCACACCCTTGAGTGTGCACAGCTGAGGACACTCCAGCTGATCACCTCCTGCTGCCTGACACACCAGACTCAGGGCCCACTAATGAGTCTCCTGGCACTACATAAGCTCTGGCCCTGCAGTCTGGGGTTGTCAGGTCGTACCATCTTTCACCCGCGTCAACCCCGTGGCGTCCTCTGCCCTCCTTGTGTGTACGGATTACACTCCGCCGCTCTGCCCTCCTTGTGTGACACGGACTACTCTCGCCGTCAAGCTGCCAGCCCTCCGGTGTCGAGCCACGGGCCTCACACCGTCGCTCTGCCACTCTGGTGTCGGACCACGGGCTCCACACCTTCACACATTCAAAATAAAACCTGTTCATAGTAACTTCTGTCTCCTGTGGTCTTGCGTTTGGGTCCTACCTGCGAACTCCCACAGAACGACCTGACCATAATGGACCCAGCAACCACAGGAGCAGCTACACTGTACGGCCCTAACAGCCTGCTGGAGGAGGTGAGAAGTGTCACTGCTGAAATTTCTCGGATTGGCTGTTTCGTGCAGGAACTAGCCCGGACAGTCAGGTCTCCACCAGTTCCAGCACCTGCACTATTCCCTCCAGTCCTTGCTCCGCCGGTCTGGGAATCCCCTGTGCCGGCTCCAATTCCCTATGATGGAACACTGGGGAAGTGCCAGGGCTTCCTGTTGTTTTGCCGACGAGTGTTTGACCGTCGGCCTCAGACGTTTGCCTCGGACGGGTCCAAGGTCGCCTACGTGGTTGGATTACTGCGGGGAAGGGCTTTGGACTGGGCTGCGAGAACATTAAGTTTTGATCGGCCTAATACTGTGGGTTATGTGGACTTTGTGGCGGCTCTGATGAGAGTTTTTGACCCTGTGGGGGACTCTGATTATATGGCCAAGCACCTTCTCAGCTGGAGAGGGAGCCAAGCAAGTGTAGCGGAACACTCGGTGGCCCGGCCGACTCCGGCTCCCCGTATTCGGACAGCATTGCAGCCAGCTCCTGTTCCTGTCACCTCTTCACCGCAGCCAGCTCCGGTTCCTACCGCCTCTGCGGCACAGCTTTCCCCAGTCCCGGCCGCTGCCGTCGCAGAGCAGCAGCGACCTCCAGTCTCGGCCGCCGCCGTCGCAGAGCAGCAGCGACCTCCAGTCTCGGCCGCCGCCGTCGCAGTGCAGCAGCGACCTCCAGTCCCGGCCGCCGCCGTCGCAGTGCAGCAGCGACCTCCAGTCCCGGCCGCCGCCGTCGCAGTGCAGCAGCGACCTCCAGTCCCGGCCGCCGCCGTCGCAGTGCAGCAGCGACCTCCAGTCCCGGCCGCCGCCGTCGCAGTGCAGCAGCGACCTCCAGTCCCGGCCGCCGCCGCCGCAGTGCAGCAGCGACCTCCAGTCCCGGCCGCCGCCGTCTCCGTACCGCGGCGACCTCCAGTCCCGGCCGCCGTCTCCGTACCGCGGCGACCTCCAGTCCCGGCCGCTGCCGTCCCAGAGCAGCAGCGACCTCCAGTCCCGGCCGCTGCCGTCCCAGAGCAGCAGCGACCTCCAGTTCCCGCCGCTGTCGTCCCAGAGCAGCAGCGACCTCCAGTTCCGGCCGCCGCTGTCTCCGTACCGCGGCGACCTCCAGTTCCCGCCGCTGCCGTCCCAGATCAGCAGCGACCTCCAGCTCCCGCCGCTGCCGTCCCGGAGCAGCAGCGACCTCCAGGTCCCGCCGCTGCCGTCCCGGAGCAGCAGCGACCTCCAGTCCCGGCTGTCGTCTTGGAGCCGCAGCTAGCCCCGGACCTTGCGGTCTCGGAGCCAGAGCCGCTCCCGGCCGCTGCTGCCTCTGCGCCAGCTCCAGTTCCTGCCGCTGCAGCGCCAGCTCCAGTTCCTGCCGCCTCAGCGCCGCAGCCCGCTCCAGTTCCTGCCGCCTCAGCGCCGCAGCCAGCTCCAGTTCCTGCCGCCGCAGCGCCAGCTCCAGTTCCTGACGCCGCAGCGCCAGCTCCAGTTCCTGACGCCGCAGCCCGCTCCAGTTCCTGGCGCCGCAGCCCGCTCCAGTTCCTGCCGCCTCAGCGCCAGCTCCAGTTCCTGCCGCCGCAGCGCCAGCTCCAGTTCCTGCCGCCGCAGCGCCAGCTCCAGTTCCTGCCGCCGCAGTGCCCGCTGCCGTCTCTGAGCAGCAGCGACCTCCCGTGCCCGCTGCCGTCGCGGGGCAGCAGAGACCTCCAGTACCTGCCACTGCTGCACCAGCATCCTATTCTCCAGAGCCCTTCCGCCCGCCCGGCCGTCCGCCGGAGCACCCGTGTCCGGAGCCCTTCCGCCCGCCCGGCCGTCCGCCGGAGCACCTGTGGCCGAGGCTCTTCTGCAGCCCCGTGGCCGGTCAGAACCAGTCACCCCTCCTCCGGACCCCCTCCGCCCACCCTGGCCGGCCTTCTAGCTGTGGGGCCATCCCTCCTCCGGACCCCCTCCGGCCGCCCTTTTTTGTGTCTGGTTGTACGTCTGGAATCCGTACCTTAAGGGGGGGGTACTGTCAGGATCCAGGATCCCTGTCTGACCTGACGTTCCATGGCCACACCCTTGAGTGTGCACAGCTGAGGACACTCCAGCTGATCACCTCCTGCTGCCTGACACACCAGACTCAGGGCCCACTAATGAGTCTCCTGGCACTACATAAGCTCTGGCCCTGCAGTCTGGGGTTGTCAGGTCGTACCGTCTTTCACCCGCGTCAACCCCGTGGCGTCCTCTGCCCTCCTTGTGTGTACGGATTACACTCCGCCGCTCTGCCCTCCTTGTGTGACACGGACTACTCTCGCCGTCAAACTGCCAGCCCTCCGGTGTCGAGCCACGGGCCTCACACCGTCGCTCTGCCACTCTGGTGTCGGACCACGGGCTCCACACCTTCACACATTCTAAATAAAACCTGTTCATAGTAACTTCTGTCTCCTGTGGTCTTGCGTTTGGGTCCTACCTGCGAACTCCCACATAACAGGTACACAGACAACATGCTATCTCATCATTTCAACTTTCTATCTCATCATTTCGACCATGGGGATACTTTTATTTTCAAGTCTAACTTTAAATTATTTTTCCAAAAAAAAAAAAAAAATAGTTTTTTTCTTTCTTTTTTTTTTTGCTGGCGGATTCGCGGGCCACATAAAATGCCGTGGCGGGCCGGATTCGGCCCGCGGGCCTTGAGTTTGACACATGTGATCTACACTGTGTGAGTTTTAATAAGCTCTGTAGGGAAAACACGTCCCGACAGAATCTATGCATCACTGTACTCTCAGAGTCAGTTCTTGCCTCTTAGTGCGTTTCAGTGAGGTACTCCTCATCATATCTTATCTTTTGTCATTTTCAACCAAACATTTGGACGTAATAGACAGTTTACACAAATATACAAGTCATGAAATTAGCGCCAAAATATAATGAAAGCAGATTTAATACTTGGCACAAATGAAAAACAGACACGTACGTAATTGCATAGAAATGTTGATCTGGAAGAACTAATTATTGTCATGATTTCTCCCAATAATTGATTCCACAGCCCAATGTTTAGGCCCCTCTGTTTATCTCTACTATTTTTGTACTTCCCTGCATTGGATGAATAGTTATCTTACATTTGAATAGCTTGTTCTGTCAGACCAACAGTCCAAAGTAAGAAGCTGAATGAGGTTCTACTGTAATATCATTTTAAACCCAAAACAGTTGTTCTCACCATCACAATACATGCTGGCTGCTTTCTACTGTTGTGTTCAGCTCTGCCTGCTCACAAATCTGAAGAATGTTTAAGAATAATTATGGTTTATTACAACTTAAACTTCATTCTGTAAGGTTTGTACACCATTTCTTACCAAGCTAATTGCCAAATTCCAGCAATTAACTTTGCGTGTACAATGATATTGGCCTGAACTAGATGTCAACATGTGTTTGCTAAAAATCCCATTCATGTTCATTCTTGAATATATGCAGGATGATATAATATTTAGAGACTCACATGGTCCATTAGCTCCTTGACCATGCCATTCCACTGGCCCGTGTTCTCATCCTGGGCACCGTATCTCCCATCTTCCACCAGGCGGACCTCGTAAGTGAAGCCCAGGATGTTGGCCAGCTCTCTCAGCAGGTCTATGCAGTAGCCCTCGAAGCGGTCGTTCCCATACAGCGGCTTGCCAGACTTCTTGAACATCACATATGGCTCCTCCTGTCAGGTGAAATAGTGGAGGACGGATGAGTCTCTACAGCACTTGGCATCTTTTCGATAAGGCCTATCTGAGAGGGTGTCTGATGTGTGAGATAGGCTTTTCAGCCGCACAAGCCCGAACACACAGTGGCTCGACAAGTAAAGCGTGTAAAGCCGCTGTGTTTATGTACGTGTTCCTTGTGTGTGTGTGTGTGTGTGTGTGCCAGCAGTCCCAGTCCTGTGACGTGAGGTAGGGTGGGTGCAGAGTGAGGCATGACCATAATAAGAGATAATCCCCCATATCAATGACTCTGTGCTGCTCTCGGGCTCAGTAGGCTGGCTTCGGGCCCAGGCCCAGCTTTCAGGACACCACACGCTTTGTCAATAAGATAAGCAATGCTGATAGACGGACACAAAAAGAGAGCGCAAGAGGCGGCACATCCCCTCTGTTAGCAGCTGGGGATATTACTAATGTCTTCTTTCATCCTGATTTTTGTCCTCCCCTCCCGCCTACTGAGCATCTCCTCCACCGTGTCCTTCTCTCTCTCCTCCATGCTTCACTCCCCATTTCTCCTCCTCCAGCTTCCTCCCCTCTGTACCTCTGCTGCATGCACCATCTGTCTTTGTTAGCCTTAGACGCTCGTTCTCGCCGCACGTCCCTCATTTCTACGACTCCCTCGACTCTCTCAGACAAATAAATCCCAAAATATATTGTCAGGCAGGTGTTGTTTGTAATACAACTGTGGCCTGACTGAAACAGAAAGAGAAAACCCATTCAGATTGCTAACAGCTCTGGTACATTTCACTGGCTGGCATTTTAACAGGCTGTGAGATGTTTGCAGATGGGGAACACTTTGTTCTGTTCACTCGTAGTGGCGGGCCAAACAAACTGCTGATTTGCACTGTGTCATAAATCTGCCTTGTAGTAGTGATGGCAGACAGGTGCTGAGGATAATGATTTCACAGCATTGTGAGGATGGATCATGAAGCAAACTGGTAGAACATGACAGCTTTCTTGATACATCTGATTCTATATGTAAGTATTAAATATCAAATAATATCTTTATGCCCGTCTGTGTTCATTTTTCTCGATACCATTAATGTATTTTTATGTATTTACTTTTAAGATAAAACTTGTGAAATGCATATGTTTCACAAATGATGATAGATGTGAAATGTGTGCCCCTTGCAAAAATCCCATTGAATATGGTATTTGTAGATGAAAACCTATTTTACATTAAATATGTTGTTATATCATGTGAATATTCATCACATGTGAAATATCCAAAAGCCACAAATGTCTGTGTGATGTGACGAAATAAGTCAAGATATTTGAGCAAAAATGTATGAAAGTCACAGATTTCAACATTTTAAATGAAACAAAAAGCACATCTACCTATATGAGACTTTGTGTTAAATGCTGTTTCATATATGATAATACATGTAAAATGGTATCTGCACCAAAAAGGTTTCCTCATGTTAAATACATAAAAAGCCACATCCAGTTTCTCTACTGTGTGTCATGTATATATGTGTCATGTATGTGTATATCATATCCATTTAACATGTGTATAATGCTGTGAAATTGTGGTCCCTGAGACAAATTAAACATTGTTCATTTAAAAATTGGTGTTTTCACAGGTGTTATCTAACATGGGAAATATTTGAAATGAATATATGTGTGTGTGAATTTATCACACATGAATAACGGTTTTACATGTGATATTGTAAAATATTTGTCCCTAACATAAGAATCATATTCTAACATTTTCACACGTGAACTATATGCATTCATCATATTAGTGTTCACAAGGTAGTTAAGACCCCATTGCACGCAATCCTGGTAGGCCCTCGTGAACGCTGGTTATGAAGCACACACACACGCGTCACGTGATCAAACAAGATTTAACATTGGACAACATCTTTATACACATTACACAACAATCATTGTTGCATAGCTGTATATGACATAAACACAAAAGGAAAAAAAAGTAGTTGGAAAAAACAAGTTGATTTATAGTTTCTATAGTTTATGTAAAATAAGCATATCATTTTATTATAAATTGTTAGAGAATTTCTTTACCTCCAAAAATAATAAAAACATAAATCCGCGATGGAGATCGGTTTGCCTTTTCGAGGAAATATATAGTAAATGGCACCAACATAATATCAACGTGAGCTTTCTTTAAGCAAAGGTGTATATCCAGGTTAAATCTGAATAACATGCTGGCCTCTTCCCACTATAGGCCCCCAAACCAGTGGGTATTCCACATGTAAATCCTTCACGTTCTATTTCATCCTTTTGACCGCGAGTCTTTATATCAACAAAGTCACCTGTGACCTCGGTGTCATCCTGAGATCCGTCCTTTTTCATCTTCTCGCTACGCTACGCTCAGCGGTCCCTGTGGCCGATCGACCCGGTCACGGCTGTTTCCTGTCCTGACCCCACAGTGGTGGAATGAACTCCCCACTGACGTCAGGACAGCAGACTCGCTGCCCATCTTTCATCAGGCTGAAGACTCGCCTCTTCAAGAAGGCCGACCCTTAGCCTTCCACTGAGCACTTACTGTATTGTATTAGCACTTATTCACACTTATTGTATTCATACTAGTTTGTTTCTGTACTCTTGCTCTGGTTTATGCTCTTAGATGCTCTTAGATGCTTGTCATAAGCAGTCATAAGGAGATGCACTTGTGACTGCTGGTGACTAGTAGTTCTCTTGAATACCGATGTTGAATACACTTATTGTAAGTCGCTGGATAAAAGCGTCTGCTAAATGACTGTAATGTAATGTAATGCAGGCTAACTACCAATGGTAGCATAAGCTTAAACAAAATGTGTCTACAATCAAGACATATTGGAGCTTGTCGCTGTAGCCTGTAGCCTCTTAGGAGGGAACGGCGTGTTTCACCATTCTGACAAGGGCTACCTAAATACCGTGAAGACAGCAATCGGTGAGATCGATTAACATTGTTTTCTATAACCGTTGATTGTTTTCCACGGTTGGCAGAGCGCTTCCGCTCTAGCTTATCGAGTGATGCGCTGACGAGAGTGCAGAGTATACGCTGTCGGGCCGCCCTCCACAGTGAGCAGAGCGTCCTCGCTCAGGCTAACTCGGTGAGATGCTAGTTAGACTAAATCCACATTGATATTGTGTCCATTTATGCTTTACGCATTACGGCTGTCACAGTTGGCAGTGTCCTCGCTCAGCCTAACCTGGTGGGACGCCAACTAGACTAAGTTAATACTGGGATTGTGTCAGTGGCGGGCCGTGGATGTCATACCTGGGCCTTCAGTGCTGTCCTGCAGCTGAAACACCTCCTAATAACCTCATGATGGCACCACAGCTACAGTTATTTGTTTCTATTGGTGTAACAATACACGTATTCATATTGAAACGTTCGGTACGAGGCTTACGAACCGAACAATATGTTTGAATAATACTAGTGCATTTGGAAAATTCAGAAGCTTAAATTGTGTGAAATATAATGTTTTGGGTGGACTGCGCTCACGTAGGAGAAGACGGGCTGTGACGTCTGAACCCGGAACAATAACAACAAGACAGCTGAGGCCCCGCACTTCTGGGAGCCTACGCTAAACTTGCTTACCAAACAATAACTCCGCGCATGAAGGGATGTAATTAACACAATGAGAACAACAAACACAAGAACCAGTCACATATATTCATATGACAACAGAGCAACAAATCAACCCATCAGACTTGCAGCAACACACATTCTGCTCCACACTGGAGGGCCATTCAGATATTAGATATAAAAAACAAACACATTGGACTTAAAGACAAACTCCATCCTCCTTTCTTTGTTGACAAAAAGTTTAATCCGAACTCACTAATCTGTTTCTCCTCCTTCAGCCATTGAGTGTTAAAAAAACAAAGCAGGTAAAAAAAATAATAATCTACACCAAGCAACATGCAAAACATGTCATAATTTCTTCCATATCTTTCAATTTGAACTCTTACTACGAAGCCTCTGCTTAAGTTTCGTTTTCCAATAGTCACGTGCTTGCCCAATGACCAATCACAGCACACGCTGCACCTCACTGTAGAGCTGCACATGGAAACTGAGCTGCACGTAATGCTGACATACTTGTAGACCAGCTAGCAGCTCTGACACGTCAAAGAATACGCCCAACATGTCAAACTAAAGATCTGATTGGTTGAACACTATGACAATCAACAATATCGTCCCCATTCCCTTAAAGTGCACATGGTTCACTTGTGAGTCTGCAGGCCTCTCTTCTTACCTAGAGACACAGAGGTGAGATCTGATTGGATAAAAGCTCTACTTAAAACAAGCTGCACTGGAAGCAGAGCAACTGAGGAAGACAGGAGCTGTGCAATGAGAACATAAGATAATGGGGGAAATAATTAGAATACATGTATAATTATGAAAACGTATTAAATTATAAAATAGATATAACTTTGAGATTCTGTTTAGACCAGCAGAGAAGGCCTTGCAGGGCCTGACGGCCCACCACTGGGTTGTGTCCATTGATTTTGGAACATTACGGCTATCACAGTGAGCAGAGTGCTCTCACTCGGGCTAACTGGTGGGACACCAATAGTTACAGCAACTGTCCTAGTGAGGAGAGGGTCCTCACTCCCCTCTCACTGACTGTCCCCTGTCTGTTCTCTCAACATTCAGCAGAGCGCTCCCGCTCAGACTTACTTAGCAGCCCGCATCATCTAGTGGGGCAGGGTGCCTCCAGAATCATGGCTGTATTTAACTCTCCCGGCTGTAGGACCTGTATGGCTCCTCTTCAGCCTGAAGACGGCCATGACCTCTGCCCCTCTTGCCTTGGCCTCGAGCATCTGAGGGAGGGCCTTTCGGAGAACCCATGCAGGATGTTTTCTCCCAGCAGCAGAGCAGCTACTGGGCAGCTCATGCTTCGGACCCTTGGGCGGTGTCCATCCTAACCCAGGGGTATAAGCTTAAAGTCTGACGCCGGCCCCCCAGCCTTCAGCCCGGTCAAAATGACCAACATCACCAATCCGGCAAAATCCCCAAAGGAGTTAGCCGCACTCCTGGCCAAGGGCGCAATCGAGATGGTGGACCCCATATCACAAGAGCCCTGGGGTTCTAATCAACTTACTTTCTTGTAAAGAAGAAAGGCAGCGGATCTGAGGGGACTCAACAAGTTTCTGAAGGTGTTGCCATTTCACATGTTGAGCACAGCAGACACCCTTCGTGCTGTTTCCAAGGGAGAGTGGTTCACGTCTGTCGATCTGAAGGATGCCTATTGTTCCCATTGTGCATCACCACAGGCAGTTTCTTTGTTTTGCTTTTTAAGGCCGTCACTTTCATACAGGATACTTCAGGATACTGATGTAATGTTGATGAAAGAGCAGAAGGCCTGTCCACATACAGATCAATACCAGTGCAGCTGCACTGTCAAGACATACAGTACAAACACCAAAACACACAGCATGTGTTTGTCCAGTCGTTGCAGGTGAGCATAAGTGAAATGTACATAACCTCTGCTGGCACTTAAAACAGGCACACACACTGGACCCAGTCAGCTACCATGGACAGCGGCAACACAAATGGGACGGCGGTGTGTTGTGCAGATGATGATGTGTCTCATATTGCAGGCTTTTTTCCCTGCACATTCATTGCAACATCTAACAATCGAAGGTAGGTGTGTTTTCCGTCCTTCCCATCGCCATGGTAACTGCCACAGTGGTGATGAGCATGCTGTGTTTTGAAATCCACACAGGTAGGTTTCCATACTGTGTGCAGAAGGAGTACTGCCAATATGAGAGTCTAGGAGGAGGAAGAGGAGAATTTTCATGTGCTTACTTCAGGGCTATTTATCACGTGTTCTCTGAGTTCTGCCTTGAAAAGAGTGAAACGTGAAACCTCCAAGCTCAGATTCCTGAAATGCCCTCTGCTGTAACATACCAGACGTGATATCTGTTTGTTTTTTGTTACGTTGTAGCTAAAGTACAAAATCAATTAGCCTTCAGGGAGGATATCAATGTCACTGTTTTCTACAGGAGGTTAAAGTGTGTGATTGGTCAGCTTGGGCTGTTTGTGTTTCCTCCTGCTGGTTTCTAGTGGCGGTGGAGATCGTTGAGGGTGAAGACAACATGACGCACCTTGAAGAAAGGCTCTGTAATCTGTTGTTCAGCAACACACATCTCGCAGAGACACCTACACCGTAAACCCTCTGCTCACCACGACCCGCTCTCTGTCACAGCCAATGAAAGGACGTAAACACAGTCAGGCACAGCGCTACTCTCCCATTCAGTGGTGGAACAAAGCCAAACAGAGGCCTGGCTGCAACTCCCTTTCTATAAGTGTGGCCCACCATCACCCTATGTCACCATGTATAAATAAATCGAACAGTTACTTTCGGAAACATACAATAAATTGTATTTATTTATTGGTTTATTTGAACGGGACAGTGCACATTAATAAAAACATTTCTGCAAATGTGCCAGAGTTAGCCAAAAGGCTATTTTTCATCTGTAGTCCCAAGAGGCAGATTTTACACAATAAACCTAAAAACAATGTAAGATTAAAGTTAAAAGGTAACATAAGCACAATGCAGGTAAATAAGCACAATACAGCTGTAGATATCTACAGCTGGACCAGGTTTACAGCTCACGTCTGTTCTGACTCTGCTGAACACTTACGTTGCGGCTCTCTGCACGCAATCATTGCAACAACTGCAACTTGTCTCCTGTCAAGACAGCGACACTACATTCGGTGTTACAAAGTGCTGGAATCTTACGCCACACCAGTGTTCAACTTATTCCCCTCTTTACAATGTGACCAATCTCTGCCAGTCTCTATTTGCTGCCATGTTAACTAGTGGAACAACTGTTGTCTGGCATGTGGAGCACAAAGAAGCTATTGTGAGCCCATTAGCAGCTTATGACCTCTGACCTTCTGTCAGCTGTGAAACACTGTAATTATCATAAACCGTCGCCAGGCACATTAACAAAAAGCACCTCTCACAGCCACAGGCAGCAACACCTCGGAGTCTTTCCAGACACGATAACAGCGCCCGTCTTCCATCTGTGGAGCTGGAAGGGCACATGGAGGGGTTTATCTTTTCACTTCTCTTTTGGACAAGTAGCCATGTTATGGTCTTGGGATTTTGGAAAGTCTATTGCATATGCAAAAAGAAAATCTGTTCCCTTTTTTTGTTTTTTTTAAGTTACCTCCCATGTTGTGATGGTCAGCCCTGATGAGCCTCTCACCTGTGTTTCAGTAGGTCATTACTCCAGAGCTGAGCCCACAGCTCTGCTGTCCGGAGTCTGCATTTGGGTCCTTGAACACACCACATCATGTACGGTACCTTCATGGCTGAATAACAACGAATGGCTGAGATAAAGCAGACTATCATCATACCAGCCATTGTAAACACAATTATACATGAACTAAGATCATATCTGGAAGATATCTAGAAGATTTGCCACAATTGTGGCCAACAATCAACGAACTATGATCGCTGTATGGCGCTCTCTCTGCCGTCTCACCATGGAGCATATGGAGCATTTTTCTCCGTGACAAATGCTTTCAACAACACGCTGAATGCTACACTTTTCAGCGTGTTTCAGCTACTGGCATGCTGTGGGGTGGAGGGTGGGGGTGCAGTTAGGACAATGTTTAGAAAAGTGTAGCATTCAGCGTGTTGTTGAAAGCATTTGTCACATGCCCCCCCCACAGCATGCGAGTAATATGTGTGTTTTCATAGTCTGCTTTATCTCAGCCATTCGTTGTTATTCAGCCATGAAGGTACCGGTAACCTTACATGATGTGGTGTGTTCAAGGACCCAAATGCAGACTCCGGACAGCAGTTATATTGCAAACCTCAAAAACACGCACACAAAAACACGCATTACGCTGTCCCCTTAATCTAGTACTATCCCAGACTTTCAGAAGCCCTTGGTGATGGTGGATTCTGTCACACTGTTCTGCGCTGTTAGGATCCACTGGCAGACTTGAGAAAAAGCTGATCTTCTCATGCAGCGTGCGTGTCTACGTTGCTCATAGCTCTGAATAGCATTTACGGCTAACTGCAGACTGCTACGGGCAAGTTATTGCCTCGTTGCTTTTAGATTCGAATGAGAAGACACGCTGCTTCGTTTCACTTCTTCTGTTTGGTAGCCTTGAGAGACCTTAGTCTGTAAGTATATCTGCATGAAAAGATGTACGAAGATATATTATATTCGCTAATGCTAATCGCGGTTAGCATTTCCCCATTGACCGTAATGTTAAAATTAGCTTAGGAGCTAGCAAGTCGGACATGTACGGTACCTACAGTTTCATGATGTGGTGTGTTGAAGGACCCAAATGCAGACGCAGGACAGCAGAGTTCTATTGCAAACCAAGATGATTTATTTCTCACTCAAAAACACACACACAAAAAAACTCTTGGAACAAGTTTTGTAGAACTGTAAAAAAAAAAAAACTGGAAAAAACGGTAATACCGTAAGTCAACTAGGAGGCGTCTCCACGTGCTCCGCACAGGTCCAAGCCGGGTAGTGGCTTATGGTAATCCCTCTGATCCGAGCCGGAAAGTGGCTGGTTAGACACAGGATCGCATTGATCGCTGTCGCTGTCGCCTTCGTCCTCCTGTGCACTAAAACCATCAAAGTCATCTTCTTCAGTGTCGGAATTGAACAGCCTCAGAATTGCTTCGTTCGTGCTTTCAGTCAATCTTTCGTCAGTGTCACTTTGCTCCCGAGGCAAATCCGCCCTTGCGCTGTCATCATCTCGCAGTAGTCCAGCCTTTCGGAAGCCGTTGGTGATCGTGGATTCTTTCACACTGCTCCACGCTGTTAGGATCCACTGGCAGACTTGAGAGAAAGTTGCTCTTCGCATGCGGCCAGTTTTTGTGAAGGATTTCTCTCCGACCGTCATCCAAGCCTCCCACTGAACTCGGAGTGCCACCTTAAATGAACGGTTCACACTAATGTCAAGGGGCTGCACATACTTTGTTGTGCCCCCAGGAATCACAGCTAGAATAGAGTTTGTCGTCTTGATGGCTGCTTTAACAGAATCCGTTATGTGGGTTCTCATGCTGTCCAAAACTAGCAATGCCGTTTTTCTGTGAAAAAGTCCCCCTGTTCGCTTCGCCTAGCATTCCGTCAGCCATTCCTTCATTACGCTTTCTATCATCCACCCTTTCTTGTTCACTTTCACGGCGATTCCTTTCGGGAATTATTCTTTCGCCATTGTCATCCGCTTAAAAATCACCATGGGTGGAAGCTTTTGTCCGGATGCTGTGCAGCCCAGAACACACGTGAAATGCGTTCTCTCATGGCCAGCTGTTTTGAGCGTGATGGAAGACTCACCCTTTCTGTTAACAGTCCTAGTGAGAGGGAGGTCAAACGTCAAAGGTACTTCGTCCATATTTATTATGTCGTCTGGTCCAATGGAATTTTCGGTTATATGTCTTTGCGTGTATTCGCTGAAGTTTGTCATTTTTTCCTTGAAGTCGGGAGGGAGTTGCTGACCAGCGGTCGTCCGTGTTCTAATCGACAGGCCCTTTCGTTGCATGAATCTGAAACACCAAGACGGTCCACCTCTGAAATCTCCAATGTTCTTTTCGGTGGCGAGGGCTTTAGCCTTCAGTCGGATTTGCACGGTGGAAACACCTCGACCGTCTGCTCTCTGTGTGTTCACCCAATCCTCAAGAGTGTTTTCAAGATCAGGCCACCTGCTTTTCCTGCCTCTGAAGGCTTTTGTCGTCTTTTTGCAGCAGCTCAGTTCTTCGGCCTGGCGTCTCCAGCGTCTCACCATCGATTCATTGACGCCGAGCGAATGTGCAGAAGCTCTATTTCCTTCTTCGACAGCCAGGCGGATCGCTTTTAACTTAAAAGCAGCATCATACGCATTTCTTCGTGTACCGGTTTTCTCCATGGCGAGCGAGGCGAGATGCGTGGAATGAATGAAACTCACAGTGGCTGGACACGCTTTTATCCGTCCGGGGTCGAATCACGAGCATGCATTCATCTGCCGTGTGCGATCGGCTCCGCCCAGTGCGAATACAGGTGTGTTATGTATTCATCCGCCATATGCTCCGTGGTGAGACGCCGCCATACAGCGATCATAGTTCGTCGATTGTTGGCCACAATTGTGGCAAATCTTCTAGATATCTTCCAGATATGATCTTATGACATGATCATCAGACCAGACATATTAAAATAAAAGTCCGAAAAAAAAGGCCGCGCAACATCATCATACCAGCCATTGTAAACACAATTATACATGAACTAAGATCATACAAAACATTTATTTCTCTCACTCAAAAACACGCACACAAAAAAACTCTTGAACAAGTTTTGTAGAACAAGTTTTGTAGAACTGGAAAAAAAACTGGAAAAAAAAAATATTGGAAAAAACGAGTCTGCATTTGGGTCCTTGAACACACCACATCATGAACCGGGCCAAATCCGCCCCTGAGCTTGCGTTGTCGTCCTCATTACGCTGTCCCCTTAATCTTGTACTGTCCCAGCCTTTCAGAACCCGTTGGTGAAGGTGGATTCTGTCACACTGTTCTGAGCTGTTAGGATCCACTGGCAGACTTGAGAAAAAGCTGATCTTCTCTGCTCATAGCTCTGAATAGCATTTACAGCTAACTGGCTTGCTGCTGTTAGACCGGAACCGGAAGTTGCGGTTGTTGTTGTGGCAGAGAAAAGATACGGAAAAATCCGGATATAAAGCGCACCGGACTATAAGCTGACGCCTCAAAGCGTGGGGTAAAAAGTAGCGGCTTATAGTCCGAAAAGTACGGTACTTCAAAGCAAATTCACAGGTTCACTCCAAATCATGGATATAAATAAGATATGACTACGTAATCTACGTAATATGACTCGTGGCTTCTCCCACTTGACAGAACAATGTTCCTCTATAAATGTTTCAAAAGATGCTTCAAGAATTGAATTGCTGTTGTGTCATTTCTTTGTCTTATTGTGCGTGTGTTCCTTGTTCTAGGTGTTATATTATCTCTAGAGCGGTTTCACTCACAGCGACTTGGAGCATTACTGTTGAGTTACTGCAGGTCTATAAACCAACACAAGCCCACGCTTACTGTCACATGCAACCACACACACACACACTCACTCACACTCACTCACTCACACTCTCTCTCGCTCTCTCTCTCGCACGCACGCACACACACACACACACACACACACACACACACACACACTCCCTCCTGTCTCCTGCAGATTGAGGCCGGTGCATCTTTAATTAAAGAGATGGAGTGAGGAGTGAAGGAGCAGCTGAGTATCTCTGCTAACCTAATTAAAGCTGGACCACATCCTGCAGCCTCTCCTCACACACCATCAGGCCCATTCCTCTCCTACAAATGAAGAACAATAGATTGTGTGCCCCAGCAAAACAAATGCTACTGCCTTATTTGAGTCAGTTTCAAACATTTATTTTAGTAATATTGATTCCCTTTCATGAAGTATGGCTGCAGTGGAGAACAAAGGCATACAGGCAGGTGCTCCGTCATCGCTGTGATGTAGGACTACTGCTGCCCGTTGCTTAAACAGAGCAAGAGAGCATGCTGAGGATATGGTGATATATAGATATATGTTTATTCTCATTTACATTCAAAATGAATGACGACTAATGTACTGCTTATTAATTCATATCAAAATAATATGCAGTAACTTTGCCTTCTAAGAGTGTTTGTACGGCAGCCTATTGCTGCCACTATTACAATGAATTATTATAATATATATTATATTCAATGAAAACATTTTCTTGCTATAACAAGAAAATAATTATGAACAAGATCCGTTTCCTATTATAATTAGGTCACCCAGAGCGCAGCGCTCCAGGAGCAGTCAGTGAGCTGTGTGTCATGTGACCCAGTCCTTCAGATAGACAACTAACCAGACTGAAGGCATCGTGTGCTGAGTGGAGGTAATAATGTGTTCATCAGTTCATTGGACAATGTGTTGCACATTCCTGCACAAAATGATACAGCTCTTAATCGATGAAACGTTTCTTCTTCTTCTGTTTTCTTTATATCTCTTGACTGCAGTACTTGCTTTACTTTGGCTTCTTCTATGGTTACTGTTATGCACCAAGGCCAATTCCTTGTATGTGAAAACCTAATTGGCAATAAAGCTGATTCTTGTATGCATTTCATGTTTCAATGTCCTGCTCTTGATGTAACATGATAGCTTCCTATGTTTTTGTAGGAAGGAACCTACATATGATGTATAATGAGAAGAAGAATCATCGATGCCTAAGAGAAGACACTGCAGCCTTAATCAGCGTGTTGCTTGAGTTTCATTGTATGTTTGGGAAGAGACACGATAAAAGTACCATTAACGTTATGATTTGAAGTGTAAAAATCTAAACAAATGCATGAGATGTATGCTGATATTTTTGACACTGGATACTATTAAATTGTATTTGCCACATGTAAGAGATTAAGTCAGACTTTGTACTGTATGTGTACTGTATGTATGGTTCTACATCAAATGGTTAACGTGCATTATGATAACCACCTCAATGTGTTACTGCTTTTGTAGGATATTTGAGTGTAGAACTGTGTGTTAAGAAGTTATAATAGAAGTGTTTTATGATTCATATTTAAGAATTCATAATTAGTCATAATCATAAGTGTTTTGGAAATGCATAATTAGGATAAGCATAAAAGTGTTTTAGGATTAGTAGCTAGAAGTAGAATTTGTAGACATTGAATGTATTAAGAGCAAGGCGTAGGGACAGAGAGACTTCTAGACAGGCGATTACAGAGCACACCGGGGCAAGGGTCCTGGGAGTTAGCCAATAGGAATTGAGATAGAGAAAGGGGGAGGGGTTTCGAACTGTATGTGGGTGGGTTGAATCAAAGTCTTTTCCGCTTCCTCGCGTTAAGCGTTATTGCGATGCGGCGCAGCTGAAGACTGCTGTACCGCGTGCGCACAGGCTCGCTCTCACGGTGGGGCAAATCCGGCCTCCACACTTTATCAGTAAAGTGTATGCTGCTATTCAAAATGAAATAGTTGAGATAGTTCTTTTTATGTTCATGGATGATATCATCCTAACAGAATGTGCCATTATATTATACACGAGCCCTGAAACATCGACATTGTCATTCAACACGGACACAGTCACTATAAATACAGTTGTTTAGCTGAAGAACCATGACAACACACACATGTTCTTAACTCTGGTCGGGTTCGGGGACAATAGTGGCAAAAAGAAGGACTGTCTGGCACAACAGATATTTCATTGTTAAAAGTGATGCCTTGGCTGCTGGGTTTTTTCATCAGAGAAAATGTTGGATCACATGTACAGTATAATATTGTGCAACCCTGACCCTGAGCTTGTCGGTTATTTGGCCCTTTAGAGCAGCCTGCAGGTAGCTCTGCTGTCCCCTGCAGCCATGGGTTGTCTCTGTGGAAGTGGAAGCAGGCCTGCTCCTTGCTCTCTCCAACACATTACCCAGTATATTATCTCCAGCTTCAGACATTAGCCTAAAGGTACTTCATGTCCACCGCAGCATTACGGGAGTGATTTCCAATGTGGATAAACTGTTGATAGGCCAAGATCTCAACAGTAATTACATCATGTTTTATAGTACATAATCCCTGAGAAAATGATGAGAAGCTGGATGAAAGTGTGCATCAATCAAATGTAACAAACCCAATTATTGTCAGCCCTCCCTGCTTTCCCTCGCTGCTCACAGCCATCACACATCTCCCCATGACTCAGTCCTGATATGGCAATTACCGCCGTGAAGAGTCTCTGCTAATAACTGCAATCCAATCACTTCACAGCACGCGCGGAAGGAAAGCAGGCCCGCGATAAATAATGACAACCCGCAATTTACTTGATATTGTTATTTTTACGCTTGCCTCCTCAATAACGGATCATAAATGGCTTTAACGGCCTGCTTCTACCAGCTCCTTCCTCCACTGGCATGATTCTCACATGGCACACTGTCTGTAGGAGTACAGCCGTGCTTATGTTCACGCACGCACGCGCACACACACACACACACACACACACACACACACAGGACGTATGGTGAGTTCATTATTCAGTGACAGAAAAGCAACAGATCCAGGTCCTCCATGTGAGAATACGTTTGTGGTCATTTCATTAATTGCATTTTGTTGTTAAGACTGTAACGTAGTGTTTGTGAAGCGATCGGCTCCTGAAAGAATCGCACACAAACACTAACTGTATGGAGCTGGAACTGGGCAATGACTAACTTAGCCTGGAGGCTGGGGGAACAGCTAGCCTGACCCCATATCAACAATACATCTACTAACTCAATAGTGAACACAAGGCTTCATGGTTTAAAGGAGCCTGTTAACTGCTGTAGCTATCTCTTGTGAACAGCAGCTGTGTGGAGACTTTCTGTCACTGTGAAGCTGCACAGAAGTGCTGGATCCATGATAAAAGTGGCTTACAGGTTATTCTTTCTCTGGCACCTCCTGCTCGGTTAATCCAGCCACAAGAGGAGTAGGATGTCTTATATGGTACAGACTGTAAAGCCCTCTGAGACTTTAAGACTTCTAATATTTGGCTATATGAATAAAAGTGGCTCGCCTTGAATCCACAAAAATACGCAATCTGTGACTGGCTACAAACCAAAATCTGTAAAATCGATTTATTCATTGAGCCAAAAAGAAGAAGATGGTGCTGTGGATGAAACTCAAACAGCTACTGAGCTCACATGTCAACAGATCCATCTCCATGGCAAGTGAACAGAGTGATTTGGTTGAGAGATTTGTGAGTAGACCTTGAGTTGCATTTTAATGTTTCAAACTCGTCTAAACTGCCAGCTTGGTAATAATGGGCAAGAATGATTCAGGTCAGTTATTTACATTTTTAATTTTTTTATTTTTGGCTGAACCAAAGTGAAAAGACATGTTGTCTAAGACAATAAAACAATTCAACTTATAAACACAGCACGTGTGATATGTGTGTAATCATAGAAGGTACACTTTGATTCAAATCATGAAATGTTGAAAGAACATGACCTCCAAGCCAAATACATTGTTTATGCAAAATTCTTATCACGCTCCATATCACTAGAAAAATGATTGCAATAAAGGGACAGAAGGGACAGATGTTTCTGCTTCTTCTCAAGGTTGAATCTGAATTCCTTGGATTTTGGCACCACTGGCAGCGGAGACAATAACACAATACGCCTGATCAAGGCAGGGCCGTAAACCATGGAATCTTATTGGACAATCAATCAGTCAATTAGTCCTGCCTCAGCCTGCTCCACCACATTGGAGTCCTCCACAGTGGTGAAGTCAACTGGCAATTAGGGAATGCAGTGCTTTGGGGTACTCTGCTCCAATTGAGTGGGAGAGCAGCAAGTGCCCAGAAAGTGCTCCCAGAAAGTGCTCCAAACAGAAGGGCAGCCCAGGCAGAGCACTGGAGGATTTCTCAAGAGGAAAAGCTTAAAAATAATGACATCTTTGAAGGGAGTGTGTTATGGCTGAGAGCTGTTCTAGCCTTCTATAATTGGCCCTACATAAAGCACCATTAAAATTTGATTTGGCTATAAACAGACATTTAAAGCTGCAATATTTAATTTGCACATTGTCGGAAAAAAATGGCAGAGAGGTAACTGTTTGCATTCTGCAGACTTCATTCCTCAGAAGTCCTGTTAGATAACACTAGTGGACTGCACAGAGCAGGTTTATCACCAGCCTGAGTCAACACCAACACAAGAGACAAAGTGCCCGATCATTCATTATCATGGGCTGAACACAAGTTGATCAAATTGTGGGGAAAATGGGAAGGGGTGTGTCAGTTGTAAGAATACCTCAAACAGTTATGACACCAGATGTCATTAAACATGTCACAGCTTGAATACTGTTTTGTGATTTGGTCCAGTGCTTGAACGTAAAATATGAAAAAATGACACGTAGCTCAAAATAAAGCGGCACGTTGTGCTTTCCAGTGCTCCTACAGAACTTATTGTGTTTCTATTCAGTACTTGATCGTAAATCGAATAAGATTCGCTGTTTTTGATGTTGTGTTTATGTGGCTATAATGTGTATGAGTCGGTTTGACTGTTCATGTTTGGTCCCCAAGAAGAACAGCTAACACTTATGCTGGTGCTAATGGTCCTGATAAAGAAAGAAAGAAAGGAAACAGATTCATTGACGTACCAGTACGGTGGAGACAATCAGGGATCGATTGGATAAAGAATCAGAGACGTTAGTCGTCTTCCCCTTCTGGTTGCCCGTCATGTTCAGGCCACTTGTGGGATCCCAGGTACCAATCTGTGGAAGAGGACAGATGGAAACGTTTAAAATCCCGTTATACAGGCCACAGCACGTAGAACTGACGTGTTACTGCTTCCTGCATCTACAAACTAGGCTGCTTTTACTTCTGACAAAATTCCACCATTTGTCATGAAATCAGAGGCGATTTCTCTTCGGAACTTGGTCATTGTGAGAGGACGAGCAACTCAAATTATGCAGAAGCATAAATGCAAGATGCACTTTAGTTTCGGTCTGATATTTAGAAGCAAAGCAACAACCTTCTGTTTCCTGCAAATGTAGAAAATGAGAAAAACAACCTGGAGCAGCAGCGACTCCAGGCTGGAACATGCTGCTCTGTCTCCATGTGAGTGAACATCCTGAACATTTAGAGAAAGTTGACGTGGAGATTTTCCGTTATTTCATATCTGAAAATGGGAACTATGGTCAATCAAAACCATTTATTGCCAAGTACGTTACACATACAAGGGATTTGAGTAGGTGACTGGTTCATAACAATAAACAATGAACACAGAGAGACATAATTGAAATATTAAAAGTATTAAAAGTTACAATACAATATGGTAAACAAACAAACAAATAACAGATAACAGTACTGTTCTGTTCTGAATAAGTCAACTGTTGAAATGTGTTTTCATTGTTTCATGCATAAATGGGTGTGGCGCGTTTATTTTGATACCCGTAATGAAGCAGGAAGTGAGAAGCAGGAAGTGAGAAGCAGGAAGTTGAGAGCTGTAAACTGCAGGGAGCATGGTCGCAGCTGTGTGGTATCCCATGTTTAATCCACAGTAATCCTTCATCTGAATTCCTCAGAAAGCAATGGCTGTAAGTGTTTTATGTTCTTCATGTGTTGACTGAGTAAGAATGGTGACTTTTGTTAAGTAAATGTGAACTTAAGGCTGTTTATATTTGTCAGTTATTCATATTGCATTCAATTAAGATGTTTTGTATTTTCTTTTCTAGTTTCATTCTGATTCAACGTTGTCAACCTGATTTAAGCTGTACGAAATCAATAAAGGAGCAAGCACGCTTGCATACCTGGCTCTTGAAAAGGAGTTTGGCTGGCTGTTTATCTATGTTAACACTTGGGAAGTAAAACACATCGAGAGAACAGTACAAGTACGTTAAAACATGTATAAAAGTGTCAAGTGTATTTTAATATAAAAAGGATGTTCAAGCGTGTGGTTGAGGTTTGGGAAAGCTTAACCGGAGATCTGTGATAGAATGAAAACTGGTCTTTTCCATTAAAGTCACATGCGCTACATGACCATCCAGCACCCAGACCTGCACACTCTGAACATCTTCCACTGTGAATGTAATAGTGAGGGATACTGGGCTGGTAGAGGCATTTGTGTGTATCGTAAGAGAAGATAAAACATTAGTAACACTACCAAACACATGGCAGACATATGTCTCATTCCGGATTGACTACAAAGTACTACTACTCACACACGCACCTCCCTACCTACAAGACCTCATCACTCCCAAAATCTCCACCCGCACCCTCAGATCTTCAAACAGCTCGCTCCTCCGGGTCCCCAGCACCAAGCTCCGCACCATGGGCGACCGGGCCTTTGGCTCGGCAGCTCCACGCCTATGGACCAGATCCCTGACCACCTAAGGGCAACACAGACCCTGGTCTCTTTAAGACCGGCCTAAAAACCTTTCTATTCAGGAAAGCCTTTATGACCTAAATCACTGTCAGTTATTTCTTTTGTGTTTCTGTTCATTCACTGTTTTTTTTTTATGCTTACTAGTTATTTTATTATAGTTTGTTTTAACTATGTTTTAACTATGTTTTAACTTTGTTTTAACTATGTTTTTTACTATGTTTTTACTATGTGCTGTGCTCTGTGGCACTCTGAGATTGTTTTAAATGAAAAGTGCATTACAAATAAAATGCATTATTATTATTATTTATACATTATGTATATAGTACTCAGACTTCCCCTTCTTTCTATTCTGGACGTACAGAGGATAATAAGCAGCAACCTGAGGACACAGGTGACAGCCGAGTGCACCGTCAGCACTGTTAGGGGGGGGAACTTTCTTCTATACTCCCACAGGGAATAGTGTAAGAGATGAGCTAAGATGTGGAATGGCCCTGTGGCCTTGAGGAGGGTTTGTGGAGAACAACACTGTGGAGGGCTGAAAGGAGGAGGAGAGCGTCCTGAAGAAGCAAGTGGGAAGAAGAGGATGGAGAAGCTATCGGATCATGCCTCAAGGCTTCTCCTGTCCTATCTCAGCTCTCCCTTAGATCTCCAAACCCACGCCTCCTTGTCAGCACCCTCCCTGCTCCCCATCCAACCCCACCGACCCAACAAGCCACTGGGACCACAAACACTCAACAACCCCAACCAGTCACACAATCCGCAGGGCTCCTGTGATGCTCCGCACGAGGGCCAGAGGCAGGCTTTGTAATTGCAAATCAACTCTTTGATTCAGGCTTCATGAGGCTAGAGGGCGTCTGAAGGAGTTTTTATTAATAGAGTAAATTATTCATGGCGGTGCAGGCGCACACTGACCAGAGGTCAGAAGCTGCTGAGAGGCACTGGTGAGGATGCTGAAGTGTGAAGTGTTTGTGGTTGCACTGAAGAATATTATTTGTATCGGCGGTGTTAGCAGGTTATCTTCCCGCTGATCATCTCATGAATCTTAATTTGACTGCTGAATACAGGAGATACTATTCCAAAGCAAAGGATGTAAACCATCGATGCACCTATTCATATGAGTACACAAACACATACTGACGCATGAGGCATGGCATGCCATGATGCATTCTAACTGACATTGAAGGTAGGGTTTGGATTTTGTTTGGGTGCCAAATCAAATGGATATCTTTTAAGTTACACTTCGCAGTGATCCCACGCTGAGCTGCAGCAGAAAACTGGATGGATCAAAAATAAAGTGAGGTCTACGCACATGCCAGTCTGAGCTCCTCTATCGGTGTATACACTTCCAAGTGGATGCTAAGACGCTATTTGATCCTTGCTGGATCTCTCAAAGAAAGGCCATGTTTAGACTGACATCAGCACTGTGTCAAAGAATGCCTCCCCCTGATTCACGCCAGTGCTGACAAGGTGGCGTCATTGATGCAAAGGAATCCCCAAAACGAACATAAGGTTTGTCCGCAAAGAAGTTGTACCTGCTTAACTTGTGCAGCAATACAATGCAATGCATCATCTGGCAATCAAAGTGTCAATCAAATGGATGCAGGTTCACATTCCAGCAAGATTACTTTACCCACCAATTGACTCACACACATGCATACACACAACAGAGGTGGCATGCAAGGTGCTGGCCTTCACATCTCAAAGTTCAAAGTTCAAAGTTCACTTTATTGTCAAAGTTTCCACATGTGTTA
Source organism: Melanostigma gelatinosum (assembly GCF_949748355.1). NCBI lineage: Eukaryota > Metazoa > Chordata > Actinopteri > Perciformes > Zoarcidae > Melanostigma > Melanostigma gelatinosum. The sequence goes on along the minus strand of NC_136642.1, from coordinate 27,389,865 downwards.
TGCATACAGAAAATTTGAAATGCCGTTTCTTGCAGTCCCACAGTGTAATATAGACATGAACATATAACATATAATAGAATAAAATAGAAAAAAAGTTAAGAACATAAGGGCCTAGATAAAGGATGAACAAGTAGCAGCAGAGAATAAAAAGTGACTGGTGCTGGATGAGGGAAGGGTGTGAGGGGGAGTAGATGTCCTGGTATGTTCCATTTGAGGCAGTGGGGAAGGTGGGTGAGGGGGAGGGTAGAGAGGTCAGGGGAGAGATGGCAGAGATGGCAGGGGGGAGAGAGGGGGAGCGAGAGGAGAGAGGGAGGGAGAGAGTTCAGCATCCTGACCGCCTGGTGGAAGAAGCTGTTCCTCAGCCGGGTAGAGCTCGAACGGAGACTGCGGAACCTTCTCCCTGAAGGCAGGAGGCTGAAGAGGCTGTTGGAGGGGTGGGTGGGGTCACCCGCAATGCCGAGTGCTTTGCGGGTGAGGCGGGTGTTGTAAATGTCCTGTAGTGTAGGGAGTGAGACTCCGATGATCCTCTGGGCAGAGTTCACAATGCGCTGCAGGCTCTTGCGGTTGGAGGCGGTGCAGCTTCCGAACCACAGCGTGATGCAGCTGCTGAGGATGCTCTCAGTGGCGCCTCGGTAGAATGAGAGCATGATGGGGGAGGGGGCTCCTGCTCGCTTGAGCTTCCTGATGAAGTACAGGCGTTGCTGGGCCGTCTTTGCCAGTGCAGTGGTGTTGCTGTTCCAGGTGAGGTCATCTGTGATTGTCACACCCAGGAATTTGGTGCTGCTCACCTGCTCCACAGCAGCACCATTGATGGTCAGAGGGAGGGGGGGTTGGGAGTGGGTTCTCCTGAAGTCAACAACAATCTCCTTTGTTTTCCCCACATTGAGGAAGAGATTGTTATTTTGGCACCAACGGACCAGCTGGTTCACTTCCTTCCTGTAGTTAGTCTCATCGTTTTGACTGATGAGACCTACCACGGTAGTGTCGTCAGCGAACTTCATGATGTGGTTGGAGCTGTAGTTGGGTTTACAGTCATGGGTCAGCAGGGTGAAGAGAAGGGGGCTGAGCACACAACCTTGGGGGGCCCCCGTACTCAGTGTTAGTGTGTTCGAAGTGTTGTTGTTGACCCGAACAGCTTGTGGTCTCTCTGTGAGGAAGTCCAACAACCAGTTGCAGAGAGAGGGGCTGAGGCCCAGGTCTGTAAGTTTACACACAAGCTGCTGGGGGATGATTGTATTGAATGCTGAGCTGAAATCTATGAACAGCATTCTGACGTAGGAGTTCTTAGTGTCCAGGTGTGTGAGGGCTGGGTGTAGAGCGGAGGAGATTGCATCCTCTGTGGACCGTTTAGTTCGGTAAGCAAACTGAAACTGGTCCAGGGAGGGAGGAAGGGTGGATTTGATCTGCTTCATGACCAGCCTTTCGAAGCACTTCATGATGGTAGAAGTCAATGCGACGGGGCGGTAGTCGTTGAAGCAGACTGGAGATGACTTCTTCGGCACAGGAATGATGGTGGTTTCCTTGAAGCACGTGGGAACAACAGCCTGGCTCAGGGAGGTGTTAAAGATGTCGGTGAGGACATCCGTGAGCTCCTCTGCGCAGTCCCTCAGCACACGACCAGGAATGTTGTCAGGTCCCGCAGCCTTGCGGGTATTAATCCTCAGCAGTGTGCTCCTCACACTGGCTGGGGACAGGCACAGAGCCTGGTCGTCGGTGGGGGGGGTGGTTTTCTGCGCAGGTGTGTTGTTCTGTGCTTCGAAGCGTGCAAAGAAGCCATTGAGGTTGTTAAGCAGGGAGGTGTGACTGTCACAGGTCTGTGGCGGTAGTTTGTAGTCCGTTATGGTCCTAATGCCCTGCCACAGGCTCCGTGAGTCCCTGCTGTCTTTGAAATGTCCTGTGATTTTCCTGGTGTACAGTCGTTTAGCTTTCCTGATGCCACGGCACAGGTCAGCCCTGGCTGCTCCCAGCCCAGCTGGGTCTCCAGCTCTGAAGGCGGTGTCGCGAGCCTTGAGCAGTGTGCGGACCTCCCCTGTCAGCCATGGCTTCTGGTTGGCTCGGATGGTGATGGCTCTGGTGGTAGTTACATCATCAATGCACTTGGTGATGTAACCTGTGACTGTCTCTGTGTATTCTTGAATGTTAATGTGATGGTTGTAGGTGGCTGCCTGCTTGAACATGTCCCAGTCTGTAGTACCAAAGCAGTCCTGAAGTGCAGCAGTACTGTCCTCTGGCCACACCCGTACCTGTTTTGAAACCGGTTTGGTAACCTTTACCCTTGCTCTGTAGGCCGGTTTCAGCAAGACAGTGAGGTGGTCGGAGAGGCCAATGTGGGGGAGGGGGGACGCCTTGTACGCTCCCTTGATCGATATGTAGACTAGGTCTAATTTGTTGTTTTCCCTGGTTGGAAAATCAACATGCTGGTATATTTTAGGCAGAACAGTTTTTAGGTTAGCATGGTTGAAGTCTCCAGCAGCGATGAGAAGGCCGTCTGGGTGTGCTGTCTGTTGCTCACTGATGGCTCTGTAAAGTTCACTGAGTGCCTCCTCTCTGTCCTTGATGTTGGGGCTCGGAGGTATATAAACAGCCACCAGTAGAATGGCTGAAAACTCCCTCGGCAGGTAAAAAGGACGGCACTTTAAAACCATAAACTCCACCAGCGGGGAACAGTGTTGGTTAACAACAATAGCGTCTCGACACCAAGCATCACTGATGTAAACACACACACTGCCGCCGCGGGACTTACCCACGCTAACTATGTCTCTGTCTGCTCGGTAGCATGTTAGCTTGTCCAGTTGAATAGCGGAGTCCGGGATGTTGTGGTGGAGCCATGTTTCCGTGAACACGTAAACACAGCAGTCCCTCACCTCACGCTTGGTTCTGAGTAGCCGTATATTGTCCATCTTGTTGTCCAGTGAACGGACATTTGCCATGAGGAATGTTGGAATTGCCGGCTTGTGTGGGCTAGCCGCTAGCCTAGCCCGGATACCTCCACGCTTTCCCCGCTTTTGCTTCCTCTCTCCAACCCCCACTCCTTACCGGGTGGGGGTTGACACAATGGGGGGAGCAGAGAAGTCCCAGGCTGCTAAGATCCACGGAGAGTTTGGCTTCCAGGTTGAAGAAAGTTGTACTTTTTCCAAGAAGAAACTCACGGCTGTATTGTTGTGTTTTGCGATATAAGTCCGTCGGGCATGACGAACACAGCGGCAAACTAGACGAAAAAGACGAAAACACTGTTTTTCCGGGACCGCAAGGGGCCGCTGCGACTGCTCGCGCCGCCAAACATGCCGAAGTAAGGCTCAGAATCAGAACCATTTATTGCCATTGAGTTTGACATGACAGGTGGTGCATAACGTTAAACAACAACAATCAACACAGTGCAAAAAGTAGAAACATATTAAAATTTACAGTAAAATATAAAATAAAGTGCACAAACAAACAGATAGCAGGACGATAAACAAGTGAGATGTACAGTAAGTGTAATGTAAAAGTGTCGAGAGTAGCAGGGGAGTGACCGGTAGGAAATTGTCCTGGGGGTGACAGAGTCAGTGGGGGTCCCGGGCTTTGTTGATGAGCCCGACTGCAGACGGGAAGAAAACTGTTGATGTGGCGTGAGGTCTTGGTGGACCTCAGCCTCCTGCCAGATGGAAGGGGCACCAACAGTTCATGTCCAGGGTGAGAGGGGTCGGCTACGATCTTTCTTGTTCGCGTCAGGGTCCTTGAAGCGAACAAGAACAGGGGGTCCGCGGGACCTCTGGTTTAGAGTGTTGACATGCAGCTCATTTAAACCCCGTTGTTTGCAGAAATGTACAATATCAACATTTTATTCTGGCGACTTGGTTGTATCTGAAAGCCTTCAATCAATGGATTGGAGTTGAATCTAGATATGAATATATACTTACATGTAAATGGGATTTTACGGCAGATTGATAGTGTGTTGATTTTTCATAAATCACTGCTACATTTACGACTTTATTTTATTTGTTTTATCTCATCATCACATTATCATACAAGAAGAGCTAGCGCACACACACACACACACACACACACACATTAAAGACACACTACCTTCTCAAGCCCCTCCTCCTTCAGACTGATGACATCAAGGTCGAAGTCTGTCCTCAAGCCATTGGTCCAGTTAAAAGTGATTCTCCCGGTCAGGCCATCCCAGTGGGCCTAAAGAGACAGAGAATATCAGAGGAGACATTCAACCATCAGCATCCTGTCTACGGCTCAGCCTTCTGAAATGTTGTTGATGTCAGTGTTCAAGGCAAAGCAGTGGAGGAGTGAGAACACACACACTATTTCTATTTCTACCTCTTTCACACACTGTTTCTGTCTGTACAGTCTTCCCTTGGTTCAAAATGCCTGCACAGACAGGCTGCATTTGTAACAGTAGGAAAGCAATTACCCAATCTTTACAGATATGTAGGGGTGTGATAGGATACAGTGTAGCATGAAAGTGGTTCAGAGCAGGAAAGGGTTTTTTTCAGGTACAGCAAATCATCACAGAGCAGCTCCGACTGGAAGCCAGGGACTTCAGGGCCTATCTTTAGTCAGATTAGTGGGCGTCACAGATCTGGAATTTACTCACACAGTACAGTCGACTGTGCTGGAAAGCATTTGTCATATTACTTTGACTCAGTGTCTGAATACCTCTCCATTGATGCCTGGGCTATTAGCAGATTCAAGGATATATAACTCTAATGGATATTATTATGAAATAGTATTACCAAGGAATGTGGTAGGTATATCTGTCAACTGTAGGTAAGAAAAAAAAAATATTAAATCATTTTGATGGATTGCCAAAGAGTTTACTCAGCACATTCATACCCCACTGAGGATGAACCCTTTCCTTTTCTTTTTTTTTTACAATTTATAACACTGCCATTCACACCAAGATTCTCCCATTTCCTGTCCAACATGAACAGGTTCTCAATGTGAGTTGAAACAAGATCTTGACACTAGGATCCTTTTGAAGACAGGGCCTCAAAGTCAGGTACTGAGGCCAGACCGTCCTTTAGGCCTCTGTCATTTCAGTGGGTTCTAGTGGTGCGTACTCTTAAATATATCTTAAATCAATTTGAAGAAGCCAAGTCTGGAGCTGTCAGGACCCTTGGAGTTCTGGTTTGCCAAAGCAGTGCCAACTTTGCCTGGTTGGCAATCCAGCCTTGACTGCCATCAGAACAAAATGTAAATGGGTACACATTATATCAAGAACAAATGAATTTGCTGGACATTAAATATCCCCACAGATGAATCTGGTTTTGGTGACCTCTTGACCTCTTCCTTCAGCACCACAACACCAATATTTCCACAGCCACGGCTGTTTTTGAAATCACATTTAGAAAGTGGTATCTCAACTAGTGGACTGATTTCCATGACACTTATGTGCATATTCATGCTCTTCACGGGGAGATGTATCATGTTTTACTTAACTATTATGTGTGCAGCACCACCATCAACCCAAAATATCCATTGGAACAGAGAGCCAAAGAATATAGCCAGATGGGCGTGACAAATGTCAGCATATTCATGCTGCTCAGAGGTTGAACCTGTGGCTTGAATTTTCCGATGGCCCATCTCACTTAGCACCACCCTCTGAGAAAAAACACCAACAAGACTTAAAATATATCATCAGTTTGTTTCATCTTTAATCATTTTAGTAATAGTTACCGGTGCCTTCAGACATATTGATTTAATCATTCAATTCAATTCAATGAATTTTAGTATCGCCCAAAATCACAAATTACAAATTTGTGATGTGTTACAGTCAGGTGATGTGCGTTACAGTCAGGTGATGCATTACAGTCAGGTGATGTGCGTTACAGTCAGGTGATGTGCGTTACAGTCAGGTGATGCGTGTTACAGTCAGGTGATGTGTGTTACAGTCAGGTGATGTGTTACAGTCAGGTGATGTGTGTTACAGTCAGGTGATGTGTTACAGTCAGGTGACGTGTTACAGTCAGGTGATGTGTGTTACAGTCAGGTGATGCGTTACAGTCAGGTGATGTGCGTTACAGTCAGGTGATGTGCGTTACAGTCAGGTGATGTGTGTTACAGTCAGGTGATGCGTTACAGTCAGGTGATGCGTTACAGTCAGGTGATGCGTTACAGTCAGGTGATGTGCGTTACAGTCAGGTGATGTGCGTTACAGTCAGGTGATGTGCGTTACAGTAGTCAGGTGATGTGCGTTACAGTCAGGTGATGCGCGTTACAGTCAGGTGATGTGTGTTACAGTCAGGTGATGTGCGTTCCAGTCAGGTGATGCGTGTTACAGTCAGGTGATGTGTGTTACAGTCAGGTGATGTGTTACAGTCAGGTCATGTGTTACAGTCAGGTGATGTGCGTTCCAGTCAGGTGATGTGTTCCAGTCAGGTGATGTGTTACAGTCAGGTGATGCGTTACAGTCAGGTGATGCGTTACAGTCAGGTGATGCGTTACAGTCAGGTGATGTGTTACAGTCAGGTGATGCGTTACAGTCAGGTGATGTGTGTTACAGTCAGGTGATGTTACAGTCAGGTGATGCATTACAGTCAGGTGATGTGCGTTACAGTCAGGTGATGTGTTACAGTCAGGTGATGTGTGTTACAGTCAGGTGATGTGTGTTACAGTCAGGTGATGTGTGTTACAGTCAGGTGATGCGTTACAGTCAGGTGATGCGTTACAGTCAGGTGATGTGTTACAGTCAGGTGATGTGTTACAGTCAGGTGATGTGTGTTACAGTCAGGTGATGCGTTACAGTCAGGTGATGCGTTACAGTCAGGTGATGTGTTACAGTCAGGTGATGTGTGTTACAGTCAGGTGATGTGTTACAGTCAGGTGATGTGTGTTACAGTCAGGTGATGTGTTACAGTCAGGTGATGCGTTACAGTCAGGTGATGCGTTACAGTCAGGTGATAAAAAGCTGGATAAAAGCTCTACTGAAAACAAGCTGCATTGTTTCTGTCCTGTTTGGTGGCCGATCCAAACCACACAGTGATGGAAGAACAGAGAACAGACTGGATGATGGTGGAGTAGAACAGATTCAGCAGCTCCTGAGGCAGGTTGAACTTCCTGAGCTGGAGCAGGTAGTACAACCTCTGCTGGGCCTTTTTTCTGATGGTGTTGATGTTGGAGGCTCACTCCAGGTCCTGGGAGATTGTGGATCCCAGAAACCTGAAGGTCTCCACAGCATATTACAGAGCTTTAACAAGAAGTGAAGAACGCTATTTTAACACGGGCACAAGTCATGGTCACACTGATCTGATCAGAACAAGTTACAGTTCAGTCCTCTATGCTGACTTTTTGTTTCCTGTTCCCGACAGCAAAGCACCAGCTGTTCAATACACACCAGCTCAATGACCCTGTAGTTTAAATGTTAAAAACTGAGGGCCAGGGGCGTTCAAGGAGGTTTTTTGGCCTGGATAAAGATTCTAAAATACAGGCACTGAGGTTGAGAGCTAACACAAAGGACTGCACTTAAACCAGCAAGTGGTTCTGAAACTTAAACTTTAGAAACAATTTACATACAGACACATACATGAAATTAGACCTCGTCAGAAGCAGTGGGCTGCTGTAAAGCCGCGGGAAACCAGTGGAAACCTGGACCAGGAGCATAACCCACTGAGCTACAGCCGCCTCGGGGGCACTGGGGTCAAGTTCAAAGGTCCACAAAGGCCTTCCAAGAATATTCTGTATTTGTATCGACTAAGAATAATTGCTATCAGTGCTTGCTATGACGATCTTAGCTTTCACATTGGCCCCTATTGCATTGTGGGGTATGGGCAGTTCTAAGATACAGCAGTAATCCAGCAAAGAAAATGTTTCCATATATAGTTCGATAAAGTCTAAAGCCAATGGTTAGAGACTGCTGCGTGCATCACATCCCACACTATTGAAGTGTTAGACCCTAACGAGCAACATGGTGGGTTTTATTATTAGAAGCTTGAAGCTTGTTGAAGCTTGTTCTGGGAATAAAAATGTATGGATTTATTTTCCCAACAGTGGCAGTAGTATAAATGTGGGGTCATTAAAATCAGAAGAGCTCATCCTCAGGGAGATAACTGCCCCAAAATTCCAGGGCAATGTGCCCATTACATTCTGTTATCCTTGTGTAACCAAGTGGAACTGACGGGGTGAAACTATTGGGTCCACCGGACCGGTAATGGGGTGCACGGGCCCTGATTGGGTGAAAAGATGTACCTGCTGGCAAATCGCATCCTTTGACTTTCTCTCCGCCGTCACGAGCGGGGGGGGCTGAGTCTGTTCTCTGTCTCCGCTGCCACGAGCGGGGGGGCTGAGTCCATCTACTTTCTCTCCCGCAACAAGCGGAGACGCAGCGTGAGGCACAATGAGAAGTTGCGTCGGTAGCGCAGTGTCTGGGAGGTGTCCGTTACGGAGGGGACAGCGTGTGTTTGGGGGATGGCTGATTCAGGTATATATATTTAGAGTGGAAGGGTTTTTGCCAGTAACTCCCAATTTCGTGTGCTGGGGAAATTGGGTACAATCAAGAAATATGTAATGTTGTATTCGTGTTTTTTAGAGCTTCCTGAGCAGTGCACCCAATGGTAGCTGGGGGGGGATCCAAGTGGGGGTGGCTGAGTTGCTGAACAGTAGATGGGTTGAAGTATAATCTTTTGGGTTTGTTTTCTGTTTATTGGCAGTTATTTGTGATTAGTTATGTTTTCGTTGTCATTTCTTTTCTAGTTAGTGAGACGCTGCCTTGGTCTTTTGTTTTGTTTCTGTTGCTTTAAGTTGTTTGTGATGCCGATCTGAGCGCATGGTCTGTGAACTCCTCCTGCTAAACCAGCTGTCACTGGTTCCTCCACACAGTTAGATTTGTACCAATAAAAGATTTATACTTTCATAACACTGCTTCCTGTGTGTACGTGCCTTTACGGTGTTTTGAACCGGGTCTCTGTCGCAACGTGGTGCTACAGTTGTGTACAATTGGAAAGTTTGGCGCTTCAGAAGTCACGGACAATCATTTATGGACCATTAATATAAATAACACATTTCATGGAAATCTGAACAGATCTCAGTCCATTTTGTTTTCATCGTTCAGTGTTGCACAACTTCATACTGTCGGTTTTCCATTCATAGTTCCTTGCTTGGCATGTGTAATGTTTATAACACAGATGGACATTTCACTACATTTCATTAATTACTAGTAATTGAGGACTCTAAAGGTATCCTACACACAAACACCCTGATGAAGATGGTGAGATGAAGCTGAAAGCTCTGCAAAACACCATGACTTCATATTCTATTGAAATAGGCCTTCATCAAATGTAAATCTCATCTCATGTCTTATCTTTAGTTGTCAACAATGTATTTAGAAAGCAGGCTTATCACATTTCTCTTCCATGCTGTATTGAATCTGCAGTGCAATCACAGTCCGAGCTAATTCAAATATGTTCCATTTCTTCGATCTCGGGACATTATCATATCCTGTACAGTAAAGATCATGCAGCAGTGTATTTCAAAGGTCATGAGAACTTGTGCATCATTTTGGAACTGCACTGGAGCCATTTCGCTGAACGGCGTTTTACAGTCTCGTGTGACTTTGGGTATAGAAAGCTTTAAGTCAAGAGGACAATAAGAGATGAAAGCATCAGATTGAGAGAAGATGGAAAGAAGAGAAGAAGGAATGAGGGAAGAAAATGTGACATCTGGATCGTGATAAACTAAGTTTAATATAAATACATCCAAATGTACAGTTTTTGGTTACATTTGCATAAAACCCGTCACCTTCATGTTTTATTATTTGCAATCTTCTCATGATTCCTGCAAACTAATGGGGAACGGAGCCCTAAATATAGGTTTCCTAATCCACAGACAACGCTCTGGATTAACCGTGCCAGCTTCATAAACGCACTGAACTGAGGGGCAATTACCAAAAATGTAGATAAGGTTGTGTTTTTGTTTCTGCATGGCTGATTAATGCTGAAATTCAGGGAGCAGGCTCAAGATGGCTGCCCTCCTCAGGGGAGTTGGTACGTACACAGACTGGAAAAAACCCATTGCCATTTAAATAAACACAGATAAGTCGTTTCTATTTATTTATATCCCCTTCCTTGACTGCCTCGGCCTTATTTGCATTGGCTCTGTGTGTGCTTCCCTGAGAGCACGTGTCTCTGTGAAGGTGCTGTGTATGTGCAGGACGAACACAGAGTGGGGAGCAGGTAGGAAGCAGTTACCTCTTTGATGAGGGCCATGAAGCGGTTTCCGAAGCGCCAGGGCTTGTGCCGGTTGCACTGTAATGAGCTGACAGTGATCTGCTGAGACTGCTGCACAGCCACGGCCACCACGTGCACGGCATCGTACATCAGCGCGGCGTCCGTCTGCAAACCAAGACGGGGGGTCATTAACATGGAACACAGCACAGGACAAATCAGAGCGCCCCGGCACCTTGGATCTGTTCAGAATCAGAGACATATCAATATCATGATGGCAGAATCAGAGACATATCAATATCATGATGGCAGAATCAGAGACAGTTGTGTGGCTCTGCGGAGTGTAATAGATGTGTTATGTAAATGAAGAGGGGGAACATTTGTTGGAAGAAAAAGGAGGAATATATGCACTCTATATCATCTGGGTGGCGCATGGAAAAGCATTTGGCAAAGACTCAATATATTTTTAAGCATATTCATTACCAGCCTCCACAGCGACGCTGGTGTTCTCTTTACCTTGTGAGCCTGTGTGTGACTCATCATGGCACACTGTGGTCTGCAGAGGAACTAACCCAGAGCAGGTCCTGAGCACCGTCTGTGGACAGAGTCTGTGACCACCATAACATTGCAACCATCTAAGAAGGAGTCATGGAACAACTTTATAGGTGAGTAGTTGAGATCCAAATGAAGGTTGAGTTCCACGATTGGGTCCCCCCACTACACACACACACACACACACACACACACACACACACACACACACACACACACACACTTTGGTTTCTAGTTTGTCAAGTAGTAGTGGCGCAGATGTTCATGTTACAGAAGTATAAGACACCAAAGAGCAACACATGAAGAAATAGAAATAAAACGAGATATTCAAGAAATGACATTCCTACAGAAGCTATACAGAGATAGCATTATATCAGAAGTTGTGCAAAAGTAATAGTCTGCATGAGTAATGAATTAACAATGCATCATTTACTTTCCAATAATATATGAAAGATGACTTTATTTTACTTTAAACAGTTATTTCAGTCAAATAACTCTCAAAACAATCTGTATTTATCTTTCATTAGTGCTTTATTTAAAAGGTTATTTCTAGGAAAATATGGAAATGACAGAAACCTTAAATATAACATTGCACAAAAGAGTACTTCTAGTACTACTACTAAAACTACTGGTGGTGCTCCTACTAATATTAACAGTGAGACACAATGCAAGGTACTACTTTACACAGTATACAACAGTAAATACTGTCTACGGTGACTGAGGTTATGTGAACTGCAGGTCACAGCAGGACAGTGTGACACCACATACCGGACCTTTTGACTTGTGTACAGTGCTACAGGTACATTGTTGCTAACACTGTTCATTTCCTCAATTCTGACCCATAGTCATAGTCATTATTGCTTTTAGGACACTTAATGAAGAGTGCACATTCCATACGCTGTGTTCTCCCAGCCATATATAAGCTGTTATTAGTATTTGGAAAAAGCTTAGACAAGAGTATTCAGCAAACCTAATGACATGAGATAACATAGTGCTGGAGAAGCTACTTGTCTCGCTGCAGCTCTAATTTACAGATCAACGGGTGGCAGCCAACTCTTAAAAGCCTTTCAGAATCACTTAATGCACGTCAAATGATGTATACTGTGCAGGGTCAATGATATGTGCAGTATTGTGAGTGCAATAGTATGGAGGCCCCAAAGGGTCACGGAGGGATTTAGTTTTTTCTGAACTACGTTTGCATTCACTCACGAGGTTTTACATTCCCCCGATCCATAGGAACAGGAAGTGTGTTGGTGCAGTCCGGTTATAACACACTCTGTGACACTACATCATGCATTTATTCCTCATTACTCAGTACAGTCACTGTGTGAGCACAGCTGCAGCCGCCCTGCCTGGCGGTGCTTGGTGAAGCCGTGTCTCTGGAGATTGCTCGGACTACGAATGCATTTGTATCTGTGATGCTGTGGATATGGATTATAGCTGTGCTCAGCCTTGCTCCTAGGGATCAGAGGGGATACAAAACATATCGTGATCGAATAGGACACAAAAGTGCATTTGCTATAGTTATACTTCATTTAAATGATAAAATAATTTGAGAATGCCAAATGACTGGAAGGTTTTCAGTTCTGTCGTGAGGACTGATGTGGACATCGCAAAGCGCCTACAGTCAATGAAGACGCTGGTGATACCTGGAGCAGGGATTTGAAGTGACAGCAGCAAGCTTTTCTTCCACCATGTCAATTCAAATATGGTGTCAATATTGTCCTTTTGTTATACGGTAACAGCAGACCTTTCAACAAACAAAAAGACTCTCAAGCTCGATAGGCACACAACCCTTTTCCCAGTCTCTCTTCCTCTCTTCTAATTCTATAATAAAGTCTTGACAGTAAACAGTTGGTCCAAACAGAGGAGTGACGCCGGCCCTATCACAGAAGTGCCAGTCATCCACGCTTCATGAAAGAAGCCTATAATTCTGCAGTTCCTCAAAAAAGAAAAATCGAATTAGTGTTTGTCTCGCTTGATTGAAAAGCAATCAAAACAGCTCTCCGCAGTAGGCGCATGGAAATCGTGCCCTGGGGTGCTTGGGAAAGCATTGTCCTGCAGGCAGAAATCACTCCAGAACCGAACATTTCCCCCATTTGAGCCCTGATTGAGCGTCGGAAGGCTGTGGCTTAAGTTGCCAGTTTGGCTGTAAGAGTGCGGTTAAGACACGCTATAGGCTGTTCAACATGCAAGTGTGTGTTTATGTGTGTGTGTGCAGCTGGATCCACATGCATGGGAGATGTCCAGAGATGTTTCAAAATCAATTACCGTCAAAGAGCTTGCCTTGTAGAAATTCAGACCGGTTCCAGTGAGTGCCCGCGGGAGTGTGAGGTATTAATAATCGGTGTTAGAAGAACGTGTTGAAGCAAAGGGAGTGTGAATTTATTGCAGTGTGGTTGTCACCTGGAGGCTGTTAAGTGTGCGTGTTGGGGATCGTGCAGCATCGTTTTGCAGATACGGGTGTCAAACAGCAGTGATAGGATGGATATGACCCACTTTGACTGACTTCACAGTCATTTTAGAAATAGTCAATGCTGCACTGGCAGTAGAATTGGTCATGCTACATGACGTATCATCAAGTATCTTGTGCGCAAATGACGACGTTGGTGTATGGACCACACAGGACAATAGGGACCAAGAACAGTATAGGGTTCAACAGTACCCACACAGAAAACCAGCCATTGAATTTGTTTTGTACAATGCAGTTCATTGTGGAAGTGGTTCAAGAGGAAAGCTTGTGTTGTGAAGTATCCAGAATGAAGGGAACGTTTAATGGAAACATCCTTATTTCGTTTTTATACTTTAAGGATATAAGTAGAGATGTTTGGATACCATTTTTCCTTCCCAATACTGGATTTATTCAAGTTTATTGCCAGATGCAATTTACATGATCACTTCAAAATTTTCCTTTGGCCAATATATATTTTTACTTAACGGAGCTTGAATGTAGCTCAATGCAACAGTTGTTACCTCTGTTATGTAGCCATGCTGGACCGTGCCGCCCACCGGCTGCTAACAGCTAACTAGCTCTCCTCCGACTGATTTCAACACAGATTTCTTGTTCACAATGTAGCATCATCAGGGACAGAATCGGTTGCACAAGAGTGGTTAACCACAGGTGTGTAGTAATAGTTTGCACATGTGCAGTACCGATCAGGAAGGATGTACTGATCAGTTTTTGGATAACACAAGTCCAAAACGATATATCAGGTTTTGATTTCACACATTAGAGCAGTGATAGTATACATTTATCTGTATGTCTGCAAATGGGATTTGTTGATAAGTAGAAAATATAATACATTGCCTGTGTTGGAATGTCTAGCCAATGCCATGACATTCTTAACCACTGTGCCACCAAGCACCTTATTAAAACTAAAGATGTATGATCCAGACATTTTATCTTGTAGTCTTTTGTCATTGTCCGGTTTTTTGGTGGATGGAGACCCCCATGGAACCGCTGTGAACAGTGTATTTGCCCAAAGAGGCAAAGTCAGTTTGAATGGTGCCTTAACATAGAGTTCAGCTTCGGCAATTCCAAATCAGCCATCTTGAGAGTGTTGAAGTTTGAGAAACGAGAGGATGACAGATTCCAAAAAAGGGTCATATTAGCAAGGTCACAGTATCCATTTATTATGACCCTGCTCTGTTGAGTGAAAACCAATTTTAGCTTTCCTATTTCAAACCATTATGCTACAAAACAACAGCTAAAACCAACAATTGCCAATGCACAACCTCCAAGTAGTGACCGCTTGTGTAAGCTTCCAGATGCTCTGAGTGGATGTGCTTTACTGTGCAACTATCTGGTCACTTTCTGGACCTGTCGCTTAAGCCCGATAACAATATCTAAACCAAATCAATAATGTAGGTTGTTAAAATGACCGATATGAGGATGACATCAACTGCCAGCGCCCTCCAAAAACATTAGAAATGACGAATGCACAGAAGACTGTTTTCCATGTTTCACTTCTAAAGCCACGCTTCTACAAAGAAGTTCCTGGTCATTTTAGTCCAGGGACAACTTTTAGAAGAATCAAAAGGTTCCTTCAGCCAATTGCTGTCCACATTACCATAGAGGTGCAAAGATTAGGCAAATTAGTCTGCTGACATATGAAAAAGCAAGACGAGGGCAGCTGGAGGTCTTATGCCGCGTTCACACCAAATGTTAATCGCGTCATTCGCGCCACGTTCACTCGCCAGGGACCATTTGTGGTCATTCGCGTGAATCGCGACAAACACGCCGGAGAGGGGGTGTGGCTTATCGCCATGGAAGCCTTTCAACTGTCCGCCATTTATTTCCTCCATCAACCATGAAAGAATTAACCAATATTTCAGCTTAGTACTTGTTATGGAAGTCCCACATATCCAAGAAACTAAACGCCCTCTTGTCTGGTTCATAACATCATCCGGAGGATCTCCGTGTATTTCATCGAGCTGTATTCACTGTGTCTAGCAAGACACACGTCGGCTGTTTACTACAGCTGTATGAACACAAAACAAACTGATTTTGCTGTGATTTAACTGCAATAAACGGATAAAAGGGACTCCAAAATAACTATGTAATGATGCCGATTTGTAAAAACTCTGAATTCATGTTTAGTTAGTTCTCTGCACAACTTTTAAAATACTTGTTTTCTCAATGAAGCTCTGATCGATTGGTGCTAGGCTAAGCTAACATTGTAGCAGCTCCATCAACACTCAAAATAATGTCATCTCGGCGTAAATACGGCAGCGTCTTTTTCATTGTTTGTACCGTATGGTTTACACACACATGTATACACATAGTTTGGTCTGGTCTCTATTGATATGAGGTATCGTAGAGCACTGGTGAACACTGACGGCTACAGGATTTATTTGCTGGCAGGAAGTCAGTGATGACAGGGGGAGCAACTCAACGCTGATAGGCTATCGTGCCACGCAAATTATTTCAACTCACGCGAATCCCGCGAATGACGCAAATGTGCGTCTACCACCTCGCCATCGCAATGCGCGTCGCTCCAGTCTCATCGCGTCTGTGCATAAACTTTGTAGGTAATCTACTTGCGCAAATAATTCGTGCCGCGTTTGGTGTGAACGCACCTTTAGCGGTAAACACATTCTGCAGCCTGCAGTTCAGAATGCGTTCAGAAAAACCTCCAGTTTTATCTCACTGCAACAACGTTTAAATGGTGCATGCTATTTACTGACACAGGTTGGATGTAATGAATGAAATGCTGAGGTGGAAAATTAAACTAGGTGCATCTGTTTCCACTGTAAATCATCTGTAGAGTGTTTGATGGCTATTTTTGTGTTCTTTAGAATGCTAACTTTTTTCTCTGATTGACAGCACTGCCATGCTGTCTCTTTTCTCTATCGCTCACCTTCTCAGCTCATTCATACCATCACTCTCGCTTTTTCTCTGTCTTTTTTAAAATGAGGCAGGAAGCCAACAGCTAAGCCTAACTAAACCTACTCTTAATGTCTTTAAATGCTCCCCCTTGTCCTAAAAATGGTCCTAACTTAATACTAGAGTTCTTCCTTGTTTTATGAATGAACCTGTGCACGAGTTGAAGCAATGGCGCTGTTTTTATTTGACCAATCAGCGACGGTCATCCCGGCAAAACCCATCCTGAGAGTTCCTGAAATTTCAGAAAGTACTTTACACCAGGGGTGGTGAAATGACCCCAGAAGTTGATTTAGACCCTCGTCCAAGCTGTCGATCAGCAATGAGGTCCTTAAAAGGTTCCTAGTCCCTGGAGAAAGTTCCTGTGGTCAAGCAGGGGCTTTAGGTTGAGGTTTGGTTGGGTTTAGACAACTTAAATTATTTGGTTAGACTAAGAGGTAGATTGAGGTCATGTTACAATGAAACAAACTGTGACTGTTGGTAGGAGACATGTTGTGAATGGCAGTCTCCAGTGTCAAAGTCCTGACCATCAACCCTAACTTTCTCCTGAGGTTTGTCTTGACCCTTTGCACGACAGACGACAGTCATCATTTGCAAAACTGCAAGAGGCCCTTTTAAGGACATGCAGGTTGACGTGTATGAAATCAAGACCAATGTTGATTTTACTGGTGAGGACCTTCTCTTATATGGGCCTTCTAAAATGTACTTCAGATCAATGCTACTTTGTGTGTTTGGGTGGGAAAGACTTGGTGTGACTGCTTCATGGCACCCAGTCTTTCTATCAGTGCTGAGGCAGGAGCAGCAGCTCTGTGATGTTCACACTGACATCCTTTCTCTTCTTATAAGCCACACAGGCCCACGGGGACCTCATAATAGCAATGTGACAGCCTGTCAGTCACAGCTCTGATTCTCCGTACAGCAGAAGTCAGTGGGATTTGATGAGTAGTATACAATCTAACTTCTCGCCCAGATGGGTGGGACTGTGCTGGCGTAGCCTCAGACCATGACTAACTGATATTCCAGTTGAAGCATTTCAGTCGATACAGTGTTGAAGTATTTTATGAATTAAATATGCTTGTAAAATAAGTAGTCAAATGTGTTCCATTGTGTTTGGGAGTGAGTTGTTAAGAGATCGTAGAAAAGTATGAAAGCATAAAAGTACAACTATTATAACATATAAACTGTTTTATTTTATGATAGATGTGATTAACCATATAAACAGCATAGACGCCTTATATCAAATAGTCACTCAAAACTTATATAATCCCCTCTCTTCTGAATAGGATCAAACCAGTTACATTCTGTTGTGGACCTAAAAGCAGGAGGACTCATGTGTGAGCGACGCATGAACCTGAAGGAGGAGCCATCTTTAGATGAGCATAAAACAGCCAGCAGAGCAGAGAGAGACAGGGAGGAGAAAAAAAGAGATTCCCAGGAAAGAGTGGGACTTTTCCAGGCGAGAGACTGGGATAGACTTCTTTTTATAGACCATTAGGGGTCTTACCCCCTCAGAGGTGGGTAATAGAAGACGCTTCTGCTATCAGAGGACAGCATGGAAAGAAGGAAAAAGAAAAAGCTCACAGCGAGAGCTGACTCAGAAAGCCTGAAAACAGCAGGACTGTCAGAGAGAGAGAGAGAGGAGGGGAGACCATCCAGAGTGGAAGCTGGACTAGATTTCTTGAGCAAATCAGCGAAAGCTGAATAGAAAAACCCTATTACAGTAGGAGTATTAGTTCTTGTGCCACTGAGACTGTTTCATTGAATTGAAATAGTATGTGACTGTTGTGTGAACAACTTTAATAAAACCACAGCTTTACCATTTGTAAGTGTCTGAAGCCAAACAAAGTACTCTGGTTCTTTAGAGCAACTTCCTCTTCCTCTGTCCGTTAACCGTGTGACCCAGATGTGACGACAGAAGCTACCAGAGGAGCTTACGGTAAGTTCCCTGGGTGAAGACTTGGCAGTGTTAGTCATAAAGGGTGAGATGTTCACAATAGGCAATAGTAAAGTATAGAATATGTACATAACTATTCATGCTGGGTGTTAGGATTACATCCTACTGAGAGCGCTATAGGGCATAGCCGTACAAGACTCTCAGGAAGACAATAATTCCGAAATCCTAACGAGTCAGCTACGGGGTGAGATAAAAGGTCGAAGGTATTGATCCGACACCTCCAAGAGGAACCTAATCCTCGCAGGTGGGACAGCCGACGGAGTGACCACCAGCTTTCCCCGGAGCAGGATCCGTTCACGCTACAGAGTGAAGATGAGTGGAGGCTTGCTGGAGGAGTTCTGGCAGCAGAGGTTTGTGTGTCTCTCTGCTTCTCCCCGGTGCAAGCCTCACAAGTACCCGTCAGGCAGTCGCAAATGATTTAGCAACACCGGCACTTCACTCTATAAACATCTCATTAAAATCAATTATGTCACTCGTGAATGAAATTAAAGCTAAATGCTTTAAAAGCTGCTTTTCCCTTGTGTCAGCCAATATAAGCATTACCCCTGACGCTGTCTATTTTTCCTCTCTCTCTCTCTCTCTCTCTCTCTCTCTCGCTCTGCTGCTTATCTCACGGAGAGAGTGACAGAGATTATTATATCTCCTAAATTCAGATTGATTTCAACAGTTTTATTAATTGTTATAATACCCAGGCCTGACTTTGCGGATGCAATTTATTGACTGTTAATCAAAGCTCAGCTTTGGTAAGGAACGAGATAGGCACAAGAAGAGGCGACTGAGAGAAAACGTGATGGAGATGAGAGAGGAAGAGCAGGTACTGCCCGCTGCATCCATGATAGGATTAGCATGATGTCCCTGTGTTGTTAAACACAGACAAAAACGTATCTGATCATTCAAACTATCTTATAAACACAGAAATATATGTTTTTTGGCCCTTTGTATTTCTACAACCCTGCATACGGCCATGAGGACAAATAACCAACTAGATATCTGAAGAATGGTATGTGATCTATGCTTTTATGCTCGCCACTGTCAGTGTTTTTTTTCCACCAGTAGCTTTAAGCTCTTCAATTCCCATGATATATTTACACCGGCCACAACTTTGCATTGGAGCTATGGGTGGTATTGCTGAGAAACCAGTTAACAAGATTTTTTAAATGATCCAACTGAAAAACCTAGCCTAGTGTTGACAACTGTTTTCCAATGAAAGTAGCTAGCAGCGCTAGCTCCAAAGGTCCTTAAATCAGGTGAGGAAGTAGACACGGTGGCAACACTTACATCTCTTCTGACAATACTGACAGCCTGCTCCTTCACGCCTCCCTGCATCACCACGTCCCCCAGCGGTACCATGGTTAATGACACTTTTATCATTTAAGAACAATTCAGATTTGAACATTGTTTTCCTTTAACCATGACAGTTACAATAAATGTTTATTTATTGTAACTGTGATGACAAAGGTCACCTAACCGTGACAAAGTAATCATTTTGACCCAAATCACCCAACTAGCCTAATCTTAACTTCTTCAATGTTTTGGCTTGCATACCATTCACAGATGGTATTCTCTTCCTTATATTGGCTTTTACAGTCAAACATGAGATGAGAGGCATTGCTGCCCATGTTTGGTCAGAACAGTGACAGAGGTCAATCCGAGCCCTTCTGACTGTAGAATCTCGCCATGGGTGACTGTGATGGATGATTTCTAAAGTTGCTTTTAGAAAGCGGGACACAAGGCCAATAGCAGACTTCTAGAGTCCAGGTTAATAATAGCCGAAAAAAGGGGGAAATTGCTCATGATTGGCGAGGTGACGTTCTTTATGGCTGATTTCTAAAGCGGTGAAGGGCGGCGGCAGCTGGACACGCAGAAAGCTGTGGTCACGCTGCGCTGGCTCTTTTGATTGAAACATAAACACCTTGAGAGATGAGGGCACACTCGGGATCAAGCCGGGAAAGAAGGTATAGGAGGAGTGTGTGTGTGGGAGGGAGGGAGGCTTAACGCAGCTCAGTGCCCTCCCACCCTCCTCTGTGGCTACTCGGACTCCTCCTCCCTGCTACTTGAAGGGATTCAAAATTGAGCATGTTTTGTACTCTTTTGGAATCTCTCAGAGGCCTTAGTCATGACTAGGTCACTCACTGCCATCAGCTATTCTTGCTATTCTCAGCACTGTGCACACAAGCTGTTCTGATATGTCACAAATGATTTTATCCAGAGCACAGCGGCATATTCTCTGGTGTCAGGAGGGACAGAAAAGCTAAAAGTGAGTCAGTTACCAATTAGTATCTCCACTTGCATCCTGCTTTAAGGAAAAGCATGCTGTGTTTGGAGATAGCATCATTTCAATTGAAAATAACCTAAAACAGATACTTTCCTAATAGAAAGAAGAGACACACTGGCAGTTGCAAAAGAGTGTTGGATAAACATACAGTACAGTTTACTGTTGCTTTAAAGAGTAGAAAACTCTTCATCCCTGTAAAAGGGCATCTCCAGCTTTCAAACTAAGCTACCAGCTTCTGCCTTCAGAGTTATGGAGATGTTTTGGGTTGATTTACACCTGCAAAGGCCAGCACTGCACTGTGGCTCAACCAAACCGTGTAATGAATCTATTTTATTTCCAAAAATAAATAGATTACACTCAAATAAACACCATCCCCATCTCCAGTGCACCTACTGTTGGCTCCTAGATCAGCAGTGCTGCACATATGACCTGAGAACAATCATCCCAACACAGAAGAACACAACATCCTCTTTAGGTTGAACATGCCTCCCTCACATATTCAAGAAATGATCCAGAGCATGTCCCACCCCCTGACAACCACTGACACTCACCCCCGTTACAAGCCTCACAGTATGTGGCTGCAGTGTTCCTCTATGGTAAATGGACTTGCATGTATATAGTGTCTTTCTTTACAGTGAATGTCAACATTCACCCATTCACACACATACACTGATGGCAGGGCCTGCCATGCAAGGTGCAAACCAGCCTATCAGGATCTAATCTAAAGACCAATAGCACAGCCACACACCATTTGTAAATTGTAAATGTTATGGTGCAATGGTTCATGCCATATACTTCTCCCTTTAAATAATCATTAAATAAATACTATGAATACATTATAAACTGGTGGTGAAACAGCTCACCTGATTTGTTTTAAATTACTGCTTCAAACTAGAGTTACGTATGTGGGTTCCGGGTGTATGGTAAGCACCAGCGTGGTGTGAACTTAGACACATGGATAGATTACACTAATGCTGCAGAGCTCTGATGACCTTGTGCATCCATCCTGAGAAGACATGTACACACTCCCCTATTCATATGTGCATTATGCAATTACAGACGCAAGCATGCATGCTCCCACACATTTGACATACAAGACAAAATAACACAGTGCCTGTTTTCACAGCAAAACAGACAATTTTAACAGTTTGTTACAAAAATCACACACAGGTGTTACATACAAAAAAAAGAAATGCTCCTTTTGCAAGCTAATGCACATAACTACCCTAAAAATCCTTGACTGGAAGACAAAGTGTTTGCTGTTTTGGAAGAATAAGAGTGTGGACGTCGTGTGGAATTTCACAGATAAGGTGTAAAGATTCATTGTTTCACAACAGAACTCTCGTTTCTTGAATTAAAAACAGTTACTTCAGCAATAGCTTCAATATGTATCAGGCCCTGATCAGACAGTGTGTTTGAACAGCGTGAGAGTGAGGCTCTTTACAAGAACACCCTAAACACCTCCAGTTCAAAAACATCTCAGTGTCAGAGCATTATTTCTAGGGGTGTAACGATACGTGTATTCATATTGAACCGTTCGGTACGAGGCTCACGGTTCGGTACGCATGACGAACCGAATACGTTTGAATACAATTTTTTTATTTTTATTTAAAAAATAATTGATTTAAAAAAAACCACTTTATTTAACCAGGTAGTCCCATTGAGATAAAAAATCTCTTTTGCAAGATGTAAGTAACAATACAAGATGTAAGTGTAGCAGTTGCGTACTCTCCGTTGCGTTGTGTTTAATTCAGGACACGATATCTTTTGATGGCTCCAACCAGACGTTTATTCATCGGGCAGAATATAGCTGGTAAAAGACAGAACAGCTTCAGTGACTCTCATAGACAATTCATATGTGCATGTGCATTATGCAATTACAGACGCAAGCATGCATGCTCCCACACATTTGACATACAAGACAAAATAACACAGTGCCTGTTTTCACAGCAAAACAGACAATTTTAACAGTTTGTTACAAAAATCACACACAGGTGTTACATACAAAAAAAAGAAATGCTCCTTTTGCAAGCTAATGCACATAACTACCCAAAATATCCTTGACTGGAAGACAAAGTGTTTGCTGTTTTGGAAGAATAAGAGTGTGGAAGTCGTGTGGAATTTCACAGCTAAGGTGTAAAGATTCATTGTTTCACAACAGAACTCTCGTTTCTTGAATTAAAAACATCGTTGTTGGCCAATTGTGTGGGTCCATCGCTGGAAGCTTTTTTTTCTCTTCTCTTTCTCTCTTTCTTTCTCTTTCTTCTCTACTTTGCTGTCTTTCTTTTCTTCCTCTCTCTTTCTTTCTCTCTCTCTTCTTTTCTTTCTCTTCCTTTCTCTCTCTTCTCTCTTCCTTCTTTCCTCTCTTCTTTTTCTCTCTCTGCGATTCGTTGTTGCTTGCTGCGTTCAGTGGTTGCGTTGTTGCGTTCAGTGGTTGCGTTCAGTGGTTGCGTTCAGTGGTTGCGTTGTTGCGCTTAGAGAGGGGGACAGCTTAGAGAGGGGGACAGAGGCAAGAAACCATAGAGGAGTAACGTCACAAACCGCAGAGGAGTAACGTTACAAACCGTAGAGGAGTAACGTTACAAACCGCAGAGGAGTAACGTTACAAACGCAGAGGAGTGACGTTACAAACCGCAGAGGAGTAACATCACAAACGCAGAGGAGTAACGTCACAAACCGTAGAGGAGTAACGTCACAAACCGCAGAGGAGTAACGTTACAAACCGCAGAGGAGTAACGTTACAAACGCAGAGGAGTGACGTTACAAACCGCAGAGGAGTACCGTTACAAACCGTAGAGGAGTAACGTTACAAATGCAGAGGAGTAACGTTACAAACCGCAGAGGAGTAACGTTACAAACTGCAGAGGAGTAACGTTACAAACCGCAGAGGAGGAACGTTACAAACGCATAGGAGTAACGTCACAAACTGCAGAGGAGTAACGTTACAAACCGCAGAGGAGTAACGTTACAAACCGCAGAGGTGTAACGTTACAAACCGCAGAGGAGTAACGTTACAAACCGCAGAGTAGTAACGTTACAAACCGCAGAGGAGTAACGTTACAAACCGCAGAGGAGTAACGTCACAAACCGCAGAGTAACGTTACAAACCGCAGAGGAGTAACGTTACAAACCGCAGAGGAGTAACGTTACAAACCGCAGAGGAGTAGTAACGTTACAAACCGCAGAGGAGTAACGTTACAAACCGCAGAGGAGTAGTAACGTTACAAACTGTATGGGCCAAATGAAATGAGTCAAATTGAACATCCACACACTCTTGTCACAGTGAAGGGAAGTCCATTGCTATCAACAGATAGCTTGTTCAGCTCATTTTCTATAACCAGTGTAGCATTAAAGCATGGTGAAATTAACAATCAAGCTAGCTAACTAGCGGACTGCTGGCTAACCTAAATCAGCTATTCTTTGATGAGACACTGGTGATAGCGCTGGGTTTAACCCGCCGTCGACCTCCTTGGCTTTCGCTGTGTCCGCTCTCTTCCCGTCTACAACAATCAAACAAACATTTTTGTTTCTTATCACCATGAAGAACACCACAGTCATATATATGTTCTACTCCTTTCTATGGGCTTTACCAACCCTAGTTAAAGGTTGTCATGTTCAACTACAGCAAAGAAGCAACTGTTATCTGTTTTAAATTACCTACAAGTGTGTATTTACGCTTGTAAAACACAAGAGACAACTAAATGATGATATCCATGTGGCTGCTGAAGAACTGATGCTCCACTCCTGAAATGTTTCCAGTGGACTGTTGTACATTCAGCGTTACTCTCAATTGTGGCCATTCTGACTAAAGGCCTTGCTAACTTGCCACCTCCATTGTGGAGAACTGGCAAACAAACCTATCTACATTTGGATGAGTGTCACAAGCCAAATAAAGATTTTGAGATGTTGATATTGATAGAGGGTCAATGCAGAGATTAGCCCACT
This sequence comes from Melanostigma gelatinosum, assembly GCF_949748355.1. Lineage (NCBI taxonomy): Eukaryota > Metazoa > Chordata > Actinopteri > Perciformes > Zoarcidae > Melanostigma > Melanostigma gelatinosum. The sequence continues at coordinate 27,365,602 of NC_136642.1, read as the reverse complement.
GGATTAGCTGTTGGAGCTAACTGCATACAGATCTACTTATAGGACAACTTGCTGGCTGACCAAACTAACTGTCGATTAATCATGTGTGAGTCTGTTCTTTAGAATGTAACAAATGGCAGAGGTCAGAGGTCAACCTGGATTCTGATCCTAAATGGAACCAGATCAACAAATGAGTAGCACTAGCAATTTGCAATTCATTGCAAACACTAAGGCTGTGGCCGCTGTCATGACCATGGTCACCAGACTGCTGTACAGCTCCTGCAGCTGAACTCTAATAAACCTCATCAATAATACCTCATTTCAATTAAATAATGGCTTATGGCTTCAATTCAAACAGCATTTTAATTCCACAGCATGACGTAGTCAAACCTGATTGACACTACCAGTGTTGCACATGACAACAGTATAGATGCTTTTGCACAAGGACACAAGGAGCAGCTTCTGTGCACAGAGCTTGCATGCAATTAAATCATTATTTTCCTCATTTCAACTGTAGTAACAAACACAAATCAGCCCGAGAGTGCAAGTCCCTTGAGGGGAATCTGTGATTTGTGATATTGGGCTACATGAATACACTCGACTTGAATTGCAACAAAGCAACAGCAGAACAAACTAAGTTCTATAAAAGAACAGATTGGATGAACTAACTCAAAGTAAAGGCAGCTAACAAAAGGACAGAGATAACAAAGTGCTGATTGGTTTGGAGGGGTAGTTCTCAGAGATACACCTACCACATCCTTAGCTCACTATGAAGCACAACGTGATCATAGAGTGAATCAAATCAGCCAGCAGTAAGCATACAGTGAGACTGAGATCATCCTAGTCTTCCATTGCTTGGAGAGACTGACATGTATTATTTTGTCTGAGAGCCCTCCCTCACCATTGCTCTCTGTAACATCGGGTTGGATATTTTTAGCTATAAGGCTGTTCATGGCCTCATATTTCCATCTTACCAATGGAACTACACCCTACAAAGAAGGACTGAGAGTTGTTCTCTTTACCCCCAGAACATATTTCTACTAACACCCTGAAGTCTGTACTGAACTGTGATTGGAAAGGTCATTTAGGTAACCTGTTCCACAGCTCGCAGCATCACCTGACTCTTCTGGAGCTGGTCTCATTGGTCGCATTAAAGTCATTTGAATGTCTTGCAAGTGGGCACATCTGGCGCTAGATGTTTGAAGAATGTGTTTTGATATCCTATCATTTGTAAATGTGTTACTTTCATTTAAAATGTGTTGTTTGTGCTGCTGCCTGTCTAGGCCAGGACGCTCTTGAGAAAGAGTTGTCTCAATGAGTCTTTTATTCCTGATTAGATAAAGGTTGAATATATTACAGAGCTCTTATGAGCGATTGTAAATAGTCACTATTTCTTCATGGGTTATGAGGGTTCTGTCAAGAATCGATCATGACTTCAATGACATCAGAACAGTGTTGGGCTCTGACCAGATGGCTTCAACATGTGCTGTGGACAAAGAGAATCAGGCCTTCACTGTTCCAAGCAAAGGTTTCATCCTGATTTGTAGTTTGAGGAGAGCAAAGGAATTTCACACTAGGGTATGAATTCCCCCCCCCCCCAAATAACCATGCTAACCGCGGCAATCTCATTGGCCGAAGGCCAAGAGACCCCAGGACCCCTGTGGTTCAACCACTGTCCAACAAAAGTGCCTGCAGATCACACCTCCTTGCTTTTCCAATCGACCTCGGTTGAGTTAGGGAGCACGCAACCGCTCTTCGCCCGGACCTTCGTCCTGGACGCATGAAGATACATCGGCCTCTCCTCCCCCTCCAGCACGGCGGAGGCCACGAGGAAGCAACAGCCCCTCGAAGCCTCATCAAACCCTGACAAGCCATTTCGCTGGATGAAACAGCCCGCGATAACGAATCTGCTTCAGCGATCCGTTCAGTGCTTCCTGCTCCTTTTCCTTTTTGCGCACACCCCGGCAGGAAGACGTCTAGACCTCTCCTGACCGATGATTACCGGGAGACCTACGGACCACGTCGTCTCAACCGAAGTTAGGTCATCCTCCCTGAAGCGAGGATTGATCACGTCTGCGTTTCGCTCCAGAACGAGCTCACGCCACGACGGACCGAAACAGCGCCAGCTCAAACGCCGCGCTGAGAAGCCGCCCCCCCCCCTTCCTCTCGAAGAAAAAGGACAGCTTTGCCACGAACACTTCCACGTTGCAACGAAGCATCTACAAGTAAGGTTCTTGGCATTTGGGCATAGCTTAGCTTAAATTAACGTAAGTTTAATTCAGGTCATTCATTTATATGTTGATATTCCCGTGTTTTTGTGTGTTTAAGTTACTGTCGCGTGATATTGAGGTATTACGCAATCATTACGGCGCAGAGAAGCGCCGCTGTATTCGTGTATTAACTGCTATGACTGTTTCTTTGGGATTATTTTCATTCATTGTCTTCCACTCCGTGTGGAAGTTCTCTTTTCATTAACTCGACTCGGTGAGTGAGCTGAGGTGCGTGGTTTATCACGGCATAAGTTACCGGCAGTTCAAAGACGACAGCGGTATATTTATGCATGATAGAACCGGCAAGCAGGCTCCCTACCACATCGCACGCCGAAGCGTGATTCACTTCGAGTTCTCGCTCCTTTTTTCTCTTTCCTCCTCTCACGTAACACACACAGCTCCTAGCTCTACACCTGAGAAACCCCGTTCAAACGAGCGCCTCACATCACGTGCTGCCCAGGCACACGTGATTACATACAGCAGCCTAACCGCCATTTTGGTCCGAGTCACTCGACTCCGCCATCTTTGTAGTTTCTAGCTGTAGTTCTTAAGGCCCCTCCCCTTTTGGCCCGCGTCACTCGACGCCGCCATCTTTGTAGTCTCTAGCTGTAGTTCTTAAGACTCCCCCTCCTTTTCACCCACAGACCCACACACACACACACACACACACACACAGACATACACTCTCATCCATTTTATTCATTCGTTAGTTTAGGCATATAAAATTGTATGATAACGTTTGTTGGTTGCAATATTAATTGATTTGATCATTTATTATTTTGATTCAATAAACTCTGTTATACTTTCAGGAGCAGTCGTCTGTGATTACTTGTGCATATGTATTTGATAAGACTGTATGTAGTAGCCTGTGCTCGAACTTAAAACCTTCACTGTCACTGAATGTATAGTCATACGCAGACTATTGACATTATGAGTGACTACTAATTATGAGATTTAGTTTTATCGTTTGGTTATTGGTCCCTGTTCGCAGGGTGGTGCCCCGTTTTTATTAATAATCATTAATAATTGTTACATACATCAATAATTCTATTGATGTCAAGAATTCAGTTTCTTAAATGCTGATAACCCAAACACGCTCCTTTAAATCCCAACAACAGTGAATGGAGTGGAGTCAAAGTTTCATTATAATTTGATGCACTTTCAAGTTTGGGCTGGGATTGTAGAGTTAATATAAAGAATCAACAGACTAATATATTTATAATACAATGGCTGCTTTAATAAACCTGATTGACAAAGTAAAAGCCTAGTACAGCTACCAGGCATAACAGTTAATATTAGCAGAAATGACCACATTTCTTTTGGTAAAAAATGACAGACATGACCCAGATATCTGCATGTATCTATTTTACATAAAGTAGGGTACTTTATTCTTGTTTTTCACGTCCATAACCTAAAATAAACACAGGCAGCGAAGAGCAGAGTTGGGTCCTTCTCTCAGTCATCAGCAGCTACGATATTAAAGAGACGACAGTGACAGTGAGAGAGAGAGAGAGAGAGAGAGAGAGAGAGAGAAGAAAGAGCATGTCACTTATTCCCTCCATTAGCTTCATTAGTGCGGGAGGATGAGGCAGATTAAGACCGCAGCGGGTTGGATGATGATACCATTTGGCAGGGTTATCTGTTATTTCAGGCTCGGCCATTTTGGCGCTTGTGTTTGGGCTGGGTTATAATGCGATGTGATGCCCCGGCCCTCAGGGGCCGCACTGCTGTTGCTACCAGCCTCTCTGATTAAAATGTGCTGTCACCAGCCAGCCCCAGTCTGGATGGCCTCACGCTCCCCTCTCATTTCCATCCAGCGCCGTGTAGCTTTTACTTCTGTTGATAAAATTAGCTTATATGCAGCTTTAAGTAGCAGCTAGCTTATATGCAGCTTTAATTAGCAGCTAGCTTATATACAGCTTAATTAGCCACTAGCTTATATATAGCTTTAATTAATCACTAGCTTATTTGTAGTTTTAATAACCATTAGCTTATGCAGCTCTATTAACCACTCATACAATACACGCAGTACACGCTAGGGCAAGACCAGAAGCAGGAGGGAGACTACTGATTTAACTGCGCCACAAGGAACAGGCCGCCATCTTTAGAGAGATAAGGAAGGAACAATAGACAGTGAGATACAGGGACAACGCCCTAGTAGTCTCCCCTCTTCACAACTTGCTTCACAGGTCCTCTCTCTTTCAACATCTCACACACACTGATAGAAGAAACGCCTTCTGGGAGGGGCCAATGTGAACGGACGTTCAGGCCTCCACCCAGGTGTCATACACGTACAAACGTGCCACGCCTGCATCTTTGAATTTGACAAATGGACATCAAGGGGAGGAACCCTATATTAAGCTTCACACTGCCGTGTCCAAGTGTGTCTCATGGTGAATCTCTGAGAGTGCAACCATTAGCACCCATGCATGTTTAATTGCTGGGCTGAATAACTCTGTTGATAAATAAACTATTGCTTTGATATAACTATACGCCTCTTGAGAGCTTCTGTTTCATTCTTAAATCCGCTCTAAGTGTGAAAGATAGCTTTATTTTCACAACACTTCCCATCCCACATATTGTTCCAGCGCGGTGCCACGGATTTAAGAGACAATTTCAGTCCAAACTCTTCATATGCCCACACCTGTACACCATCTAGTATACGATAACAACTCAGGAGAAAAGGTGAAGTACAAATAGAAAGGAATACTCCTTTATGCTCCAGAAAAAAGTCCAGCTATCAAAATGCATCTAGTGAAAAAGTCCATAACTGTTAGCTTTTAGAAGGCACATCATTCTCTAACATAGAAAGGGAAGAACAGTTGCTGTCAGCGAGTGAGATTACTGATCCATTAACCAGTGAGTTATAATCCTGCTCTACTCATCATCTCTAATAAGGCCTCAACGCTGATGCTCCTGGGATAGCTTTTGCACTAAAAGTCAAACCATGATCCTCTTTGTTTGCACATCATATCTGATGCAAAGGTTTGGTTTGTCTGCTGTCACACATTGTTGAGTAAAGACCTACATAGGTTCATATGTTTGTCCACCTCTGTATGTAGCAGCTTATACAGCTGACTGGGGATGCACTGCCTCCTCTCCAGCTACCAGTCCACACTCGGCTTGTGTGGGGATGTGAACTACAGACCCTCTGCAAAAGCTCTTGACCCTTAAATGTTGACAACAGGTATACAATGTAAAGAACATGTAATGCCTTTTCAAACATTTAAATAAATGTTTACAGATTTTTGCTGATGGAACTTAAGACAAGATTGTTTTGAAAAACTTAATTTTATTAATCATACACGGTATCAGATCATCTTCATACAACTACACCAAAAAATGATCTGTTCCAGTTTCATTTCCTTCTAGGTCTGAAATAGGAGAAGTTACATTTTAAATGTGAGTAGACGCTCTCACTGGTCTGCACCTGATTTCCTTGTAACTTAAACACAAATACTGTACAAACAGGCTGCAAGTCGTCACCTTCCTGCAAATACAGCAGACATGAGCTCAACGTTCTCAGTGGGCGCTGCAGCCTGAAGCACAACGATGGCGGTGGAGTGATGCAACGGGCTGTTGTGATTTGTGATCTGAGGCTACTGAATTGAAATTAATTTCAGTTTTAGTTTCGCATCGTCCATCTCACAGATACACTTCAGTTTGAACAGAAACAGCTGCCTCCACCAGCAGTGGAGCTCCACATTTACACTCATAATTGCCACGTCGGTGTTGTAGGTGGAACCGCAGTGATCACGCGTTGAAGTCTAACGGCTGCCACACAGTAGTATTGTAGCCAAACACATGCAGTGTAGACGCCAACGGAGGAGTGAAGCTGCTGCTGCTGCATAACCAGTGCTGACGAGGTGGTTGAGAAAGAAGAAACATTCCTTTATTAGTCCCACAGTGGGGAAATTATTCTCTGCATTTGACCCATCCCTGTATATATAGGGAGCAGTGGGCTGCCAATGACAGGTGCCCGGGGAGCAGTTAGGGGTTCAGTGTCTTGCTCAGGGACACTTCGACACAGGACACGGTGCAGCCGAGGATCGAACCGGTGACCTTTCGGTTGGCGGACAACCCTCTCTACCCAGTAAGCCACGGTCGCCCCCTAAGCACTATATACTAGCTCTTTAAGGAAAAGTCTGACATTTTGGGAAATATGCTTATTGGCTTTCTTGCCCATTGTGAGATGAGATAAATGATCCCACTACAAAGTAGAAAGTACTGAACACTTCCTCTACAGACGGGTACACTGTGCCACAATGTCACCTTCTGACTCTCAGGGTGACAGCACTACTCACACGGCTGTTTAGCAGTGTTTGTTGGATAAGCCGTGTGTGATAACTGAGTGTTTTGTGTGATTCATTGTTCACTGTATATGGATATGATCTTGATTATGTTGAGTTCTCTCATGAACTGTACATGTAATTACGTGAGCATGGTGCTTTCTACATGCAGTATATATACACCTCGCTCGTCATGTTGGATATGAAGAGTCGGTGAACGTGAAGCTAGAGCCAGCAGCCGGGGGAGCGAGGGTAAACGGCGAGCCTGGCTCTGTCAAAGGCTCCCAACAACACCTCTAATGCTCACTAATTAATATGGTCTTTATTATTTGTTCTTGGCTTTGGACAACAGGAGGTCACTGGTCCCGATCACAAAATAGTCCTTCAACCTTTACACCTTTACACCTAAACTGAATACAACATGTGAACTGATGAGCTTTACAGGTGCTGGTTCTCACCACCAGACAGGCTTCTTGTCTTCTGTGTATTTCCCAATATACTGAACTTTACTTTCTACAGCTGCGTGTGCATAGCAACGCTGCACACACTACATTCCCTCTCAGTGTTAATGTTACGCCTCAGAAAGGATTGCTGTGCATCAGAGAGATGCAAAGAAGCACAAGGTTGTGTATCAGGACATGAGGTCAGCAGCAGACTCTGAGCACCAACAACAGCTCAAACAGCATAAAAGAAGGGTTTCTACACATGTGGCTTTTTCAAAAGAAATGGTATTTAAATGTGACCTTTACCATGCCAACATTCATAAGAGAGTGTTTAGAGAGCCTTGGAAACAGCAGTCAGAGCAGCCTGAGACTATGGGATGAAATGAAGGATAGAAGCTCCCTGACTCTGAACTCTGGACTCAGAGAACTTAGCAATGAGAGTGCCACAGATCCCTGAAGGCTGAAGGGGCAAATGAAAAGAAGCAACCCCTCCTGTTACACTTGTCAGTCTCTGTGCTCTCTGGGCCTCAGCTGAGGAAGGAGACGGGGTTTGGAGCCACAAGAGTCTCCCTGATGACTCTCTCCACATAATGAGACAAGACTAATTGGTGCTTGAATTAATGGTCTCTGCTTATTGGACAACTTCATAGATTAAGGGATAGACCACACCACTGTGGCCACCTAACTCTGTTCAACAACTCACTCCTGCAGATATCATGTTAGAAATAAATAGATGTGTGAAGCTTGAGGTTCTTACTGTTCTGTTCAGTGTCAGAACGTAGCTCTGAATACAGTTTGATGCTCAGTGCCTCAAGGGATCTTACCGCACACGGTGTCTGGAAAAGCCAGGTAGTCCGAATGCTTCACTGATGACAGAGGTCAGAGGTGAAGCATTTGGGCTCAATCTCTATTAATGCTGAGGCATGTCTCTGTGGCTCCTGCTGGTGTTCACACCGGACCACTTCAAATAAACTCTGATTTGAATGAAAGTTCCAGAACAAGCAAGTAAACTGTCCAATATCAGGTCTTTAAAACATTTTAATAAAATATTATTCAAATATTATTTATAGTGGGTATATTGGGGAGTGAGTAGCAATCGATAACAACATTAAATGCTTAATCTACATGAACTATATAAACTATACAAATTCAATTAAAGGATTCAATTCTTATCTTCTATCATTTATAGATATGCAGTGATGTGTAATATGTGGTCCACTCTATCTGATCATGTGATGAGACCATGTGGTACACGGTAGCTAGTTTAGGCACATTCTCTGTGAAGCCTGACCACCTGAGCTCATCAGCGGAGCGAGCAGTCATGTCTTCCAAACATAAAAGCTGCAGTAAGTAACCGCGGCCCAATAACTACCTCAGCAAAAAGAGATTTAGAAGAAGAGAATAAGATGTTCTTGCATTCGGCTCATTGTGACTCCCCTTGAATGAAATGTGGTGTTGAGTTGCTTGCTGTCTTGCTTTCAGCCACAGAACATTGCAGAAAAATAAATGCTGTCGCAACAATCTGTCCACAGGATCTCTACAGTGTCATGACCATGATCTCTTTTTATTCAACACAATAGAGACTTTGGGATGGGGTCAAGTGGAACTTATGTGATGATGTGGAGTCAGCATGGATGGAGATTATTCTGGACTTTGATCATCTTGCGTCATGGGCTTTGATGAATTCATGTCGTTCAAAGACAAACACACCATTTCTATTCCGTCATAGTGACTTGTGCCATCTACAGTACACTATACAAGTTTATTGGTAGAAAGTGATTCAACTCAAATAGCGGCTTTTGGTAGCTTCTAACCAGAAGAATAATAAAGATATGGCCCTTCAATAGCCCACATCAGTCAACGTCTTCATGCAGCATCAGCTTGCAAAGCAAACATGAAACCTTTGAGAAATAAAGGAGCAGACTGTGAGAGCGGACTGCCTCCAGGCTCGTGTTTATTTCTGCTCCTCTGCCTGCGGCTAAGATTCCAGATGGCTTTTATACCCTTTCACTTCACAGAAATCAAATGTTTTCTCCAAAACCTTTCCCATGGCAACCACTCTTCCCTTCAACGTTTGGCTCCGGTGAACACTCCCTTCATATAGAAAAAGCTCTGTTAAATGAACTACTATTTTGTGTGAGGGAGATAAAATGTCGAGTGAAAAGGAGCGGGAAGTTACCATAGACAAAAAGGGGAGAGGATGACAGCGCCGTAGAGTTTCCTCTCCCATTGAGGCACAATAATGCGCCTCAATGGGAGAGGAAATTGACTGTGTAAAAGCAAATCATTACTATGGCTGCCTTTCCTTTGTAATGACAATATGTGTCTCTCCACATCCCATCAGCGAACACGCCCCTAAAATGACGCCAGCAAATGAGTCCTGAAGATGACTGCTGGCTGCCAAGGAGAGCGAGGTGACAACTACAGGGTCGCTACAAGCCATTAACACAGAGCAAGGCCGGTCAGCACCACTGTATTGGGCTACTTGACAGGAATTAACACACAAAAGGCAAGAGCTCTTACGGTTTAAGGCATGGCGGTAAAAATGGCAACAGGATGGTATCAGTGGCATGACCAAACGGGTTAGGGTTGAGCAAGTTGAAACATCAATAGTTGGAGGCTCAGTTGTGTCAAACATCGACCACATCTATGCAGGTCAATGCTTGCACAGATGTGATTACTCTCCAGGGTTTCCATGGCCCATCTATGTGACCAGAAGACTAGCATCAATACATTTAGCATGATGATCACTAAAATACCTTACAAACATGAAACAACAGGCAATAGTACAGTACATCCATCCATCTTGTCTCTATCGCTTGTCTCTAGGCAACACTGGTCTGGAAGTCAATTCCAGCATGCATTGTGACACCTCTATGGCGAGTGGATATACAGTTCAACCCTTCCTACAGTTAAGAAGGTCAATATTGGACTTTTCTAAAAAATCATGGATTTTACGAAATGTCCTTTTCTTTGTTCCGATGGCAACACCTTCAAAATGCATGCTTTCTCTAATGTCTGTCTCGCAGCTATGCAATGTAACCTCATCAAACGGTTTCTATGATATCTATCGAAACGTTACTCCTCATCTTTCCTGCGTTTTCCTGCGAAAGCCAGCAACACGTGTCACTTTCTCCTCTTTACAGTCAGAGTCTTTTCAAAATAAACTTGCGTCTTCACAGCAAACAACTCAGGTTTATGCAGCAAAACTACGAGTTAGGTTTAGGAAACAATCGTTGTTTGGGTGAATAAGAAGTGCCGTTACTCACATACTCAGTTTACGTGAGACAAATCAACGTTGACGTCTCCTTTCATGCAGTGAGAATTCTTTGGTAAATTGCCTGAAACAGACATCTCGCAGCTATTCAAGTCAAGTGTCAGTTTGCCTTTATACACATAGATAGATTATATTCTACAAAGATACAAATACAAGTCCTTTTTCTGTCGTAAGAATTGAAACACCACCATTTGGGATATTGTGGGGAAGGAATTCAAAAGGATTGAGAAGGAAAGTGTGAAGAAGGAAGAGTTGCTTCAATAACAAACCATTATTGCTTTAAGGTCGTAACAAATTCACAACGCAAATGGAAAGCGTGTCCTATCCACAAGGCGTCCAAATGAGAGAAACAAAAAGATAAATGAAGGGATGTGCGTGTTCATAGCGTAGGGCTCAGATGCTGATTATGACCTGTAACCTTCTAGCAGGGGACCTTTGCTACATCTCTCTTCCCCTCATTTTCTGTCATTTCTCTCTTGTCTGCAATAAACACTTACACAATACCCAAAGCAGCGCAAAATACATTTCTAATGTCAAGAAGAGTTGAGCCCACAGAGCTGCCTCGAAAACATGTATACACGATCAGGGGAAGGTCAGGATATAAAAAGCATATACTCAGAAATCAATAGTTCAAGTGTAATCTAAAGATAAAGTGTATGATCATTACATAACAAATGTTTAATACATAGAGTGATTTAACAAATGTAAACCTGATAATAATAATAAGTGTATCTGAGTATAGTGCCGTCTGAGTGTAGAAAGTACGGAGAAAGAGGAAGTAAGCAGGGTGTTTGCTTCAAGGGATGGGGAAATAATGATGGTTGAGAAGAAAAGACACAAAGCACAATGATGATGAAGGATGAGATCAATAATCATTTTATAAGCAAATGTGTACTCACTAAACTGATTTAACAAATGTAAAAACTGATTAACAAATGTTCTGTGTGACCGGAGCTGCGATGTAAGAAAAGTGTTTTGTCAGGATGAGTTGGCAAAAAGAGTAAGGATAGGAACAGATGTTATTGGGTGGGGTTAGGAAAAGACTGTCGCAAGAGATGAGTCATAGAGGCATAATATAGGATAAAGCCGGGACTTGTACGGACATGTTCAGGACCCAACGCCCACTCAAGTGGGTGGGGAGATGAGATCATGTATTGAACAGGAGGGGGCCGACCGAGCCCAAATGATGGATAAAAGGAGACGTTTGCAGGCAATACACTGGGATTTCGACACGGGCGCCGTCCAAGTGCGCCGATGAGGAGATACGGACGATTGCAACTGATGTATTGAGGACTTCGTCTCTGTTCACGGAAAGAAGACCGCTGTTCGTGGACAATAAGATTTAAAGACGGAGGTTTCCTCTCCCCACTGCTTGATTCTTAACAACTGGACAACGATGAAGACGCAGCAGCCCTAGAAAGACTTTGTACTGAGTTTTGAGGACTGTTGAACGGACTTCGCTGCGAGAGCAGGAGGACCGAGGGTCTGGCCAGACCTTCGCTCCTAACAACTCCAAAAGAACCTTTTCATCGCACCATTGAACATCCAGCTCCAACCGAGCCGTCTCGGCATCTAAAACTAATGAGTGTAATCGAAGAAGAAAATTAAAGTAACGAATCAAGTGTAGTAACTTCTTATGTGAGCTGTATCTTAACCCTTGCTAACTAACTAAATATAACCTGCAATAAATATCTAATCTGCATTTAAAGTAAATTTCTCAAGTGCATTCATTTGCTCAGGTAGTAAAAAGTTCCTCGTGGCAGTAAAAAGTTAAAGCCATTGTATGTCTAACAACTGAGTTCTGAAAGGTTATCCTAGAGACCGAATCCACTTAACAACCCCTTACGGTTTTAGAAAGAAGTAATCCTAGCCGTTAAAACCTAACCTGGCATTTACCAAGAGCACGGATCCATAAGAGGGAAGCTGCCATAACTGACGCGACTGGTGGGAGCGCCCGGGGCCAGGACTGGTCTCACGGCCGAGCGCGCTCAGACCGGAGGAAGCAGGGTAGACGTCGGGAGTAACGGCAGTTAGCAGAGCCAGGCGAGTTCCCTCGCAAGAACACCAGCTTGACAATATTTTAATAGAGAGCTGAGTCAGTAAGTAGTCCCGTATCGGGCCAGAAGTATCCCAGGATCTAACACGTGGCGCCCAACGTGGGGCTCGACGGAAAAGGAGTACGTTGAGTCCAAAAGAAGAACCCCGGCAGCCAAGAGAGGCTGTCATTCGTGTACGAAAAGACCTGAGGTGAGGCGTTGGGTAGAAAGTAAAGCTGCCCAAGCCACGAAGAAGTCCGATGCCGAGACATCCATGCATCGAAGCTGTGTGTGGTATTTACAAGCCAGCACAGGAGAAGCCGCAGGCGACAGGGAGCATCGACCAGACTCGCCCGACCTGTAGAGGGGCCAGAGCCTGATCCCATCCCTTCCTCAACGCGCGACGAGAGGCTTTGGGAGGAAGGCGACTCGAGACAACAAAGACAAAGACAAAGTCCAAGATGCAAGTGCAGCAGAACGGACCAGATGTTCCAGGGACCGGCCGGCAGACGGAGGCGACCCAGCGGGACGAGCCAGTGGCCCTGATGAAGGAATCGCCACCGGACGGCAGCGAGGACCCGATGGCGACGAAGGCAGCCCGCAGACGACGACCCAGGACCCGGCAGCAGACGGCAGCGAGGACCAGGAGGAGGACGGCGCTGGAGCATGCAGAGCGGCATCGGGAGGGCCGACGCTGGATAAAGACAACAGAGGCAACGTCCAACATCAGGTCATCCTGTACGGAAGAGGATGGACCACCTGGGACGCTGCCATCCAACAACACCTAACCAACCTACATCAAGAAGAAAGTAGGGCGTCGGTTAAAGGAGAAGTAGAACAGCAGTGCAAAGAGAAGGGTGAAAAGAGCTAGTCATAACTGATAGTTATTACTGTGCTCAGGCCCTTAACGAAGACCTGTCCATATGGGAGGAAAATGGGTTTGAGAGCGCTAAAAGTAAAAAAGTGGCTCATCAAGACCTATGGAGAAAAATAGCCGAATTACAGCTAAGCATGGAGCTCGAAGTGGTGCACCAGAGGGCCCACATGCAAGAAGAAATTCACTGGCAAGGAAACGAAGAAGTGGATCGTTTCGTCCAGATGACACAAATTGTCTTTGTTGGGATCGAGAAGTGGGAAGAATTGCCCAAAGGAAGGGTAGTCCCAGAAGAGAGCGTGGAGGAGGTGGTGCAGGCAGTGCATGGCACACTAGGATATGCAGGCACCGTTCCAACGCGAAGGGAACTGGAAAGGCAGCGACTCTGGATTCCTGAAAAAGAAATCCGCAGAATCCTAAAAAAACTGTGAGTTGTGTGGTCGATACAATGCAGGAAGGAGAGGACAAAGAGAGGGGAGGACTCACCATTAAGAAAAGAGGAATCCAAGGAGTGGGGCAGCTGAAGCCAGTTCCGTATTAGGAGAAAATCAGGAACTCAAGAATGGCCACCAACATACAAGATTTACCACCCTACGTCAGAGTGGCCAATGTCAAAGGGGTGGTTACCATGAGAAGGAGTACTACGGGGCTCTGGGCAGGAAGAGCCCTGAGGAAGTTGGGTTATGCAAGAAGTGATTTCTCTCCGGAGAAAAAAAAGTGTTTCAATGGAGAGAAATTAAGAACGACTGTGTGGTCTGCCTGCTGCCGACCACCCTAGCCGTTGCATGGCAGGGACCCGGAGACCAGAAACCACTCCGGGTCACAGGAAAAAGAAAAGAGTTTAACTGCATGCACCATAAACCGGTGAAGGATATGGATGCATGCATATGCGGTACATGCCGTGTGGAGAAGTTAACAAGGTTAACCTTCATCACCTAGTGGTGATCGACAGCTGGGAGCAGGCATCTGGACCGTCTTCACCAGAGGACGACGTGCTCGTCATCACTGCCCCGGCCGACGAAAACTTCCTGTGAGATTCCTACTAGCTAAGGCGAGGCAGCCTGTGACCTCAAGAAGGGGATGTCAAGAACAGTTGAGCCCACAGAGCTGCCTCGAAAACATGCATACACGATCAGGGGAAGGTCAGGATATAAAAAGCATATACTCAGAAATCAATAGTTCAAGTGTAATCTAAAGATAAAGTGTATGATCGTTACATAACAAATGTTTAATACATAGAGTGATTTAACAAATGTAAACCTGATAATAATAATAAGTGTATCTGAGTATAGTGCAGTCTGAGTGTAGAAAGTACGGAGAAAGAGGAAGTAAGCAGGGTGTTTGCTTCAAGGGATGGGGAAATAATGATGGTTGAGAAGAAAAGACACAAAGCACAATGATGATGAAGGATGAGATCAATAATCATTTTATAAGCAAATGTGTACTCACTAAACTGATTTAACAAATGTAAAAACTGATTAACAAATGTTCTGTGTGATCGGAGCTGCGATGTAAGAAAAGTGTTTTGTCAGGATGAGTTGGCAAAAAGAGTAAGGATAGGAACAGATGTTATTGGGTGGGGTTAGGAAAAGACTGTCGCAAGAGATGAGTCATAGAGGCATAATATAGGATAAAGCCTGGACTTGTCCGGACATGTTCAGGACCCAACGCCCACTCAAGTGGGTGGGGAGATGAGATCATGTATTGAACAGGAGGGGGCCGACCGAGCCCAAATGATGGATAAAAGGAGACGTTTGCAGGCAACACACTGGGATTTCGACACGGGCGCCGTCCAAGTGCGCCGATGAGGAGATACGGACGATTGCAACTGATGTATTGAGGACTTCGTCTCTGTTCACGGAAAGAAGACCGCTGTTCGTGGACAATAAGATTTAAAGACGGAGGTTTCCTCTCCCCACTGCTCGATTCTTAACAACTGGACAACGGAGAAGACGCAGCAGCCCTAGAAAGACTTTGTACTGAGTTTTGAGGACTGTTGAACGGACTCCGCTGCAGAGCAGGAGGACCGAGGGTCCCGCCGGACCCTCGCTCCTAACAACTCCAAAAGAACCTTTTCATCGCACCTTTGAAAATCCAGCTCCAACCGAGCCATCTCGGCATCTAAAACTAATGAGTGTAATCGAAGAAGAAAATTAACGTAACGAATCAAGTGTAGTGACATTTTATGTGAGCTGTAGCTTAACCCTTGCAAACTAACTAAATATAACCTGCAATAAATATCTAATCTGCATTTAAAGTAAATTTCTCAAGTGCATTCATTTGCTCAAGTCGTAAAAAGTTCCTTGTGGCAGTAAAAAGTTAAAGCCATTGTATGTCTAACAACTGAGTTCTGTAAGGTTATCCTAGAGACCGAATCCACTTAACAACCCCTTACGGTTTTAGAAAGAAGTAATCCTAGCCGTTAAAACCTAACCTGGCATTTACCAAGAGCACGGATCCATAAGAGGGAAGCTGCCATAACCGATGCGACTGGTGGGAGCGCCCGGGGCCAGGACTGGTCTCTCGGCCGAGCGCGCTCTGACCGGAGGAAGCAGGGTAGACGACGGGAGTAACGGCAGTTAGCGGAGCCAGGCGAGTTCCCTCGCAAGAACACCAGCTCGACAATCTTTTAATAGAGAGCTGAGTCAGTAAGTAGCCCCGTATTGGGCCAGAAGTATCCCAGGATCTAACACTAATTAAATGCAATTCTTCTCACTTACTCATTTAATGGCATGGGATTTATTTCAACTATTGCCAAATTTTCACAACCACCATCATTTCCACTTTTGAATGCTGTCAAAAGAGACAGAAACATGTGAAAGACATAATATCGACAGTCACTAAACAGCTTTAATATCAGGCTGAAACTTTTGTTTTCCAAGACAAGCCTTGCAAAATATCTTTGAACCAGCGAGAGCAACAATCTGCTGTAAAGTGGATGTACCCTCAGGAGAGTCCCAAGAAACAACAAAAAAGACTGTTTAGGCCATCACCTCGGCCGGAGCGAGCCTTCGTCGGTTGTTTGGAGTGTTGAGGAATGGTTGATGGAGATTTGGCCTGATGCGGTTTGGGGGAGGCTTAGCTGAGGATCCACTGCGGCTCCCGGGCCTTGCAGAACCCCCAAAATAAGCCCGTGCGCTGGTCGGCAAGATCAAGTGAGGATTTGTGGGTCTAAAGACGGCATTGGATATGGCCGAACCGATGTTGGACGGGTGTCTGCAGGAGGGTTGAACTTCTGGAATGGAAACGAGAAAGCCATGGCATTGCGGTGGCCCAGATGTGAGCTGCATCGAGGACGCGCCCTTGGCGGACGGGTGTCGCAGTGTGATTTGATGATTGGGTAACCGACTGCTAGGTTGTCAGGAGTTTAAGGGATGGACTTGCTGGGCCATCCGCGGCCCCACATGATGGCTGTGGCTACTATTGGTCCGATTTCATAGCATGAGGGGAAAGGGGCTGGTCTACAGCAAACGTCGTACGTCGTGAAAAAAAACCCAAAAGACGGCAGAGGGAGCGGCATCGTTGTTGGCCAATTGTATGGGTCCATCGCTGGAAGTGGGCGGGGTGGGGGCACTGGCATCCCGGTGCCAGGTGTCCCGGCTACGGCAAGTTGCTGTGGTTGCTGGAAGTAGGAGGTGGTAGCACTGGCATCCCGGTGCCAGATGTCCCGGTTATGGTCACTTGCTGTGTTTTCTGAAAGTAGGCGGCGGGGGGCACTGGCATCTCGGTGCCGGGTTCCTCGGCTTTAAGGTGGCATGCTGCTTTAAGGTGGCATGCTGGCTGCTGGAAGTTGGTGGCCGGGGGGCGCTGGCGTCCTGCGTTCCGTTGTTGCTTTGCGTTCCTTGCTTGCTGCGTCCCGTAGCCTGCTGCGTTACGTTGCTGCGATACGTTGCGTTGTGTTGCTGTGTCATTGCGTCGTTCCGTTGCTGCGTTCCGTTGTTGCTTGATGTGATCCGTTGCTGTGATCCGTTGTTGCTTGCTGCATTGCTGCGTCGTTACGTTGCTGCGGTCCATTGCACTGTGTGGCTGCATCCCGTTGTTGCTTGCTGCGTCGTTGCGTTGCTGCGTTACGTTGTTGCTGGGGTTGTTGCATTGCTGCGTTCCGTCATTGCGTGACTGCGTGTTTGCTTGCTGCGATGCGTGGCTGCGATGCGTCGTTACGTGGCGTGGCTACTGCGTTCCAGCATTGCTGCATTCCGTTCCGGCGTTGCTGCATTCCATTCCGGCGTTGCTGTGTTCCGTTCCGGTGTTGCTGCGCTACGTTTCGTTCTGGCATTGCTGCGTTCCTTTCCGGCATTGCTGGGCTACATTTCGTTCCGGCGTTGCTGCGTCGGTCCGTGGCTGCGTCGTTCCGTGGCTGCGTTGTTGCGTTCCATGCTGCGTTGCGTTGTTGCGATTCGTTGTGGCGTTCAGTGGCTGCGGTGTTGCATTGCTGCGTTCGGTGGCTGCGTTCGGTGGCTGCAGATAGATGCATCGGTAGATGCAATGCGTGGCTGCTGCGTTCTGCCGTTGCTGCGTTCCGTTCCGGCGTTGCTGCGTTCCGTTCCAGTCCGGCGTTGCTGCGTTACGTTCAGTGGCTGCGTGGCTGTGTTCCGTTGCTGCGTTCCGTGGCTGCGTTGCTACATTCCGTTGCTGCGTTCCATTCCTGTTGCTGCGTTCAGTTGCTGCGTTGTTGCGTGGCTGCGTTCGGTGGCTGCGGCCTGTGGCTGTGATGCGTGGCTGCTGCGTTCTGGCGTTGCTGCATTACGTAGCATGGCTAAGTCGTTGCGTGGCCGTGTCGTTGCATTCCGTGGCTGCGTTGCTGCGTTTCGTTGTTGCTTGCTGTGATCCGTTGCTGCGATTCGTTGTTGCGTGCTGCGTTCAGTGGTTGCGTTGTTGCGTTCAGTAGCTGCGTTGTTGCGTTGCTGCGATTCGTTGTTGCGTTGCTGCGATTCGTTGCTGCTTGCTGCGGTTTGTTGTTGCTTGCTGCGTTCAGTGGTTGCATTGTTACGCTCAGTGGTTGCGTTGTTGCGTTGCTGCGATTCGTTGTTGCGTTGCTGCGTTCTGTTCCTTGTTGCTGCATTCCGGATCCGTTGCTGCGATCCGTTGGCGCTTAGAGAGGGGGACAGCTTAGAGAGGGGGACAGAGGAAAGAAGACCTGGCAAACCGGTGCCAGGAATCTGCGTAGTGGGACGAGTATGCGTAGTAGGAAAAGCGGGATAGGGGAGGGGGACGGAGGAGAGTGAACCTGGCAACCCGGTGCCAGGAATCTGCATAGTGGGAAGAGCATGCGTAGTAGGAAAAGCGGGATGGGGGAGGGGGGGACAGAGGAAAGAAGACCTGACCTAGGTACGGGCAGAAGAAAGGTGGTGTAAGAGAACAGTGCAGGGACAGCTTAGAGGGGGGGACAGCTTAGAAAGGGGGACAGATGAAAGAAGACCTGGCAACCCGGAACTTTGTGGGTTGGGGGGCGGAGTTTCGGGGTGCGTGGTGGCGTGACGGTCGCTGCCGTCACGCCGGTGTGTTTGGATGTCAGTACGTTTGTGTGTTTTTTTGTTGTTTTTTTCCTAACGTGACTTTGGGAAAGTTGTGAGGAGTTTGCACGGTTTGCTTTGTTGCTTCGATGCTCTTAGCAGGCAGACTGTGGTCCAGTTGGAGATATCAGCTGGTGCGTCTTCGATGGGGGACCTGGCTGGAGCGTGGAGGGGTGGCGGCGTCTTTGAGTACTGCGTGCCGGGTAGCCAGAGTCGTCGGAGCTGGGTCTGGAGCGAGCGAAGAAGGAGAGAGCTGGATTTACATTTCCGTTGTCTATGTCTGGAGGTAGCGGGTCTCCCTCTGCCACCGAGATGTGAGTTAAAGGAGGACGGACGTGTGTCAGACTCTTCGTATTGTCAGATGCTGGCGGGTGGATGCAGCTGGTCGGCGAGGTGGAGATTGCGGGTTTGGCTGCCCGGACCCTCTCGATTGAGGTTGGCGGCGTCCTCTGCGTGGTGTTCCGGTTGCGAGTGCAGAAAACGCGAGCGTGCCGAGGCTTAGAGTGGGTAGGTAGTTATAGGAGTGTGGCCGGAAGTGGGCGAGTGGCTGAGGTGTGGTCCTGCTCCTGAAATTCAGCTAAGTTTTATCTCCAATCAATGAAGACCACTGGAAGTTAAGGAAAATACTGTATAAAGAAGTACAAACTGCCACAGAAGTCATCAGTAACAGAGTATGTTAGAGCGAGTTACAGCCCATCAGCACTCCGCCTCAGCAGCAAGGCACTGCTGTGGACTGCTGCTGCTACATTATCTCTTCTTGGACCGCATCTTTACCTCAGAGGAGCAGATCTTTCACTCCTTTAATTCATTAGCAACGCCGAATAGATTTTCTTTCTTAATCATTCCTCTATTTAGTGGAGTCTTCAGCCATTCTCTGCTGCTAGATTACCACGGCTGCTGATATGCTACTATTTTTCAATCCATTGTTCTGTTTCGCACAAAGTCCCACTCTCCCCTCCTCAAGCCTTTTTGTTGTTGTCAGTTTGAAACAAGCGCCTGATTAAATATGAACAATGATGGAAGTGTCAATTCTCAAATTGGAAAAGCTAATCCTCTGCTTAAGATTTCCTTGGGGCAGGAAGATTGAAGACTGCTGTGGGAGCATGTTAGGAAAATTGTGCTCTACGAATTTTCTGCAGGCGTATGGAGGCATGTGTTCGCGTGATCTAGGTCAGATCACTGTGTGTGTCAGTGAGTGTGTGTGCACTTCTGCGCAAAATGAGCGGTTTCACGTAAAAGCAGGTGTGAGGGAATGGGGGAAGTAAAGGGAGATGTCAGGGCAGCTGGATATATGGATGTGTGAGTGTGGTCCTGTGGAAATCTAACCAACGCGCTTTTTCATTTGCAGTCCTTGAAATGGAGATTTAGTGAGAAGGCGTAGCTGTGGGTGACATTCAGGAAGGGCCTTTCTTTCAATGTCAGAGCTGCTTTCATCACACTAACCGATATCCACTTCCTCCGCATGTAATTAGAGAGCCTTTTAATTAGAGCTGAGCGGAATGATCGCTCGTTGGCCGTCATGTGTGCAGTCCACAACCACCGTGCAGCACGAACAGCACAGAAGCCTCTCAACCTGAGTCCAGCAAGGAGGAAGGATAGACATGCACCATCACGGAACATCAAACGTGCGTCTAAAAGCTTTTCCATTGTTGTCTACTGTAAACCAATGCCTGACTTGTCTTTGTTTTCTTACAATAATGAATGCATTCATATGCAGTGTGTGGCGTATCCAACACCTTCTCACTCCTAACTCGTCAAAAAGCTCTTGGTCAGCAGCTCTACGCTGTAGTTGTCAATAACTCGTAAGTCACACATTGTTCAAACAGAAACGATACCGTGTAACCAAAACCACTTCATACCTTAGTGAACCCTGGCTATACTACAACAATTTGGTGCATTTCTATTGGGAATAATATTCAATAACTTCACTGTTGTACAATGTAGTTGTGTGACCAAATTCACTTCATACATCAACAGTCTCCTTCTAATACACTAAGTATTTCAATTAGCTTTTGCAAAATCTTTGGTAATATCTTTTGCAAAACAATTCAGCAAAATTGTGCAAAAGAACATATTCTCAAAATAAATGTGGTAGTAAGGGGCACACTGTGGCTCAGTGTTAGGTTTAACATACGTATGTAAACAACGTAACAGAAGTACGCAATCGATGTCACACGCATCACGAAGCTAACTCCAGAATAACTCAACACTGCTGTCCTCGTTGAACGTCCTCTGTATGTGTTTACATGCGGCAGTGCAGACTACATGGAGTAAAATGACACACCGAGAGCTAGAATGCTGTTGTTACTGCACGCTAAATAACTTGCACATTGTCGTGTCATTCATACATTTGGTGAGAGCGGCTGGTGCAGCCTGAGCTTCAGCCGATGTTTAATGTGAGTCGAAGAAAAGGAAATGTCTACGAATGCTATAACATATCCCATCGTCTAATGTGTGCAAATCCTTTTGATTTGTGTCCTAAACACGTAATATACTTTCTCGAGTTTGAGCTAATTTTACAAAGTGACATGATGACTACAGCAACAGTCTCCAAAGCAGAGGGCGCTCACAGCTTCTCCCTGATGAAGCCATTTACCAGAGCTGATGGAACAGCTTCTTTCTGTCACCGCAAACTAAGCAGAAGGCAGAAGGAGGGAAGGGAAGGAAGAGAGAGGAACAATTAGCCTGGGGTCCCTGGGATCATCAGTAATAATTTGAGTGAAATTAAGTGGCAGGTTTAACAAGCAGGGATAATTTCACTTTCCCCTTCTTCCTGGGGGAAATCTGGCCTTTAATTGAGTTAACACTTTTTGTTTGGCAAACACTCCTAAAGCAGGCCAGGACTGCCACTGCGTCTCATTACCGACACCCAGTATTGGTGTCAGTGCCCAGCCGTCTCCTGCCATCTCTCCGTCTGGCCGGCCGCCTTCCTGCTCTTCCTCGCTCTTCCTCACCCTCTCACCCGCTCACCCTCTCCTTCAGGGTTTGAGCTGCTTTGGGATGTTGGTCCTGTCAGTAAAGTAAAAACTCAAGACACTTTTAAATGATTTAAATTGAAATAATTGCCTATTTTTCTTCAATGATTACTAATTGATATATCACAATAGTGATATACATTATATCACGATGCATCACATTATTTAACGTTATAAGTGAAAACTTACTTACTTCTTAGAGTCACAGAGTGAGACAGAGTGAGACAGACAGACAGCAGATGGAGAGTTACATATTGCATGCACTGTACTGGAAAATTGTGCGAGGAAACCCTTTTAATATTTCACCAAAGTAATCATAATATACAGAGGTGGAATAAGTCATCTATACTTAATACAGTGTATACTACTCCGGTACAGGTCAAAGTACTGCATTCAAGGTGTTACTCAAGTAAACATACAAAAGTATTATAAACCAATACTTAAAGTACCTACTGGAATCCTCATCACACCAGTGAGAGGTACAAGAAGACAAACACAGAGAAGTCAATGGTGGATCAACACATCTGAGAACATCTTCCAACATCCTCTTTGGTGCGACTCAGTCCAAGACTGTTCAGCTTCCTCCTCACTTCCTGTGATGCAGTTTGTGTGTAGAAGTGAGGACGTCCTCACCACTTTGCTGCCTGATCATTCCCCCCCCCACACACACACATCTGTTGACAGTGCCTCCCATTGAGTCCATTTTGGTCCATTACTGAAGCTACAGAGAAAGGCGTGGGTGGTAGATTGTTGTTATTTGGACACCGTCCACCCCCAGCCCCAAAGCCTATTTCCACCCCCACTCAGTGTCCTGCAGGCTGTCTGATAATGTCCTGGGAGCCTGTGGTAGGGATATTGAGCCGTACAGTAGATGAACAATGGGAGGGTGTGTAGAGGATGATGTGTGTGTGTGTGGAGGGTGGATGGTTTGAGTGGTTGTTATTGTGAAACAGAAGGAAAGCAGTGGTGCCGTCACAGTGCCAGGCAGGACCCGGGATAACGGAGAACTCAATGGAGTGTTAAATGGGAAATCATCTGTTTTCAGCCACAGATTTAATGTCATTGCTGCTCTCACTCCGCTGCGCTCTGCTGTTCCGTTTGCTGCTGTCTCCCCCTCATGCCTCTCTTTGCTTCTGTGTTTTGTTTTTGTCCAAAATCCCCCCCCCCCCAACTTTGCACGCCCAAATGTCACACTCTCCTCTCTTTGCAGTCTCCTCCAGACGGTCTACTTTCGATTTGTTTTCCTCTCCTCTCTCGGCTATGCCTCCATTATGTGCTCTTCTTCATCACGGCCCCTGCAGGCCCCCAGGTTATCTCATATACCGTGGACAGTTTTCCGCCGCATGTTCACAATGGGACACTAGGGTTTGAAATGTCACATCGTCTCCCTCTGTGAAACACTCTCAGCCACGTCGCTCAGTGGGATGTCTCCATTAGCAATTTTACAAGACGACCGGAGAGAACCCTCAAACTTGGAAAAGGCTCCTACCTCCTCTGCTGCCACCCAGACACAGTCCCCGTCTAGATGAACTCATCCATTTACAGCCTCAGGTAATGGCTTAACTCACGAGGAAAGTCATCAAGCATTGAGGCTTTAAAGAGGGTGAGCTGATTAAAAAACATTCCCGGTTTGTGATTGTTTTGTCTGTATTTTTGAATGAAGCAGACGAGCCTTTCTACTGCACAGAGAGCTGGAATGAGTTTGTGATTCAGTCGGAGCTAGCAGCACCATTTATCCTCTGAGGAACTAAGTGATCCCTCACACTCTCCCTTTGCTTTACGGGAATAGAGAGGAGAAGAAAACTGCTCTCTTATTAAAGAACAAAAAAAGCCTCACCTCACACAATCTTCCTGGAAGCGCCTCATCTGTTGTTACTCATACAGTTAGTGATTTCATTTCTCAGACCGTAGTAAAATGGGAAGTATAGCGACTGTGACATCAACAAAGAAAACCCAGCTTTGGGACCTGAGATGGGATGAGCAGGTGTCAACAGTCAAGACTTGGTCTTGGAAATAGCTAAGACCAGGAAGGCCAGGCTCATCCTGTATGTGTGATGAGCCCCTGGTAGTTCTGATTAGTAGAAGGTTGGCAGTGTGCATCCAAACCACGATATATCTTCTTCCTAAGTGTCATTGAGCTCCATTGTTGTCCAAAAACCATGACCAACATATTAATGAGCCACTGTGTTGCACTCTTTATTACTATGAGCACTGATTTGATTTGATTCAGTCCTACATCATGCTGCCCTAAACACTCACTAGAGCACCAAATGCTGCTGAAAATAGCCCCAACAAATGCACTCCTAATTGAGTAGCGTTTGATTAAAACCACAGTGTCCAGCTGCTTTAGGAAAGCAATGCGTCACGTTTAACATGTGAGGCCTCAGAGCCAGAGACAGTGTAGAGTCAGAAAGAGAGGAACAGATTCAAACATTGTTGGCTTCATGGGACTTTCTGACAACGTGAAACATATAGAACAAGGATGGCCTCATCCTTTAAATGTGGCAATCTTTGAAAATGATGCACCATGGATTAATTATTACAAACATTTCCCCACATTATCATGGCTGTCTTCTGTTACAGCATTGGTTTGAGAGCTGAATCTTTTCCAGCTGAGATAATCACACTTTCACTGCACAACTGAAATGTGTCTGATTAAACCTCTTGTGTGGGTTGGACACTGTTGGGCTTTGGGGATATTATTAGGGATTGGAATGTAATTAGATGTTACGAACATTCAAATTGAACTGACTATACAAATGTTTAGCAGACCTTCATAACACATGTATGCTCCTCCTGTATAAGAGTGTTATAATATCTCACACTCAATGTTACAATATCAATCAGCACTTAAAATTGAGAAAAAATGAACTCCGATGTATTTGTTTGCGTTCAAAGCTTCCCTTGCTGTTTCCTAGTGTCAGCTGTACTCTCTTGTTGGTGCAGGCAGGGACACAGAGGCAGAGTGGAGAACACGCACGTGAATCCACTTCAGTGATCCCCAGTTGTTCACAGGAGCTGCCCAACACATCTGCAGAGGGTAGCCAAACATCCAGTCTTTAGTGCATTTAATGAAAATGACTAAATTGTCCAATATAATCTAAAGTGTAAATAGTGTTGACAAACCAAGAACAATGGCATGTGTCAGTTTGGTGCTCAGCGAGTCTAATGAGACCACGTCCGATCTAAAGGCCGGGGGTTTTCTGCATTAATTGGCACATCAATATTTTTTTTCAAACTGTTTTTGTCATGAGTTCTTTCACACAGAACGTAAATATTACGTCAAGAAAATACTTTTTTTGTGAGCTTTCAGACGGTGACTAAAGACATCAACCAATCAGCTGTGCGGAGCGGACTGAGTGGTACCTATATTTATGAAATATTAACAAAGAGGCTCCGAAGTCCAAACACAAATGGCGAACTCTCTTATTCCTTTCAACCTTGACAAAAAACGGGTCAGGACACATCATATTTTGCAGTATTTAAAGGCCTGAATGATTTGAATTAAAAGAAGAAGAAGTTTGTTTTTGCTTGCAAGCCTTATATCCACATTAACCCAGTGCATGATCTTACACTTTCAAATTCAGCTTCTTCAAAAATGTGGTGCGTGATTGTGTTTAATGGCAGCAATGTTAGGATGAGGCTGGTGTTACGTAACATTTTCCTGACAGTCAACAATCCCGTCGTGATCATATAGACTGTATATATGAAGTGGACAAGGTCACCGTTGGTTTGTCGACTGCTGTTTTGAAGCCTCGTGTTCGGAATTTTGCCGTCGCCATCTTGTTTTTTGGCAACCAGAAGTGACACAATAGCGTGGAGCTCAGTAAGTTAGTAAGTATGCTTTACTTTCCAGACTCAGAGGTTGCCGCCTGACCATGTTCTGCCATACTCCTTGATCACTTCACTTCTTTTATTTTTGATGTACCCTGCTCTCGTTAGTTTCACCTGCTCCTCATTAGTCTTACACCTGTTCTCATTTCACCAATCACTCATTCACTATATATTCCAGCCCAGAGCCTTTGTTCCTTTCTACTTCGCAATTAGGCTCGTTCGAGATGAGCCAGTCCTGATCAGAATCGATCACCGGTGATCGCCGCACAATGCATGCCGGTTAGATTTGTGCCCGACTTGATCCCGACTTGATCCCGACTTGCTCTGATGTCATGCAAACGATGACCTCAGGAGATCGAGGCGGACAGAGTTTTTAGAGCCATGCGCCGACTGCATAACTCAGAGCATGATGGGAAACGCCTGGCTGTTGCCGGATCAAAGAGATGATTGGCTCTTAGATTTGACAACAAAATCCTTTTTTTCTGCGTAATTGTAATATTTAACACTCGATTTTTGGCTATTAGTCTCATGTTATGCAATGAAGGTTTAATCTAAAAACAGGATACGATACAATGCAGATACCCGCACATTTCCACATGAATATACATTTACAAACACGTGTAAATAAATCCGAACGAGGTCTGCAAACTACAAGTAGCCTCCAGGTCGGATCTAACAGGATGTAACTGTTTTGTGTTTAACTGTAATACTTAATGCTAGATTGTTGGCTATTAGTCGCATGTTGTGCAACGAACGTTTATTCTAAAAAGATATGTGTGATTGATAATAATAAAGCCTATTCATACAACACATATCAGAGTGAGCAGCAAAGTGTTTCACAGACATAAAAAGAACAAAGGATAACATACAATGCAGATACCCGCACATTTCCACATGAATATATACTTACAAACACATGTAAATAAATCCGAACGAGGTCTGCAAACTACAAGTAGCCTACAGATGGGAAGTAACTGTTTCTTTGACTTTCTGTCTATTATTTGAATGCGGATGAAAACTGTCCGACTTAACGGCAGTTTTCCGTCACCGCCCCCTGCTGCTGCCGCCTGATCTCGTCTACTTCCCAGGTGAG
Organism: Melanostigma gelatinosum; assembly: GCF_949748355.1. Taxonomy (NCBI): domain Eukaryota; kingdom Metazoa; phylum Chordata; class Actinopteri; order Perciformes; family Zoarcidae; genus Melanostigma; species Melanostigma gelatinosum. The sequence goes on along the minus strand of NC_136642.1, from coordinate 27,339,019 downwards.
ACGCAGCTCATCTCCAACGAGCCTATTGTTCTTCACAGCACAGACTTAGCGTGTTAGTCAGCGTTTTCCCCTTTTTTCCCTCGCGCTTTGTCTTCCTCTTCTGGTTACTAGTGATTTCGAGTTTCTTGTTGCACTATACCTGCTACGTGATACCTGACTGCCATTACCTGCCTGCATCCCCTTCGGATAATTTACTTTAGTAGAATTTGGATTAAAAATACTCCATTGCAAGTAAAAGTCCTCCATTCAAATCTTATTTGAAGAAAAGTTTGCAAATATAGGTTGAAAAACGTCCTTAAATAATGAATGTACAAGTATTAATAAAAAGTATTCAGTTGTAAATAGTAATTATATTGAAGCATTAACATGGATTCTACGGTTTGTTAGATCCTGGGGTACTTCTGGCCCGATACGGGGCTACTTACTGACTCAGCTCTCCATTAAAAGATTGTCGAGCTGGTGTTCTTGCGAGGGAACTCGCCTGGCTCTTCTAACTGCCGTTACTCCCGACGTCTACCCTGCTTCCTCCGGTCTGAGTGCACTCGGTCGAGGGGCCACCCTGACCCCGGGCGCTCCTACCAGTCGCGTCAGTTATGGCAGCTTCCCTCTTCTGGATCCGTGCTCTTGGTAAATGCCAGGTTTAGGTTTTAACGGCTAGGATCACTTCTAAAACCGTAAGGGATTGTTAAGTGGATTCGGTCTCAAGGATAACCTTACAGAACTCAGTTGTTAGACATACAATGGATTTAACTTTTTACTGCCACGAGGAACTTTTACTACCTGAGCAAATAAATGCACTTGAGAAATTTACTTTAAATGCAGATTAGATATTTATTGCAGGTTATATTTAGTTAGTTTGCAAGGGTTAAGCTACAGCTCACATAAAATGTCACTACACTTGATTCGTTACTTTAATTTTCTTCTCAGGTTATACTCATTGGTTTTTAGATGCCGAGACGGCTCGGTTGGAGCTGGATTTCCAAAGGTGCGATGAAAAGGTTATTTTGGAGTTGTTCGGAGCGATGGTCCTGCCGGACCCTCGGACTCCTCCTGCTCTTTGCAGCAGAGTTCGGCCAACAGTCCACAAAGTCTTTCTAGGGCGGCGGCGTTCCTCCGTTGTTCAGTTGTTAAAGTCGAGCAGTGGGGAGAGGAAAATCTCCGTCTTTCAATTCTTTGTCCACGAAGAGCGGTCTTCTTTCCGTGAACCGAGACGAAGTCCTCGAATACTTCAGTTGCGATCGTCCGTATCTTCTCAGAGTGTCTGGACGGCTCGTGTAGAAATCCCGTCTTGCTGTTTGCAAGTTACTTCTTTTATAACACTTTTGGGCTGCCTCTCGCGTCTCTCCCCCCTCTTCCTCAACACGGCCTCCCTCAGCCCATGATTAACATGACATCATTGATTTGGTGCATGTGCTTCGAAAAGTACCTAACTTTTGTATGTGTGTGTGCATGAGGAAATCACCCCAACTTCCCTGTCTGGGCACTTACTTAATCAAGCTCTGCACGTGTCTGGGTGTTCAACATCTGTTGTACTTTTTCCTACACTCACACATTTCTAACACAGATTAGTTATCATAATCACAGTTACAGTTGTTATAATCAGTTACAGTTGTTATAATCAGTTTACTTAGTACACATTTGCTTATAAAATGATTATTGATCTCATCCTTCATCATTATTGTGCTTTGTGTCTTTTCTTCTCAACCACCATTATTTCCCCATCCCTTGAAGCCAACACCCTGCTTACTTCCTCTTTCTCCGTACTTTCTACACTCAGACTGCACTATTCTCAGATACACATATTATTATTATTATTATCAGGTTTACATTTGTTAAATCACCCGAATCCGTATATAAGCCGCACCGGTGTATAAGCCGCAGTCTCAAATCGTGGGGGAAAAAGTAGCGGCTTATAGTCCGGAAAGTACGGTAATTGGGTCCAGTGCCTGACAAAAACGTAATACTTACTCATTATTATACCATTTTTAATAACTGCTGCTCCATACATTACGTCACTTGTTCTTACCAAATGGAAAACGTCCACATTCAATGCAATGCACAATGCCAACCCAATCTTTGGAAATGTCCAATTATACACTTACATATATGTTTGATTGTCATTTAATTATGTATCCCACCTGATTATAATGCAAGAGATTATAGTGATCATCATATGCAAATTAGGTCTACAAAGTTACTACTCAGCTCTTTACCAACTCTTTTTTTTCACCAATTTCACCCATAACATCTTAGAGTAAGATTTTCAGACAACACATCTGTGGTTGGAGTGATGGTTGGATGGGCTATCCAGAAATGCAACCATCACCATTAGTTGCTAGATAGCCCAACACATAAGTCCGGTGGTGTATTAACATTCAACAGGCAATAATGTGATAAAAACTGAGAATTAGAAGAGGCGATGACAGTCCATAATAACACCTCACAGTGACCTTGTTTGAGTGACCATTGTGCATCCAGGTCCACAATGTCCAGCTCCTGTCCCTGAGGCCAGAGAGTGAGCAGCAGCTATTTATCTGCTTAAACAGCCTCAGTGAACCTGTGAAGGAGCCCTTTGATAACAGTCTCTCACGGTGAAGGGATGAATAGTGTAAAAAGTCTGAGCATGTCGGCAGAATACCTTGATGCTTGAAGTCCTTTTGATTTGAAGGTAAGAAAGCAGCAGCCCTAGGGCCGTGGGTTTGAGCTTCCTTTGTGTTAAAGTATGTCTGAACATCTTCAGGCCTGAGTCTGACTCCTCCACACTGTTTGATCCGTCCCCTGATGATGCAGCACAACTTGGGTAATAATGAGCGTGGCCTTGTGATGACTCAGTGGTGACTGTTGTTAACTACATCAGGGAACTTGCTTCTCCAATATATTCACTGACCAGTGCATTTACACAACATGTCCTCAGCCAGGACACAGCAGGGCATTGACGGTACCATCTAATGACTGTGGTCTCTGCTGTGCAGAGACACTTTAAAGAGCTTGACAAGTGAATGAGCTAGAAGTGATTCAGCGGTCATCTTGCTAATACCACATATTGTAGAGTTCATGACTTATCTCAGTTTCACTTTCTAACCCTCCATGACTCAGGAACATGACTTCTCCTAGTTTGACCTAGTATTAAATAGGGGTGGGGGAATTGATACAGCATAGTATCGCGTTATTTTGCGTGGCGATATTATATCGATACACGGACGCCAAGTATCGATCTTTTAGTATATAAACTATTTAAAAAAATTAATAAATTAAAAATTAAAAAATAAAATCATTTGCTTTTTCAGTCCACTAGATCAGTGATTCTTAGCCCATGATAGGGCCGCGACCCATGATTGGGCCGCGAGCGCCACCTAGAGGGCCGCGAAAAACATTCAGTTTTGCACCTGTGGGCCGCGAGGGCCGCGGGGCCGCATAGGTTATCAATTGAAGACACCAGAGATATTAATGTTATCCATGAGACGCTCAGTTACAATATAGCTTCCCACCACCTGGTGGCGGTAATGCGTCAGTCAGTTGTTTAACAAGCTCCAATAAGCAGAAGAAGACACTCAGCTAGCCGCTAGCCTGTAGCGAAAGTTATGGATAAGTTATTAAAAATAAAAAATGAAGACGACAGTGGTGCCATACCCCCCCAAAAGTCTAAATGTCTGCGCAAGTACAATCCTGACTTTCTTAAGTACGGCTTTGTGAACGGAGGCAACGAGGCAGAGCCGAGGGCTCAGTGTGTGGAATGTGGGCTAATGCTATCAAACGAAGCTCTGAAGCCTTCAAAAATAAAGCGACACGTAGTGACCAAACATCCAACGCTCGTGGGAAAGTCTGTTGGGCTTCTTGTTGTGTATGCAGGTTTACATACACATGATAATAAATGTCTTTGTGATCATCACATTCTATCATCTCATTTATTTAACAAGGGTTTTGCCTGTTCAACACCGGCATCCTCGATCCCCTCCCCTTCCGTTCCTACGGCTTGTTTGCGCAAATACGTCACAAAACATGTCCGTGTCCCAGCATGCCCAAAATCCTCATCTTTGCAAAGAAATCATAGATTTTCTTCCATTTCTTATGGTTTCTCCACAAAAGGAGCCCACACACACACTGTCCAAAGTCGCCATAACCGCTGCAAGTCGTATCTTGCAGCATTTAGACGGAAAAAGACACATTACAGACCCGACAACGTGCTAGCGGATGTTACCATGGAGCTACTGCCTTCAGAAAACGCTAGTACTTATAGTACAAACCTTATCCTCCTCTTCCATAAGCCGTCAACCAACGTTTGCGTAACTGAGCTATTCTCATACTCGATCGTGCACTTGGTCGCAGCCATTAAGCACAGCAAGTCCGCTACTCACACACCAAGTCTTCGACCATATATACATAGTTTTTGCAATTTGCAAAGGCTAAAAATAAAAGGAAAATAATATATCAAAATATAAAGGGAGAAACACCTTTAGTGTGTCAGAATATCATTTGGTTACCAAGTGTCCATTTGGGTCTCCAAATGTCCTTTTAGAGCTCCGCCTGGATCTCTTCATGGAAGAAACTCTGTAGAATGGTCATACTTTGTCCAATTCTTCAACTTTGAGGCAGTTGTTCACTGATAGTGTAGTTACAGCCCTATACTGTCCTTTACCTGTACAGATACAGCCACCGGCAGTTATTTATACTGAAAGATACTTTTTTATTTTATGCGGACAAAAATCTTCCATTTTTACTGACTCCAAAGGCCCACTGCTCTGTTTCTGTATGACCTAGAGGTTTTCTGACACTTTTGATGCATATAGTCAGAATGGGCCCCGGGACACTTTGGACTTGAAAAGTTGGGCCCCGAGGTCAAAAAGGTTAAGAACCCCTGCACTAGATGGTGCTGAGTTGTTTTCTGGTGAGGTCAGCAGAGGTGCCGGGTCTGCGTGCATGATTGGTAGGAAGTTGGTCGAAACAAAGATGGAGACATCACAGAAAGAACTCAGATAAAACATGTTGTTGACACAGTTTTCCTTTGGGGACATAATTTGAAGTTGAAAAAAGTAATAAATCGCAATATATGTCATCACAATACTCAGAATATCGCAGTATCGTGATAATATCGCAATATCGTGAGAATACCGTATCGTGACCCAAGTATCGCAATAATATCGTATCGCGAGATCTCTGGCGATTCCCACCCCTAGTATTAAATGACTATGGACTGAGAGAATGACAAGGTCACTAAAATAGAGTCATGTAGAAAGAATGTCCCATTACTGTCTTTGTTTGGTTGCATGTTGTTGTAGAAAAGTACATTTTCTCTCCAGAAGTTGTAGGTTGTGACGTCGGACAGTAAATGTCTCATAGTGCTGGGCGGTATATCACGGTATTTCTTTTTTCCCTTGACTGTGTTTTTATAGATGTTTATAGTAGCCTACTCTACTGTCTCTTCTGTACATAGAATATAAAAACATGTTCATGTCATCATGTATGAAGGCAGTTTGGCTGAAGTATTGTCGCCCCGATCAAACGTACCTTGAATCAAGTCTTTTAATCATTGCTCCGAGTCCTTCCATAGATGGGTCGTTATTGCATGTAATGAGCTCATGCCTCTTCAAGCGATGTGTTGGCTTCACTGTTTCACTCGCGCTAACATTACTCGTTGAAGGCTTCTCCGGTTCTCTTTGTTCATCCTGCATCCTGTTCTGTTCTGTAACGTTAATGTGGCGACGGAGCCTCTCCCAGCTGTTAGCAGACTGTTGTGCTAGCGGGCTAGCTAGCGAGCTGTACCCAGCATGCCGTTCGGCGGTGAAATTTTATAAATGTACAATTATTGGTGTTACAAATTGTTTGTGTCACAAACTGTTGTGTCATGGTGTTTTGTTGTTACAGAGCGTTGGTTGTGGGTTATTAATTGTTGTGTTATAACCATGACTAGGGTTCCCTCTCAATAAACGCTACACAACTAGCTCCGACCGTAGCACTCATAGCGGCGAACAATATATTTAGCTGCCTGTTGAAGAGTGACAGCAGTTGTTTCCGCTGTGCACCGGTATGACGGTGTGTGAAAAATGAATATCATACGGGAAATTAAAAGCAGTATACCACCCAGCGCTCCTGTCTCACGAGAAGAAATACCTGAGAACACCACTGTTACCTTTCTCTGACTCTCATAGTAAGACAGTTTATGAGACACATTCAATAATTATGGAAATGCCAGTATGTTTGTGTCAACATTGTAGAAAAAGCATCATCCTCCTTAATTTATTCTGCAATAGAGTTGCATTATAAAGCCTTAAAGGCAAGGCGAACTGAGTTCTATATTGCATTTGATCCTTGCACTCTTTCTCTGCTCCTCAGTGGGCTCATCATGAGGAATACTCTTCAAGTGCTGTCCAGACTTAATGCACAATGATAGAGAACTGAATCCACAACGTTTCCAGCAGGGTGTGCTGACTGGTTTCCCAAAACCCATTTGATTAAGGTTTGTGTGATGATATGTCTATCAAACCCGTGTATCTCTCGCTGCTGTGAGACTCCACTGCAGAGACCAAAAAAAGAAAGTGTTGTATTTGATCTTGCTCAAAGCAACACAAATGAGTTTCAGACTTTAAGCAGAGCTTTGCTGATTAAAAAGACTGCTACTCTGTGAGGCATACTAACGCCCGAGCTCTGAATGGACTGTAGACATGACTATGAGCAGAGCTCTGCCATATTGCTTTAGTAGCCGAATCCACTGTCCCGTGACTAAGACACACTGTCAGGAGGACTAATAGTCTTAACACTCAAGTGAATCTGATGAGATTTTCCCAGCAAGCAGATAATGAGCAGAGAAAGGAATCTGCTATAAGGACCCTCGGAACGTCTGCAAACTCTCTCAGCCTGGGCCGGATCAGGATGTTTGGCAGGGCGAGCACTGTGCAATCAGAGGCCTTTGGAATTAGCTGTGGGCTTTAACATGGAGAGTGTGCTGGAGTCAGACTCACAGTGCAACGATGCTGTGTGTACAGAAGAAACTGAAATGTAGCCAGTGACCTAAAGCCAGAGTAGACCCGGTGCTGCGTAGTCCAGCAGACATTCACAGCTTCAGACGCTCTCTGGAGGTTGTGGACAAGCAGACCCAAGGTTCGACCATTAACTGGCACAGAAACATTTGAAAATATTTTTCAAGTTTATTTCTCTTCCTAACAAGCATGAGACCACCACCACTCCTGCAGCCTCTCCACCACTGTGAGTCAGCAACCTCTGATCCACGCATGCGGCTCGGTTAGAGTGCCGCTGCACACAGTCAGGAGCATTGCACCACGGGTATGTCTGGTCTGCGCTTTCCTTGTAAAGGTTGAAAGGACTAATAAAGTTTGCTGTCTTGGTTACAGAGACTCCCTGGTGCTGTTTCATGAATGTACAGTAGGTGCAACTTAACTCCACAACTTGATTGGTTGATGCCTATTCACGGTCCCACTGACCGAAAACAATAAAACCTTTCCTGAAAAGTAAACCTGACTATAGCTTTATAAACACACAAACATATTTAACCAGTTCAGTTTCATCGACACACATTACAAACTAGAAGTGCACTCGGACAGCGCAGACCTCCGCCAAGGCCAAAAGCCCTATCTTGCAATGTTGATGAAAGTGAATAAGAATTTGTGTGTCCGTCCCGTGGTTTGGATCTACTCCAAAAAGTAATGGTTTCTCTGTTGGCCCCTGCTGCAACCTGTAATTCTGCTGTCCAACAAACAAACAAGCGAATGGAACTGAAAACATAAAGTCCTTGGGAGAGGTAGTTAACGGCAGGCTTTATGGATGAGGTCATTTTAATTCTCTTACCATGAATCTGTAAGGTACATTTGGCAAAAGTGAGAACTGGAGAATATGATTCTGAATGTATTTCCTGATGTAGCATGTCTTGTCCATTCAAACTACAGCTGAGTGGGCTGCAACATATCATATCATCATCCCAAAATATGAATTAACTTCCATCAATATTTTCATCATTAGGAGGTGGCCATTATTATTAACAATGCACCACTTCATTTTAGAAAGAAAGCATCATTGATCAATCACTGAAGGGATTTGTCAAATATTCCACAGCTGTTTTAACATGAATGCACATGAATATTCACAGGTTTGGACTGCTGATCGGAGAACAAAAAGACAAATGAAGACCTTCCTGAAACTTGTTTTGCAGTCTAAATAATTCAATGAAAAAATACTTAACAAGAAAATGAATCCATATCGTATGTCTTACTTCTTTGACAAAGTCTGTGAAGCAGGAGATGGAAGGCCACAAGGTTCCTTCTACTATTCAGGAAGTACAGATCGAAAATAGACCGTACTGAAGCGAATGATGTCCCGAGTATGAAACCACCCATCCTCCGGGATGGAGGAGCTGGGTAAGCATCAGGGCAGCAGTGGTGGTGTGATTAAAGGGGTTATGAGTCAGAGTTGCCTGATTTGCTTCCAAAATCCAGATTATGGCTGCATTTTTGCAGTAACCCATCTAAGGGGACGACGGTCGACACAGAAAGCTGATGGCGACACCGCAGGGCAAGGAGTCATTCATCCAGCTGTGGATGCTGCTGCTGCAGACTGTGGGCGACAGCAGCACTCGGCTTTACCCGCACAACTGCTACACATCCACACACATTTACTTTGTTACCATTCTTTAAATATTGTCTTCATATTTAATATTGGTCAGTCTGTGTATGCAATGTAATGTTTTTTTGTGTCTCATCAAATCAAAGGAGAGAACATTCCCAGCTATACAAAGTATGCATTTTATTGTTATCAATCATTCACAGCTTTTGTATCAAGAATTCACTGAGCAGTTCAATCGTATGTTGCTGTCTGCAGGAAACCAGGGTTCTGACTGTAGGACGGCTCCTCTATGCTCCTGGGATTGTAAGAGGACAACCATTATAGCGTGGGAACCAATGGTTTTATTAATGCTCATAAATATTTATTTATGTCTGTAGAGCTGTAATAAGCTAATAATATAACATAATTTGGGTTGCCAGGTTGTGGAAATTGTTTAAGCTGTTGTTTATCCTTTACATTTGGTAATCGTGGAGTTAAATATGAAATTATAAATAACTACTGACAACTGAAACCTTTCCCATGTGCCAGGCTATGGTGGCAGACGTGAAAACCCAAATGTAGCTCAAGCGCAAGTTCAATCAGGAAGACACTGACTAGTAATCGCTGTCTTTCCTCTCCTTGTAAGTACTCTATCAGCTGATTGGGGGCGTGCACTTTTAAGTAACCAACCAGATTCGGCACACCGGGTCCTCAAGCCAATCATATCGTTGCTGTCAATCTTTAAATAGTGTTCTCCTCTCTGCTGCTGTCAGGTGTCATTTCAGCTAAGCAGATGCAACCCTCCTCCACCCCAGTCACCTCCAGTTAGCATCACAGTCGTGCTCCTGAGTCATCATCAGATAGCAGCGACTCCTGTCATCACCACCACCAGTGTCTGGACTCCAGGGGGGATTAGGCCTGTTGGACCTCAGTATCCCTACCCTCGGTGATAGTACTTCAGGATGGAGTCCAATCGCCAAAGACTTTGCACTTTTTCATATTTGACGCTTGTATAATAAATCATTGTTAAACTTATGAAACAAGTCTCTCCTGATTGAAATGGCCATATCTAGAGCCAGCGTTGGTTCGTCTCTTCTGGGTTTCTGTAGATCGTGGCAGTGAAAAAGTGGACCGTCTCCCTGTGAAGATATGAAACGGCTCATTCTAAGTGAACAAAATCATGACGATTCTCAGTTTCAGGTAATTCAAGTCAAAAGAAAACATGGTTATTATTATTATATCTGTCAAGAGAATCATGCGATCGGTCGTGAGTGAGTAAGTGTGCACCTTTGTGTCTGTCCATGATGTCTGGCCAGTTATGGCAGCTTGTGCAAGGACCTCTGGTAGTTTTGCTGACTCACACTTTCTCAAAATACCTTCTGTTGCCTGTTCTGTGCTACCGTTGACTTCCTGCTGACTCCTCACTCACTACTCTTAACCGGCCCACAGTCAAAGTGGCACATCGCTGAGTGCATCTCTGACCCTCCATCTGCTGCTCTGAGCCCACAGTGGGGGGATAACAGCTGCGTGTTTGGCTAACGGCTAACGGAATTACACACACTGCTGCGTACCTCTTGGCCGCTGCGCTGCCGCTAACTCTTATTGTTTTGGACGGTGTGTTTGCTTTGGGCTCTAACAGCTAACAGAACTGCTACTACACACACGCTTTGCAAATGAGTAGCTGCTACGTGGACAGACAGCCTGGTGAGCTAAATGTCATTTTTGGCAAGATTATATGACGTGTCTTATACGACGACATCGAGCTGATTGCCTGCATTCGTCGGTGCATGTTTTTGAATTGAAGTGTGTTTTATGATGCCATAGAACCCAGTGTTCTAATGCTCAGAATTAAACTGTCACCTATACTTCTTAGACTGACAATGTGGCTGAAAAGGCAGAGCCGCCACTCCAACAAGCCTGCCAAGAACAAGGAGCTGAGCTGAAGCCCTGTTTGAATGCTCTCTAATCTGAAGCCCGCTCCTGAAACCCTGACATGCTGCCGTACAAACTGCAGAAATAAAAAAACAGATCATGTTACTTCGAATCCAGGTAATAGTGCGAAAAAACCCTCATGTCAATATTGTAGAATGCAAAGTGTCTCCCACAGTCCTCTGGGCTCACAGAGACCCGGCAGACACTAAGTGGCTCTCTGGGTGAACTCTGTTGCACCGGAATCACTGTCCTCCCCAAAGCTGCCAAGCACCGCCAGCCTCTGCACAAGTAACGCCAGCTGCCGAAATAATGTCCCAGCAACGTGGCACAGACAAATTCTTTCCCCAACATTTGGACAATACCAGAGCCAGATCCAAGTATGTGAGCCAGAGAGGGGGAGGCAGAGAGATGCACACAGAGAAGCAGATGGAATAAACCAAGCTGACAGAAGCCCCATCTAAGAGGCGGAGGGAACGGTCCAGCAGCATCCATCCAGCGCAGAGTTTGGGGCCGCAACCAAAATGGGGAATAACCAAATAGCCTCCACCTAATGACTGCTCCTTCAAACAGATCGAACTCCAGACAAAGGCTTCGCAAGCCTTTCCAAGACAGCACCAGCATCATCAGGGCATATCCCATAATGCAGCAGATACATAGTGAGGCCATATAGTGGAGCATGATCTGGGGATCAAACAGGCAGGTGTTTGTATACTGCTGTGTGCTTTGACAGCCAGCCCTGGTCCAGACCTGAACTCTGCCCCAGGTCAGCACAAACCCTCCCAACCTCTAAACCAGCCTGCACCCCCACTGACTCATTCGCCCCTTAAAGTGGTCCAGGCCATGTTTCCCAGCCTGTTCTGCCACTCAAGGAGGTCTCCAGAGAGACAGCCTGACTGACAGGTTGGAACAGGAACAGCATCGAGAGGAGAAACCCTCCACCAGCCACTTCACTCATCTCTCTTTCTGACAACTACTCGCTCTTTAACGATTGATCTTTAACAAAAGACCGCCAAAATAAAACACAAGCGATACCGAAAACATCCTCCAGAGTGTGGATCTAATTATGGCTTACATGTATTGTATGATCTTTAAGATGAGTTGAAACAGTTTATCAGTTTTTAAATATTAGTTACAAACGGAGCACTGTGTATGCTGTTGTGACGAGCGACTCTTTCTATTAGAGAAATCATTCTCATGATGTACGATCATATCAGAGCAAGAATATATCAATCCCATGCTGTCGGAATATTGCAGCACATGATTTTGTAATATACATCATGTTTTCCTACTGCTGGTTATTTAGGATGTGCTACTGCTGAACTTCATGTGTCACTTATCGAGGTGTGTAAATGCTTTGCAGTATATTTTCCATCCAGCTCAAAGATGTTGGAATACTTCGCCTCCCAAGACTTCACAGACGTCCTTGTTATTTTTGGTTGAGGTTCATCTGGTTCTTTTTCAGTTGAATCAATTTGTTGGTGATGGTGACAGGTTAGTTGAACTTTATTTCCCTGACCGTTGTCTCAAAGAGTGATTCCTGTGCACATTCAAGTCGATGCAGCAACGCAGATGCAGCAACGCAGATGCAGCAACGCAGATGCAGCGTCGTTGCCAAAGGCCAAGAATTGGTTGCCAATTTTTCGAAATGATTCCCAATGGCAACCCTTACTGTCAAGCCCACAATGAAAAAAAACACCATGTGCTCATTTTTCAACATTGTAAAATAGCCACCTTCTCCCATTTCTTTGCTGTGGATTCATATATACATATGTGTGTATATATATATATATATATATACATATGTGTATATATATATATATATATATGTGTATATATATATATATATATATATATACTATATATATATATATATATATATATATACACTATATATATATATATATATATATATACTATATATATATATTATACTATATATATACTATATATATATATATAGTATATATATATATATACTTATATATATACTTATATATAGTATATATATATATATAAGCCAAGATATATGTATATATATATATATATATATATATCTTGGCTTATATACTAAGTATATATATATATATATATATATATATATATAGTGTATATGAATGAATGAATGAATGAATTTTATTTATATAGCGCTTTTCACAGACAGTACTATCACAAAGTGCTTAACAGAGCAGACATTTAAAAGCATAAAAAACACAATGTGACCCTACAGTCAATAAATTACATACACAGAGTGAATAAAAAATGTTAAAGAATAAAATAAAAATAAAATAAAAATGTAAAACAAATGTTAAGAGCAGGTCTAGGACATGGGTTTACTTTTACACAAACGGCAGCCTAAACAGGTGGGTTTTTAGCTGGCTTTTAAAAGTATCCACAGTATCTGCGAGGCGCAGAGTTGCAGGCAGAGCATTCCAGAGCCTCGGGGCCACTGCCTCAAAGGCTCGGTCACCACGGGTCTTAAATCGTGTGCGTGGGACTGACAGAAGACCTAGAGCATTTGACCTGAGAGTGCGGGCGGGTGAATAGGGGCGAAGTAGATCAGCTACATAAGTCGGAGCCTGACCGTGAAGTGCTCTGTAAGTGATGGTGAGAATTTTGAAGTGTATCCGAGATGCTACAGGGAGCCAGTGGAGAGATCGGAGTACGGGGGTGATGTGAGACCGTCGGTTTGTCCTGGTGAGTAATCTGGCGGCAGCATTTTGGATGACCTGCAGACGGTTAAGAGCAGATACACTGAGTGATGTAAAAAGTGAGTTGCAGTAGTCAATGCGAGAGGAGATAAATGTGTGTATGATCATTTCTAATTCAGGCGTTGATAATACAGATCTCAGTTTACTGATATTTCTTAGATGGAAGAAACATGACCTGGTATATAGTATATATATATATATATACTTATATATATATACACACACACATCAAAATGCTCATGTTGATCCATTTCTAATAAGCTTATCAAATCAACATCATATGACAAATGAAAATAATGCTCTTGCTAAAATGATATTGCATCATTATGTTTTGTGATACTCAATGCTCAAACACTGGATATATGTTGAGTGAATAGTTGAAATGCAGAGATGTGTGTGAAACAGCAGGAAGTAGTGCTGTGACGCTGGCTGTCAGAGGGACTTTGATAGATGTTGTTCTGGTTGCATAACAAGGTGAAAGCAGATTGCATGCATTTGGCAGTGTGTTTGTGTTATTATTATTAAAAAGCACAGTATATTGCCTCCCTCACAGTTTTGCAATATATCAAATGGTAAACCCTGTATCATGACATGTATTGTATTGCCAGATTCTTGCAAACACACAGCACTGCTGTTGAGGGAATGTGTGTGGACGGGCTCTTTGTAAGCAGCTATTCTATCCCTGGACACGTCTCATGGCCTTCATCAGTGAATGGAGTTAGCTCAGCTGGACATACATGTGACATGATCATTTAAAAACGAATCGGGCTTGTTTTGTTGTCATCATGTGACTGAAATTGTTTTTTTAGCTATGACAATGTCAATTATAGCTGAACAACATACATGACGAAGGCTGCGTGATTAAAAGCTGCAAATACAAAGAAATGTAACCATAACTAGAAAAGGGGATACAAGCGGTGAACAGACGGCTATAGGGTCGTTAATATGTTATGTATGCATTCATGTGCAGGTGACCATTGTTATGTTATGAATGGTCTTCAATTAGAAAAAAATGAATTATTAACGTAAAATACACATGAGTAAATATAAGTAGGTTTGTTGGCAGCCACACAGTCATTGCAAAGTGCAAAGACGTTTTGGCTGGTGAGCCTCCTGCTATAATAACACATCTCTCATATGACTCATGCTTTCACGGTGTCCACCATATGCCTGTTTGAGTGATGCTCAGATAATATGAATCCTGGAATATGTCTGATGTCTGTGTGACATTTTTTTTCATAACTCTGTTTGGATCAGACTTTAAATGATATCTGTCAAAAAGGAAATAGCTTTCCATCACTGCCCCCATTTAAAGGTAGCCAAAGGTCTGGCACATTGATGGAAACACAGGACACAGCGTTGCTGTGGCTCTGAATACCAACTGCTGCAACAAACAAAGAGTCAGGGTCAGCCCGTTTGCCCGGTCGAGGGTAAAAGTTAACATCTCCGGCTTTCCAACTTATGCCAAAGAGATAAATGCAGAAATGACAGTCGTGCCTGAGTGTTTTTTTTAACCTGTTTCAATTTAGCAGCGTACACAATGAATCAGACAGCAGCTTAAGCAATTAACATGGAGAGCCATTATGGTAATGAGAGCGTGCAGCTTGTAAGGTCACTCTCGTCGTGCATGTTAAGCCACGACTCTGGGCAGGGATTCTCCGCCGCCACATTAATTGAAGGCAGCATTAAGGAATGAGGCGCAGCATGAGTTTACCTGATTTGTTACACAGAAACATCTTCTGGAAAAAAGAAAAAGAAGTCTTCATAGGTTGACTTCATCTCCTTCAGACGCATGTTGGGGCTACAAGGAGGTTTGTGTATCTGGGTAGATGGCAGTGAGAAGTGAGAACATGAGAGAAAGAATGAAATGATGCGTGTTGGAAGCTGTAGAACAGCAGAGAGTGAGTTAGAAATGATTTTCTCAAGCTATGAAGTCAAGAATGAACTTCTACACTCAGCTGTGTTGACAAACTCAAACTTTTCAACTTCTTCATTCTAAATCAATGCAGTAACCACATGTCATTCATTATGAAATGCATCCAGTGGAGCAACAATCCCAGTTGGATTGTTGAACATTGCAGCACAAAAGAAGAGAAGAAGAATAGCGTTGGACATTAACAGATCTCATAATTCTTCACAAAGCTCTGCAGATGGACCTCCTGCTTGTTCTGCATGTTGTTTCCGTGCCCCACAGGGTTCATATTCACTGATGCTCTGAAACACACTGAGCTTCAGCAGTGGGTGATGGGAAGGTATTTTATGGAAATAAGGACACTGTTGGATTTTCATATAAAAACCAATGGGTTGATCAATTACACATCAGAATCAGAATCAGAACTGTTTCTTGCCAAGTGTGGTACACATATTAGGAATTTGACTTGGTGACTGCTGCATAACAATAATCAAGACATCATTCCAAAATAGAAAAAATATTAAAATTTACAATAACATCAAATTCACATTAGCAACAGCAGAAGTACTGATTCTGTTTGTGTCTGATCAGCACAGTCTGTGCTCTCCTATAATTAGTAAGTAGAAACTCACGTTGACACAACAAACTGCTGATCTCTCCAGATAACTACAGGGATTAATGCCTGGTCAGGGAAATCAATCAGTCAAATCACACACATTGGCTGGTAGGACTTGTAGTGAATGGAATCACTTGTTTCAGTGCGCAGTAGTTTGAGTTCTGTACTGAGAATATGAAATGTATGCTCTATACCAGTCATTCCCAAACACACAGGTGAACGCAGGGGATCTCATCGAGGCCAGCAAATGTATTTCCTGAATTTCCTCCACAGTCATATTTAACATTAAATGTGCAACCACATGAGGGAGCCTGAATGTTGGTATTGTTCTGATCATTGATCATTGAAGCCTACTCATAACATAGCATCTGATATGAAAGGCAAGGGAAGGAGAGTCTGTTAACTCCACCTGATGCATTTATTTGGTCTCATTTATGAAGTATTGAACATGTGTATATGTTTTCAATAACGCATGAAACAATGTTGTGATTTATCGAATGTATATCTCTTAGAAGCAGTTGGTTTACCTCTTCAAGTTCATAGAAGGTGAAGTGGTCAGCAGCGATCATCCACGCACAGTTTCACTCTGCTCATGATGTCGAGTGTGGAACAATATTGTGAGTCGAGTCGTGATGATTTGTCATTTTTTTAAATGGGTCCCCAAAAAACTAAGTTTGTGAACCACTGGTCTGTAAGGAGTCCTACGATGGGAAAGACAACAGGAGTGTCCATGTACAGCACTTCATGCTAACAATCCCACAATGCAATCTGCTTTCAGGCTGCAAAAATCACCCGACAGTGATGATGAGGATGATTATGATGATGATGCTTAATGTAGAGAAACAGCTGAGGGTATTGACTGAGTGAAGGAGGGAGTGACTTCAGATGCACATATAGTAAAGAATGGGCGCTCAGTGAAAGGTAATGTAATGCATTCGTAGCAACCATTCTTCCTCATCACTTAACAACAAAGTCACATCTTTTATTGTGGAGCAGTAGTTTATACTCCAGCAGAGGAGCGTCAGGTTGGTCCATGCATCACAGACTTATGCCGTGTTCACACCATATTCGCGTCAATCGCGCCGCAGGTCTCACCGGGGACCAAGTGTTCATTCACGCAAATCGCACTAATCACACCGGAGAGGGGGCGGGGCTTATCGCCCTGAAAGCCGTTCAACTGTCTTCCATTAACCATAGAAAAATAACCTCTATTTCTGCTTAGTACGTGTTGTGGAAGTCACAGATATCCCGGGAAACTAAACGCCGTCATGTCTGGTTCATAATATTGTCCAGAGGAGCTCCGTGGATTGTATCGAGCTGTATTCACTGTGTCTAGCAAGCCACACGTCGCTGTTTACTACAGCTGTAGGAACACAAAATAAACTGATTTGGCTGTGATTCAACGGCAATAAACCGACAAAAAGGGACTCCGAAATAACTACGTAATGATACCGATTTGTAGGCTACTTGTCTTCTCAATGGAGCTCTGATGGATCGGTGCTAGGCTATGCTAACATCGTAGCAGCTCCACCAACAGTCAGAATAACGTCATGTAGACAGAAATACGGCAGCGTCTATTCATTGTTTGTACCGTATGGTTTACACACACACATTCAATTCAATTCAATTTATTTTTGTATAGCCCAAAATTACAAATTACAAATTTGCCTCAGAGGGCTTTACAATATGTACACGTTTGACATCTTCTTGTCCCGGGACCCTCACATCAGAACAGGGAAAACTCCCCCAAAACCCCTTTAACGGGGAGGAAAGAAATCTACAAGGAAAGTATACACATGTATACACATAGTTTGGTCCGGTCTCTGTTGATATGAGGTATCGTAGCGCTCTGGGTGAACACAGACGGCTACAGGATTTATTTCCTGATTCAACAATGGCAGGAAGCCAGTGATGACAGGGGGAGCAACTCAACGCTGATAGGCTATCGCGCCACAGCGCCACGCGATTATTTCGCAGAAGTTGAGAAATTTCAACTCACGCGTTTGGGGCGATGGACGCGAATTCGCATCCATCGCACCGCGCCATCGCAAATTCGCGCCACGCCAGTCTCATCGCGTCTGTGCATAGACTTTGTACTCGCGCCGCGTTTGGTGTGAACGCAGCATTAGAGTGCTGCTCAATCACCGTCAAGACACTTTGCAATTGGTCAACAACACATATATACGCATTTCAAGATTCACCAAATTTGAACTGGAGCTTCTGCGTAAGCTCCACACGTGACTCCACTGACCGCAGCAGCTCTGTTGAAAAGATGAAATTCTGCTGAGACTAAATGTTCGGACTAACACACTGACTGAACAGTTGAACGGTGTCCCTGACAATGTTGGATTGCATACGCTATTTAGGAGAAGTAGCAACTTCCTAATGTCACACTGCATCAACTGTGGCTCCGATTGTATTCTGCAATCAGCCATAGTGTTCAATCTGTGATCCCAACCACTGCATGTGCACCAACGTGGTGAATGGTGTGTGAAAGTGAAGTCTCTGGACTGCTCACTCAGCGCTTTCTGTCATGATGTGCGAGTCCATAAGTTACAGCACATCAGCAGTTCACTACTGAAGCAGACAAACCCGTAAATACAGCACACAAATGAAGCCGTCAATCCAACGTTTACAGAGCCTTTCACCATGTCAATATGCATTAGCTGCTGACTGATTGCCATTTGTCTAATTAATCAATCCCCACCTTCAAACTCATATGCCATTAATTCACTGATAACAGGGTCACCGCACACTCCTCACACGCATAAATCTCTGCCTGTCGCTGATCTAAAAATAACCCCGGAGCTCTGCTGGCATGATGGCTCTCTACAGCACATAGCGGAGTAAAAGAGCTGAACACAAACACCGAGATGATGAGACACATCTCTGTTTCCCTGCTTTCCTCTGGGTTATGTGGACTTAAGACTCCATGTAGCTATAAAGGCCCTCTGTGAAGGTACAGTTATTACACACACAGTCCGCTCCGGGTCTCAAGTGGGAAACAGTATTGATCGAGCCACAAATCCAACAAAAGGGGCTTAAACTGAGTAACACCCACTCTCCGATATCAATCCAGAAACATGACTCAGCAACATTTTGATGTTTAAGAGAAAAAAGCAACAGAAAGGAATCTGTTATTCCCCAGAGGTAAGCCACTGTTTTCAATCAGCAGCCAGCATGTTGCTGCTGCCGCCAGCTGGAATCAGACCAAGCGGCTACATCGGCCGAACGCTTAACACCTAAACAGTGCATGTGGGACTAAAACACAAGGACTCTGATTTCACTTCTGCCTTCCCTTCACCCACTCTCTGCATTTCTTCTTCTTCTTCTTTTTCTTTCATTCATCTCATTTCTCCTATCTCCTCCATTGCTCTCTGTTCCTTCCCATCCCTTGTCTCTGGTGGGTAGATGCTTTTTGGCACGGTTCCCAGATAAGAGATGGTATGAAAGCATGCGTGGAGGAACAGTTATTACAGACAGTGTGCTCAGATCAGAGCGCTTTCAGATCACAGTGACAGAGACTCTTATCACACCCGTAGCTCACAACTCGGGGCACTAAGGTTTTCCATGTGACTCCCTCAGGACGACTGCACGTTACAATAGGAGAAGCCACAGCACATCATTGTAACAGCTCTATCGTGTCCAGAACAATGCTTTTGATGACTTTATGTCTGTTAGAAAGCTAGCCAGTCAGAGAAAAAGGGGAGAAGCACACCAAGTTCTGGGGTGGCTCTCAGTTGTCCATTACAGGTGCCCCATATCCCCCACAGCAGTGTTCCAGTGGCTTCACAGGCTTGCTTTAAGGTTCTGATTCACTGACACTGAAAGCACTGTTTGAAGCATCAAAGAATAGATACAGTTCTATTTCTACACATCCATAAATCTACACAGACACTGAGCGCACACACTGAACACAACATGAGCCCCTCTGCTTCAGAGGCAGAGCATCTCAACAGTCTGCTCTTTAACAGCCACATTTCCAGGATTACTTGGAGTTGCTTCACTGACACGCCGCTGTGTTTCAGAAACAATAAAGTTGTTCTTCATACACTTGAACGCACGTTTGCAGCCCATTCATGATTGATTTGGCAACTTTGTGGCTGTACTTTAATCACTGTGCAACGTCAAGCTGTTCTAGTTCTATTTCTTATGGTTTTATATGAAGGTGGTTTTGTCAAGTTTCTCAGGAACAAGAGTGAATCATTTTGGATTCTTTATTTTCAATGTTTATTTCCAGAGGGCCTGAATGAGGACTCCTAATGAGGTTTGAAGTTGTTCTTTAATATCTCTCACTTATGCGTTCACTAATGCTTCTCTTATGATTATCTTTTATGATGTATTTCTCATGATGTGTCTTCTGTTGCTTCCCTTGCTATACACTTCATGAACTGTTTTTGAATGAAAGTGTTTTTAATGTATGCCACATCTGTACAGCGTTAATACCAGACTTTAGTTCTACTTCTCCAGTTTATGCCCCTCACTGGACATTGCTTCTCTGCCAGTCTGGGACAACATTTGGCCTGCAGTCACATGACCACATACCCAGTCCATATTTGCTGGTGTGCCATTGGCTAATATATGTGTGGCGGTGTGTGATGTACTGTAATGTAATGTGTAATGTGTAATGTACCTCTGCTGTGTTTCTGCTTCATAACCCATTTGAATGGTGTCTGTATGTGTGTCATCATGACCCCGATGAAGGCCAACGTGTTGGTCTAAACCAGGGATTCCCAAAGTGGGGTGCGCGCACCCCTGGGGGTGCGCGAGCTGCCTCTAGGGGGTGCGCGAGAGGAAAAGTGTAATGGCGGTCTGATGGTGTAATAATATTAAATATTAAAAAAAATGTAATTTTAATTTAAAAACTGTCAGGTGGGACATCTGAAGCTATCAGTCGTAAAAGAGGAGAGGGACAGAGAGAGAGAGAGGAATCGGAGGCGAGGGGAACGGAGAGGTGCGTTGGGGGGAGAAGAAATCGAGCCAGAGTCAGAGGAAGATGAGACGGAGGAGACTGGGAAAAAAAGAGGAAATATGATGAAAAGTATGTGTGTCTGGGCTTCACTTGGATTGGCAACGCAGATTCCCCAAAGCCACAGTGCGTGGTGTGCAGTGAGGTTCTGGCTAACAGTCTGAAGCTCTTATTTACGTCGCCACCTGAACACCAAGCATGCCAGTGCAAGTCAAAAGCCCCTTACATTGTTTATATCGAAATTGGAGGAGTTACAAAACAGCCAAAAACAACTGGAGTCTCATTCATGTGTTGGTCTATAAATGACGCACTACGGGCTTCATATCTGGTTACAGAATAGCGAGAAAGGGGCTACCGCACACAATCGCCGAAGACGTGAGCTTGCAGCTGCCAGAGAGATGGTGGAATGTATGATTGGGGAGAAAGAAGCAAAAAAGTTGGACATGATCCCGGTGTCCAACAACACTGTGTCGCCACATCGATGCTTTGTCCGAAGACATCCTGGCTACATTAGTCGCTCATTAATTGTAAATGAAATGTGATAATCTGCCTCTGAGCCTGTGCGTGTGTGCTCGCATCCCTATTGCTCTTTAAAAGTGACGCCTTGTGTCACTGAAAGTTATTGAAACTTTGTTGCAGTGTTTCAGGGCGTTTTCACACCTTCAGTTCGTTTGCTTTGTTGCAGTTGCTCCTTTGTTCGGTTTGTGTTCACACTGCAACATTTAACAGCGGACTAAATCTTGTAAACAAATGCCACGCGCGAGCAAACTGTTCTCTCATTGGTCCGATTATTATGCGGCTATGAAGGCTTAAAAGGCTCTGTTGCTTCTTTTTTTTTTTTTTTTATTAAGGGGGAGGGGGGGGGGGTGCGTGAACCCGGTCGGGATGTAGAAGGGGGTGCGCGGCCTAAAAAGTTTGGGAACCGCTGGTCTAAACCATAAAGCTGTTGTCTATACTGCAAGTGCTGCTGACCTCCGCTCTTAATGTACCATTTCTATTTTATATCTGTAGTTCCTGAATAGTAGAAGGATCTTTGTGGCCTTCCATCTCCTGCTTCACAGAATTTGTGAAAGAAGTAAGACAATTTATTTTTTCAGTAGATAAAAAATAAAAAGGTATCATCAAATATTAATTATATGGCAATTGCATAAAAAAGAGAGTGTATATAGACAATAAAAGCGCAGTGTGAGTCATCATAGAGTCGCTTGGCTGAAGGACGTCCGCCGGTAGGATAGAAGCGGCTCGTGTCCAACAGCAGCAGAGAGAATGGGACCAGCCACATGGCCGACACCAGTGGCAGCTCACTGTGAGGCTTCCAGCTTTGATCTCTGCTGTCTGGGTGCAGTTTGCATCACTTCACCATCCAACATAATGAATAAACCTACGTGGAATGGAGTACTCACAGGCAACAACATCTTGTATGTCTCTCATATTTACATATTTTTCTTTGATCCAGATCAAATGAACTGGACTACAGATGTAGAAATGACCTCAGAATACAAACATGGAGACCTTTGAAGCAAATTGAATGTATTGGTGTACTCACCAATATACCAATGGGAAGCAACTTCAGTTTACCTGAGCAGATTGATGCTATGTCATGGAAACTCTTCTCTGTCAAACTGTATGGAGGGATTCATTCATTCACTGTCATTTATTTTGTTCATGAGACTCACGGTCATGAAGCCGTCCAGTAGACCAGAGTCAGGTTTGGGTGGAGCCTGCAGGCGCTCCATGGACCATTTCTCTATGATGGAGGCCACTTGGCTGTTCTCAGTGTTGAGGATCCTGAAGCCCGTCATGTTCACACCACTGTATCGGTAAGGCTCCACGTCCAGTGCAAACAGATCCTGGGAAGTCATGGAAAATACATGAGAGAATTATTTCTCTAAGACACACTGACATGTTACATATCATCAGTCCTTGAGAAAAAGCTAAAAACCCCAAACGTAGCTAGCAACATACCCAATGACACCTCAATGTTAAGAATGTGTGCTTGGTGGTAATGGTTCTTCAGAGTGGGAGGTGTTGTTTCAGGCATCCTACAGGGTTCCACAAGTCAAAGTCCAATTCATTTTCCCAGTTATGGACATGGCACTCTGGTTAAAGCATAGGTAAAAACAATCAACAACTGTGTGAGAAAATATCTTCAGTCAAAGGTAAAGAAGGACCATGAAGTTAACCATGACTCCAAAAGAGCATTTTAGTAAGACACATCCAACTACTGAGCTTCCAATTCTATTATTTCCCCTGCTAACATTTAACTTAAGTTCAAGATTCTAATGCAGAGACCTGATCAAATGTGTTCCGTTCACAACTACACACAACACAGCTACAAAGTAATATCAACTTTGTCGAGAAGAGTTGAGATCACGAGAGCTGCCTCGAAAACATGCATACACGTTCAGGGGAAAGTCAGGATATAAAAGCACGAAGCATATACTCAGAAATCAATAGTTAAAGTGTAATCGAAAGATAAGGTTTATGATCATTATATAACGAATGTTTAATGCATAGAGTGATTTAACAAATGTAAAAACTGATTATAATAATGATCTGTGCAACAGAGTTGAGACGTGAAAAGTGTGTGTATGATAGAGGTTTTGGGGAAATATGGAACCTTCCAGAAACAGTGAGTCAGGAACAGATGTTTTGGGCGTCGGTCGGAAAAACAGACACGCGGCAGCAAAGTCTGTTGCAGAGATGACTCATAGAAAAAGTATCGGTTCAGGCACTGTTTAGGCACCGGTATCGTTTTAAAAGTATCGTTTTAGCACCGGTATCGGAAAAAACCCAAACGATACCCAACCCTACTAATAATACGTTTATTATTAGAATGATGGTGTTAAAAAGTAATGCTTTTATACAATCAAATGGACCAAACTGTATTAAATACAACATGAGAGTGGTGAGCCTTCAGTCAGGCCCATGATGACCAAACCTTCCATATAGTATTAGACAAACACTTAACACAAGGGAAGTGAAGAGTAAACACAGAAGTGGCAGGAAAGGCTGCACATGTGGCCTCAGCATGCTGCTTTGTTCACTCTGCTGGGAGAATTAGGCTGTCAGCCCTGGACTCCGTCTGCCAAACTCTACGACCACTGCACATCCACTCCCTCACTCATTTTGTTTTTCACTTTTCATCTTCCCAAGAACACCAGAGTTATCTCACATACATTGGGGCTGTGGAATGGCTGTGGAAAGAAAGTAAACTCATTTAGATGTTTTATTTCAAACCTAAAGAAATGATTCTTTTTAGCCTCCATGATGAAAAGCGCAGACAGCTGAAAACGGAATTATTCCGTTTTCAAAGGAACACAGAGTGAGAGACGGTGTTGTGATCCTCTTCAGGATGAGAGTGGGACGGGACTTCAATAAGAGTTTTAATTCAGTCAGATCTTGTGACGTGCAGTCAAGGAGCTTAGAATTATGCCGAGTAATGTGTGGACATATGCAGATGTGTGTTGTTTTACATTTTATGTGGACAGAGAAGCAGACTTTCCTCTGAGACAACCAAAGGCAAGGTGACTTTTACAGCTGCGCAGTATCAGAGCTACAGACTGAAGCCAGGCCTTCACATTGAGGTCATAACTAGATAGTGACACCATCTTCTGCCTCAGCTCTCTTTACTCCACAGGAAGTACTTGTGCTTTCACTTGTATGCCGAGACTCCGGATGACACTCTGTATTTACAGATTTCAAACTGGCTGTCACCATTGTGAAAAAGAAACTCCATGACTACTACTGCTGCTGATTATTAATAACCATCCTAATAACAAGAGGCAGAGGAAGAAGTGGGGGAGGAAGCAAAGGGAAATATGGGGCAGATAAGAAACTTGAAGGAAAATAAATGAGGAAAAGGGAGATAAAGAGGAGGCAGAAAAACAAGACCATTTAGAGAACTTGACCTGCAAGGTCAATACATCTGTCATGTGACTAAAGGGGGTAGCTGAGCAAGTGTTACTGTCTGTGCAAGCTATTAAAACACCATCTTATACATCTGGATGGGAACTTCAAAACGTCACAAAAAAGGAAGTAAATTGGTGAATATGCTTGAACATCAGACAAATCTCTTACTGAGTTATTTTGCATGGTGCAGGGAAATCTGTATCATTTATTTATTCTTTTATTTTTCCAAACAAGTCGCAGTGTAATATCCTTGAAGATGAGCGCAAAATATTCCTGATGTATAAGTAGAGGTAGTCTGTCGATGTTTGGTGCAATGTGTACCATGAACATATTTCTTGTATTTTTGCTGCTGTGGTATTGAGCTACATTGTGTGACATTTCTCCAGTTAGACATTCTGACCTGAGCTGATGGACCTGTTAAACAGAAGTTGTAACTTATAGTGAAGGGGTGATCAACGTGATGAAGTAGAAGTTTTTCATAAAAGTATAATGTCATATCTTTGACATAAGTCAATGGTGGTGAAAGACAGCAGGCTAATTAAGGTTTACCACAGATGTGTCTGTAGAGTTTGACTCATTGTTGAGTCTTCTTCTTACAATACAAGTAGGTGACCGAGCATGGCTACCAGAGAGCAGCCTGCTGACTTCTTCAGCTGTCTTTGTCTAACACAGCGGTTCCCAAACTTTTTAGGCCGCGCACCCCCTTCTACATCCCGACCGGGTTCGCGCCCCCCCCCCCCCCCCCATTACTAAAAAAAAAAAAAAAAAGAAGCAACAGAGCCTTTTAAGCCTTCATAGCCGCATAATAATCGGACCAATGAGAGAACAGTTTGCTCGCGCGTGGCATTTGTTTACAAGATTTAGTCCGCTGTTAAATGTTGCAGTGTGAACACAAACCGAACAAAGGAGCAACTGCAACAAAGCAAATGAACTGAAGGTGTGAAAACGCCCTGAAACACTGCAACAAAGTTTCAATAACTTTCAGTGACACAAGGAGTCACTTTTAAAGAGCAATCAGGATGCGAGCACACACGCACAGGCTCAGAGGCAGATTATCACATTTAATTTACAATTAATGAGCGACTAATGTAGCCAGGATGTCTTCGGACAAAGCATCGATGCGGCGACACAGTGTTGTTGGACACCGGGATCATGCACAACTTTTTTGCTTCTTTCTCCCCAATCATACATTCCACCATCTCTCTGGCAGCTGGCAAGCTCACGTCTTCAGTGATTGTGTGCGGTAGCCCCTTTCTCGCTATTCTGTAACCAGATATGAAGCCCGTAGTGCGTCATTTATAGACCAACACATGAATGAGACTCCAGTTGTTTTTGGCTGTTTTGTAACTCCTCCAATTTCGATATAAACAATGTAAGGGGCTTTTGACTTGCACTGGCATGCTTGGTGTTCAGGTGGCGACGTAAATAAGAGCTTCAGACTGTTAGCCAGAACCTCACTGCACACCACGCACTGTGGCTTTGGGGAATCTGCGTTGCCAATCCAAGTGAAGCCCAGACACAGATACTTTTCATCATATTTCCTCTTTTTTTCCCAGTCTGCGCCGTCTCATCTTCCTCTGACTCTGGCTCGATTTCTTCTCCCCCCAACGCACCTCTCCGTTCCCCTCGCCTCCGATTCCTCTCTCTCTCTGTCCCTCTCCTCTTTTACGACCGATAGCTTCAGATGTCCCACCTGACAGTTTTTAAATTAAAATTACATTTTTTTTTAATATTTAATATTATTACACCATCAGACCGCCATTACACTTTTCCTCTCGCGCACCCCCTAGAGGCAGCTCGCGCACCCCCAGGGGTGCGCGCACCCCACTTTGGGAATCCCTGGTCTAACACATAACACCCGTCTTCCTACTCGTTCCTGCTCAGCACGGAGATTTTACACTGTTTTGCATCAAAAATGTAATGAAATTCTTCATACAAAGAGTAGCAATATAGCCGTTTGAGGTTTCCTGCCAACAGTTTTATAGATGTCTCTTTCATAATGCTGGTCTGTAGGGAAAGGGGGGCTGAGGTTCAGGAGGTCAAGACGTTCATCCACGAATCATAGGGTCAGTTCAATCCTCAGCTTGTGTTCACAATTTGAACCCCAATCTGCTCCTGACGGTCGGGCCAGTGCCTGACATGAATTGCGTTGCTAAATGCACGCTGTTCACCAAAATATTTTGTAGAGATTTTTTATAGTAGCACTACATGTTATACAGCATACCAGTGGTGGGCCGTCAGGGCCAACAAGGCCTTCTCTGCTGGCCCTGACAGGATCACAAAGTTATAGCTATTTTATAATTTTATAATTTTTCATAAATACACTACATGTATTATAATTATTTTTTCTTTAGCTTATTTTCTCATTGCACAGCTCCTGTCTTCCTCAGTTGCTCTGCTTCCAGTGCAGCTTGTTTTAAGTGGAGCTTTTATCCAATCAGATCTCACCTCTGTGTCTCTAGGTAAGAAGAGAGGCAGAGGCCTGCAGACTCACAAGTGAATCCATGTGCACTTTAAGTGAATGGGGACGATATTGTTGATTGTCACAGTGTTCAACCAATCAGATCTTTAGTTTGACATGTTGGGCGTATTCTTTGACGTGTCAGAGCTGTCTAGGTGGCCTACAAGTACGTCAGCATTAACGCGCAGCGTGATTGGTCAGTGGGCTAGCGTGAATGTTGTGACGCTGAAGCTAGCAGAACTTAGTAGGAGTAGTAAGAGTTCAAGTTGAAAGATATGTAAGAAGTTATGACATTGATATGACATTTTTAGCGTTTTGCTTGGTGTAGATTCCTTTTTTTTTACCTAGCTTTGTTTTTTTTTAACTCTCAATGGCTGAAGGAGGAGAAACGTATTTCTCAAGGACATTTCAAGAAAAGCTGGACATCAGCCCTGACCCAGCCAGGAAAAGGATTTGTATGAACGGTATTCCTGGCTGACAGCGTCGGAGAAGCGTTGCACATGTTATGGCTGGGAATGCGTTTCATTTGCAACTGAGCGTCTTGGTGTTTGGAGCTGTGCTACGCTAACCTGAGGTGGCTAACCAAGGCAGCAACACGACACCATAGCACGACAGGACACTAACAAGCTACGGTGCTTTTGAAAACTTTTGCTGAGACCCGAGTGGATCTACAACTCAACAAACACGTTCAGGAGGACCTCTGGATGGAACTGAACCGCACTGATGTTCTGCAGTATTAAACTCTTTGGAGGGTGAAGAGGAGGAAATATAAACCTTCGGTACCGGCGATCATAACGGGGAACGTGAGGTCTTTGGCGAATAAGACGGACAAGCTTGACGCGCTGGTAAAGACTGAGAGGGGCTTCTGTGAGTGCAGCATCATGTGTTTCACGGAGACATGGCTGCACGCGGATTTTCCAGATCACAGTGCGTCGCTTCCCGGCTTCAGGACTGTTCGGGCGGACAGAGACGTTACACAGAGCGGAAAGAAGAGAGGAGGCGGGATTGCTGTGTTTGTGAACGAGAGGTGGTGCAATTCCGACTACGTGTGTGTGTGTGAAGGAACACTTCTGTAGCCCGGACATTGAACTGTTGGCCGTGGGGATGCGTCCATACCATGTGCCGAGTGAGTTCACGTCCGCCATTGTTGTGGCTGTTTACGTCCCCCCCATCAGCTGACGCTGAGGCAGCAGTGGACACCACCCACTCCACTGTAGCTGGACTGCTGAGTCAACATGCTGGTGTGTTTTTGGCAATTACTGGAGACTTTAACCACACCACTCTGGATAAAGCCCTGCCAACCTTACACCAGTATGTTGACTGCCCCACTTGGAACAATAAAACTCTGGACTTACTGTATGCAAATGCAAATGAGGCATACAGTGCTACTGCCCTTCCCCCCCTTGGCAGGGCCGACCACAACCTGATCCTGTTAACACCAAAGTTTGTTCCTCTGGTGCAGAGGCTGCCTGTGACCACCAAGACTGTGAGGAGGCGGTCTCAGGAGGCTAATGATGCCCTGCAGGACTGCTTTGAGTCAACGGATTGGGATGTGCTGTGTGGACCACATGGGGAGGACCTCAACAGCATGACTGACTGTATCACGGAATATATTAAATTCTGTGAACAAACCGTCATACCATCCCGGACTCTACGCTGCTTCCCCAACAGCAAACCATGGATCACCAGTGACCTGAAAGCTCTTCTTAACAAGAAGAAAGCAGCTTTCAGGTCTGGGGACAGGGACGAGCTCAGGAGAGTTCAGCGCGACCTGAAGTTGATGATCAGGGAGTGCAAGGACTCCTACGGGAGGAATCTGGAGGCCAAACTCCAGCAGAACAATGTGAGGGAGATGTGGACAGGGATGAAGCATGTATAAGTCATTACTCTGATTTGTGTTTTACCTGTACATTCTATACTTTTAAGGAAATTATAATCATGCTACCGCTTGTACATCAAACCATGCTAATTATGATTTACTGTTGAACCTGTTAAGATGTTACTGCGGAAATGATTATGACGCAATGATGACGTTATGGGGCGTTAACTCTTTATGTAGATCTCACCTGAGGATGTGCAGGTGTGTTTTTTCAACTCGAGAGCGGAAGGGCTAACTATTTTTCAACCGCGTTACGCATTACGCACTACGCCTTACGAAACCGCATTATGAGACAAAGCGGGTTTTTCTGTTTAAGATGACTTCCATGTATGCTTTTGATGCTGTTCTGGAATAAAAGAAAGTTTTGAAGTGACACTACGAGAGAATGCGCGTTGCTCGACCGACCGCTCCTACACGTGTCGTGCATACAGGCGGAGAGCAGGAGCAGCAAAAGCATATATTTTGCGCAGATATCATATTTTACACATATTACTGAGTACATTCCATAGTTCAAAAACACAAATATTGACAATTTGTATAATTTATTATTATAATTGTCTTTTTTGTGTGGCTCAAGGTGGGGCCAGGCCCCATGGACCTCTATTGACCAGCCACCACTGTGTATTCACTAAGCTGTTCAACTATAGTTTCTGCAAGTTCTATTTCTATTAACAACTGACTCCAGTCAACAAAAGACTCCACCAAGGCAAGGCTGCTGGACCTGATGGCATCAGCCCCAGGGTCCTGAAGACCCGAGCCAGCCAGCTGTCTGTTGTCCTGCAACACCTCTTCAACCTGAGCCTGAAGCAGGAGGAAGTCCCGGTGCTGTGGAAGACGTCGTGCCTGGTTCCTGTACCGAAGAAGACAACACCATCTGGCCTCAATGACTACCGACCAGTTGCCCTCACATCACATGTGATGAAGGTGCTGGAGAGGCTGGTCTTGGCCCACCTCCGGCCGCAGGTGAAATCCTCACTGAACCCTCTGCAATTTGCATACCAGCCCGATGTGGGGGTGGACGATGCCATCATCTACCTGCTGCAACGAGCTCAGTCGCACCTGAATGGAATTGGTGGCTCTGTGAGAATCACTTTCTTTGATTTCTCCAGTGCATTCAACACCATCCAACCAGTGCTGCTGAGTGAGAAGTGGTGGGGGTGAACGCGTCCACCATCTCCTGGATCACTGACTACCTCACAGGCAGATCACAGTTTGTCCCACTGGGCCGTGTGCTGTCTGATGTGGTGGTCAGTGATATTGGAGCCCCACAGGGAACTGTTCTGTCTCCCTTCCTGTTCAAGGAGTACAGGGCAGTAGTGGATGACTTTGTGGAGTGGGCCGATAGAAATCACCTGCGTCTGAACGTGGCCAAGACCAGAGAGATGGTGGTCGACTTCAGGAGGAAGACGACGGCTCCACAACCGCTGAGAGTTCTGGGAGAGGACGTGGACATGGTGGAGGAGTACAAGTACCTGGTGTCTCCATCGACAGCAGACTGCACTGGAAGAACAACATCAACGCTGTGTACAAGAAGGGGAGGAGTCAACTCTCTTTCTTGAGGAAACTTCGATCCTTCAACGTGTGCAGCAAGATGCTGGAGATGTTCTACCAGTCTGTTGTGGCCAGTGCACTGTACTTCTGTAGCCTGCTGGGGGAGCAGCATTGGAGCCGGAGACACCAACAGACTTAACAAACTAGTTAAGAAGGCCGGCTCCATCATTGACTGCAAACAAAACAATGTGGAAGAGGTGGTGGAGAGGAGGACACTGAAGAATTATTATCCATATTGGATAACCTGGACCACCCTCTCCACCACCTCCTGCAGGGACAGCGGAGCACTTTCTCCAACAGACTGATCCAGCTCTGCTGTCACAAGGACAGATACAGGAGAACATTCCTGCCCACTGCAATAAGACTTTACAATAAAACAGCTCTGGCCAGATCATCCTCCACATAATTACACACTGATTACACACTGCTACGTTTGCTGGGGTTGATTTTTAATTTTTACACTACTGTTTTTCACTGAGTCAGATAATTTAACACTATTCTATTTCATTGTATATACTGTGCATTTTTGTTGTTTTATCTTATATATTCTATATTCTGATATTTAATTTGTCATACTCCGTTATTCTATTGTGTATATTGTGCATTTTTTGAGACTTAATATTTGTGGTTACTCTGTTACTTTGCTTCTTGGTGTGTCTTGCTGCTGTAACATACAAATTTCCCCCTGGGGATGAATAAAGTACCTATCTATCTATCTATCTATCTATCTATCTTTGTCAACAAAGAAAGGAGGATGGACTTTGTCTTTAAGTGAACAGCAGCTTTGGTCAGTGAACTGCTTTTGTTTTACATCTGCAGTAGCGTTACTACTGTGTTCATGTGTCTATGGTGTCATTTTCATGATATGGTTAATATTGTTCCTTCTGATGTGAATACTATTTGAATGGCTCGTGCTCTTCAGTGTGCGGTGGAATACGTGTTTTAGTGCTGCAGAGTTGCTGGATTGTTGTCATATAAATATATGTGACTGGTTCTTGTGAGTTTGTGCTTGTCATTGTATTAATTACATTGATTTTGACTACATGCATTCTCTGTCATGCACCTATTCATGTATCTGCACTCTGCAGTTGGTGTATATGTGTATTGTTACACCCCTAGAAACAAATAATAACCGTAGCCGTGGCTCATAATGAGGTTATTAGGAGGTGGCTCAACTGTAGTAGGACAGCACTGAAGGCCCAGGTATGAAACACACGGCCCACCACTGCAGCATACAATATGTTGGGTTAGGGTTTCTACTGGGACAAATTGGCAGCAAGGCTGACTCAGTATGTGATGTATGTGAAACATCCATGAGGAAGACAAAATATGAAGGAGAAGGAAAAACACAGCTGAGAAAAGAAGTGTGAGTTCGATGAAGAGCATTTACTTTGAAGGTACTATGAGGAACTTTATTGTTGTGATGATTTTGGTGGTCAATGTGGGAAAAAGGGCAAGTGTTTCCCGGCACCAGAGTCCCTTTAGAAAACCTCTGATTTTACTGCAGCAGGGTCTAACAGTCTTCCGTGTGCAGTCCTGCATCTGGTTCTCCCGTGCCTCCCTTCCCTCCAGCGGGCCCAGCTATACCACCCTGGCTGCCAGCAGCGTGCCGTCGGTGTTGGCTCCCAGCTTAGCCAGGGCTTTCCACCTCCCACCGGAGCACCGACTGCAGGTCGAAGATGGTGACTAAGCCTGATCTGGGTCTGACCGGTAGACTGGTTGCTGCTGGAGGCCCCGCTAGAGTCTGAGCTGAATGAGTTTCTGGTGAGCCTGCATGATTTCATCTGATAAATGGTACCCGGTTGCACTGATGACAAGCATTAAGAATAAGTATATCGATACAGCTGATCTATCTTCCTGCTGCTGGTTTCTTATGTTGATAGACACATAGAGGCGTCAGTATTAAATTGAGATTGTTTCATAACCAGTTGAAAGATCCTCACAGTAACTTTAAAAGAAGAATAGCAGAAAGAAGATGTGAAAGTGAAAAAAGAAAAAGAAAGAAAACAGTTATCTTAATGTCTCAAAGAACTATGCTATTGTTTTCGTTGGCTCTGAAGAAAAGCATTAAAGGGACAAAGAATGATCCACGGTGATGAATATAAAATGAATAGCGGAGAAAATGAAGATTGAAGAGCAGCAGCGCCTCGTTCTTTGGGATGCAACAAATCTTCATGGGGATATGGAGCTCTGAGTTAGACCTGATGACAAAGCGACTGTGCAGCACAGCCTCTTTCTCTACTTACCAGTGTGGTGAAGATGTAGTGATAATACTCTGTCATCATCCCCATGGCGAGAGCCTAAGAAAGAGAGCGACAGAAGGAGGCAGAGATTGGGAGAGGGAGAGATTTATAAATGAATAGGGAAGCAGATAGAAGATGTTGTCATATTTTCCATACAGGCACACACAGACATGTCTGTTTGTGTGGCTGTATTACTGGCTGTACTACCATGTAATGTGAAGAGGCATGTATTCTGCTGCACTGCTGCAGCCACAGGCTCAGAGATAAGAAACAAATGCCCACCCAAAATAAAAACAGCTGAATAAAGCATGTAGAGAAATATGAAGGATAATACATGATTCTATAGACAAGGGACATCTGGGACCTCATCCCACAGTAATGAGGTCCAGGGTGGAGTTAGAGGGATATTGTTTAGAAGCTGGTGTGTACAACCTTTTGAAAACAGCTAGTGAGGTGTGATACTTCTGCTGTTGATTTGACAATATGATGCTTTTAGTGCTGGCTCTGCTTGGAACAGCCTTTACTGGCACAGACAGGAACAATGCAAGCAGCTCATCAACATGTCTCCCTCACAGAGTGGTATGTGGAGCAACAATCAGTGTCAAAGTGTTACAGAGTGGTATGTGGAGCAACAATCAGTGTCAAAGTGTTACAGAGTGGTATGTGGAGCAACAATCAGTGTCAAAGTGTTACAGAGTGGTATGTGGAGCAACAATCAGTGTCAAAGTGTTACAGTTTGTGTTTAGGGTTTTTTGTTTATGTTAATGCAGCATATTATCCCAAGAAATATGTCTGCACAAGACGATTTACATCCTGTGTCAATGTGGGAAGTAGTGTGTCCTTCATATAGGGAATGTAAAATAAGGGTGTGGAGGTCGGGTGGTGAATGGCTTCGTTTCACGCTCGACTTCCATGCAGGTCACCAGAGCTCATGTCATGTTGCAGTCCATGTTCTAACCACAATCTTTACCCTACCCTGCCAATGATAGAGTTGCCTGAAGATATTGCAGAAAGTCAGAATTAACAAATGGAAATATTGTCATTGGACGCAAACAAAATATTTATTGAACATAAGTCAGCAGCTGACATTCACAGGGCTGACGCAAAGATTCACATTCACACCACTAATGATTCGATTTCAATAATATCTATAATATCCAACATATCATATTTGAGGCCCGAGCAAGAAAGGGAAATAGTTTAGGATACGGAACCTATTGTTTTTGTATAGATTATAATAATTCTACTGCAAAATCACATTTTTGAGTGGTTTCGGTTAACTCACGGAAATTAATCAAAGCTAGCGAAAAGTTGCAATGCTCTGCAGTGATTGACAACGGTCAAAGGGAGGTTCAATACCCAACCCTATTTGAGTTCAAGCTAAATGGAGCCTGAGATTCACAGGCAGGGTGCAGTGTCTTTATGTTGAAGATGAGACTTGGCCACAAGGCAAAGCTCTCAATTTGCCAGTCAATCTACTGTATGTTCCAACGCTCAACTGTAGTCAAGAGCTTTGTGTAGACCAAACACAAAGAAACCCCTCTCACGCTGCGGGATCAACTGGTCTGGGAACACCTTGTGATCCCTGAGGAAGAGTTACAAGACACGTCTGAGAAGAAGGACACCAGGGTTTTACTTTAGCCACAAGCAGCAAAATATGAAAGGATGCACAAGCAAACATTTAGTTTGCAAAGTAAAAACACTATAGACCCGCTGCTCATTTATCTTTAAATAGTTTCACTATTTAGAAGAAGAACCACATGAACACCAGAACTGAATCTGAGCACAGAGGGGGAATCTGGATTAATGGGGAAACTACATTCGGCTCTGTTGCAGCTCCATTTTCACATTTTAAGTTGATTATATCAATGTAATTTTACTTGACTGTCACCTTGTTCACGTGCAGTGTGAGTCCGACTTTTGTCATCTGTCTGCGATTGCCTTTCATCTTACCAAGTGAGGAATATGTATTCATTCACACATTTACCAAGGCAATCTGTCTCTAAAAATGCATCTCTGAGATGAGATTCTAAAGCGGAACCTTTCTCTGCATAATTCTATTATCATCTAGACTGTGTGTGTGTGTGTGTGTGTGTGCTGGCTGTACGCTACCCCATTCTGGCTGTAGCGTGCTATATGGTGGTGTCAAAGTCCTGTCCACCGTGCAGAAACTCACTAAACCAATATGAATTACAGATTAGGACTGTGTGGAAAGGATGATTAAGTAGATAGGAAGGGATAATGGCTGCTGGTATCAGGTGGGAAACCTTGAGAAAGCCTCCAGCATTCCATCGGAGAGCCAGCCCACTCAGTAGTGATTCACATGGTGCCATTTCCTGGACCTTGTGATAACAGAAGAGTGCCGTTAACCTTTCAGAGCTCATATTACGTTTTTTATGTCACTTGTGGGCAATGAAAACAAATCAAGAAATAACTTACATCCTGTTCAGTTATAATTACTGTTCAGGTTTATGTTCCGACAGATCAGCATTAATGCTTTCTAGTAATCCCTTATGACGCTACATTGTGAACAACACATCTGTGTTGAAATCAGGAGCTGTTAGCTTTGGGGCAGCTAATGTACAGAGGTTCCATTGGGTTATGTGATGATGCGTTCAAGCTCTATTCAGTAAAACTGAGTAATGGGTGAATGTTAATTATAATCTTGTCAAATTTTGTTTTTGGCAAGAAACGTAAATGAATCCAATTGTTTGAAGGATATGTTTTCACAGCAATATCAAATAAATATCAGGAAATTATGATCTGTTTAACTTCCAAACTCTCTCAGCAACTTATTATACATCGTTTAAACTGCTATTGTCAAGATGTTTTATCAATGAAACCACAATGTGTTGCTATGTGAGTACCCACTATAGATGACAGTAACATTTAAAGGATAACATTTCATAGGGCGGTTGAAATGATTTTTCAGGACGGTGGTTAAAAACATCGAACTGCCTAACAACTTACAGAAGTAACTAGCTTTACTTACAAAGGAAAGTCAATTGTGAATAGCTAACCACAATATTACGTGTGATCACGGGCTGTGCTACCCGTTCAGGACTGGAACATCCACAATGAAAGTTTAGGATGATTATAATACTATACTTTAAAAGAGATAACTAGCTCTACCCTGCAACACACACAAATGTTGCTCCTTTGTTTCCATATGTCCCGATGGTGCGTTCAACTCACGCTCAGTTTTAGTGCCAGAGAGATACAGCTGATGAAATCAACAAGCGACCCGATCCACGGTCATCAGCTGACAGTCAGAGGCCTTCTTTCATCTATTCTGTGTGAAATGGAACACCCATTATTTCAAAGGTGCCTTTGCATGTTGATGGTAAATCCGCCTCCTTCAACGTAAACGGTTAGCGTTGGAACCATATTACCACAGCTGGATGCAGTAAAAAGTCATCGCCAAGTTTAAATGCAGTTATTGTGAACAGCACCCATGAATGTTTGCTTCTTTTGTTGAGATAGTTTTACGTCAGCATCAGTAATGTTATATTCTCTCCTGACCGTTCACTTCAATGTTCAGCTGGTTATTTTCTTTCTTATTGATTTTCATGGAATCTCTTGCTGTTCTGGAATGTGTGAACCCTAAATATAGACAATGTAAATAGACCATTATGTAGTTTTGGAATATTTAACAACACAGTTTTCCTCTGCTAGTCTTTGTGCTACACATCTTTGGACAATCTCTTTACCAGACGTGTGAATGAAATTAATATGGTTTGTTACCTGGCGGCCTTGTTGTCCTCCTTGTTGTTTCTACATTTGGGGTTAGCGGCTGGTAGCTGTTGACGGGTATGACAATCTCTAACTTATTGGTGCGCCATGTAATGAGATCATATCAGGACAGTGAAGTCTTTCATTACATCCCATTAACAGGGTTTCTCTCTGAAATTATTAATGAGAGTATAGTCCTTGACCTTCCCAAGCAATCTACTACTCAGGCATTGATTAAAAACCCTGGGAGAGTGACAGAGTGCCGGGGGTGAATCATGTTGTCTTTAATATTTGATCAATCCTGCTAGCACAAGAAATATGACTGCTTGCTAATTGAGTTACTCATTGCAAAGTTCCTCTTTTACGCCAAATGTCTTGTGCTGCATGGAAACGCCATTGTGTGGAATTGTGAGAATAGAGCTAATGTCTAATGTACAAGGACAAACTTTTCCTTGCAGCGTTGAATTCACAACTCTACACATGCGACTGATGAAATGTTCTAACCTTACTGTTTACTAATGTGAAGTGTCATTATCACAGTGTATAGTCTGTGTTTCACACTCGGATCAAGAACATGTGAAGGAAAAGGTATCCCAGAGGAGGATAGAGTGCCGCTAGCAGGAGCCTGTTATGACCAGGATACTACTGGAATCAATTAGATCATCAAGTCATGATACACAGTTTGCTACCATGAGACAATGAGATGACTAATGAGTCATAAATTAGATCTAATAATTGGTCAAGAAACTATTCTTAGGAACCATGTTTACTTTATGTATTAGTATTATCATTAGCAGCGACAGCCATTCCAGACCTCCATCGTGGTGTCTGGACTGTTGGCCAGTCTCCACCAAACCAGTGAGGGATCATGTCCTTGTGTATGGGAACAGACACAAACCAACCCTGTCATCAGACAACAACATTATAACCGAAAATTCTGTGGGTTTTACAGATGCACCACATTTGATGGCAATTTTATCAAAGAAATATTTCTTTCTTTGATATTTCTGCAAGTGTCCACTGTGGTAACTTTGAAGTTAGATACAGATCATGGTTGTTGCTAATAAACTATGGAAAGCTTTCATGAGGATTGGGCAACTGAAACACTTGTTCAGAGTGAGGGAAGGATTGTGGTTTAGATTTAAAAAAATTGGATACGATCTCTGATCATACACAGACATCCATCTAACACTGTGACCTCCATAGCTTTACTTTCCACGTCACCATATAAAGCACGGGTCTCCATCGAGTAGCTTGTGCGCTACCAGTAGTAGTATTACTTGCAAATCAGCTGTCGATTAAAGGTGTTGCACTGCTGTGACGCCATTGTTAGCTGACTAGTAAGCGCTCACCAGATTTAACAATGACAGCAGAAAATAGCCAGGCCAATAAAAGGCAAAACATATACTGCTTTCATGAGGAATGGGTAACAGAGGTTGTTTGTTTGCACAAGTGTCTCATTTTACATTTTACACAAAGATGTAGCACTTCACCAAAGTCCACAGCAACGTTTCATGGAGCTCTCTGAGCAGAGAAGGTAAAGGAGCTGAAAACAACGTATCTGTTTACTAAAGTGATGAAGAAGGCCAACGCAGCAGCAGAGGCTTCCTTTAGTGGTGCACATCCCAATAAAACACACAAGGCCATTGGCCTGAGGTGGGATTGTAATAGAGGTGATGACTGCAGTGGCTGCAACGTTATTAAAGAACCATAAAAGTAAGACAGAAATGAAGTCTGCTACATGTACAACTTGGTGTCATGAGCAGTTTTCCACTTTCATTTAGTAAAATTAGCTTTCAGAGGAAAACAAGTTGGAGAGCCCTGATATAAAGGGTACTCTGTTGCCTGTGATGGCACTTGTCAAGAAGAGTTGAGATTACAGGGAAGCTGCCTTGAATAAATGCATACACGATCAGGGAAAGGGTCAGGTTAAAAAGAGATAAAGAGTATACTCAAAGATTGAAAGTTAAAGTTTATAATCATTATATAACAAATGTGTAATACATAGAGTGATTTAACAAATGTAAAGCTGATTATAATAATAATCTGTGTATCAGAGTTGAAATGTGAAGAGTGTGTTTGTAGGAGGAGAAGTAAGGAGAAGTAGATTTTGGGGAAGTGAGAAAGAGGGGGGCCGAGAGGAGTGAGATCATAACAGATGTTTTGGGCGGAGGTCCAGTAATCGGACACGCGGCATCAGACGCTGCTGAAACCCTGATTACATAAGCCAAAAAGCACTGAGGGCCCAAAAGAGCAAGGCACAGAAGGAAATAAGGTACTTTCCATAGGCTTACACACTCACTCATAATGGTGGGATGAAGATCATGTGTCCAGAAGGGGAGGGGGGGAAACAGATAGCCCAAATCGACAATAAAAAGAGATGCTTGTGAGCTGCAAGCTGGGATTTCAACACGAGAGCCACCCAAGTGCTCCAAGAAGATACGGGACATCGCGCAACAGAAGTATCGGAGGACCCCGTCTCTGCTCACGAAAAGAAGATTGCCATTCGTGGACAAAGATTGAAAGACGGAGTTTCCCTCTCCCCACTGCTTGACTTTAACAACTGAACAACGGATGGACACAGCCGCCCTAAAGACTTTGTACTGAGCCTGAAGGATTGCTGAATGGACTCCGACGTGCGAGCAGGAGGAGCCGGAGGGTCTGGCCAGACCTTCGCTCCTAACAACTCCAAAATAACTTTTTCATCGAACCTTTGAAATCCAGCTCCAACCGAGCCGACTCGGCATCGAAACATGAGTATAACCAAGGAATTAAAAGTACGAATCAAGTGTAGTAACATTTATGTGAGCTGTAGCTTCGCCCTTGCTAAATATAACCTGCAAATAAATATCTAATCTGCATTTAAAGTAAATTTCTCAAGTGCATTCATTTGCTTAAACAGTAAATGTTCCTCGTGGCAGTAAAAGGTTAAATCTATGTATGTCTAACAACTGAGTTCTGAATGGTTATCCTAGAGACCGAATCCACTTAACAATCCCTTACGGTTTTAGAGCCATGCGAGTTTCCTCGCAAGAACACCAGCTCGACAATCTTTTAATAGAGAGCTGAGTCAGTAAGTAGCCCCGTATCGGGCCAGAGAACCCCCGGATCTAACACACTGAATGTTAGCTCAGCTGCAGTTTGACGTTAAAATGTCCTTAATCCTATCAAAAGCTAGCAACTCTGATTCTGCACCCTGATGTTTGAAAAAAGACAACAATTTGGCCAGAAATGCAACATCAGCTGAACCTTATAGGAAGGAAACCCACTCCACATAATTATACGGACTATTTCATGTTTTGATGGTACAAAATGTGTCAAATGAAATTGTTAACACAAGTAAAGCCACAGTTTCAAGAGCCACAGCGAAGTGTGCTTTAACAGACAAAATAAAGAGGCGGTCACAACTGTCTCCTGCTGCACTTTACACCTGAGAACCGCCGTCACATGGATGTAAGAACACAGGTGTGTAGAGCTGCACCTACAACTATGTACACGCACACACACATACACACACACCTGCTTCAGTATCCCAGCAACCATTTCGTGGCCACAGTCAAAGATGATGTGGAACTCCTTCCCTCTCTTCATCTCTTTTAACAGTGGCTTAGCATCCTTGGTCTCTGCAGGCAGCTGCCGGATCTTTAACCGGATGTTGTAGCGGGATGGCGCCTTTATGAGTTCTTGCAACCGAATCAGACCTGTGGGGAAAGCAACAATGGAAAAAACATACATATAAAAGTTATATTTTACCCCATTGAAACTGGTACAGTCTGGCTCCCACGAGCGCAATCAATTTCCAAAAAGGAAATTTCAAATTTATGTACATACATTTCCACAGTAATTGAGGTAACAGCTACTCCCGATTCATACGGCAGTGGTGGTCACAATGAGAGTGAGGGTAAAAAGGCTCCTGGGATATATTGTTGTCCTCCTGTATGTTCTCTATTTGAAAGACATTTTCTCCCTATTTCTTTCCCACGTCCTTCCGATATTCTCCACAACGCCTCGGTATCAGCAGACTTTGATCCAACGATACAATACTGCACATCATTCATCATAGATGACATTGATTCTATGCCCACTATTGATCGCTCTCTTCCTCTATCGGCCATACACTGCTGTGTTTAGGATATTCGTGAAGTCGACCTTGCAGTGGAAAATGAATGGAAGTTCAACTGAATCATAAACATCTTAATTTTGACAGATACACGTGTATACATATTTCTCTTCTCAGTTTTATGCACTTTTTTTCATTGATGGTTGTTATTGTTCAAATAATTTACATGCAGTGCATATGCTTGATGAAAAAATAGAAATGTAGTTTGTTAAATGTAGTGTCTTTGCGTCCAATTGCCGGATGTTTTGTATACTTTTCTGCTTTCTTGACTTGCGTCAATGCTTAAATTCAACCAACTGGCAGATCAGAAAATACTTTATTTTCATTTTGGAAGGCAGTGATGAAAACATTAAAAAGGGTCGGAAGAGGTGTTGCTCAATTTCCAGTATGGTGGTAGAGTATGAACACAATACAGACCATATGAAATGAACTTGGAGAATGTGTGACATGTTGCAGTTACTTGGTTATATTGCAGGCTGGTTGGCTTCTCTGTGCCTGTCTGTGTGCTGTAGAGCATGAAATACCTAAATACATGGTAATATAATAGTAGTGCAAGTTAACGCATTATTATCGCATTCCCCTGGGTCCTAAGTCCCTCCATGTACAGCTTCTTATCACACTCTATTCGGGGTGTTACAATACGCATATTCGTATTGAACTGTTCGGTACGAGGCTCACGGTTCGGTACGCATGACGAACCGAACAATACGTTTGAATAATACTCGTGCATTTGGAAAATGCAGAAGCTTAAATTTTGGGAAATATTATGTTTTCAGTGGAGCCACTGTTCTCAAACTGGCAACCCACATGACGTAACGGACAGCGTGCTCTCTGAGCCCACCACCAAAGAAACACGTTCTACTCCAGTCGGCACTTTTGCGCTGTGAGACACGCTACAGTGTAGCGGCTACATGAAGCTAGCTCGCTGCAGTATGGCTATAGACTAGAACTAGAAGATCCTCCAACGGCCTGCAGGTCTGGTGTTTGGAGCCACGTTGGTTTCTCTGTGAACTATGAGGGCGATGGCGAGAGAGCAGTGGATAAAAAAACAACACTATGTTGCATTTGCTACACGAGTGTAGGCTCCATCAGTGTGAATACCTCAAACATGTTAACTCATTTACACAGACATCAGCCCAGTGTGGCAGTGAGTGGAACTAAACGAACACCTGGAGCAGCACACACGCTTCAAACTCTCCCCGAAGCGTTTAAGCAGCTGTTCACTACCGATAGAACAGGGCTAAAGCATCACCACGGCGATTGGTACATTTATATCCACGGACATGAGACCGGACTCTGTAGTGGTAAACGCAGCTTCATGAACCTGCTGAATGTTATTGAGCCCCGTTACACAATTCCTTCACGAGCCCATTTCAGCCAAACCGTAACTCAAGAAAACAAAAGCACGAGAGGAGAATCAAATGTCCGAGGAACCCGCTGCTGCTCTGACAACGGATGCCTGAACGTCTGAGGGTTACACAAAGCTACCTGACTGTAACACACATCACCTGACTGTAACACACATCACCTGACTGTAACACATCACCTGACTGCAACACATCACCTGACTTTAACGCACATCACCTGACTGTAACGCACATCACCTGACTGTAACGCACATCACCTGACTGAAACGCACATCACCTGACTGTAACGCACATCACCTGACTGTAACACACATCACCTGACTGTAACACATCACCTGACTGTAACACACATCACCTGACTGTAACACATCACCTGACTGTAACACACATCACCTGACTGTAACACATCACCTGACTGTAACACACATCACCTGACTGTAACACATCACCTGACTGTAACACACATCACCTGACTGTAACACACATCACCTGACTGTAATGCACATCACCTGACTGTAACGCACATCACCTGACTGTAACACATCACCTGACTGTAACACACATCACCTGACTGTAACGCACATCACCTGACTATTACACACATCACCTGACTGTAAGGCACATCACCTGACTGTAAGGCACATCACCTGACTGTAACACATCACCTGACTGTAACGCATCACTTGACTGTTACACACATCACCTGACTGTAACACACATCACCTGACTGTAACACACATCACCTGACTGTAACACACATCACCTGACTGTAAGGCACATCACCTGACTGTAACACATCACCTGACTGTAACGCATCACCTGACTGTTACACACATCACCTGACTG
This sequence comes from Melanostigma gelatinosum, assembly GCF_949748355.1. Lineage (NCBI taxonomy): Eukaryota > Metazoa > Chordata > Actinopteri > Perciformes > Zoarcidae > Melanostigma > Melanostigma gelatinosum. The sequence goes on along the minus strand of NC_136642.1, from coordinate 27,296,221 downwards.
TAACACACATCACCTGACTGTAACACACATCACCTGACTGTAACGCACATCACCTGACTGTAAGGCACATCACCTGACTGTAACACATCACCTGACTGTAAAGCATCACCTGACTGTTACACACATCACCTGACTGTAACACACATCACCTGACTGTAACACACATCACCTGGCTGTAACGCACATCACCTGAATGTAACACATCACCTGACTGTAACACACATCACCTGACTGTAACACACATCACCTGACTGTAACACATCACCTGACTGTAACGCACATCACCTGACTGTAACGCACATCACCTGACTGTAACACACATCACCTGACTGTAACACATCACCTGACTGTAACGCACATCACCTGACTGTAATACACATCACCTGACTGTATTGCACATCACCTGACTGTAACACATCACCTGACTGTAACACACATCACCTGACTGTAACGCATATCACCTGACTGTAATGCTGCGTTCACACCGGTCGCGTTGTTTTTTGACGCACTGCAAAATCGCGTCCAACGCACTGCAAAATCACGTCCAACGCGCCGCCGGTCGTGTTCACACCAAACGCCGCAAAATCTCGTAGCGCCGGAGAGGGGGCGTGGTTTATCGTCCTGGAAGCCGTTCACCTGGCCGCCATTTCTTTCCGCTGTCAACCATGAAAGGAATAAGGACAATTGCTGCTTTGTACGTGTTGTGGAAGTCCCTCAAACATCGGAATGCCAAACGCCGTCATGTCTGTTTCATAATATTGTTCAGAGGAGCTCCGTGGATTGTATCGAGCTGTATTCACTGTCTAGCAAGCCACCGGTCGCTGTTTACTACAGCTGTAGGAACACAAAATAAACTGATTTGGCTGTGATTCAACGGCAATAAACCGACAAAAAGGGACTCCGAAATAACTACCTAATGATGCCGATTTGTACTTGTCTTCTCCGACAAAAAGGGACTCCGAAATAACTACGTAATGATGCCGATTTGTAGGTTACTGGTCTTCTCAATGGAGCTCTGATGGATCGGTGCTAGGCTATGCTAACATCGTAGCAGCTCCACCGGCACTCAATAACGTCACGTAGACGTAAATACGGCAGCGTCTATTCATTGTTTGTACCGTATGGTTTACACACACACACATGTATACACATAGTTTGGTCCGGTCTCTGTTGATATGAGGTATCGTAGAGCTCTGGGTGAACACAGACGGCTACAGGATTTATTTCCTGATTCAAAACGCGTCCACCGCGTCCACCGCACTGCAATAACGCGTCCAACGCACCGCGCCATCGCAAAATCGCGGCGCGCCAGTCTCATCGCGTCTGTGCATAGACTTTGTATGTAATCTCGACGCGCGTCAAAAAATCAACGTGACTGGTGTGAACGCAGCATAACACACATCACCTGACTGTAACACACATCACCTGACTGTAACGCTCATCACCTGACTGTAACGCATATCACCTGACTGTAACACACATCACCTGACTGTAACACACATCACCTGACTAACGCTCATCACCTGACTGTAACGCACATCACCTGACTGTAACACACATCACCTGACTGTAACACATCACTTGACTGTAACGCACATCACCTGACTGTAACACATCACCTGACTGTAACGCACATCACCTGACTGTAACACATCACCTGACTGTAATGCACATCACCTGACTGTAATGCACATCACCTGACTGTAACGCACATCACCTGACTGTAACGCACATCACCTGACTGTAACACATCACCTGACTGTAACATATCACCTGACTGTAATGCACATCACCTGACTGTAACACATCACCTGACTGTAATGCATCACCTGACTGTAACGTACATCACCTGACTGTAACACATCACCTGACTGTAACACATCACCTGACTGTAACGCACATCACCTGACTGTAACACACATCACCTGACTGTAACGCACATCACCTGACTGTAACACATCACCTGACTGTAACACATCACCTGACTGTAATGCACATCACCTGACTGTAACACATCACCTGACTGTAACATATCACCTGACTGTAATGCACATCACCTGACTGTAACACATCACCTGACTGTAATGCATCACCTGACTGTAACGCACATCACCTGACTGTAACACATCACCTGACTGTAACACATCACCTGACTGTAACGCACATCACCTGACTGTAACACACATCACCTGACTGTAACGCACATCACCTGACTGTAACACATCACCTGACTGTAACGCACATCACCTGACTGTAACACATCACCTGACTGTAACACATCACCTGACTGTAATGCACATCACCTGACTGTAACACATCACCTGACTGTAACGCATCACCTGACTGTAACGCACATCACCTGACTGTAACACATCACCTGACTGTAACGCACATCATCTGACCACTGAATGGGAGATGATGGAGAAGATGTAAGTAACAATACTACATAACATTAAGGAGCAGTTTTTGTTTTTTATGCTGATGTGTTGCTAAGAAGACACCCCAGAAGATGGGTCACTCAGGTATAGTTCCATCATTGTTCAAAGTCAAAGAATAACTTCATGATGTTGGTTGTAATGAATAAATATATTTTAAAATCAAGTACATTTCTCTGGCATTTATAGTTTTCTACTGTACCGAAACGTACCGAACCGTGGCTCCACTCTATCGTACCGAACCCAACCGTGAATTTTGTGAACCGTTACACCCCTACACTCTATGTACCAACGTACATTTATAACAAATACCACACATATTACGGTAATCAACCAAAATACCAAAAAAAGCTAAAAAGATTTTTTTTTTACAGTTTTTAAAGTGTTTTGTTTGTAATATGTATGATAAGCATCATTTAGTTATCGCTACTGATAATTTAACAAACATAAAAACATGACGTAGATAGGTTTGCAGTTTTTAAGGTGTATATTTAAATATCATCTCTTACACACATGAAGATAAAGTTGTGAACACCGGCTGAATATCTATGATCAGAATCATTATAACTGTGTTATAACTGCTACTGTGTAAAGGGAATACTGCTGTTTACAAGAACCTGAATTGTTTAAAGTGTTTGCAAACCAAATATTATTGCACGTTTGTTCATACAATACGCTACTTTTGAATTCAATATTGAATTTTGCTCATAACAATGCGATTCATCGCAAAAAAAACAAGCGATTAATCACAATTAAAAATTGTAATCGTTGCCCAGCACTATATAATAGTTAATATCTGTCATGCTTTTTTAATCAGGTCTTAAAAACTGCAAAATGTGATGGCACAGAATACAGATTGCAGGCTGGTGACCCGGATTGTTATGTTAGTCTGGAGGAGCATGCGGCAGAACATTCTGTGGATGCTGGCAGAGTCATTGAAAATAGACAAGTGACACCCACCCTTTAAAAGTTAAATTGATTTACCTCACACAATCTAGTGTATTTTAAAGTGTATATAAAATAAACTGGTAGGATTATAACTCTAATTAAAGCTGAGAGCAGCGATGAACGGGCCAACGCACTTTTGCGTATATCGGGGGTACATGCGAGACCTCGGCTTACGCGGCCGAGAATGTCAGCGACCATCGGACAACGCGACCACGAGTTTGACGGTTTTTTTCAGCTTGGCGTATTTGACCCTGGAAATTATGCTTTGCATATAGTCCACCACTTCCTGTAACCACTGTGTGGCGCTAAACTACGCGCGTCAACATGCATGATGTTGCTCTATATGAAGTGTAGACAACATCATGTAAATGTCATGTGAATCGGATATTGTTTGTCAAATAACGCTGATTTCCTTTCGGCATTAGGTGGCGCTTTGACTTAGATGGAAAACTGGCTTGTAGACATCCTCAGGCCATGACTGTTATCAAGCATGGCAAGTTTGGTACCGATTTGAGCAAGTCCAGTGGAGATACATCAACTTGCGGTTTCATGGGGAGTCATGCACAATGGTCGCCATGCCACGGCTACAACATTCAATCAAACATAAAGTTTTTGATAACTTTTAATCACAAAGGTCTTTAGATTGTACTGACCAAGTTTGAAGTGGATCTGCAAAATTCCGTTCGTTAAAGTATAGCGTCTAGAAATGGTCAAAAATGAACAGAATATTTACACAAAATTCTAAATTGCAGACTTCCAGTATAATTTAGAGCACATTCTCAAGAGACTTTTTTTAAGTCTCCATGTGATACATGTGACTAACAAATGTCATACATTTTGGTGAAATGTATCGCTGGGGCGGCTCTTTTGAATATTAGTAGGGGGCGGTGTCATGGCTATTTTTTTTATAGAAAAGGCAAAACCCCATACAAGTTATTCATGTTTATCACTTTTGACACATGTTTTGTGAGGCAAGTCTTATGACATTGATGATACTTCATCAAAATTTGAGGTTGATCAAATGAATTGGCTAGTAGGAGTACATCAAAGTATAAAGCGTGACATTTCCTTTTGCCACTAGGTGGCGCTATGACTTTGTGAACATTTTGGCATGGAAATGTGCTCAAGCCTGAATTAGCATCATGCATAACGAATTTAGGGCAGATTGGACAATGTACCTTGGAGTTACAACAACTCCCTCTTTCATAGCGAATGGCACAACATGGGAGTGAAATGGGCGAACGCCACATCAAGGTCGTTCAATGAAAACTCACCATTTTGATAAATCTTCATCATAAAGGTCTTTAAATTGTCCTGACCAAATTTGATATCGATCGCATTAACTCTGTAGGAGAAGTTTGTTAAAATACAAAGCCTGAAAACGTAGTTTAATGGGAGTCGCGTAAAATTACCTCCACGCCACGGCTACGCCATTGCACCAAACGTAAAGCTTTTGATAACGTTTAATCACAAAGGCCTTTGGATTGTACTGTCCAAATTTGAAGTGGCTCTGATAAAGTCCCTAGCGACTAGAAATCAAGGGAAAAGTCACACAAAAATCAAAATGGCTGACTTCTAGTTGATTTTAGAGCATGGTCCCAATATACTTTTTTTAAAGTCTCTATATGATACATGTAACGACCAAATTTCATACAAGTAGGTTAAACGAGGTGGTGGGGCTGCTTTGTTGAAAATATGCAGGGGGCGCTATCGAGACAATTTATAACGACAAAGCCAAAAATCCACATGAGATCTTTAATTTCATCACTTACGACATGTGTACAAAGTTCCATGAGTTTTTGAGTATCCCAAGTCACAGAAAAATCTGCTTGTTCTTTAATGGCGAACAAAGCATTGCCACACGAACAGAGTTATCCAAAAACTCACAATATTCATGATGAACTATTATCAATGTCTGAAGGCTTTCTTTCTAAACTTTGAGGTTGATCTGGTGAAATGGCTAGGAGTAGTACATCAAATGTAAAACTTGTAATTTCCCTTTGCCAGTCGGTGGCGCTATGACTATGTCAAAATTGAGGCATTGGAATGTTATCAGGCCTGGACTAGCATCCTGAATGAGAAATTTTGGGCAGATTTGACAATGTACCTTGGACTTACAACAACTTCAATTTTCATGAAAAATTGCATAAAATGGACGCCACGCCAAGCCATGGTTGTTGTATGAAAACTCATGATTTTGATAACCTTTCATGATAAAAGTCTTAAGATCGTGCTGACCAAATTTGAAGCCAATTGCATAAATACTGTAGGAGGAGTTTCTGAAAATACAAAGCCTGAAAACGGGAAAAATGGCTAAAAATGGCTAATTACTGTAGCATCCCCTAGTGGCTGAAGGAAATGAAAATGCGAGGGTATGTTACAGGCTGCAATGTGGACATTTGTCTCAAATTTCGTGATGATAGGGACAATGGTTTTAAAGTCAGGTCTATTGATGTACAGAGCCACGCCCCTTATAAGTTAATTGGTCCATTACTTCTTAACATGATAAGTTATCAACAAGGTTTAAGGGTCTTTTGATGAGATCGATTCAATCATGATCCACATCAAATCTGGTAGCAATCTGGCACAGCGTTTTTTGAGCAGTTTGCAAAAATGTGTTTCACAAAAGTTGAAACGGTGGAAATCTGAATGGGTGGAGCTTCATGGTTAGAGTGAATTGATTGTAGAGCAAATACAATCGAATATGTAATATCTAATTAGGGCCCGAGCACCGACGAAATCCAAAGAATTATTATTATTCTTCCGTTATTTCTGACAAATTTTGTCAGTACAATGTCAAGACCGTTGTGATTAAAAGTTATCAAAAGCTTTACGTTTGACAGAATGGCTTATCCGTAGCGGGCAGCTACTTTACATGATTCCCCGTGAAAAAAGCTGATGTAACTCAGCTGGACTTGTTCCAAATGGTACCAAACTTCCCATGCTTGATGACACTCATGGCTTGAGGATGTCTACAAGCTACTTTACACTAATACTCACACAATATGGTTTACACTTGATATAGAGCAACATAATTCATGTTTGCATGTGTTCTGTAGCACCACACAGCGGATACAGGAAGCGGTGCACTATTGGCAAACCATAATTTCTCGCATCACGCGGGAAAACAATGTCAGAATTGGGAGCGAGTTGTCCGACGGTCACGGACGCCCTCAGCCGCTGATTTTTCTGTGGCTTAGGATGATCAAATAGTCATGGTACTTTGCACATGTGTCAAAGGTGATAAACCTAAATATTTCATACAGGTTTTTGCCTTTGCCATAAAAAATTCCGCGACTACGCCCCCTACAAATATTCTAAAGAGCAGCCCTAGTGGTACGTTTCACCTAGATGTATGATCATTTTGTAGGCAAATGTATCACATGAAGACTTAAAAAAAGTCTCTTGAGACTATGCTCTGAATTATACTGGAAGTCTGCAATTTTGATTTTTGTGTGAATTTTCGATTAATTTTTTACCATTTCTAGGCACTATACTTTAACGAACTCCTCCTAGGGAATTTTGCGGATCCACTTCAAATTTGGTAAGTACAATCTAAAGACCTTTGTGATTAAAAGTTATCAAAAGCTTTATGTTTGATTGAATGGTGTAGCCGTGGCGTGGCGGCCATTTTACGTGACTCCCATGAAACAGCAAGCTGATGTATCTCCACTGGACTTGTTCAAATCGGTCCCAAACTTGCCACGCTTGATAACAGTCATGGCCTGAAGATGTCTACAAGCCAGTTTTCCATCTAAGTCAAAGCGCCACCTAATGGTGAAAGGAAATCAGCGTTATTTGCAAACAATATCTGATTCACATGACATTTACATGATGTTGTCTACACTTGATATAGAGCAACATCATGCATGTTGATGCGCGTAGTTTAGCGCCACACAGTGGTTACAGGAAGTGGTGGACTATATGCAAAGAAGAAGAAGAAGAAGAAACACTCAATTAGTCCCACAGTGGGGAAATTATTCTCTGCATTTGACCCATCCCTGTATATGTAGGGAGCAGTGGGCTGCCAATGACAGGCAACCGATGAGCAGTTAGGGGTTCAGTGTCTTGCTCAGGGATACTTCGACACAGGACACGGTGCAGCCGAGGATCGAACCGGTGACCTTTCGGTTGGCGGACAACCCTCTCTACCCAGTAAGCCCAATAACAATAATTTCCAGGGTCAAATACTCCAAACAGAAAAAAAAAGTCAAACTCGTGGTCGCGTTGTCTGATGGTCGCTGACATTCTCGGCCGCGTAAGCCGAGGTCTTGCAAGCACCCCCGACGTACGCAAAGGTGCGAGGGCCTGTTCATCGCTGCTTGCAGCTTTGATAAATATTGTCTTGTCTCAAAATGAACAGTGACGAGTTTCTTTGATTTATTTGTGAAGTGAATATTTTAAAAACCATCACAGAGTTTTGCTGGATTGTTTTTTCCCCCACTACAAATTGGATAAGATAATTTTTTCAGTGCTAAAATTTAAGTCAAATAAGTAGATAAGTATACAGTGAAAAACAAATGTGTTGAGTTACTTCCATGCTACTCTGACTCCTATTTAAAAAGTAAAAGTGATCAAAGGTGATTAATCAAACTATATTCACACTGCCTGGCCCAATTGCTAATTTAGATACCAGTCACTCCTTACATCAACAAACAGGCACATCGGTCCTGTGTCTCTGCCCACGGCCCGACGTCCCCAGCTGTTCGGCCTGTGGCATTATTTGTTTACTTCCTGCTTCCAGATCAGTGCATTGCACTGTGGGAAACCAGCCTGCAGTCTGCTGAAGCTTCAGCAGCCAGTCGCTGCTTTTCATTAAATCAAACACTGTTTCACTCACTGATGATGACATCCCCAGAGTGTTGACCTGTGAGACACTGGCAGTGTTCCATTTAACCATCTCATGACAAAGTGACTTCTCAGCTGCTGCTCACAGCATTGGAAACACCACTGTGTTCAATATAAACAAAGCACACTATAAAAGGTTTGAAGCTGAGTCACAGAGGACAGTAACCATATTAGCTATTGGAGTGAATATGTCTGTATATGTGTAAAAACAGCAGTCTAAAATTGTGATAGGATGTTGTTGGCTATGCATACTGTAGGTAAATAAAAACAGTTGTGTTGTGGACAAAGATGTAAATTCCTACTTTCCATTTTTGAGTAACCTCAAGGGTCAACATGGGTCAGCATGAATTCTGTCACCTGCTCGTGTCAGTGTAGATATCTGCAACATGGCCAAAATGTATGATATGCGCCAATTAGTGCGCCAAGTGTATAAGTGGAGTAAAAAAAGCATTTGGCTGCTTGTTCAACGGAACCCTTCATTCATGCCTTCTGTCTGTGCTGCATGAGGAAACATCTCTCAGTCTGGGCAAAGGGCCAGAGGTGTAGACTCAACTCACATGAGTTTGATGACGACAGTCAAAGCGATGAAAAAAGACTCAGTTTAGACTTCAACAACACTTGGACTTGAGACTTACAACTTGAAATATCTGATCCAAGTCAGGCCAATGGAGTTTAAGAATTTTGAAGAAAGGACTGGCACAAGTGCTTCTCTAAATCTCAGTGAGCAGCATCTGATTTACTGTACATGACAGATGGAGAGACGCATGGACAGATGGACCCATGCTGATCCATTTAGTCCCTCCCATGATTCCACTGGTTTGGCCACAATGCCTGACAAATTCTCAGTGAGTCCAAGTAGCACGAGTAGAGGTCCTTCCCACTTCTTGGGACCAAGAACGATCAGCACTTTGAACGAGCTTCATTTGAATGTAAACAGGTGTAGGAGAAGTGTGTATTTTATTTGACTTGAGTTCCATCTCATATGAGTGCTTGATGTTGCGTGAGCTGTCTTAGGAGAAAAACAGCATTGACTGCTGGAGCAGCAATTGCTGTTTTACGGTTAGTTAGTTAACATCGATAAAAGCAGCCCGACACATCTGACTGCTGCACTCGCTCATCATAAACACATGTTGGAGCTCTCTGGCGCTCCCTCTCACAACCAAGACATCTCTCCTTCCATTCTGCATGCTGATCCCTCCTTCTTACCTTCCCAAGATCTGCAGGCACAGCCTAGAGATCTAGAGGGGTAAAACACTGGACTGGGAGAATAGAGGGGTGTCAGTGCTGATCAGTATTGCCGGTGTTTAATGTTCGGCGACTGCTCTAGGATCCATATTTAACTCTGCATGAATATTTCATCCCGTCTAAGTGTTTATTAGGGGGCCGTCTAGGAGTCTGCTGAGCGTGAAACAGATCGGCCTGCCTGTGATAAATATCCTCGTAAGGAAACAGCCCCTCAAGCGCTCCCCTCCGAGTGCATCGCGACAAGGAAGAAGAGTTCCTTTTCAATCATTACCCGTCGCATAGACCTTAAAGTGATTCCCACAGACGGCCGATCTGCAGCGCTGCATGATGGGAGTAATGACTGATCAGTCACTGAGCTGCAGACTCCCGGGGTCAAGGTTAATTTGACCCCCGCCACATCAGGTGACTTATTTATGTTCAATTACATGCATGTAACCCGTTTGGTGAAAGATTAGCAGGCTTGCAGTCAAAGGCTCTGCCAGTTGGTCAGGAATGTGGAGGCAGAGCATGCATGCTGCTTTCCCCCGCTATAGGGTGTAAATGTGGGCCAGTCACAGCAATGGAAATTGTCTTTGTTGTTATTAACATAGTTCTCCTTGCTCTTAATCATTCCAGCTGAAAAAAGTCCAATGCCTGAACCACTACTCTATTAACGCTTCCCTTCACAAATCCACTCTTGCCACATGGTAAAGAAAAGTTCTTCCGTTGCCACAAAATGAGTTCAACGTAATTCATTTGGAAATGGGAGCAAATACCTTTAGTTAATATGTGTCTATTAACTGCACCACAATGAATAAATAACAAGAAGTACAACTCATAGTACCTTTCAGTCACTGACCTTACTGACATCAAGGGTCAACACCTTCAGCATATTTACAAGCATATTACAGCCTTTTCCCAAACTTCAAGATGGAGGTACAGAACCAAACTTGATGGTAAACGCGTTGCTTGAATCACCATTAAAACACACTTAACACAATAGCCCTGTAAAGACAGGGCTATTGTTTGAAAGAACGCAACAAGTTCACATGCAAGCCTCCCTAAACATGTTCCCTGTAACACAGGGCTTACAGCAGGTGGGTGCTGTACAATTAAGTATTTTTAATGCCTCTTCGTGTCGATTTGATGCTCAATAAAAGGTGGTTGAAACATGAATTTGGTCATTTTTATTTGTACCATGTAAATATGACACGGTTCACATTTTTCACGTTGGTTGATATTACGGGGGCCATGCCTCCCCATTTACAAAGAAACTTGAAAAAAAATGAAATGGAAAGGAGGAGGACTTTAACACAGGATACTTCATATTTTGTTTTCTTTTGCAATTTACGATTCAGATTTTAACTTTATCATTTTCAATTTCAGGCCCCAGGTGCTAATGTTGTCTTTTAGCCACCACTTCTCTACAAGTCTGTAATTAGCTTGCTCGTCATGCTTGACTCAATCAGTCATACTTGTGGCAGAAATGGGTCAATGTTCTTGCAATACTGTGGTAACTCATCAAGGTATACTTTCAATTCTAAATTGGCTAATGCCCTTTTGTTCCATACTGGTACAATTGTCATTGACTTTGTTTGTCATCAAATACATTTCTAATTAGAAACAGTTGAAAAAAGGCAGATTTGAAAATTAAACACTTTCTCTAAATAACAAAAACATAAGACAAGAACTCGGGATCAGAGCACGGGAATCATTGCAGCTGCCATTAGCATTCCAGCACAGCAAAAGTGGGATTAGCATTGTGAAGAGACAGTGAGCCCTTCTCTAAACAGGCTGTAGAGTGGTAGTGGAGCGTATGATGGGACTGTGACTGCTGGTTTGGACACATACACACACACACACATCAAATTGAAACAGATGACTGGAGGGGTCCTGGGACTGACTCTGAAGTACACAGAGGACTCTCTGTGACACAATACACTCTCTTTACAGGAACAGACACGCTCACATGGCTCTATATGCTGTAGCTATTGTTAATTATCAGATAGTGACCATGGCCTTTATTTCCCACAGCAAAGAGAAAAGGCATTTATTTAAAACACGTTGATATATCTCCTTGTTGATTCCATTTGTTATTAATGTACTAATCGTGACAAATTCAGGATGATACATAAATAATGTTTTCCATTACTAACTAGATCCACGTTGTTGTACTTTGTCATTCTTTCCATTAGTGGTATTCATTTTGTGATGAGCATGAATTCTTGGTACGTATCGGCTGAACAACCCATAATACTTCTGGTCGAGGTACATTTTAGTTTAGAATACTTACTACTAGTATCTTGACATATCAGAGAGGAATCAATATTATTGGGTTGTATTTTAGATGGGATTGACTTTGTTAGCATTCAAGGGGAATTGCAACATGCGTTTTGCCTCTCATAGGTGAGCTACATTTACCTAATCATCAGGATACTGTGAGTATTAGGTTAACGTAGGCAAAACATTACTAGCATCATGATACGAAGGGAATACTCTAATCCAGCGGTTCCCAAACTTTTTAGGCCGCGCACCCCCTTCTACATCCCGACCGGGTTCGCGCACCCCCCCCCCCCCCCCTTAATAAAAAAAAAAAAAAAGAAGCAACAGAGCCTTTTAAGCCTTCATAGCCGCATAAGAATCGGACCAATGAGAGAACAGTTTGCTCGCGCGTGGCATTTGTTTACAAGATTTAGTCCGCTGTTAAATGTTGCAGTGTGAACACAAACCGAACAAAGGAGCAACTGCAACAAAGCAAACAAACTGAAGGTGTGAAAACGCCCTGAAACACTGCAACAACGTTTCAATCACTTTCAGTGACACAAGGCGTCACTTTTAAAGAGCAATACGGATGGCGAGCACACACGCACAGGCTCAGAGGCAGATTATCACATTTAATTTACAATTAATGAGCGACTAATGTAGCCAGGATGTCTTCGGACAAAGCATCGATGCGGCGACACAGTGTTGTTGGACACCGGGATCATGTCCAACTTTTTTGCTTCTTTCCCCCCAATCATACATTCCACCATCTCTCTGGCAGCTGGCAAGCACACGTCTTCGGCGATTGTGTGCGGTAGCCCCTTTCTCGCTATTCTGTAACCAGATATGAAGCCCGTAGTGCGTCATTTATAGACCAACACATGAATGAGACTCCAGTTGTTTTTGGCTGTTTTGTACCTCCTCCAATTTCGATATAAACAATGTAAGGGGCTTTTGACTTGCACTGGCATGCTTGGTGTTCAGGTGGCGACGTAAATAAGAGCTTCAGACTGTTAGCCAGTGTAAATAAAAATATACATTCATTCAATGTTAAACACAGCTTATACGCGGATATGTGAATTCTAGTACACGAAGGTCAAAAACGCCAGGTGGGGCACTCTCGCACTCGCCTGAACAAAGTGGAAAATACTAGAACTCTGAAGGATAGCTTTTGCCCCAGTTAAATGTCACATAGTCTTACAGAGAACCAGTCTCAACTGCCTGCTCCATCTTAGAGATAGAAAGAGGCGCCCTTGCATATCTAGCGCCTAGCTTATCTAGTTGGCCGAACATAACAATATGCTGCTGAATCAACATCTCACACACATTGACGTTCCAGAGAAGGCGGATCCCGGACGTGAGCCAGTGTGGGCGGAGATGCTCAGTGCTCCATCAGGCCATTTGAATGCTAGAAACAAATCCGCCTCTACTTTGCTTTGACCAATAGGCTCCAAAAGGAGGACCTAATATATGAACGCATGCGCACTCTGTCTAAGCGCCTTTTAGCTTTTCATTCACTCCTACAGAGTGAACTTTTTAGGTCCGTGCACGTTTAACTGCTGGACATAATACTTCTGTCACAAATAAACCTTATTGCTTGAATTGAGCTAAACGCCTCGACCTAAGTCTGTTCACCTGAGTTTTCTCCTCAACATGAGATTTATTCTCAACATGGTACCAGAGAATGGCTTTAACGATCAGTAGGAGAGACATCTCGTGACGGACTTTTTCTTCTGTCAACAGACAAAACAACAGGTGTTTTCCCGAGAGGCTGGGAATTCCGGCTGACAATCGGAGCCATTCTTATCACCTCGTGAAACTGATCAAAGCAGCTGCAATCAAAAGGTAAGAGCAGAGCCTATTTAAATGAAATCTGCAGAATTGTATGTAGGAAAAAACCAAATTGAATTGATCAGAAGTACCGGGTGTGAGTAAAGAATTGCGTTGACTAAATTTTTAAAGATAAATTGACGAAGCATTGTGACAGAATTGTTATGACAGCAGTGGGGTTTTTTTAGCATAGAATGTACATGTGTGTGAGTGGATCTAACAGAAATTAAGGATTGTAAGTTCTATAAACTGGCATCGTGTTCACCGTGTAAGTTTTGATAACTGTTCGGAGGTTACACCGCCGTGGCGAAAGCTTCGGTTCGCTGACCAATGGCGGTCTGAAAGACTGAATTCCGGGCCACACTGTTGATTTATGCGAAGTTGCAAACTGAGGTTTGGATCGAGTATATAGAAATTGTTGTTGAAATACGCTGATGTGAAAGTAGTGTGTCTGGAGACTGCAAAACGCCATTTCCTAAAGGGACCACGTTCATGCATGTTGTACACTGTAAAACGAAGATCCATCCAGAGAATTTTAATTGAGAAAAATAAATTGATGAGGTCAAATTGAGGTAATTGATGAGGTTTGTGTACCAGTATTGCAGAAGTGGCAGTGTATGGGTTTGCATGCAGCATAGATGATCTCAGGGAGACATCGATTCAATTGTAGCACAAGATATCGCCATTTCCTTAGGGACCGTGTTCGCACAAGGCGTACACTGTAAACAATAAGGTCAATAGACCTTTCCTGACGAGGTCTGTGTGCGATTATTTGTGGAATCACGGCTGTGTATGGTCGGTTGAGTGTTGAGTAATGCCTATTAGGTATCCATTTCCTTCGGGGACCGTGCTCGTGAAAACGCTATAAGAGCAGATCTATATGTGATTTGTGCGTATTTCAGTGATGGCAGTGTATGGTTTCAATCTGGTATGGATGAGAGTGATTGTGTGAAGCGTACAGGTGTTAGAGAGTACATGTGTAGTTGTAGAGTTGTAGTGTTTTTCACCAGGTTGGTGTGCTTTTCAGAGATTGACGGTCAGTGGAGCAGAGCACACGCATGAGACACAAACTTTGCACTCAAACACAGAACCACAAAACACTAGGATAGAAGAGGAAAGCTGAGGGTTAATATACGTGTCAGTTTTACTGGTAGAGTTACAAAGATTACAGATTTATTGGAAATTGTGTTCCATAGGGGCCGTGAACAAATTTAGGAGCGAAGACACAGCAGGCAAAAGCACAGAGGCAAGGGAGTGAACATCTTATATAAGGAAGACAGCTGCAGCCAGCCAAAACAGGGAGAGATAACAACTAGGACAGAGGGCACAAGAACATTTGACAGGAGCTTTGGCTCCATCTGGTGGTACTTCAGGAACTGCACAAGAAAATTTGACAGGAGCTTTGGCTCCCTCTGGTGGTACTCGAGGAACTGCACAAGAACATTTCACAGGAGCTTTGGCTCCCTCTGTTGGACATTCGGGAGTACAGCATCTAAAACATTTTGAAAAGAAAAAAGAGGATTGGAACTGGAAAAAAGGATTGGAATTGAAAAAGATTGATTGAAAAAAAAAAAAAAAAACGAACTGAAAAAAAAGAAAAGAAGAACACAAGAAGACATGGCTGGAGCTGTGGCTCCATCTGGTGGCTACTCAGGAGCACTGCGTGCAAAACTGAAAAAAGCTGTAACAGACACAAGAGGCAAGACTGCATGGAAAAGAGACAAGATTCATTGAGATAACTGCATGAAACGATGGACAAAGGAGGGATGGTGGAAGGCGGCTAGTCCACTGCCTCCATCAGCCAACAACCTCCGATTCTTTGCCAAAGATTCGACAAAACGAGTGGCTCAAGCACAGACTGCAGAGAGAAATCAAACGACAAATCAAACCAAGCGATGGGGGTTCGCTAACCCACTGAAGCAAGCCCGCAAAGACAGAGAAAAGGAACAGCGAGTGGCAATGATGGCACTAGGAACGGCCATGAAGGATCGGATACAGGTGGACATGCCGACCGGAAAAGAACAAACCAGGCCCCATCAGGCACTCGACATCACCCCCCTCGACATCACCCCTACCACTCAAGCCCCGGTAGGTCTGGAAAAGACTGCACAGGAACCGGGCCAGGCATCTCTGGCCTCGGCCCCTCCCCCGCCCTCAACTGGCCTGTCTCCAGCACTTCCTCTGGTTCCTCCCCCCCAGTATCACCTTCGGTCCCATGGCCCGCCCCCCAAAGCCAGAAAAAGAGGAGCACCTGGAAAAAGGGGAGCATCCTATTTCTGCTACAACTGTGGGAAACCGGGACACTTCGCAAGAGACTGCATGTCAGCACTGCAGCAAGCACAGAGAGGAAGAGGACAATACTCCAGAGGAGGAGGTGGACATGGCTATGACGGACAAAGACCACAGCAAGGGGCCCATCAGGCTCCTTGGGACGAGGGACATGGTCCCCAACGCGGGGCCCATGCCACACAGGCAAGTAGCCAACAACAATGGCCCGGAGGTTACAACAGTCCTCCCTATTGACACGCCCCTCAATCACTGGCGTCACACACTCTACATTTCGGCCTCACCAGCAAACCCTTAATCAGGTGCTCAGTAAATGGACAGGATCACACCTTCCTCGTCAATACTGGAGCCACCTGTTCGAGTGTGATGACTACGCAACCGTTGTCGGACCGGTTTGTGTCAGTGGTGGGAGTCTCTGGTACTCCAGTTCGACAATGTTACACCACCCCTCTCCCCATCACATTTCAAGATGCAACCTTCATGCACAGCTTTCTCTCTGCTCCAAACTGCCCTGTCAACCTGCTAGGACGCGATCTGATGACTCGCCTCAATCTGATCATCTGGATGAACCAAGACGGTGTCCATGTCTCATCCAACCCACCAACTAGTACGTTGTCATGAAATCATTCAGCTTTTCCCATACAAAACTCCCCTGGACCACGTCCATTGCACTCTAAATGTCACACACGCACAGGGCCACCATCTTACAACATCCCCAACCGCTCACTGTTGCCACTCTTCTCTCATTTCTGGGTTTAACAGGCTACTCACGAGCCCATATCCCAGACTACACCAACAACACCACCATTCTCAGAGAGATGTTGAAGGAAGTGGGCACCAGAAATCTTACTGCCACCCTCACATGGACAAAAGAGGCTGAAGCAGCTTTCTCCCACTTGAAGCAAGCACTTGCACATGCCGCCGCACTCATGTCCCCAGACTACTCCCTACCGTTCCACCTTGATGTTTCCGAAAGAGACAGCCTACTCAATGCTGTACTCTTCCAGAAAAAGGGGGGTGAGAGACAGGTACTGATGTATCATTCTTCAAAACTTGACGCTGTGGAAAATGGTCAATCCACGTGCGCAAGATATGTTGCAGCAGTGGCAAAAGCGATTGAAAAGACTTCTCATATTGTCATGGGCCCTCCACTGGAAGTACACACGCACCATGGCGTGGCGGCATTCCTGATGAGTAAAGAATTCACGTTCGGTGCCGCAAGGAAAACAAAGATTCAACACACTTGCACCATGCCACACATCACCTTTGTGCCAGCCACAAGAAACATGGCGGCTAACTTCACGGATGGACAACCACATGTGTGCGAGGAAGTTGCAGTACAAGAAAACAAATTGAGATCGGATCTCCAAAACACTCCCCACCTCACAGCTGAGGCCTGGCTGTACACGGATGGTTGCTGCTACAAAGGAGGAGAAGGGAACATTGCATCCTATGCAGTGGTCGAACAGAAGAGTGATGGCTATCACCAAACAGTGGAGTCAGGGATACTGCCACAACCCGCTTCAGCACAACTAGCGGAAGTGGAAGCACTGATTCAGGCTCTGAAGTGGAGCACGGACAAAATTGTAAATATCTTCACTGATTCGGCTTACGCCCATGGAGCGGCCCACATCGATGGCCCTGTATGGCGAAGACGCAACTTCACCACTTCAAATGACCACCCCATAAAACACGAAGCAGCTATGAGAAGGCTGGTAGAAGCAATCCAACTGCCAAAGGGGGTGGCCATCATGAAATGCAAAGGACATGACACAATCGGATCACGAATCAGAGCCGGTAATGACGCGGCAGACAGAGCAGCCAAGAAAACTGGAGGCTACACATCTTCGTCAAATGGTTATGAAGCCAACATCCGGCCCACCTGAGCTCACAATCGAGCACATCAAAGAACATCAAAAGAAAGCAGGACCTTAGGAATGGTCCGAATGGACACGAAAAGGAGCCTCAAAAGACAAAGAAGGTCTGTGGAGAGCCCACGACGGCAGAGTGGTTGCCTCAGCAGAACTGTGTGCAGCACTCCTACCAGGGGCCCACGGACCTACACACGAGGGAAAGAGACGGACACTGGACAATTTAAAACAACTATGGTGGCATCCGCACATGGAAGCGATATCTTTCCTCTTCTGCGATGAATGTCAAATTTGTGGAAATCACAACCCAAGAAAACCATTCAAGACACCGATGGGATCCTATCCCGTGCCCTCTGCCTGTTTCCAAGACATCAGCATAGATTATACAGATATGGGACTAGAGAACAGAGTGCAGGGAAAGAGGTACATCTTGGTAATGGTAGACAGATTTTCAAGATGGGTGGAAGCAATTCCCACCAAGAGAGAAGACGCGCAGACAGTTGTAAGGTGGCTGCAGACAGAACTGATTCCCCGTTACGGAGTGCCGAGATGCATCCGCTCCGATAACGGATCACACTTTAGCAACACCATGCTCGCACAGGTAGAGCAATCTCTGGGAATCACACACTGATTCGGGTCAGTCTATCACCCGCAATCTCAGGGCCTGGTGGAACGAGCGAATCAGACCCTTAAGGCCAAAATTGCCAAAGTTTGCGCGGGCTCCAAATTAACATGGGTTGAGGCCCTGCCCCTGGCCCTTATGGCCATGAGGTCCGGAAAAGGGGGAGAAACACATCTCTCCCCACACAAGATCATGACTGGCCGGCCGATGCCAGGTCCACCCAGAGATGGAGGTCATATGCCACCTCTGGATGTACAGCAGATTGAAATGTCTGACTATATGAGTGCCCTAACTTCTCTTGCTGAAGCTCTCTCCAAGCAGATCGAGAGGACTCGAGCAGTACCTGAAGCAGCGGCAGCTGGAAAGCAGATACAAGTAGGTGATTGGGTCAGGGTCAAGGTTCACAAGCGCAAGTGGACTGACCCCAGGTGGACTGGGCCGTACGAGGTGAAGGAGGTTACTTCACACTCGGTCCAGGTCAAGGGCAAACCAGGCGCCCCTTGGCACCACCTGACACATTGTGTCCCAGCACCGGTACCAACCAGAACACTAGGAGAAATTCGCACTAATTTGGAAAATGCATCAGGAACTTAGACGCTGTCTAGGGGACCCTTATGCAAACCCCGCCGACCGAGGTCGGCAGCGCTTCACCTGAGAAGGGGTGGGATCTGGGAAGAAAACTATAATGGGGGTGGGAATGGGCATACTAGTTGCCTTACTGATCTGGGGATTAGAAACCAAGTATCAGACACACCAGCACCCATCTAATTCAACTGACCCTCTTCCCTCTCCATCCCCGAATCAGACACACACCCGAACTAGACATAGCACCCCACCAGTTTCCGATCCAGACGATTCAGATGATAGGGACCTAAACCTCGAGTTACAGCCATTGAATGAGTAGTTCCAAAACATAGAAGTTCACACCTAGCAGGTGTGAAAAGGGGGATTTGTAAATAAAAATATACATTCATTCAATGTTAAACACAGCTTATACGCGGATATGTGAGTTCTAGTACACGAAGGTCAAAAACGCCAGGTGGGGCACTCTCGCACTCGCCTGAACAAAGTGGAAAATACTAGAACTCTGAAGGATAGCTTTTGCCCCAGTTAAATGTCACATAGTCTTACAGAGAACCAGTCTCAACTGCCTGCTCCATCTTAGAGATAGAAAGAGGCGCCCTTGCATATCTAGCGCCTAGCTTATCTAGTTGGCCGAACATAACAATATGCTGCTGAATCAACATCTCACACACATTGACGTTCCAGAGAAGGCGGATCCCGGACGTGAGCCAGTGTGGGCGGAGATGCTCAGTGCTCCATCAGGCCATTTGAATGCTAGAAACAAATCCGCCTCTACTTTGCTTTGACCAATAGGCTCCAAAAGGAGGACCTAATATATGAACGCATGCGCACTCTGTCTAAGCGCCTTTTAGCTTTTCATTCACTCCTACAGAGTGAACTTTTTAGGTCCGTGCACGTTTAACTGCTGGACATAATACTTCTGTCACAAATAAACCTTATTGCTTGAATTGAGCTAAACGCCTCGACCTAAGTCTGTTCACCTGAGTTTTCTCCTCAACATGAGATTCATTCTCAACACCAGAACCTCACTGCACACCACGCACTGTGGCTTTGGGGAATCTGCGTTGCCAATCCAAGTGAAGCCCAGACACAGATACTTTTCATCATATTTCCTCTTTTTTTCCCAGTCTGATGCTCTCTCGTTTCCTCTTTTTTCACCTTGACTCCGCGATGGGCCGATGTGCTCCCGATTTGTCTGTGCTATCCCTTCCTCCTTTTCGGTCTCCTCCGTCTCATCTTCCTCTGACTCTGGCTCGATTTCTTCTCCCGGTCTCTCCCCAACGCACCTCTCCGTTCCCCTCGCCTCCGATTCCTCTCTCTCTCTCTACATCCCTCTCCTCTTTTACGACTGATAGCTTCAGATGTCCCACCTGACAGTTTTTAAATTAAAATTACATTTTTTTTAAATATTTAATATTATTACACCATCAGACCGCCATTACACTTTTCCTCTCGCGCACCCCCTAGAGGCAGCTCACTTTGGGAATCCCTGCTCTAATCGAAAAGCCCTAACCGGCATTAGCAATAGCATGTTGCAATTCCCAGTCAATGCTCGCAAAGCCCTTCTCATGTGAGTTAGCTCAGAGAGAGAACATCAGCTGAACATGTTTATCTGATGTAATAAAGGTTAGGTCTTTCATTTTAGAACATACCCTTTGTATTGTGATGCTATTAGTGTTTTACCATATACTAATCTGAAAGTACGACCGTGGTCCTTGGGTTAATCTATCTTATAATTTAAAATGTTTCCCTTGAGTCATGATGCTAGGAGCATATCTGATGCTAGCCAGGGTGTTTGAGCTCATCTCAGTTTTGCTAGCATTGATGCTTGTTGCGTAGATTGAAGATGGCGGATGGCCGTGTCTCCGTTGTTATGGGGTCTCATGCTCCTCTGCTGATAAGCAGTGAGTAGGACTTTTGTTTTTGTGTAAGTGTCTTTGACTGAACTACTGCTACATGCAACTACTGCTATAACTAGTAAAGATATTTTTGCTACTACTTCAATGAAACACTACTGATGCTTGTCTTACTATTGTCCATGGTAATGCTTCAAGCCTTCTAATTTCCATTGACATGCCACCAGGATGTAGAAAGAACAGACATGCCCTCCTTCTAATTACTCTGCTTGTCAGACATGGCTCTGAATCATTTCCATGAATCTCTCAAATGACCACTTTGGTTTCACCATGCAGTCATACATATCACTCGTAGTGACCATGGTGTCAAGCTGACGTTTCTTCAAGCACCACAGCCCCACCATGTCTAGATTCAGGACTCCTTAAGTTACCATTTAATGGAAGAAAGCATGCGGGAAAAATTCGATTTTGTTTTTTACTTTGCAGTCCAGAGCTTCAAAAGACGTTTTCAAGGCTGAAAACCGGTATGGAGTAAAACACTGCAGAACAATTAAAGAGGACTTGGAGCTGAGTGCCAGTGAATGGAGATGTGATTGGCTGGTATAATACAGAGTCTCTTTTCTTTCCTCCGCCACCTCAGGGAGGGCCTCAGTTCAATTCCTTCCAATTTGATTTATATTTGCCTCAGAGGGCTTCACAATGTGTACAACAGGCAAAATCCTCTGTCCTTGGACCCTCGCATCAGAAAGGAAAAACCCCTTCATGCTCCCCAGAAGATGAATCATTTTCATTCGAGAACATTTTAGAGCCTTTCCTTTCGTGCCACTCTGAGGACTGAATGTCAGCTTTGCACACAAGTAAGTTCATACTAATTATATATGTACATTGTACATTCAAATTGTAATGCAGTTAACAAAATGAAATCCCAAAATATCAGATCATATTGAGATACTATTTGAGTCACAACAGACACTATTACGTAATACCATGAAGGACATGATCTGAGATAAAACATGTGATGAGGGGACAGTCAACATTCACTTGATTTAGTCAAAACCATTTAGTTTCAATTAAGAGAAATACAGCATCCAATAGTATTTAGACTTGAGCTTCCAGCTTTGTATCAGCAGTTTGTTTGACCCTTTACTGTTACAATATGACAATGTCCCTGTGCACAAGGCCAAGCTGCACGAAGGAATGTGTTCCCCAGGTTGGTGTGTAAGTATTGGACCGGCCTGCTCAGGGCCCTGACCTTAACCCCCCCCCCCCCCCCCCCCACCAACACCTTTGGGATGAACTGGAACTCACCGCGAGCCAGAACAGTTGCCGACCTGCATTGTTCATGTATTCACAGTGGCGGCTGGCGGAAAATGTTCTAGGTAGGGCCATCCTATCAATTTCAGCAAACATCCCAGTATGATTTAATGCAAACAAATTAAAGTATCAAACACCCATTACTACTTTGCAGTTAAATATTTAACATTTATTCCAACATGGAAAAAGCAGTAAATAACACTTATATAATATAAGAGAACATGTTTATTTATTGAGATGTCCTATGGACCTTGTTATAGGAGGTAAAGATCAGGAGAAGTAAACATAAAGTGTAATTATGAATACTGATGTTAAATGAAGCTATGATGAGTTTTCACTGTTAATTTACCATCTCTATTACATGTTGATGCCTCCATGACCAAGTTAAGCAGATGAGACTGAGGACAACTATGTAGAAGAAAAGATGTTCACTTTGTCTAATATGTAGCTTGACAGAGTTCTCATGTGTGTCCTGGTGTTCTCATGTTTCCTTCCCTCCTCATCCCTCACTCCCGTAACTGTCGGTGCTGGATCTGTCCCCGTTGTTTTAAAAAGCTAAATAGGTTATTAGCATGACGTCATCCAGCTAGCCAAACCTGTCTGGTGTACAGCTAGTAGTGAAGCTTCGCATGTAGTCTGCTGTCTGATTGTGAGATCAGGCTGATCTGATATCAGCTGTTTGGCTGCAGAATCTCGCGCTAGCGCGGGCACTCGCCTGTAGAGACTTCTCCTGACGAGAACGCGCAGCTATGGGGGCCAAATCGTTCTGGCCCCACTCTGAATCTATTTGAGGGCGCTGATTGGCTAAATTGTATGTCACTCATTTATATCTTCAATCAGCAATTGGCTAAACTGCTTCATAGACCCGCCTCTTTTGGGCCAAAACGATTTGGCCCCCTAGCTGCGCGTTCTGAGACGTGTTGTAGAAGCCATTACTCTGATTTGTGTTTTACCTGTACATTCTATACTTTTAAGGAAATTATGATCATGCTACCGCTTGTACATCAAACCATGCTAATTATGATTTACTGTTGAACCTGTTAAGATGTTACTGCCGAAATGATTATGACGCAATGATGACATCAGGGGGCGTTAACTCTTTATGTAGACCTCACCTGAGGATGTGCAGGTGTGTTTTTTCGAAAGGGCTAACTATTTTTCAACCGCATTACGCATTACGCATTACGCACTACGCCTTACGCCTTACGAAACCGCATTATGAGACAAAGCGGGTTTTTCTGTTTAAGATGACTTCCATGTATGCTTTTGATGCTGTTCAGGAATAAAATAAAGTTTTGAAGTGACACTACGAGAGAATGCGCGTTAATCGACCGACCGCTCCTACAATAAGTTGAAAAATAGCCCATCAGAACGCCAGTCAGTGTGGACATGAGAGAAGGTGGCCCGGAGTCACGGTCGTTTGGATTAATCTGGACTGCGGCCAGAATGTGATTTCACCGGTACCGTGAGTAAACGAGTGGAAGCGCTGTTTTCTGAACCTGGTTACGATCAAACATTAAAACTGACAAGGGAAACAAAGGAAATGTTTGATGAGCAGACAAATAAATCTATAAACCGCCTTTAAATTCCGAAACCACCGAAACTATAAACGGCAGGACACTGCAGATCACTGAAACCGGTGTTACTGAGATGGAC
Organism: Melanostigma gelatinosum; assembly: GCF_949748355.1. NCBI lineage: Eukaryota > Metazoa > Chordata > Actinopteri > Perciformes > Zoarcidae > Melanostigma > Melanostigma gelatinosum. The sequence continues at coordinate 27,272,484 of NC_136642.1, read as the reverse complement.
GCCGCACAACAAAGGAAAGCGGTTAAATCACTCAGCGTAAGGTGGATCAATGGTTAACACCTCAGCCAGACCCACAGACTCTTGTTCAGGCTGGGGACAGTGTCTCACAAACTGGCTCAAGGAGTTCTAAAGGTTTCAAAAGTTCCAAATCGTCATCTGTGGTTTGAAGGTAGCTGCAGACAAAGCTGCTCTGCAGGCCAGAGCTAAAGCTCTTAAAAAGAGACATGAGCTGGAAACGGAGATGCATCAGCTGGGTTTAAAAATGGAAACGGAGAAGCATCAACTAAGTTTAAGAATGGAAACTCTAGACTTGGAAGCAAATATTGCTGCAGCTGATGCGAGGCTAAAGGCTCTGGAGGAATTTGAAAATGATGAAGCATCGGAATCTGGGGAAGAACGGATAAATGCATCTGACAAAATGGAAGAAAGCCTAGCACAGCTGGAGTATGCACGGATGGGAACCATACCTAAAACACCCTTACAAAGATTGATGCACGTTCAGTACCGACCACTAACTGGAATCACAAAAACGTCTGAGCAACAACCCAGAGCAACAAACCCTCACACAAGCAGAGCTGTGGTTTCTGATGGACCACGCAGACGGGGCGAATCTAAACTCCCAAGAAGGGAGGTTCCGGTGTTTGACGGCGATCCTCTCGCTTTCAGGCCATTTATGAAGGCTTTTAAGCACAACATCGAGGACAAAACCAACAGTGACAAGGATCGACTGTACTTCCTGGAACAGTATACTGCTGGACAGCCAAAGGAACTAGTTCAAAGCTGCTTTCACACGAACGCCACAACTGGTTACGAGGAAGCTAAGCGCCTGCTTAAATATCACTTTGGTGGTGATTTCAAAGTCATATCTGCATACGTTGAAAAGGCTTTGAACTGGAACCAAATATGAACAGATGATGGAAAGGCACTTCATAGCTACGCCCTCTATCTAAGAGGCTGTGGTAATGCAGTTCAGGACCTCCCATACAGGTCAGAGCTGGACTCGCCATCTAACATGAAAAGACTTGTTTTCAAACTCCCATTTAAACTTCGAGAGAAATGGCGGCCCGCTGTATGTGACATCACTGAAAGAACACAGCAGAGACCTACATTCCATGACCTTGTTCTGTTGATGGAAAAACAGGTCAGAATCATTCAAGATCCCGTCTTCGGGGATATCCAGGACCCTGCCGGAAGCACAAATGAGAGAATATCCAAAAGAGGCTTACCGTATATGAGACCTGGCAGCAAGAAAGGCTTTGCTATGACTGTTGTGCCCAAGACAGAAACCAACAAGAACCCTAATGCACGGGAAGGGGCAGACAGACCAGACGGCAGTCGTACAGCCATGGACGCATTCGTCAAGCCCTGTGCGTTTTGTAAAGGAGATCATGTGATGGAAACATGTGAAATAATAGTAAAGACTCCCCACAAGGAGAAAATTGAGCTGCTAAAGAAAAATGGACTGTGTTTTGCCTGCTTGGTCAAAGGTCATATGAGTAAAGAATGCAAGAAACGTCTCGTGTGTCGTTCCTGTGAGAAGAAACACCCCACGGTTTTGCATATACACTCCAGGAAGTACCAAGCCAGCAGCTAAGCAGGATTCAGACACCAGGAGCAATTACATTGCTCGAGTTTCATCAGCAGCACAACAGTGGACAGAACCACAGACTACAAGTTATCAGTGGTACCTGTAAAGATAAAGGCACATAAAGGCAGCTGTTTGATAGAAACCTATGCGTTTCTAGACCCTGGAAGCACTGCTACCTTTGTCACGGAAAACCTGATGGAAGAGTTGTCCATCAGAGGAAAGAAAACAGAGATCTTACTCCGAACAATGGGTCATGAAAAGCCTGTGAAAATCCAAGCAATAAGAGGACTGGAAGTATGCAGCCTGGATGGCAACAGCTTCATAGAGCTTCCTGAAGTCTTCACACAAGATGACATTCCTGTCAGTCAAGAGAACATTCCTACAGAAATGGACATAAAAGGATGCTCTTATCTAAAGGAGGTCCAACTAAGAACCATCAAGGCAGAGGTAGGCCTATTGATCGGTGCAAATGTCCCAAAGGCTATGGAGCCACTGAGAGTGATCAATAGCCAAGGGGAGGGGCCCTACGCAGTCCTAACAAGCCTAGGTTGGACCATAAATGGACCACTCCGCAGTACGGCACCTATGGATGAGCATGGTCTACCACAGATAACGTCCAATAGAATATCAGTGGCCAAGCTGGAAGAGCTCCTGATACACCAATACAACCAGGACTTCTCAGAGTTGGCCAACAATGAAAAACAAGAACACTCATTTGAAGATAAGAAATTCCTGCAAGTGATGAACAACTCGGTCAAAAGGAAAGAAGGCCACTACGAAATACGACTTCCGTTCCGCCAGGATAACATCAGCCTGCCAAACAACAGGAAAATGGCGGCACAAAGAGTATTAAATCTTGCCCGCAGATTCCAGAAAGATGAAGCCTTTCAGAAAGACTATAATGGCTTCATGAGTGATGTCTTGAGGAAAGGACATGCAGAAAGAGTGCCAGAGGAACAGCTCCCTCAGAAAGATGGAAGACTGTGGTACATCCCTCACCATGGTGTCTACCACAAAAGGAAAAAGACAATCCGGGTGGTGTTCGATTGTACCTCCTCATTCCAAGGAACTTCGCTGAATCATGAGCTGCTACAGGGTCCTGACCTTACGAACACCTTGCTGGGTGTACTCCTCAGATTCCAACAGGAACCAGTAGCAGTGATGGGGGACATCGAAGGAATGTTCCATCAAGTAAGGATACCTAAACATGATGTGGACTTCCTCAGATTCCTGTGGTGGCCAGACGGCGACACCAACCAACCGCTAGCAGAGTACCGGATGACGGTGCATCTCTTTGGAGCGGTCTCATCCCCGAGCTGCGCCAATTTCGCACTGAAGCGGACAGCCGATGATAACGAAGGAAAGTGTAGCGCTGAAGTTCTCAACACCATTCGTCACAACTTTTATGTAGACGACTGCCTCAAATCTGTCCGAAGCGAGAGCCAAGCAATCTGTCTGGTGAAAGAGCTCAGATCAGTATGCACCACAGGTGGATTTAAACTCACCAAATGGACCAGTAACAGTCGAGCAGTCCTTGCCTCTGTTCCAGCTGAAGAGAGAGCAAAAGAGGTCAAAGATCTAGACCTCGACAAAAACAAACTGCCCATAGAAGTCAAGCGTAGCCGCAGTAAAGTAAAAAGATATGGAGCCTTGTTTACGTGCCTCGCATGCAGAGCCGTACACCTGGAGATGGCCTACTCAATGGATACAGACTCCTGCATTTCGGCACTCCGACGTTTTATCTGCAGACGAGGCCAAGTGAAGGAGATTGTTTCTAACAACGGCACAAATTTCGTTGGGACAGAACGAGAGCTTCGAGAAGCATTTACCCACCTTGACCTCAGCAAGATCCAGCATTCGATGTACGCTGTAGGTATCAAATGGACATTCAATCCACCCTATGGTCCTCATCATGGAGGCGTATGGGAGTGGCTCATCCGGATAATCAAAAATATTCTCTACTCCATCACAAGGGAACAGACCCTGGATGACGAGAGTCTCCAAACAGCTCTATGCGAAGTAGAGGCAATCATGAATGACCGGCCCATCACATTCCTATCTCAGGATGTGAACGATCCAGAACCCCTAACACCCAACCACCTGCTTCAAATGAAGCGAATGCAGACTCTTCCACCTGGACTCTTTGACAAAAGTGACACCTATTCCAGAAGAAGATGGAAACAGACCCAATATATAGCTGATCTCTTCTGGAAACGCTGGACACGAGAGTACCTCCCATTGCTACAGGAGAGACAGAAATGGAATAAAACTAAAAGGAATCTAAAGCATGGAGACATAGTGCTGATCATTGATGAGAGCTCACCACGCAACTCCTGGCCCATGGGCAGAATCACGGAAATCTTCCCCGACAAAAAAGGACATGTACGTCGAGTCAAGATCAGGACACAAAATGGCACCTTGGAAAGGCCCATCACAAAGCTGTGCCTTCTACAGAACATGACTTGATGAGACAGGTCCCTTTTGCCTTTTTTTCGTATTTGACACCTGAAGAGACTTTAGTTGAACCTTTTCTCTCTTTTTTTCTTCTCTTTTTCTCAAGAACTTTTTTCGTTGAACCTTTTGCCGAAATCTTATGAACTTGTTTCGCAAAATGGAATAGTGGAACTAAATGGATTACATTTTTTGGCTTATTTTTGAAATTCCATGGACACGTGACAGTCTTGAATATTGTCACAAAGGACTTAAGAATAGGCTTCCTATGTATAAATGTATGAATTGCCCTATACCGGTCAATTAGGGGCCGGAGTGTAGAAGCCATTACTCTGATTTGTGTTTTACCTGTACATTCTATACTTTTAAGGAAATTATAATCATGCTACCGCTTGTACATCAAACCATGCTAATTATGATTTACTGTTGAACCTGTTAAGATGTTACTGCGGAAATGATTATGACGCAATGATGACGTTAGGGGGCGTTAACTCTTTATGTAGATCTCACCTGAGGACGTGCAGGTGTGTTTTTTCGACTCGAGAGCGGAAGGGCTAACTATTTTTCAACCGCGTTACGCATTACGCACTACGCCTTACGAAACCGCATTATGAGACAAAGCGGGTTTTTCTGTTTAAGATGACTTCCATGTATGCTTTTGATGCTGTTCTGGAATAAAAGAAAGTTTTGAAGTGACACTACGAGAGAATGCGCGTTGCTCGACCGACCGCTCCTACACGTGTCATGCACACAGGCGGAGAGCAGGAGCAGGAAAAGCATATATTTTGCGCAGATATCATATTTTACACATATTACTGAGTACATTCCATAGTTCAAAAACACAAATATTGACAATTTGTATAATTTATTATTATAATTGTCTTTTTTGTGTGGCTCAAGGTGGGGCCAGGCCCCATGGACCTCTATTGACCAGCCACCACTGTGTATTCACTAAGCTGTTCAACTATAGTTTCTGCAAGTTCTATTTCTAATAACAACTGCTTATGAAGTGCTCAAGAATGTCCTCTGTATACAGGAATCTCTGCATGAAGGGCTTAGTCATTAAGTCTATAAAATTTTCTAAAATGATGAACAAATACATGTTTCAAGGTCCACAGTGATGTGTTGAATTTGTTTGGTTTTCTATTTCTATAGTTCCTATTTATTGTCATCTATGACAAAGAAAAGGAGCAACTCTTCTTGATTGAGAAGCTGAAAGCCGAGACTGTATTGTGTGGTTACTGACAAATGGAGGTATGTGTAGACTCCATAATGTGAACAGCAGAAAGAAGCAGTTCTTTCTGAGCCAGTGCTTTATTGGATACTAGCCTTTACTCCCTTATGGCCTTATCAAACTATGCAGCAGCAGCAGCAGCGGTGTTCCAGGTTGTTGTATGGATGTTATGGCTGGCTGGGAGAGCTATAACACATGCTGCTGCCATCTCAGTTTTGCCATTATAAAGTTGAGCCATTGGAGGAGTCCCATTATGGTTATTGATTTGCTTGTTTGCGCCCTGCTTGGTGGAGAAACAGCACAAAGAGAGAGGTAGTTTCCTACCCCCTTTATATCCCATTCCTGAAAAGCAGACACAATTTAGAACAGCGGGTGGGGTGGGGGGGAGAACCCATGAGAATTATATGATAATATAAATGTTCTGCTGCGCTGACTTTGCTCAGCACATCAGGAAATGTGCCTCTTGTACTGAAACAAGAGAAGAAAAGATCCAAATGAAATAGAATCTGGCCTGAACTTCTTCAAGAACTCTAATCAGTCCAGATCTCTGTTTGCCCTCAGCGTCCAGCATCAATGCTATCTGTCCTCGCTATCGGGTCATCTGTGTAAATGCCGACAACGAGAAGGTGAAGCTGGTTGCAGGTCAAGCCAGGATCTCATTTCCTATCACGAGACAGGAAATCAAGCTACTATTAACCCCATAGTGAACCAGCTATGTCCACTTTACAACTTAATTAACAGAGGTGGCAGGATCAGCAACAATCAATTCCTCCCTAAAGCTACCAACAAGACCTGCAGGGCAAAGACCTACACACATACACACACACGTACACACACACACACACACACACATCCACCTACACACACATACATACACACACACACATACATACACACACACACATACACCTACACACTCATACACACACATACATACACACACACATCCACCTACACACACATACATCCACATACACACACACACATACACATCCACCTACACACACATACACACACATACATACACACACACACACACGTACACACACATACACACACACACACACACACGTACACACACATACACACACACATCCACCTACACACACACATACACCTACACACATACACAACACCTACACACACACACACACACACACACACATTCTTACAAATTTCAAATTCAACTGTGTAGACATTGTTAAAGCGTGCAGGTTTGGTTTTCAGTCTTTTCTTTAGATGTGGGTTCTGGTAACATTTAAAGTGACTTCTCATTAAGAACCACTGTGTTGATCAATCTCACACATTTCAGCCAATTACTTTCACCAGCGAAGTCTTTCTGTTCTTCTGTATGTCAGTAAATGTGTAGGTAGAGATGCTGTGGAGGAAGTATTCAGAGCTTATACTTAAGTAAAAGTATCACAACAACAAAATACAAATATAAACCAAACCAATGTTCCTGCATTCAAAATTGTACTTTTGTTTCCAGATTTTCCACATCACAGTCTTTGTACTGTGCTGGGCCGTACTACAGCATAGTGAATAGAAGGGATGGGTTGTATGAAGTCTTTGCTGTCTCCAGGTGGAGCTGTGTGAACCCTGATACATTCTCTAAAGTCATGTCACTGGAGTTAGCATCAGTTGGGGCTGAAGGCTCCAGGAGGGTGTGGAGTTAGAAAGTTGACCTTCAGAAACATTATTGGCCAAATGTACTTAAAGCTACTATGAGAAACTTTCATTTCAGCGATGACTGTCAACAAAAGCGACTTTCTTTTCCTGCAGCAGGGTCTGACAGTCTGCCCCGCTCATGGTTCTGGTTCTCCCGTGCCTCCCTTCCCTCCAACGGGCCCATTAATACGGCCTGCGTCTCCATCAGCTTGGTGTCGGTGTTGACTCTCACCAGGGGACCGGTGGAGTGAGAGGTGCAGCTCTGCTTCTGGCTGAGGAGGAGGTGCTGCTGCCCGATGTAAAGCTCTCCACCGGAGCTCCAACTGCAGGTCGAAGGCTAAGATGCCGCTGGAGTTTTAGTAGAAAGAGTTCCTGGTGAACTTGCATGATTTCATCTGACTGCGCCGCAATCGGACCCAATGCCACGATGACCGGCCTTAGGAATAACTGGATAGTAATCGCCAACCTTCTCTCTGGTGGTCTTGTTTACATATGTAGGTCATATAGAGGCAGCAGTGTTCAATTCAGAGTTCAAAGTTCCTCACAGTAACTTTATGTAAATGAAGGTTATTATTATGGTTGATGGCAATGTTAAGCCAGTCTATATACTGCTGAGCAGTTCACTCGGTCACAATGTTGTAAGATCATCGGGCTGTCGCTAACATTGAGGAAACTCAAGTGCCGGCCTTTAGTAGGAAAAGGAATTACTTTGTGTTCTGCAAGATTTGACATTTGCATTTGTTTGTAATCTAGCAGATGTAATTTGCATATGACATCAAAAAGCAGAGTTTAGCTGGCCTGAATGCTAACACAGTGAACACACACTACAGTACTGTGATCTCGGCCAAATTGGTCCCAGTGTGTCAGTTGGATGGAGCTCTGGGAGGCCTGGCAGCCTGTGTTCAGGCTGGCACACACCCTGACCCCGAGCATATGGTACATGTACCAAGCATGCTAGCTTATTTATCGCCTGGTGACCTGGACTGGAATAATAGTAAGGTCTGCTTCCCTGAGTACAGGGAGAGCCTGTCTTCTGCAACCTCGCAAGCTCTCTGACTTCCATGAATCATCTACAACGGGGTAACAATACCCGGGCAAAAACCTCAGTCTGCTCATCCACATTCGTTAAGGTTGTATATCAAATATCAATTCCATCTTCAAATACAAACAAGATCTAAGAAGACAGAAGCATATGGAGGAAACAACAGTATTCACCAATTCAATAACAATAGGTGTGCATGTCAACACAAGTAACACAGCTGACAAATAATGGTGCTGCAGATGTATGATCTTGTGTTCCATGTTTTTTGCTATTTGAAATGAAAGAATGAACCAGAAAGGTCTTTCAGTTCGGCATGTAGCCTTTAAATGAGGCTGTCTTTAGCCATGCTAGTGTCGTGGTTCAAAATATGGGAATGTCAATTTGTCAGTCTGAAGGTTGGTCCTATCTTGATCCGCCAGATAGTTTGTTACACAGAACCATCTGAGAAGCTGTCATTGGAAAGTGTTTGAAAAAAGGCAGGCACTTTTAAAATAATTCAGCAAGAGCTTGAATGAACCATCTGTCGGGGGGGAGGGGACATCTTTTCCATGGAGAAAAGCTTTCAGTGCCGTTGTTTGGTCTTCTTTCCATGAAGAGGTACTCTTCTGCTCAGATATAACTGATGCTATTGCAGCATCTTCGCCTCCCATAAGTCACACCCACAGCTGCCAGTAGGTCCTCACAGGATGCTGACTGTTCCACGCTCTGGCCTTCTGGACACAGACGCATTACTTGAGGCCTGACAAGATGGATTTTCATGTGATATGTGATTTCGTGATTCTTATGACATCGAGAGAATCGAGGTTGATAATCCATAAGGTTGGTCAATCAATTTCATCCAGACTAAATATCCATACAGTTATTGGATGCTTTCATGGTTCCCAGAGGATGATGAGTCCAGACTTTGGTGATCCCCTGACTTTCCCTCCAGCGCCACTATGAGGTTGACATTAACTCTTTTACTGTCGACTGCATTGCCATGAAGTATTGATTCCCAACAAGGATGAATTGAGATGTGAGCTTTAGTGACCGTCTGACCTTCCATCTTGCCCCATCATCAGGTCAAAACACAACTTGCAACTTTGCAATTCTTTGGTTTGTGACCCAATAACTGCACTAGCATTAATTGTCAGACGTTATTATACTAACACACAAAATAAATATGGTGAAAATAGTGAACATTATAGCTGGTAATTATAAGCGCTGGGAGCATTTGCAATGCTGACGATGTAGACACATGTAGTGAAGCACATGAGATACTGTTGATTATCTTCCATTGCTGTTTTTCGAGTAATAGCATTATCACACTCATCAGTGTCGGTGTGATTTGGAACGGGCTTCTCTTTCACCTTGAGTCTCTACAGACCTTCACCAGGGTCACCATTTCTGTGTTGCTTACCTTCTTTATATACGTTGCCTCATGGGGTGTGGGCACACTCAAAACCTCTGTAAATATCCATGTATTTACAGAATGTGTGGCCTACCATGATTTTTATCATTTGATTTGTTAAAGAATGATTTTTATCATTTGATTTGTTAAAGAATGATTTTTATCATTTGATTTGTTAAAGAATGATTTTTATCATTTGATTTGTTAAAGAATGATTTTTATCATTTGATTTGTTAAAGAATGATTTTTATCATTTGATTTGTTAAAGAATGATTTTTATCATTTGATTTGTTAAAGAATGATTTTTATCACGTACTAAATTTTCCTGGAACTTTCAAATGTATTCTCTAGGGCAGAGGTCTTCAACAGGGGGTCCGCGGCCCCCAGGGGACATTTTTGGTTGATTCGACAATAAAAAAAAATAAAAAAAAAATTCTTAAAACATGAATGTGTCCATTATTTTAATAGTTTAGTATTGTATGAAAGATAACAGGTATGTTTATGCATGGCAGTGGCACTAATAGGCCATCACTCATTTTTCGTTTCCACGTTTAAAATGAAAACATCAGTTTGAATAGCGTGTATGATGATTACAATGCAATTAACAGACAATGTTGATATTGGCATTGGTATCAGCTGACAAAGTATGTTTATAAATGGCAGTGGCACAGCCACCCTACTCACTGTACCTTGCACATGTTTAACATAAAAACATGAATATATCAACCTGTGTATTATTTGAATAGCTTAGTATTGAATGCACAATAAAGAGGTATGTTTATACATGGTACTAGGCCCATTTAATATAAAACACAATTTTATATAATACATATAGTCGGGGGTCCCTGCTCCATCTCTCTATCAGTTTGGGGGTCCTTGGCCTGAAAAATGTTGAAGACCCCTGTTCTAGGGTCAGTTTCTGACTTCTGTTTGTTTGAAAGTTATTCGTCATTCCAAAAGGAAATGGCGAAAGGAAACAAATTGGGGCACTTTTTGAAACTTGTGAAATAACATTTAACCTTTGTTCAAAACAATAAATATACTTATTTAGGCTTACAGTATATGAGCAATTGTCATCAAATGGCAATAAGACTATTAGGCAGTAGTCTACAGATTTAAAGTGTTTTCTTAGGTTTTGTGAACAAAAAACAAACATAAATCAGATAATCATATTCAATTTTATTATTATTTATTTGTGGTTATTTATTGTTGGTATTACATTTTTTAAACAACTATTAACAATGATTTAGTCAACGATGCCTTGATTACATATACATCAGTCATTGTATGGAATTATTGAGAAAAACATTTTTATAGCACCTTAAAAATTTTAAAAATGTGCCATTTGAAGTTACTCAGTAAAATATCTTAATTGACTCAGTCAGGTATTATTCATTTCCAGAAACCCTGAAATCAAAGAATAAAGACACTTTAGGTGTATTTTCCCTTTAACTCACGAGATGCAGGCAGCATGTTTTATACTTAATGTGAATATAATTCATTTAATCTAATTTCCATGATGCAATATTTATACTTTGTTGGCATCTTATTCTGAAAACCGGATGTTGTCTCACGTTAATCTTTCCGCTAACTTTCAAAGTCCTTCGCTCGCTCCCGATCTGCGCCTTTTGAATGCGTTTACCGTGAATGTCAGCGTAGAGGTGCACTAACATGGAAGTGTCTGCTGAGTTGACCGCAGTCTCTCAGTCACAGGTCTGATGAAGAAGCGCTCCATTTATTTATTCGTTTAGAACGTTCGGTTCTTCACGCACATGCAACATCAGTCAAGGCGAAAATCAAAACTATTCTATGGCAACTGGGCCGTGTCATAAAGGCTACGATGTTTTTGACAAGTTCATTAAATTATCATAATTATTAGAGGAAATTATGGGGGCATTTTTTGCCCCTCTCCTAGTGATATCAGGGGCAACATTATATTTCTTAGGGGCAGTTTTGCCCTTTGCCCTCGTGTATTTCCGACGCTGAGTTAGACAGATGGAATGAAAAAAACAGTTGTAAAAGTAGAAGAATATTTGTGGTCTTACCAGTGCTGTCATCATAAACCACAGTGACCGTCTTCCACTTGAAAAAGTGGACCAGGTCTAGGATGGCCCGACTGAGGGAAGAGAAGTCTGGATAGAGGCTAACGTAGAAGATGTCTCTGTTGTCCGATACTTGGTGCTTCCACTTGGTCTGGATATGTGGCACCCCCAGGGCATTGCAAATGGACTGGACCGCATTGGCCGAGGAACTGTGAGAGGGACCAAAGATGGCCGCCACCCCCAGAGAGAGCTGGTCGCAGGCTAAAGAGGAGGAATATTTGACAAGTTAGCTTTTTCCTACTGTGAAGCTGACAACCAGTGCCATGATCCCCACCAAACTATAGGAGACACTGTCTGATGTAAATAAGGCTTTTGTGAATTATGTCTGTATGCAGCAACTCAGCGTTAAGGGTATAGAATATGCTAACAGCACTTATTCGTTTTTATTCATCTTTTTTTAAGACTAAGTCTGTTGATATTCCATATTTTTCTTATTGTCAACAAATCCCATGTGCAGAGCCAAACACACAATGTGTATTGTGCCAAGAAGTAAAGCATGCATTAAGCCTGATACTGTAAATCTTCTTCCTTTGTCCCTTAAAGCTCCATTGTTGTCCAAGAACACATCAATAAGTCGCACTGTTGCACCAGCTGACATGTTCCTTCATCACCATGCACTCTGCTTTATGGTTTTATTTGACTCGAAGTGGACCATCATTTACTAAATGAACATCATGCTGTATTGAAGAAGACTTGAAACTAGAGATTGAGACCATAAACTCATGTTTACAATGTTTAATATATATACATATATATATGTTGATTACACAACATCTGCTACATTGCATTTACATAGAAAGCTGAAGCAGTTATGCAAAAGGTGTGACCAACTTGAGCTTGCTTTCATGAAATTGTGTTCAGGGGACATCCAAATAAGTGCAGTGTCTTTGTATGAGCTCAACTGTGCACTCTAATCACCTTTTTAAGGGAGTTGGCTAAATCACTGATGCAGGATATAATGGCCCGTAATTGATAAGAGACTTGACATGTCAGCCTGATGCACACACAAAACTGGCAGTTTATTGGTTGTCTCTGGGGGCCAAACCGGTCTTTGAATGACTGCCGCTGAGTCATCACCTGGAACCAATCAATTCCCCTGTTTACATTTGAAGTGCTCAGCCATTTCTCCCTCGCCTGATTATAATTGTCACAATCTAAGCCACTGCAGCTCACAAGCCTCGAACGGGACCCATTTACAATGCAAAGCAGCTATGGCATAGCATGCACACACACATTCACTCGCTCAACATATACACAAACACACGCAGCAGCCGAGAGCATGCCAACACCAGAGGCAGACCTTCTGATCACAAACACAGAAATACCTTTCCTGGAGGCCTCGAAGCTGTCATAGATGTTTATCCTTTGGATGTCGTAGGTGAGCGTGGTGTTCGGCAGCAGGGTTCTGTTCCTGTTGATTGTGTTCAAAGCAAATTTAAAGGCTAGTTCCTCAGCACCTGATGGACCGCTTTCAATGGACTCGAATATCCCTCCTGTCAAAGAAAGAGAAACAACTGATTGGTTGATCAAAGTATCAAGGTTGAATTGTTTTGATTAGAAAAATGTGCTTTAACAGTACATTGTTTCGTTACAGTGCAAATCATTACAAAGCCTTTATTGTAGTTGCTATGTATAGCAGAGTTGGCAGAGCTTCAGGGCTCTGCAGACTTCCACATCAGTGTGGCTTTACAGGCTGTGGCTCATTAACTGCAGATCAGCTGGATGTACTAACATTACAACCAAACTCTTTCTGTGCAGCACATCGGGGACCGGGAGCCAAGCAATCATCCCGAAAAGAGCCACGCATTCTGAACGACGAGCACAACAAACAGATACGTCCCGACAACACTCTACGCAGCAATGCCGGGAACCAAGCAACCCATGCATGCCGCAAAGACGAGTTATAAATAGTTATAGTAATAGTTGTAAAAATAGTAACATTTAAATATTCATAAATTCATTAATTCGAATCCCTATGCATTTCGGCTCCGGCCTCTAGGGGGTTCTGTGAGTCCCCAGAAGCAACGCAGCCTGTGATGTTTACAATACTTTGTCATTGGGCCTATCGGCTTACCCTGCCTATTGATCTGTCAAGACTCGAACTCACGCCTCAATTCAAACCCTGTCACCCTCTATCTGACCAGCCCTGTCCAGGTCCTGGTCAGACACCAAACCAGCCAGCCCCCGACATGTCAACACAAGTTGTTGCAAAAAAAGCACATGGCTCTCTTTGGTTATGGGAACACTATAGGCCTATAACTAATAATATATATTTGATCGTAAAGGGAAAACTTTTCCTGAATACTTTATATTTTTGGACTATCTACACTCCAGTCTTTGAACGTACTTTTCTCTCTTCACTCAAAAATGTTCGCCTGGGAAGATGTGCCACACTTATATAGAATGCCTTTTATGAGCAATACCATTTTTATGAGTATAATCATGCTTACATGTTTTGGGGAGAATTTTAAAATTATGGTAATATACATTAAAGTCTGTTGCAACTGTAGCTACACTATACTTTCTAAATAAATGTTCCTTTAACTCATGTTCATCAAAATACAAATATGGGAGAACCCTATATAAATTAAGAAAATCTGGTAGCACTTTATAATAACTACTGTAAGAAATTTGAGCATAGAACTGTGTGTTCAGTAGATATAATAAAAGTGTTTAATAATTCATAATTAAGAATTCATAATTCGTCATGAACATAAGTGTTTTGGAAATGCACAATTAAGATAAGCATGAAGTGTTTTGGAATTAGTAGCTAACAGTAGGACTAAAGACATGAAGCTTATGCCAAAGTTGCAGAAGGTTAACTTTTATACTGAAGGATTATTATAGAAGGGATTAAGCAAAAACTGAAGTCTTTGAATGTGTTTGGAACTCAGGGAAAGAGAGTCATGAAGACAGGCGTTTACAGAAGTGCACAGGGAAGTTAGCTAATAGAAATTGAGATAGACGGAAGGGGAGGAGTTGCGAATGGATATGAGGGCGGGATATAGAAAGAGTTTTTCTCTGCCCGTTAGTTAGGATCCAGGACAGACGTGTTTCCTGGGATCAGGGAGAGTTTTTTCCAAAGTGGGCTAATAGTGTAATATTTCATGAGATTAATGTACTCCATTGTAAAACTGTAATTGCATCAGCAGGATTAAAATCCTTTTTGACGGTAAACCAGTTTCGGTAACGTTTTTAGCGCTGTGTGACTGTAAAGCTAACAGTCCACGTGTGCTGGCCTGCTCCACTTCCATCATGAGGAGATTTTTCCCTCCACACTACACACTATGAAGCATTAGTTAAGTATGAGTAAACACTTAATTCATCATTTGTAAAGCATTGTTCCTACATTAATAATTCATTAGTATGCAGTTCATAACAACAGTTATAAAAGTTGTATTGTTATATGCTTGGTGAAAATGAATAATTAAATAAGTAAATGTAAACTAATATGCAAAGCTCCTGGTTAGCTCCAGTCGTATATTTACAAATGTTTTGTATCCAGCCGTTCTCCTGAAGGAGAATCTCTTTGTTTGTTTCTTACATGAATTAATGGCTGAGAGGTTTGTATTTAACAGTATATTGTTTGCATCTTGCAAGAAATATTAATATGGATTTGATCACGTTGTGTTGTGTCTATTTGCCTGTTCTGTTCATAAACTATGTGTGTGTGTTTTGAGGCACTGCTGGCCTTTCAATATCATTCATAAATGCTTTATAAGGCATAAATTGTCCTCAATTTAGATGAGGTCACATAAAACACATTACTAACGAGTAGTAACTACCTTAATAAGTCATGAATTAATCATGAATTGCAGTATTAATATGCATTTATAAAGCATATATTAACATAGTCCCTAACCATTATATATATAAAGCATGAATAATGTACATCTAAATAAGTTATTAATCATTTACTAACACTTTATAAATTATCTTATTAATCATCTGCAACTCATTAATAATTGGTTTGTAAAATAGATTCCTCATTTGTAAATGAAGTATTATATATCATTTATAAAGTATGAAAACGCAATAATGAAGCACATACTAGACGAGCTTATTAATCAAGAATAACACATTTATAACTGTTGTTATGAACTGCATACTAATGAGTGTTAATGTAGGAGCAATGATTAATAAATGATGAATTAAGTGTTTACTCATACTTAACTAATGGTTCATAGTGCGTAGTTATTACAAAGTGTTACCGAAAATCTTTGTCATAGCCATCAGTTTTCAGAATTTCAATATCTTTTCTGACAATCTTGTTTTTCATTTGTTTGACATGGCCATCGATATTGGATAACACTGCAAAACCCTAGTATTACACTCAATAACTGCTTATTAAATCCTTTGAGCACCCACAGAGGTGTTTTCAGCTAATCGGACTGATTAGACCTTTTTTTGGTACTATGGGGAGGTGCATAGACAAATTGAGTAACGTCTTCCTGGGTCTCCTGTTAGCTTCATTAAACCTGTTTGGCAGATTAAATTACACCTTTATCATTGTTATTGGCAGATGAAGATTGGTGACCCAAGAAATTCCCATCAAAGCTCAGACCCTCCTTCAACCTGCAGAGGTCTAATCAACCAGAACAAACCAAATGCATCTGTTTGGGTGTACAGAGTGTACATCGAATGCCAACATTTGTCTTAATAATTTCTCTGCATATGGCACCTATGGGGTTATGGAAGTAAGTTGTGCGCTGAAGAATCATACAATTCAGATGTTTTCCCAGTAGTGGATGCTCTCACACACCAAATACTCTGAGCCATCATTGCAGAGTCAGAAACGTAGTAAATTCACATTTCAGTGTTGCAAATGGGTAGAACACGATGAAATGGTTGACTAATGAATCCACAAATGTTTAATCAGGGTTCTGTAGTGTATTGCCCAGCTGGTGATTCAAACTCCCGGGGAGAAGAGGAGGAAAAACCACCCCATGGCATCATGTTACTTTACACTCCTTTATTATTTATGAAACAAAATACCACAGATAGACAGATAGAAGAATAACAAAAAGAGGCCGCTGCCACCGTCCACAAATCAACAAATCCATTCTTGCCTTCAGCTTACAGTGCACCAGGGCTGCTACAACAATCCAACTGTTGCGTTGGCTAACATAAGTAGCTAACCACTGCACGAGAACAAATGGAAACGTAATTCAGAAAGAAAGGACTGTCCAATTAGAATGTCATTTAGTCTTTCAAACGTGATCATTTATTTTCTACTTTTTCACTGTATGCATCTATTGCGTTGCTGCCAGTTCATCACTCGCGTACATATAGTGGGTAGAGGACTGAATATGAAGTTTAGAAATCATCATTTCACCAACGCAATGTAACTATTTTGGTTTTTAACTACCCAAAGGGAGAAAATCATCCTTTTTATTTGTTGTGGCCAATAACAGATTAGCATAAACAAAATGAAATACAAAAAGATATATAAGAGAACTTTGTTGAAGGTACATTCTGAGCAAAGACTTCAGTCAAAAATGTTTATTAAATGAATTACATTTCTCATAACCGTTCTTTTTCTTTCTCCATTTCTAATGAATGTTTTGTGTGTTTTAAATGAATTTGGTTTCTTAATGGACAGACAGAAATCACCTGAATTACTTTTGATCATAAAAATGATATTATAAATGATGATAACAAGCCAGCATCTGAAGTTATACAGAGCCTATTCTTTATCAAAATGCTTGAGTTTCTCTACACTGCTCTCCTTGTATTGTCATGTACAAGGTTTGTATCTTTGCCTTTTTTTCATCCTGTGTGAGGTCAGAAAACAGTGGATTGTGCCCGACAGGTTGTGAATGTGTCACTGCCCCACTCGTGTTCACAAGTGAAGGTAAAATGGAGCGAGTGCGATGTCAACAGTGATGTGGGCATTGTACCGGACCAGTGAGTAGGGTGCAGAGCCAGTAGGCATAGCTCTCCATTTAACAGTCCAGCTACGTTCAGACCCTCACTTATGGTCTTAAGCTTTGGGTCGTGACTAAAGTATGAGAGATAGGGTGAGGCGCCCAGACATCCGGCGGGAGCTCGGACGGGGAAGGGGCATCTGATCAGGATACCTCCTGGACCTCTTAGGGCATGTCCAACTGTTATGAGGCCCTGGGGTCGACCCAGAAGAGAAGAGAAATAAGCAGAAGATAATGGATGGAACAATGGATGGAAGGAACGACGCAAGTTTTTAATATCAGGACTCTCTATAGGAATGAGCTTCATGATAGCAATAGCAACTGGATCAAGGGAGGCCTGAATAACAATGTCAGGCACTGTAAAGCACTTTCTTCGGGAAAGCCACAGAGGTGTGCTTAAGAGTGCGGGTCTCCACAGCTACAGCCCTCCAAGTGAATACTTCTGACAGCCGGCAGATGAATGGACTGAGAGGAGGCCTGGGGAGTTAAGAGTGTGTGTGTGTGTGCGGGGGGGGGGGGGGGGGGGTTCGAGTTCTGAGATCAATGTACTCTGATTGGCCGGCGAATCAATCAATCAAGCCCTTGGGGAGCAGTGGAGAGCAACGGTGAGAGATTGAAGTGTTTTGTTTGGGTTAGCCCTATGGCCTGGCCCTGCTTGCTGAGTGTCAGTCAGGGGAGCTTTATTTACTCCAACTACAAGCACTGAAGAACCCTCTTGATGTCTCGCTGTAATCCATACACACCATTGCATGAGTACTGCAGGTCCTTCCTGCCACAAGTGATTACCACAGGACAGGCTGATTCTGATCGATGCTTCCTTTTAGTGATTTCACCAATGGATTCTTTAGAAATGCTTTTTTTCCCCAGGGGAATTTATTTTGTACTGGAGCTTAAAGCAAACATCTAAACCGAAAGACCTCTGACAGCAGCAGCACTGTCGAGAAGTTTCTTATTTCATTAGTATTCATCTCATGGGAGAGCCCTATTTTGCTTGCCATAATGAGTTTGAAGGAATTAATAAGCATCAGTTAAGCGGGATGTACTATAATTGGAAAGCTGAGCATTTGGAATGGGTCCGTTCACAGACAAGAAACGCTGTATTCCTGCTGAGAAGCTCAGCGGTTCAATTGAAAGGAATCTGGCCTGTAAAAATGGAGATGAATCACTGCAGAGAGGTGAATCGGTGTTGGAGAGGTGACTGTCTAAGTAGGTAAGTTTGAATATGAATACACATGAGGTCTAATGAGAAAGTTGCTTGCTTGTCTGCATGGACACGGAGATATGGAAATTAAGCAGAATAAGGGAGATGAGGATAAAACGAAAGAGAGAAAACCTTCCAAAGCTTGTTCTCATCTTAATTAGAGTTGGTCTTGTGGACTGGGATTAGTTTTAATCATGAACATTTTTATAATGCAAAAAAGCCTATTTACTGTGATATTCAAATAGTTGGTTGACTGCATTTCCCCGATAGATATTTTTTCTAGAGAAACAATGTCCAAGCCTGGCAGGTAAGGCCTTGTGTTATGTTTACCGGAGCATGACATAATAACTCTGATGGCCTACAACAGGGGTCTCCAACTGGCGGACCGCGGTCCGGATCCGGACCCAGACGCAGTTGCATCCGGACCCAGGACCTAAAATTGATAGTTTGGAATCATACATAGGCAGCGAGTTTAAACTTTAACCGGCGCATCTTATTCAGCCGTTACGGTACTTGTTCAGCGGTGCAGGAAACACACCGACCAATGCGTTGTAAATCACATCACGTGATGTAGCTCAGCCAATCAAATGTGAGTATTCTGACACGTTTCCTGACTCCAGCGAGGTTTACACACAGCGTGACAGACGGGGGAGAGACGAGGAAATAGAAACAAGAGCAGGAAAATTGCGCTGATCAGAGAAGTTATCTCACATGATGTTCTCCAAAAAGAGAAATGTGTTCAGAGAGAACAGAATTTATAAGCAAGAATGAACAGACTCTTCTATGTTAATTCTTACGACAGGCAGTTAAAACCAGCATGTCTCATATGTTCAGAAACCGTAACTATTGATAAAAGCGGCAAATGAAGTGCACTACGAGGCAAAGCACAACTCTTTTGAGCAAACGTACCCACTCACATCTAAATGAAGACACAGGAAATAAACCTAAGAGCCCAAAATGATCAGAATCATAATACATGAATTTACTGACCAATGATGTTAACAGAGAGAATAGAGCTGAAACAAGTGTTAATAACCACAGATAAAGTCCAAAGCTTTCTGTTCTGTAATTTAGTCTTCAATGCAGCTCTTATTTTACTTGAAATGAGAAGAACATTTATTTATGTATTTCTATGAATTATTTATAATCCATCCAGTTACATTTGAAAACTGAGAATAATAATTTGTTAAAATATAATTGATGTCTACTTTCTTTATTTGATTTGACAGTTCTTGACTACACAGAGACGTTACTACTACAAGACTTCTTGAATATATTTATATATATATGGCACTAAATAGCACGAGTTAGATATTATTGTAATGTTTCGGACCTTTGCCCGAGGAGATTTTCTCAATCTGGACCTTTTGGAATTTCAGTTGAAGACCCCTGGCCTACAATGAACACAGGACTCAGGGAGACGTTGTGCTTTGACAATGAACGCAACTGTAAAACATTCACTATGAAAGTACTGCAATGACTGCTTATACCAACCATCTTGCAAGACGGCGCCGTGCCAGCGGCAGCCTGTTGCAGCAGCTCCCTGTGTGTTTTCATTTTTTGTCTTTTTTCACTCTTTCCTCTCTTCTTTTATTTTTTTTCCTAAACGTTTGGTGTAAGTTACGGTCAGACAACGGACCGTAACTTTTTCTCAACTTTTCTCGTGGCTTTTCTGTTTATTATTTATTTTCTTTAAATCGAATAGGTTCTGCTCCGTTATTTTATTGTATACTGCTGAGAGAGTAGGATAGATGAGATTAGTGGAGGCAACCTGCGGCTCCGGAGCCGCATGCAGCTCTTCAGCCCATCTGTTGCGGCTCCCTGAGTCTACATCCACACTAATACGTTTTAAATGATCTCCGTCCACACGGCGTTTCAGCATTGTTCTCTAAATGATCTCCGTCCAGACTTAAAAGCCTGAAATCGAATATCACGTGACTATTCACGTACACTGGGCATGCGGGTGGGTGCCGGTGTAAACAGGAAGTAGATTAGTTGCTCAAAGCCGCAAACGTGACTTCAGACGGCTGATAACGCCGCTGGACATGCTGCTCGCTAATCGCTCCATTAACAGCTGTTTCCTCCGTAATAATGCAGACTTTAACTGGACAACAGCTGCTAGTAAAGACAACAAGGTCAGTAACACCTGACCTTAAATAAAAATGTTTTCATAATTTGTCAACTAAAATGTGCGTCACATCCTATTACACCTGTCAAGACCTTTCCCTGCAGGTGGCGAATCATGATCTGCAGACCCCGCCCTCGGTAAACTATCAATGGATAAATCCAAAAAAAGAAAAGTCACGGAGGAAAATAGAGAGTTTAATTCTGCGTGGACGTCTTCATTTGCCTTCACTGCCAACGATGCTGGCTTACCTGCATGCTTGATATGTGCAAACTAGGGGTGTAACGGTTCACAAAATTCACGGTTGGGTTCGGTACGTTTCGGTACAGTAGAAAACTATAAATGCAGAGAAATGTACTTGATTTTAAAATATATTTATTCATTACAACTAACATAATGAAGTTATTCTTTGACTTTGAACAATGATGGAACTATACCTGAGTGACCCATCTTCTGGGGTGTCTTCTTAGCAACACATAAGCATAAAAAACAAAAACTGCTCCTTAATGTTATGTAGTATTGTTACTTACATCTTGCAAAATAGATTTTTAATCTCAATGGGACTACCAATGGTTCAATAAAGGGTTGTTTTTTTTTTTTTTTTTTTTTTTTTTATTCAAACGTATTCGGTTCGTCATGTGTACCGAACTGTGAGCCTCGTACCGAACGGTTCAATACGAATACGCGTACCGTTACACCCCTAGTGCAAACAATGTAATGTTGAAAGTCACTTCCAGAACAAGCACACAGTATCTGGTGATAAGTATCACGCTGGAGATGATTTATCAACTGCTGCAGCAAACTCTCCTCTTCATAAAAGTTTAATATTGTTATAACAGGTAAAATAGCAAGAATTGTCTTTATTCTTTTTCATAAATACAACTAACTATAGTTTTTGTATATATAATATAACTATGTATCAAACTTTATAAGCTGTGATATCAAATAGCTTTTCAGCTCCAGACAAATTGCTCCAGACAAAATAGCTCCAGACAAATTGTATTTGGTGGAAAATAGGGCAAAATGGCTCTTTGGATAGAAAAGGTTGCTGACCCCTGGGACAGAGGAACGGACAGAAATAGGATGCAACCACATGGTAGTCAATATAAACAGATTACTGACCCGCAAGTACACGCTCGAGAAGTCTTTGCTTGATGTCTGGCTTGAAAAAGTCGCCCTGTTACCTTTGTTCGCCCTTGCCTTTGTTTGCCCGACACTTGGAAGCTGACGCTTCCAACCACCAGCAGTGCTGTGTTGCATATGCTATTTTAATACCCAGAACCTATCAGACACCAAAAAAGAACCAATGTGTGAATCAGTGGTGCTGAGCACACGTGAACTGGTGCTAAATCAGTGTTTTCCTATGATCTTGCAATTTGTTTAAGAGAAACAGCAGGCAGTTTGTTTGCACCAACAGCCAACATGGCTGAGTAGATGATGAAAAGAGCTGCACCGACAAAAACTCTGAATTTATCTACAAAAATGTTATATGACAGAGTGCCAATAAAAAGAGAACCATTTGGAATGACTGTGTTTTCTGCTTTATTTGGTCATAAAATATTACCTGATCTTTATCAAATCCACGCTTCCTGGCTACGGCTCATAGCTAAGCCTAAAGCCCTGGTCAGCTCCACTCCATCACATCACGAGCCCTGGTCCGTGCTCACAGAAGCCGGAGAGGGAGACATTCCTCTCTTACCCCTCATAACTTCAATGTCCAGCTGGGCGATATGACATCCTTGCCCTCCACGACTTCCTTCCTCTAGCTAGGGACTCCCAGCCTCCTACACCATCCCACCTGCCGCCTCGCGGCCTCCCGAGATCCCTATGCCAGTCATTCCCAAGCTCTCCTCTCACACCCGGACTCGCCGCTCTATACCGCTCTTTACACCAGCACCACGGCGAACTTCTGTCCCCCGTTCTCTCAGTCCTTCCCAGTCCACCTCGCCACCACTGGTTAAATCTTTGCCTCCTCCATTCACTGTATTACTCGCGCAGGGTTATCTTATCGTCCCCTCTTCTCCTGGACCACACGGATAGTCGGGGATTCCATAATCAGGATAAATATCCGTTCCTTCAATGCCACACACTGTTTCCCTGGAGCGATGGACCCCAACATCCTGTTAAAACTGCCTCGCCTGCTGCAAAGTTGCCAAGTCGCCAACTCCCGTCTACCATTCGGCGACTTGGCGACTTTCTCGCTAAATCTGGTGACTTTCCCTCATAGCGACTTTTTTTTGTCAAAAGCTACTAGCGACAAATCCAGCTATTTTTTCTGGTGTTGGAGACTTTTCTGGTGTTTTGACTCTGATGTGAAAGCACGTACCGTTCGGCACATTATGAATATTATGAATATAGCTCCCTGGGCGTCCCCCGGAACCCGAAGTTACAAAAACCTCCCTCCTACACACATCCACTTTTCAGCCCATACATTGTATATGCCAAATATTGTCCTCCACATGAGTTACATACAATATGGCGGCCAACCATACAAACAGTCACACACAGTGACAAACTAAATATTGTGGACCTTCTTCCTTCAGAGTCACTTGGATCCCACGATTGCAAAACCTCTTAGTAGGATTTCGGCATATTCCTCTCCAATAAAATCCATAACAGGGTGCCAAACAGAGAAGAACCCATCCATGGAGAACATGTGTGAGCCTTTCCATGTCCAGCTTTTATATTTTTAATATTCCGTTAACTATTTAACTAATAGCATTAAATGGTTAATTATAAACACCCCTACTGCAAACTATGCTCTGGTTGTATCAGAAACACAATGTTGAACGTTAAATCATCAAAGTCATTGTTAGAACTGAGTACTCAATCGGCAAGTACTCAGATGTAAGTACTTGGTCTTTTTAAAAAGTGGTATCAGTGCAGCCCTAATTTATGTCATTAGGTAAAAGACTAACTTAGATGAAGATCAGGCTATATTTTAGGCCACATTCATAAACGAATGCAATTAATTCCAACAGTTCACTCTATTTTTCATGCCACTGTAAATAAGCTCTCTCTCAGTCAGTGCAGTCTTGTGTGTATATGTGAGTGAATAAACCGCCTACGGTAACAGTCCTTTATGCTGCCGTACCAGGAGCCAGAGAGCCGTGATCAGTCAAGAGAGAAATCCATCAGCACTTCATCAATCTGATCAAATGACAGTGGACACACAGTGACCACAGAACTCGCAGCCGTCGCCACCTTCTCTACTTATCCCGAGGATTTGTTGAAGCGTAACATTCCCAACAGACAGAGAACTCTCTGAAAATAAAACATATGTTCAAACATTGTCTCCATGATTGATCAGAGAGTACTTAAGCAACAAGCCACTCAGGGCCGAGTGTCTCAGGGATTTGAAAAATGCTAAGGGGTGTTGTTAGGCCTGACGCCAAGTGGAGAAAAACAGCTGCTCAAAGATCACTATGAATGACAGCTCCAAGCAGCTTTTGATTCTTCTATAATAGAAACAATATACAATAATCAATACACAGTCAGGACACAAATATTCAAAACACTGAGTGCTCTTGTGACAATTAATTCAACACAATTTGGCTACGTAAAATAACATGTTACAGTTTCTCATGAATCTTTGAAAACTATATCTTCAGAGATTTGTATTGTTCTATTTGTTGCAGCACCTTTACTTCATTATATTTCAGAGCAAGCCGCTGTGTTTTACACTCTTTTTTATTCATATTTTTCTGATACATATTGATACATATGATACATATTTCAATCTTTTAAATGTAGGACTTTAGCTCGTAATGGAGAATTTGTTAATTGTGGTTATGTTACCTTTATTTAAAGATGCTGAATACAAAATTTGGAGCATATCTATTTGCTCCACATACGGCTCTAAAATGGCTCTAAAGTAGCTAAAAGTGCTAAAAACAACAACAGTGCTGACAGAGCTAAAAGTGTTTAGCTGAAGGGGAACCAGAGGGTGGGCACTACGCTTCTGACAACACCTTGGGTCCATTACTATGCCAATAAGATTAATTCGATTATATTTACAAGGAGTATAAAACATGTTCTCTGTATCGCCAATTAATTGAAATTAAAATACCAATAAATTGTGTGAGAAATGTCTTTAATCCTTGATTTTTGGGTTGCTAGAAAAAAATGAACAAAATAACAATGACATCTCTGACTAGATACAGATGAAAACAAGCATAATCCAATGAATCCTGTTTTCATTTACGTATTTTGCTTTGTTAACAGCTTTTTTTGAAAACCAGATGTAGTCCAACTTGTATTCATTCACTTTGTTAAGTCTGTCGCTATGGTCAGCTTGATCTGGACTTATTGAATGCATTTACCCTGAGTGTCAGTATATTCCATGCACTTGACCTTGGAGTCATCAATGCATGCTGGCATTGTGCTCCTGAGCTCTGATAAACATCACAAGTAATAATAGGAAACAACCTTTATATCTTCTCAAGATAATGATTGGATTATCTCGTTATCTCGAGATAACAAAGTTTGTTTTCTCAAGATAACAAAATAATTGACTTGTGATCTCAAGATAACAGCAGTAACAAAAACAATTGCTAGCACCGGCCTACCGACGTACAGAGGCCGTTCTTGGTATCAAACACATATATATGTTCACCAGGCAGAATACAATATATGTCAGCATGTGATATAATTCAGCCCACATGTGTCCCACTCTGACTTACTCTTACATCAGTGCTACACATGCACATTGGTGGTACAGCTGTGCTCTTTCCCATATCAACAAAAATAAGGTTGGGGACATTTTATCTGATGTTAGCATCTGGTGTCTTGATGTAAAACTGTTATTGATGTGTTGTCAGGCCATCTTTCCAACCTTTATGTGATTGTGGAAATCTTGTCATTCTGTCCTGAAAACAGGTATATTGAGACGCATGGCTTCCTGCTGTCACTGACACCTGCAAATACCGTCATGTTTGCTTTGTGCTTTCATCATATCTTTGTTTCACTTTATTCTAAACGGTGGCTTTATGTTAGCACTGAGGATTTTACAACAACCTGAAATCGAATGTCTATCTTAATCTTAAAATAAGACTTTTCAGGGAAGATAACAGAATTGTCAAGTTCTAGAGTGTTGTAATAACAAGTGTATTAACAAGGCTCTTGTATCTATTAAAGCTATAATGAGTCTGTAGCACCAATAAGGGTCTGCAGAATGTAATATTACCCTCGTATCCAGTGAGCACAGTGACTGACAGGTGCCCTGAACCACAGAATATTGATTCCCTGGTGGATCAAGACACAACAATCACATTTCAGACAAATCCATTAAGTCCCTTTCCCGTCTGTATGGATATATGTCCTTGTAAGCAAATAGCCATGTTTTAATCAGGCCATGCATCAAACCTTTTTCCCATCACATTCTCCCCAATCGATTGAACCCCTCAGAAGTTATAAATGATTAATTATGACGCTGGTCGTAGCATTGAAGTCAGTGTAATCATTACAACCATACATAAAAGTCAGAGCTTGGCAGGGGGATATTGACATTTGCAGAAATCTGTACTTCCATTTCAGGAGCATTTCATGTTATACAAGAAGGTACGACACAGTATGTGGTACGATAGAGACATAATGAAAGTCTCAATGAAACAGAAGTTCGAGCATCTTTAGCTTCTGTACTGAAGCGTTTCTCAGTAAAACAGAACGTTTGAATGGTAAATAGTTACTAGAGGGATTACAAGCAGGTGGGTACGAAGCTGAAAAGGACTGCGGCTCAACTGTGGCTCAGTGGTAGAGCAGCGTCATCCTTCAGTCAAAGGATCAGCGGTGTGATCCCCGGTTCCGCTAGTGTCGATGTGTCAAGACACTTAACCCCAAATTCCCAGTGTTGTCCAGCTTTTATTTATTTATATTTAATATTCCTTTAACTATTTAACTGATAGCATTGTTAAATGGTTAATTATTAACTGCAGAAACTGCTGTTTGTATCAGGAACATAATGTTGAATGTTAACATCATCTGATGAAAATAAAGCATGTTTTCAAAGTCATTGTTCGTCATTCGAATTAACCCTCACATGGTCACCCATGGATGTCTGTATCAAATTTCATGGCAACTCATTGAAATATTAAAGTGGTGGACCAAACAGCCACCGCACTAGTATGACTAAAATGTCAGGATCACCTGTCCACTGCACACAAATAAAATGATTTATATATATATATATCTACACTTTTTTCTCTTGGATATATATTTATACTTGTATTGTAGCTAAATGTTTATACCTATATCCGTTCTACTTTTTTTGCTGCCCTTTTTTATTCTTTATACATATATTTCTTGTTTATTGTAAATTTGTGTTTGTACATTGAGAGCGGAGTGGAAACCAGAGACAAATTCCATGTATGCATAAGCACACATGGCCAATAAAGCTGATTCTGATTCTGATCATACCGCTTCGGCCGTGAACAGTTCATTAACATCAACAAATTCAAGTCTGACACAGCCCCAGTCTCTCAAGGTGTCCCCCAAGGTTCAGTACTTGGTCCCCTCCTCTTCATCCTCTACCTGCTCCCCCTTGGCGACATCATACGCCACCATGGTTTCCATTTCCACTGCTATGCTGACGATACCCAGCTCTACATCTCCACTAAATCCATCACCCCCACCACCCACTCCACCATCACCAACTGCCTCACAGATATAAAAACCTGGATGCAAGCAAACTTCCTCAAACTCAACACCGACAAATCTGAAATCCTCATCATCGGCCAGTAGTCCAGCCGAGAGGTCTGTAACATCATCCTGTATGGCTCATCAACAAACTACAATACATGCAGAACTCAGCTGCCCGTCTGCTCTCCCACTCCCGCACCAGAGACCACATCACCCCAGTCCTTCAAAACCTCCACTGGCTCCCATTCAGCAAAGAAGAAGTTCCAGATTCTCCTCATCACATACAAAGCCCTTCATAACCTCGCCCCTTCATACCTTTCTGACCTCCAGCATCGACACGCTCCAACCGCAACCTCAGATCCGCCGACGCCAACCTCCTTACCTCCCCTACTCTGTCTACTTTCAAAACTGCCCTCATCTATTTAAATCTGCTCTTAACCTGTGAAGCTAGTTATGTGTGTTTTTGTGCTGTTCCTTACTGTTATGTCATCTATTTTGTTTATATTCACTAGCTTAGGGCCCCACCTCGGCGATTTGGCCGGCTGGAGAGTTTTAGGGATGGTTGGTAGAGGGTAGCCTGAGCGAAGCGGTTTGGGGAAAGGCTACTTTGAGGGTCCACTGCGGCTCCCGGGCCTTGCACACCCCCAAAAGCCTGCCTACGGGAGCAGTGCCGCCTGCCCGTTGCGCATGTCGGTGGCGCTGTGGCGAGTGTAGAGTTGGTAGGCGGGGGAGGGCCAGCGGCCCAGGCTTTGATGGTGGTCTGGGACTCCTCTGCTCGCTGCGGTGGTGGCGGCTCCTACGCGGGAGGAGTGGCCAGGGAAGGAGCCGGGATTGATCCCGGAGATGGTTAGGATTCCCCTGAAGTGCCAGAGGAACCAGGATCGGTCGGCGATGCGGCCAGTCTCTGTGGTGAACAGTGATTCGTGGGGGGCGGTTTGCTGTGTTTTCCTGGTTTGTAGTTAGCGCATGAGGGGTTCGTAGGGGCTCAGGTGTGAGTTGAATTTGAAATATAGTACGGGGACCGGCTCTTCTCTTCTCTTTCTTCAAGGCTGGTCTCCGGCAATGTCGCCCGTCGTGAAAACCCCCCAAAAGACGGCAGAGGGAGCGGCATCGTTGTTGGCCAATTGTGTGAGTTCATCGCTGGAAGTGGGCGGGGTGGGGGCACTGGCATCCCGGTGCCAGATGTCCCGGTTATGGTCACTTGCTGTGTTTTCTGAAGTAGGCGGCGGGGGCACTGGCGTCCTGCGTTCCGTTGTTGCTTTGCGTTCCGTGCTTGCTGCGTCTCGTTGCCTGCTGCGTTGCGTGGCTGCGTCGTTCCGTTGCTGCGTTCCGTTGTTGCTTGCTGCATTGCTGAGTCGTTACTTGTTGCGTTGTTACGTTGCGTCCGTTGCACTGTGTTGCTGCATCCCGTTGTTGCTTGCTGCGTCGTTGCTGCGTTACGTTGCTGCGTTACGTTGCTGGGGTACGTTGCTGGGGTGCGTTGCTGTGTTCAGTCGTTGCAATGCGTGGCTGCTGCGTTCTGCCGTTGCTGTATTCCGTTGCGGTGTTGCTGCGTTCCGTTCCATTCCGGCGTTGCTGCGTTACGTGGCATGGCTGAGTCATTCCGTGGCTGCGTCGTTGCACTCCGTGGCTGCGTTGCTGCGGTCCGTTGCTGCATTGTTGCGATTCGTTGCTGCGTTCTGTTCCTGTTGCTGCGTCCCGTTGCCTGCTGCGTTCGGGGGGGGGGGGGGGGGCAGTGTGGTGCAGAGAGGCCGCGGATGGGCTAGTTGGAGAGTAGGAAGAGAAAAGGTGGGAACTGGCATCCCGGTGCCCGGAAACAGCGTGGTGGGAAAAGGGGGATAGGGGGGATAGGACAGAGGAGAGGGAGCCTGGCAACTCGGTGCCCGGACCCGTCGTGATGGGAAAGGCATGTGTGGTGGGGAACGTGGGATAGGGGGGGGGGGGGGGGGATGGCGGAGAGGGAGCCTGGCAACCCGGTGCCAGGGATGTGTATGGAGGGAAAGGCATGTGTGGTGGGAAAAGTGGGATAGGGGGGAGGAACACAGGAGAGGAAACCCGGCACCCCGGTGCCGGGGTGGGGAGCAGAGGAAGTGTGGTGAGAGGGGAAAGTGAAAGTACAGGCCGAAGGAACGAAGCTGGAAGGAGCAGTAGGATCCTGCGGAAGTAGTGAGGGAGGGAGAGTTGGCCTTCCGGAGCGGCCATGAACCGGGGGGTTTGCATGGGATGGTGGAGGGGGACGCTGTGAACCTGGCAACCTGGAACGTCGAGGCCGGCGGGGCGGGGCTTGGTGGTGCGTGATTGCGTCACTGGCAGCGCGCCCGTGTGTTGTTGATGGAAAGTCCGTCGCTGCGTGGCGAGGTGTCGTGGCGAGGTGTCATGGCGGCTGCGAGGAGTTGGAGCAGTGTCGCGCTTTTTTTTTCTTTTTTGTCGTGGCGCTTGTGGGGGATCCCCCTCTCCTGCAGCTCCGTTAACAGGCGCGCTACGGTCCAGGCGGCGATCCTGGGCGGGTCGGTCACGCTGGGAGATGCGGTCAGGGCGCGAGCGCCGTGGCGGTGGCTTCGAGCGCGGCGTGCTGGGATGCTGGAGTCGCCGGAAGCCGGGCTGTCGGAGGTTTGTCCCCGAGCGCTGCGTCCGGAGCGAGCGGAGGAGGAAGGGGGGAACTTCCGCGTCCGTTGCCCGCGTTCGGGGGCAGCGGATCGCCGTCTGCCACGGAGGCGTGCCGGTGTGGGACTTGGTTCGCTGGAAGATGGCGGTCGGTCTGGGTCCCCGTACTGGCGGATTGCCCGGAGGGAGGGATTCCGGTCGATGGATGTGGCCGGTCGGCGGGTTCGGCTGCGTTGGGCCGCCGGGCCGCTCCCGGAGGCGATCGGTGGCGTCTGGAAGCCCTGCCTCGGTGGAGTGCGGCCCCGGGCTGTGCGGGTGGCGGCTGGGGAGGCAAACGGTTCGTCGTCATCGGGAGGCCCGGTTAGTAGCAGGTCCATGCTGGCGAGGTAAGGGGTTTATTTTCCTTTCCTGTTCGTTGTTTTTGCGGTGCTGCGGCGTTCTTGCGGTTTGGTGCGAACGACGTAGCAGCCTTCTTCTTTTCTGAAGGTGTAGCCGCCTTACGGTTTGGTGCGAAAGGCGTAGCAGGCTGAGCTATGGTGGCCGTGGGTATTTGTAGGGTGTGGCCGGGAGTGGCCCCGTGGATGTGTGGCCCTGCTCCTGAAATTCAGCTAAGGTTTATCTCCAATTGTAATTGCTTCTTTTGTTTCTGTTTTTACAATGTAAAGTGCGTTTGAGTACCTTTTAAAGCGCTCTACAAACAAAATGTATTATTATTTGTTTTCACATGAATGTTACAGTTCCCCAAACTAGCCACAGCACTACTACTGACATTAAGATCAATACTTAGGATGTCAATCAAAGAGCAGAGAATAGACGAGCACCTTCTATTTGATTTGATTGGTCTTCTGCCTGGACAGGGTTAATGCAAAGATGACTTCTGTGCTCCTCTGAACCCCTTGAGCAAGTTCATGAGCAACATGTCAGCCTGCTTCTTATCCATGAAGTGAATAAAGGCCCCATCTAATCCCGCCTCACTGGGCTGCGACTTAACTGAGGGCCCTGCAAGGCTATAGGCTGGCCTTTCCCACGTCTCTGGCAGGCCCGGCAAACACCAGGCATCATCCTTCTCAATTTTCTCTCTCTCAAACAAAAGACAGAAATTAATAATAAATCTTGCTTCAGCTCATCTGTTGAGTGAAAATTATTTATGAGAAAAAATGCCTTCGCTCCCCCCGGCACCCCCACCCACCCTCAGCCCTCACTCCCTGTCTGTTGTTGACAGTTTGATGGTGATCAGTGTCAGAATATCAGTGCTGCGAAACGGGAAGCGTAGCATGACGAGCTCCGAGAGCATGTTCCATCTTTATCACAGCTGAGGCTGTGCTGCAGTAGACAAGGTTGGGGGGCAGGAAGAGACCAGATGGAGGCGATAAAGAAAACATGCAATGGGCAATGAATGAATGAGGGAAAGGGGAAGTGATATTGATGAGACAACATAAGAAGACTTGTGGCTAAAGGCTCAGCCAACCAGCTGTGTTGCACTTGGTGGGACACAATATGCTTCAAACGGAGTGTTGGGGATCATCTTACACCTTCTGCAACTCTTTTCTGACAGTGGAACCGGGGAAAGCTACATCTGACAGTTTTTGTAACTTTTGGAAATAGACAATTTGACAGTCAAACTCAATTCATGCAGCAACTGATCAGGTGTGCAAAGGTGAGATTGAACTTCTCTCTCAAGCTCGCTTTTTTGATTCTTCACACAACTATTTTCGTCACGTTTGGCTTGTACAAAGTTTAACAGCATAATGCCCTCAGGGAGAAACTGTCCAAAGGTGTGCTATTCTTATCCTCAATCGTATGGTTTATCATATCAAGACAAGGCAAGCAAAATGCACATAATTCTTGGGGAGATCAAGGAAACTTAGGTGGGATGCCGCCAGAAGAGGCAATGACGACAGTTCATTCGACCTCTTGAGTGTTGCGATTCAGAACATCTCAAATAACTAGACCCAGTTAATTTGAAGCATATTGAATCCTTTAAGACTAGTTCAGTTATGTCCTTCCAGAATTTAGGGCTTAATTGTTGCCCCATTATGATGCATTCCTCCTTCAATTACAGCCCTCCAAGGAGGAGGAGGTTCCTGTATTGTTAGAGAGAAAGCATGCATGCCTTTTAGGCGCCAGTATACTCCAATCTCCAAGTGCCTCACGGATGGTTAAACCGTGACTGTAAGCCCATCCCCGCACCTTTCCAACAACGGACTCAGTCAATTCCTCTAACTTTAAAACCTTCAATCAACATTCACGGCCACTTCACTGTCTTTGAAGGTGAAACAGTAAGCAGGGTTTGAGCTTCTCTCAACTTCTCTTTTTACATTCTTTATAAAACTACTTCTGGCACCTTTTGTGGTAAAACCCTAATACACTAATACCATTTTTCTCAGTCTCTTATGTACAGATCAGAACCTCCACATCATCTAGTCCCTTGTGCACATCATAACAGCAATTTCTCATTCTTTTGAACAAATTGCAAATGCTTTGGCAAATGATTTATGTTAAATTGTCTGCTGTTTCCTACATCAATTGCTTATGTCTTGTTGATCAAAATGTAACACTGGTTCTCTGTTGAATAGTCAGTCCTAAGTCACAATCAATTTATAAAAAAATAAAATAAAATAAGTCATTGCAAAGCAGTTCAACCAGTGTTCATAATTTGTCAAGCATCTCATATACATTTCTAATCGACTATATTTGTAAATATGTCCTGAATTGATGAATTGCTCCTGAAAATATTACTCGTGCACAGTTATCTCATCGTCCCCTCTTCTCCTGGACCACACGGATAGTCGGGGATTCCATAATCAGGATAAATATCCGTTCCTTCAATGCAGCCACACACTGTTTCCCCGGAGCGCTGGACCCCAACATCCTGTTAAAACCGCCTCGCCTGCTGAAAATACTGACAGAGTACATAATTACAAAAAAATGTAATTATGACTGTATATTGACAGCATGGCTAAGAATTTAGACCATCTGGTTTGCAAACAATGACACAAGGACTTGTCAGTCTGATTATACTGACATGTTAGTTAATATCGATGTTTACTTTAAAAAAAGTGAAGCTTAGGATTTTGAGCAAGCTTCTGGAGGTAATCTACCTTCCCTCTCAGAGAAGCTGTCTGAAGGCGAGCGCCTGCCTTTCACCTGGTGGTGAAGTGATTGTAGCAGTTTCAGTTCCACCTGTTCCTTTTGAAGAAGCATGACGACACATCGTATGAACTAGTTATTTCTAAACATAACCCCAATTCAAACTGAGGCTGTTATCAATGAGATCAAATTACAAACAGCAACACTCGATTACGGTGTAATAACTATGCATGTATCCGTTCCTGTGCATCCATCAAGTGGAGCAAGGCAATTTGGATTCCACACGCAAATGATGGTCCCTGCTTCTAACAATGAAAACAATATACAGAGAGGCAGTTACAGAATGTATGGACATTGTTGGACTATTGATGAAAGAATGCAGACTTCCCCAAAATCTGACAGTAAAGACTTTCTTTTCAGTTTGATGTCCGACTGACCATGCTGACAGCAATAACATACTGTATGATCCTGACTTGACTAACAGACTTCTTAGATTCTACATTTCAGGCAAACCAATTGTACCTTGTGGTCTGTCATGTAGAGGGCTACTGACATAGTTCCAGGATCATGAATGTCAGCTATGGCATCATGAAAAGACGTTGTAAAACTAGAGAAAGCCGATGAAAACAGTCTCTGTTAGGGACTCATCTGCTAGCTTGGAAGACCCCATTGTTACTGTGTGGCAGTAAGTTTGTGCATCGTAGCATATTGCTATACTGTGTATGAGTCCAGGGTGAGAGTGTTTGTGTTAGTCTTTAGTCTGTTGGGGGCAAGTATGAGGCTTCACCTCCGGACCCCCCTGTCCTGACACAGAGGGGTGCTGGTTGTACAGGGAGATGGCAGCTGGCAGGAAGGACCTCCTGTAGCGGTCCTTGTCACAGCGAAGCCGGATCGGTCTTGTACTGAAAGTACTCCGCTGTTTGGCCAGGAGGTCGTTTAGAGGATGTGATTTGTGTTTTCCGTGATGCACAACAGTTTGAGCAGCATGCTCCTCTCCACCATCACCTTGAACGGCTCCATCGTGGTTTCCAGAACACAACTTCCTGACCATTTCATTTGTTCTTCTAAAAAATAGGGTTTCATTAAATCACGGCAAAATCCTGCACACCAGAATCTTGACATGTGCCAAAGACCAGAAATTACTGACGGTAAAGACAACAAATAATCCTGCACACTGCTGATCACTTGTACTGACTTTATTTCATTTTTTTTCATTTTGGTCATCGGGTAGGAATTTACTTGATCAGCGGTTCCCAAACCTTTTAGGCCACACACCCCCTTCTACATCCCGACCGGGTTCACGCACCCCCAAGCAACAGAGCCTATTTATAGCCGCATACAAATCGGACTAATGAGAGAACAGTTTGCTCGCGCGTGGCGTTTGTTTACAAGATAAAAAAGACAAAAAAGACAAA
The DNA here is from genome assembly GCF_949748355.1 of Melanostigma gelatinosum. NCBI lineage: Eukaryota > Metazoa > Chordata > Actinopteri > Perciformes > Zoarcidae > Melanostigma > Melanostigma gelatinosum. The sequence continues at coordinate 27,238,011 of NC_136642.1, read as the reverse complement.
AACTCTTCCTGCACCGTGCCTTCTGAAAGGTAACGGACGTTCACCAGAAGATTGGCCAGATTGGCCACATCTGTAGGCTCGTCTACTTGCAGAGAGTGAAACTCACTCTTCTTCACGCGACCGACTAATGTAGCCAGGATGTCTTCGGACAAAGCATCGATGCGGAGACACAGTGTTGTTGGACGCGGGATCACGTCCAACTCTTTCACTTCTCTCTCTCCAATCATACATTCCACCATCTCTTTAACATTTTGTTCCCTCTACACCACCGCCTCTCCTTCTCCCTATTACGCGGTCAGAATACTACCACAACACGCTGCCTGTCTCCGGCAGAAATGCGCTCATCGACGCACGGGAACAACACGAGTTGTAATATATACCTCCATAACACCCCGCCACTCTCGGCTCATACCTCCCCAGCAACGAGGCACATCACCCGGCACAATACCTCCAGAATGTCCCCCGGGTGAAATCCGGGACTTGGTTTTATGGTTCCGAGTGGCGGGCGCTCACCCGTTGGCGCCGGGACGCGAGGTCTGCAGCCGCCCCGGCCGCGAGGCACCCGATCCGCAGGTCAACAACTCGTGGGTGGCGGGGCAGAGGCGAGGCAGATCACAGAAAAATAATAAAGACTAAAGTATGGCAAAGATATGTTGATGAGAAACGTATTTGTAATACGTCAAACACAAACGTAATCAGGGAGAAAATACGTTCGTGGTAAAATGTAATTGAGAATGCATTTTAGTTTTGGGGGAATGTCATTTTTAGGAGACAGGACTGCACCATGAGACCACCATTACATTTTTCCTCTGCGCACCCCCGCGCACCCCCTGCCTCTAGGGGGTGCGCGCACCACACTTTGGGAATCCCTGTACTAGATGAAGGTACGGTAACACTGTGACTCTATTGTTTATATGGGCAAGTAAGGAGTTCTAGATCAACTTACGTTTCTTAATGTTTAATCACTGAAACAACTGTGCACATCACAATAGGAATCATTTGGGGTTCGATGGGGGCCCACACATTATTTTTGCCCCTGCAGGAGGTTAATGTAGCCCTGCTAGTGAGGTAGACACAATCAGTTGTCTTGCGTTATGAAATATTACACAGAACAACATATTTTGTTCCAGATGTCCCAATCCTTTTGGATAGGGTCATTATCAGGTTGATATTGTATCTGCACCCAACATAAGGCAATCCAAGTTGATCTGAGTATTTCCATAAATGTGGCGTACACGTGGTTAGAAGCAGCTTAGCTTCTCTAGGACGTAACTGGTGCAGCTGGACCAGCACTGGTGGTGTTGCTTGAGGAACAGGGTCTGAGTCATCCCCATACCCACATATGTATAGTTTTTACAATTGTCAATAGAGGAGTACATTTAAGCCATTTGAACTGTAGAATAATCTGATTTATACTGCAGCTATCCTTGTTCAGTTTGTGTTCTCTCTGTGAGCTTGTGCAAGTCTCGTATAGGCATTTGTGAATTTGTTTCCCAGAGCGTTGTCATTGTTATTCAATGGTCTGTTTGTGCAGAACAGTTTGTACCTTTTTCATACAAGATCAACAGCAGAATGCTTTCTATACTTCAGGGAGCTGTCTGCAGCAGTTGAGGGGTTTAGAAGGAAAAGACTAAAGATGCTTTCACACAGTGAGCCACTTGAGAATTGCAACTAGGTTGTTGGATTTATTCTATCATCTGTCCTTTATTCAGCTGTCTATCCCATTTCCGTTACCTTCTTCCTGTACTTTGTTTTTGCTCCTTCCCTACCACTCGTCTTTTTCTGTTTCACTTTCATCTGACATCCTGTGAGCACAGATTACTGCAACAGATATAAGTGTGTGATGTGTAATTTTCCTCTCTTTCTCATAATAGAAAGTTTTAAGAGTGCTCCTTGCAGCACTTTCACAAATGTCAGTGCTTCTCAGCCATTGTCAAGCACTCGCAGAGACAGAAAATGTCAGCCTCTCTCCTCAGTCATAGCCTTTGTGAACTGCTCACATCTGGAAATGTCAATGAGCAAACCACAATGGGAGGGAGCAGATTTGTGGAAGGCAGAGAGCACAGCACACTCCAATCCACTATAAAGATCTACTGTAGATCCTTGGTCACGTAATACAGAGAAACTCATCCACTCTGCTGCTGCAAACCAGTGACCCATCTCAGCCCCCATACAGGGCAAAGGTCACACACATTTATAACATACATGTGACCACATGGGTAAGTATGTTATCTAAATTACTGTGAATAACATTAGATTAACCTTACCCCCAAACAGAGAAGTAAGCCACACGTTATCATATACACTTACACAATTTAGTGTTCAGACAACAAATGTATCAGACAACAATGAGACTGGGACTATGCTCTGCTGCTGGCCACCGTTGCACTGGGCGGCCATGGCTCACTGGCTAGAGAGGGTCGTCCGGCAACCGCAAGGTCGGCGGTTCGATCCTTGGCTGCTACGAGTGTGCCGAAGTGTCCTTGAGCAAGACACTGAACCCCTAACTGCTCCCTGTGCACTTCTCAGCTGCCCACTGCTCCCAATAAGCTAGGGATGGGTTAAATGCAGAGGACAAATTTCATATATGTGTAAATGTATATGACAATAAACTTAAAAACTTAAACTTCTGTAACTAGTGTAATGACAGCATGCAAACATGGTCAAGTTAGCTAACTAGCCAGCCACTAAATGAGAAGAATAAAACAACATAATGCCTCATCAAGGCAATCTCAGCACAATGTAAAGAAGCACACCAGATATCCAGCCAACAACATTGATTCAACAGATTGTAATAGCTTCATTAGCAGTGAGAGGAATCACAGCAGAGGACTGTGATTGTAATACATTTCCTGAAAAAGGATGGATACTGTGTGGGGAGGGGTCTGACTGGAAGTGTGTTATTTCATGACATAAATGACTATCTATATACTATATCTCAGAGTTTGCCTTGCAACATTAGGGCTGATTGAAACAGTAGTTGGTGTTTTGTTATGAGTTGTTTTGCAATATTAGCGCCAGCATTGCAGCACATTAATATTATGTAGTTTACAGCTGATCAGCAGCAGTTTTAGTGTGTTGTTTCTCTTGAACTTAAGGTCTTCTTTGGAAATAGGCGTATATCTGAGGTGGCAATCTGAGCCACTCACAAGGGTCCGTTCTCTGGCCAACCCATTGCTGTAGGGCCCGCTTCATCTACGGCGCCCCCCCCCCCACCACATGGACCCTATTGCCGCCACATCGCCTGCTCTGTCTATATTAAAGCTCCTGAATGTAACCCAATATGTCACAAAGGAACTTATGGTATGTAGTTCTCAGGGAAGTCTAGTGAGCAGTTCCTCTCTGGGATTCCCCAGAATGATTCGGTCCAGAAACACCTCTTCATTCAGCACTAATGAATGCTTATTCTATACTTTTAGTGCATCACGTTGCATTCCTCAAAGCTTTGAGGCTAATGCAGCCACACTGTGAGCCAGGTGTTAAGAGGACAGTCGGAGAGAAAAGCTCTACTCTGCTTTATAATTCAACCTCCTTCATATCAACAGTTGCACCTTGTGCTGAGGTGGGCATCGAGTCGCTCCGAGGGGGCGGCTCCCCCAGACGGTCAACAAGAAGATACAGTTTGCTAATAGCACAGGGAGTGAATGGTATTATTTCTCTCCTGTCTATCTCTCCCACTGTGGATCTATTTGCTGAACAATGATAACAATCCCTGCAGCTTAACTCGCCCTGGTTGGACCAATACTCTGAGCAACATGTTTGCCCCCTCTCTTTTTAATGAGTAGCTTCGGTTTGCACTTAGCTCAGGCATATTGATTTCCTGTGCTCAGACGATTGTGTGATATTATCTCGAGTACAGGGGGGAATGAAGGAGATGAGGGGTTGGCGGTGCATTCCTCCTGAGGGGATTTTCTCCTGGTGCACCTGCATGATGCCCCTTGACCCCTCCATTGTGATGTAATCCCAGTCCGTTTATGAGATCAGCCGGGGCTCTGATGAGATATGAAGGAGTCTCGACAGGCTCATTGATTTTGCGGAGGAGGAAACATCAGCCAATGATCGACCAGGTACACAAACACAACCTTCCTCCTCTGTCCATGATTCAGATGAATTAAGGTATATGGTTCTTGATGGCTCTGATGCAGAGCTGTCTATAAAGTCTCCCAGCCGTAGTGGGATCAATATTGGATCTAATGCCCTGAATCAGGTCACAGGAGTCTTGGAGCTTACATGACCCCTCTTTCCTCCCTCGTATATCCATCTTCCTTTTCTTTCTGCTGTTTTAACCTCATTTCTCCATTGTACTGTCCATGGGTTGACCAACAGATTTTAAATTGACGCTGCAAATAGTTAGTTATTTGTGCCAATATTCCCACAGTAGAAGAGAAGAAGAGAACGTCGGTGGTGCACCAGCATCCATCCTACCAGTTCAACTGACGTTCATTACAACTATCTCTGTCCTCAGAGCCAGCATCATCAGCATAGCCAGGGCCAAATGACCATCAGCTAACCAAAAGATATTCAAAAATACAGTGTTCAAAAACAAATGTGGAGCTCCATGAGGATTATATAGAAAGACAACTACATTGTTATATTTATTCATTCTTCATAGATATTATATTCCTTCCTCCCTATATATATATATATATATATATATATATATATATATATATATATATATATATATATATATATATATATATATATACATACATACATACATACATATATAGAGAGCGAGAGACAGAGAACAAGACCCTGAGATACTTGAACTTGGCACAGCCAACTGGCAAGACGCCCCGGGTTCACCCGGAACATGCTGGAGAGGAGACATGTCTGGTCTGGCCTGATGCCTAGGAGCTGGAGAAGGTTGCTGAGGAGACGAACATTTAGAAAACCCTGCTAAGCCTCAAAGAAGCAGAAGATAATGGAACGATGTATGGATTTTAGATTTGGTCATTTGGGAAACCTCAATCATACTCGTGGCGAACCACACTGGTCCCACGGACCAGCAGGACACTTTGAAGTGATAATCATAAAAAGCAGCTTTAATTACTTATTAAACAATTCATTTGAAAATGAAGTCAAGTATGTGGTTCACAGTAAACCATCATGATTCAGATAACTGTAAATAAGATACACTTTTGCAGATTTGGGCTGAAGGACTTGTTGCTCTGACAACAGTTCCACATATATATTCAGTTTCGAGGAGCAAAAGATCCAGACTCCAGTCAAATCGTCGATATGTTATATCGTATATTTAATATAATCTGGATAACTCCATTCTCCACGTGCAGAGAGCAGGGCCCTGGTCTCCACCACTTCCAACAAAAATATAGAAATAATGCCTCTTCAGCAGTTAAATGCTGGTCTCTACATGTGTCTGTCTGCTGCCCAGTGCTGCTATCAGTGCTGTCCCTGCTGGAAACCAGGCCGATGAGAGCGCTGACACTCAATGGTTTCATTATGGGCCATAAAACTAAAACAATCATGTGAAAGGGAATCTGTGTGGCTTTGTTACTGTGTGACCCCTTTCACATGGTCATTTGATCCATTGTTAATGTATGAAATATGGAACCGAGCAGCTTTAAGTTGCATCATGAATGAATGTCACAAAGACAGAAAGAATAAATAGAGAGAACCCAGTGTGATCAGAACATTCTGGATCACCACATCTTCTACAGGTGGTTAAAGAGGAGAGAAAGAGGAGAGAAATGGTAAAGTGAACTCTTTCATTCGTATGCTGTAAATGTGTGAATCTCCCAACCGATGGCTGAGCTCAGCTCTCTGTGCACCACGAAGGAGAAAGCCCCCTCCTTTAAGCATCCAGGGAATTATTCTACGCACACTTATCCTCGTGTCCGGAATTCATTTTCCAGAGAATTGCGGCCAAGAGCTATTTATTATTCGAAATATTTAGAAAAGGGGGAAGGAGGAAAATTGAACCTGGGCACTTCCATATGAAGATATGCAGCGCGACTTTTCATCTTCTGCTTCCTCGATGAAATTGTAGAGGGTTAGAAATGGGTGAAGAGGGACACGACATGTTTCACAGATAATGAGAAAACAAAAAGAGGAGCAAATCAAATGCACAGAAATGAGATTTTCTGAGGGAGAAAACAGCGCTGTCAAGGGTGCACTGAATTATAACATCAAGAAAAAGATAATTCAGAAGGTGAGAGACCCCGGCGCGGTGCACTGATAACATAGAAAATGTGACGCCTGGCTTTTTAAACAAATCTCCTCACAGCTGCATCGCTGATCGAGAGCTGCTCTCAGGGTCACACTGCAGATCTATTCAATGGGAACATGTTTAAGGGTACGTTCACCTCCAGAACTGAGATGTTTAGCCAGCACCTTCAAGCCCCTTTAAGGCACATGTTTCATTATGTAAATGAGCATTTGGTCTCATGTCTGAATAACATTCATGGCGAGGGCATAACAGCAATATTACCAGGTCAGAATACTACCTCAGTCACATGAAGGCTGTAGCAGGGACATGTTTAGTGCACAGATGTTTCATCATGCTTGTCATGTCAGATCACTCGATAACATTGCGCTTTCTTCCTGGAGACAAGACTTAAGAGTCTACAGCCATACTAGCAGCTCTGTGAGGCTGTAGGTTGGCACTACGATGCTTTGAGCTACATGCTAACATCAGCATGCTCACAATGTTAACATGCTGCCGTTTAACAGGTAACGTCTACCACCTTAGTTTGAAGTGTTAGCATGCTATTTTTAGCTAATAACCAGCAAACACAAAGTACAGCTGTGGCTGGTAGGGATGTCACTACAGCAGGTATTTGATCACATACCAAAGTACTGAAACTTTGATGAACCAGGTGAAGACAGAAGAAAAGTCAGAGGACCTCAGGAGTTGTCAACGGCGGTGCATTTACATGCTGCTGTCTTAATTTGTTGTTATTATTGAAGCACTTATGGCATATGACATAATACACCCATCAACCTCGGAGAAAGGAAGCAGATGATTGGATTCATTTGCAGGAGCAGACCATGAGACGATCACCTTCCAGGGCCAACCACCGAGCAGAAGCTGCCGGACCGAACGCCGCTGAAAGTGGAGCTGACAGGGAGGAGAGCTGAGATGGAAGCTAAGCTAACCCAGCTAGGACCTAAGGCTCCATCACATGCTAGGACCTAAGGCTCCATCACCTGCTAGGACCTAAGGCTCCATCACATGCCCAAGCTCAATCATAGTCAAAGTGTGTGTAACATAAACAGTGTTTGCCTGAAGTTTCATTTTTGATGTTCAACCGTCGGCCAGAGAATAGTTTTGTTGCTGCTGTTTACATTCCTTCTGATGCAAGATCCAAAAAGGCACAACAGGAATATCATTTCTGTTTTGTTTGTCATGCTTTTGTTTTGTAGCAAATGGTCAACAACTGCATTTAGTTGTATTACCCTGTGGTACATAGTGAGGACAAATCATCCTTGAGGGAAACAGCTGACATAACAAGCGTGGATATATTTCACTGTTTACTAGTAAACTTTAAGCTGCTAGTGAGACCAGATGTATCCTCTGAGCATGACAGAGTCTGTAAAAAAGGACCAATCGCTGCTGAAATATTTCAATCTGGACCAAAGTGCTGGACCAACAGACATTACCATCCCAGAGCTCTGCTGCCAGCTAATACATGAAACAAAATGCAGGTGAGAAATCATCAAATCATCGTCATACCAACTGCTTACAGTATAAAGGCTTTACCTACAGTAACTCCGTCAGGCCCTGTCAGCTGTATGAAAGAGGCAACGCAATATTCTGTCTCATAAATGATGGACATGAATAGAAAATCTTTTACAGGTTCCAAAAAGTGGGCGGAGAGCATTCCTCTCTCTGATGAAGCCTTAAACTACAAGGTTCATAATCCATTATCATGCAGCCGGAGAGCTTAGAATACTCCTCCAACACATTCTTACTTCCCAATCAAATACCTGTGATCAGCTTCAATCTACGACACACATACTCTTCTAGCGTCAGTTCTGGACATGTCACAGACAGCGTGGCAACGTACACGTGTTACACACATAATGTCTTTTTAAAAGAATACACAGGAAGTTAGGTTAGACTTAGATTGTGATTTACGTTAACTTGAATGTCGATTCACACTCAATTTACTAACGACTGACTGAAGAAAATGTGGTTGTCTTTTAGTCTGACACGGGACATGATGTTGGTCTTCTTTCTGAAAGTCCTTCTCTTCTCCAGCAGTGGCAGCGCTCTCCTAAATGGACCAGCTACCAAATGTTGTGGAATCACTGTACAATCATGTCCGTTATGTATAGAACCATGACATAAAGAGCTACAGAACACTCAAGCATCTTATGAAAGCCATTGCACAACATGTCCGTAACAGTAACCTTAGTATGAAGGCCAAGAAGCAGTACTTCAACCAGCAGCATCTGTAATGCCCTCTGAACGACTTCATTCATTGCAGCAACAGTAAAGAGGAAAGGCAGCATCTTCCTCCAGAACTCATTGACAAGACTGTTGTGTTCATTGGACTGGGGGTCGTATCAGTGAATCAGACATTCTTTCTGACACCGCTGTGTGTCTGCCATGTGCACAGAGTGTTCTTCTCTTCCCCACTGTTGTGCACGTCTTCTCTAAGTGCCAACACGATGCAATCATCATGTTTCAGTGCACTTCCCATTCAGCGAGCAGTGCTCCTAAGACACCTCGCTTCCATTGTCTCAACTCCCCTGTAATGAAATCACGCTGCAGCTTCAAGGTCACAGCCGGGTCGGCTTCATGGAATTCTGCGGAATTCTCGTTCAAAGGCAGAGGGGCTGATTGCTTCTTCTGGATCCCAAAAGCTTCTCTGGGAATCTGGGAGACAGAACTAACGGCTGGTGGGCGGATGATGGATGCAGCAGAACGATCAGCCTCGTCTCTCTAATGAACTTGTTCCGTTTGGTCTGCCGCACGGAACCGAGCCGGTGAGGGTTAACCCTTCCTTCACTGCAAATTGTGTAGCCTGCGACTTGATCAAATCCAAGCATAGAATCAATACATGAATACGCATGTGGTGCTTTTACAGCACTTTATCTGGCGTACCAGTGTGACTCTGCCAGTGTCAGTGGTATGTCCACATTCCTTCCTGTGCCCTCTTTCCTCAAAGGGAAAGCATATTTGTGATGTTTACAGCGGCCTATTCCTTTTTTTAAACAACAGAACTAAAGGGAAAGAAACACGAGCTTAAGATAAGGAACAGATGATGCTGAATAGAAGACAGCATTGCCCACTGCTGGATATGGGAAGCTCACGGTGTGTCCACAGTGTTGTTTGACCAAAGCTATACCCAAGCCTCCTCCCGAAGAGCTTCTGCAGTACCAATAACAGCATCATGTTACTCCACCTTTGTTCCGTACCACACTGCCAAATCTCGTATTAATTATGTTTTTACACGAAATGCCAAAATAAAATAACTAAAACAAGTATATTCAGCAGGAAATGTAAATCAAACTTTATTTTCACTATGTGAATGTGTCAACCGACAATGAATTCACTGAAGGTGTGCTCGGTTGAATACAGCGGGCCATGACTCAACATGCTCTGGGACTGCCGCTCTCACAGGAGTGGACCCTGTCTCGGAGTGATGTCATCTACTTTGGCATTTCATGCTTCTACTGGAGCAGCCGGGTCTGCTTGCTTTCCACACGGTGTGTCCAACAGAGTTGCCGTGTAGGGAATACAGAGGTCGGAGAGATAGTCCAGACACAATAGAGAAGAAAAGGTTGGTGTAGCCCAGGCCCTCTGAGGCAGCAGACTCTACCTCCAGCAGGATCATTTCTCAGCAGTCAAAGAAATATGTCTCCTCATCAATTTTTATCACACAATGATAAACATAATTCAATTCTCATTTCATTGGTTGTGCCCTGAGTGAACAGCTTTGTAGCAAGCTTCACAGCATCAGGCAGTGGTGAGCAGCTCCTGTGCGGCTGCACATAATAGAATCCTCTCCAGGTGATTTGTTTGAGTCCTGCGGCCATGCCATTATTCACTGTTACACCATGATCACTGCCCTCTCGTTCTCTCTGTCCTCTCTTTTGCTCCTTTTTACCCCAGCCCTCCTTTGGGGGTTGGTGGGTGGCTGCATTGTGTCTGTGGAGATAAAAGGCAGGCATGTCTGCAGGTATGAGCCATGGGATCCGTTATGGCCGACGAAGACATTAAGACACATTTCAAAGTGAATCACGGCAGGTGGAGAACAGCTTCCCTCTGGGCAGGCTGAGGCATCTGTTATGACAAGCAAAGCAAATCTCAGCTTTCCCTGGATGAATTAGGAGTCACCTCCAGTCACACACGCTCCACCACCACCTCCTCCATCTCTGACACTTTCCTCCCTGCTGGTTCCTCCTCCCCTGACACCTCCACCCTTTTCCTTCCCTGTTCCCACCATGCGCAATCTCTCTGCCGCTGTCTCCTTCCACCTTTCATCTTCCCTTCACATCTCCAAAATACCGCTCCAAAGAGAGAGAAAAGTTCAGGAGAGCATAGATGATGTGCGTGTGTGTGTGTGCATAAGAAAGAAAGAGTAAAATTGTCCGAGTGAGAGCGCCTGAGGCAGAAATGTTGAGATAATGGTTTCATTTGGAGGGATGGTGATGAGGCCCTTGAAGGGGAAATCCCCCTAGATGGGTGGAAGAGGGACCTCTATCTTCTCATCTCTCCACCACCAGATCACGCTGCCCTTAAAGCCACAGCAGCATTGGACCCTCTGCCTTCAACCAACCCTGACAATCACAGCTACAGGGAGGGAACGCTGTCCTCCTGAGCCTCGTGCCTGTAGGCTTCTTTAGAACATAAAGGATGCTCACACAGACGCACAGTCCGCCGCACATGCACATCAAACAGACCAGGAATGACAGTTCAAACAGCAGTCAAAGGTAAGTTGTGTTTTTATTGTTCATGAAGCCAATTCATGAAAGTGTTAATGTGCTTCATGTGGAAACTGCACGAGGGAACATGGGCTTTCCTATTAGCTGCTCCTGACTGAATATGTCAAAAGGAAGGGAAATAAGTGGTGACAGAAACATTTGATATATATTCATAAAGGCTTTTAAAAGCAGGTAATCGTTTCCCCTTTTATGCATAATGTAGCTTATTTATTTCAAACATTACCATTTGGAGGAAGGTGTTCCCTGTTTGAGGGAACTTGTGCCTCTGGCTGCAGTTCGTTGGGATACTGAGCCAGCTGCCACCCAACCGGGGATGTGTGTCTGTGTGTGTGAGTGGCTTCATGGTTTATTGCACATCTTTAGCTTTTTGCACTTTATTTCTGTGAGCAGATAATGATGATGGTGGTGGTTTAGAGAGCATTTATATCATAGTGCTAATTCACCAAGACAGTCACCGAACGCTCACAGCAACAGTGTGGAAATGTACTCAATGTTGATCTGATGTCATCCCGAGAACCACACTCAGGCGGGAGTCTCTTCCTCAAACAGCCCCTACAACAAACAAACACTCCCTTCTATTTCACAATAGTTGAATTATTTTACAGATGTTGGCTTCATTGCCACATTTATTATGTATATATGTGTGTAGCATAAAAATCTAATGTAGCAACATCGGCCGTGGCTCACTGGCTAGAGAGGGTCGTCCGGCAACCGGAAGGTCGGCGGTTCGATCCTTGGCTGCTACGAGTCCTGTGCCGAAGTGTCCCTGAGCAAGACACTGAACCGCTAACTGCTCCCCGGGCGCCTCTCAGCTGCCCACTGCTCCCAATGAGTTTGGGATGGGTTCAATGCAGAGGACAAATTTCATGTATATGACAATAAACTTAACAATGTATATTAAAACTAGTAAAAATGAACAACAACGGTCCACAGCACACTTTCATTTGCAACGTTTTGTATCAAGTGTAAAGTCACTGTTGAGACGGGTCTCCTGCGTTTGTTGGACCCATTCAACACAAATATTCGATCTCTGCAGACCTTCTCACTTGTCATACTTTTCACAGTATGTAACTTTAAATATCAGACGATATACTGCGTCACTTTCTTTAAACGTTGTTTGTTTGTTTGTTGCTCTGACCGAAGGCTGAAACATCCACATTCCAACATACCATGAGTATTGAATGTATTGTTACATACAATACTCATAAACCGTATTCTTGGGTTCGTGAGCCTCGTACCGAACGGTTTAGTACGAATACGTGTATTGCTACACCCCTAGCAACACATGTAACCGTAGCTGTGGCTCATCATGAGGCATTAGGAGGTGGAGCTGTAGGGGGACAGCGCTGAAGGCCCAGGTATGAAATGCAGGACATGACGATCCTCCCACAGTGCAGTTCAGCAGTGAGAGCGAGCGTGGCACAGACCCAGGATCAGCTCTTCGTCCCACATGAGCCACCGACAACAATACCTGCAGGGGTCCACCGTAGCATTCCCATGCAAACTCCACACTCACACCACCATTGTGTTCCATTACAGCCCCGTCTGAAGCCACCGCACTCCAACCGCCTCGCTGTCGTTGCACACATGCAGCAGTGCGTCTCACTATTTCTTAGGAGCCAAATTAACACTTCCGTCAGACGCACACTCCCTTTTCCAAACAGAGCATGTGCAAAGCTGTAAGCGAGTGTAACGTTGCATTGCTGGAGGTGGAATAATATGGTGGGGATATTTCTCACTTTCTCTGTGAGATGCCTCACATAGCTGAGTGAGAGGAGACTGTGGCATGAATATCCACAGGTAGTGTTATCAGAGCCAGCCAAGCCTGCAGGCCGACGGTGCAGGTGCTCCTTGTGGGATTACCAGGTGTGGGGGATGAGGGGTGGGGCTGTGAGTTCAACAATGGAGAGATACGGAGCATGGGGACAGGGCCACCCGCTGAATGGAGGCCACACAAAGAGAGCAGCCAGCAGCCAGACGACATGCTCTCATCACACCTCAGTGGCTGCTCTCTCCTCACGAAGCTTAACATCCACACACACACACACACACACACACACACACACATCCTGCTGCAGGTGAATGAGTTCACTATGACCCATTCACACAGCTCAGCCTGATGTTTATCAAGTGAGAGTCATGATGATGAAAATGATGTTTGACAGACAAAGAACCAGGTATTTGTAAGTTAAGACTGGTTGAATCAGCTCATTATCTACAGTAGCAAGCAGCAGCCATCAGCTGTCTTCTGAAGCACTTCTTTTTGGTTTTGCCAACATTTTTGTTCTCAATTCACAAGTCTCATTCACAGAGATTCCTCTGAACAACTACACATCATGGTTTCGTCTGCATGGCAAGGACATATTGTATTTCATATTGATAAAACAGCAACACTTGATAATGTTAAAATGACGAGTAAAGTAAAGCGCTCACAGTTAGCAGAGGCTATGTGCTTAAAGCAGACATCTGCAGCTGTTGGTAAGGTTTCTAATGAGCGCCCTCACTCACAATGTCCTGCGTATGTGTTGCTTTTGTAGGCTTTTGTCAACTTTGTAAAGAAATGTGCGATATAGTTTGGTTCTCCCCTGAGAAGGAGCACTTGCTATTTTGGACACTTCATTAGTGATCCTGTAGCAACGCCCTCAGAGAGAATGGCAACTTTGAACAATAAAGTTGTGTGTAATAGTGGACTGCCAACCAATTGCTGTCTGTCATTCATGCTCCCAAGAGCATGAACTGTTGGGAATGATAATGTGGTTTCCTCTAGCGCTGCCCGAAGGACACATGTCTCGTCTTTCTGTTAATGCTTTACGAGATGCAAAATGATGAGTATGTTGTCCAAAAGGCTGCTTTGTTAGCTATAGTGACTCTATCAGACAGGATGTACAGGGTGACTCTACTGATATCCATTCAATCCATCCCAATATCAAATCCAGAAAGAAGAAGAAGAAAAACAGCATCAGCGCTCTTTAGTCACCAATCAATCGCTGGTTCAGAACTAACGACTCAAAGCTCTTCCATTAGACGTGTGACCGAATGAGAAATATTGTTTTTAGTCTGTTTGGTGCTGTGACCTTTGACCTGATCACAAACTGCAGACAGAAATAGAGCAACAGGCCTTTCAGTGACAAAGACCGCCCTAGAGAGTTGTCTAAGATGTGGGACAGAGGAAAGATTATAAATAGAGGAGGTAAAAATAATCCACGCAAGAGCTGTGTGATCCACAACGCAGACGAGATGCTGCTTTGTTCCTGTTGAGTCAAACAGGCATGTGCTGGTCCTTTATGACAGAAGAAAACAGAGGGAAGGGGAAGAAAACAAAGAGGATGTGGTGATGAGAGCGATAAGGGGGGGGGGGGTGTGAAGGCTGAGTGAAGAATAGAATCGTCTTCAATACTTAATATCCAAGAAAACATGCTCATCTAAGTGATTTTCACCAGCGGGGGTTTGTGGAACGCTGAGGTTTCAGCTCGTCTCTTTACTGCTCAGTAAATCACATATGAGTCACACACACACCAGAACACAAGAGAAGAGCAGAAGACAGCTGGACATGATTTAGTTATGAAATGTGTGAAAAACAAAACATGCCGTGTCTTCGTGGATGCACGTTCTAGAAATCTATTGCATCTCTTGCAAAGGAGAAACAGGATTACACAAATGCATCAGCCCAGAAAAAAGAACAAAATGACTGGAAATAATTGTCCAATTTTGTGACAATTTCAGTCATTACAAGAATCAATTCCTGTGTGCAGACAATTTCCTATGAGCGACCAACCAAAAGCCGAATTATTGGAGAACTGCAGCAAATCCTCGGCATCTATATCACAGTAGTTGGAATGCTATTGCAGCGCTACATCCAGTTATACACACTGTGATTTTTCTTTTTACAAATCTTGCCTAGAGCAGCATCTAAGTCCCACTGAACTTTCATCTGACTGTCCAGCTGCAAGAATCCAGAGGAGAGAAGGGAGGAGTTGACACAAGTGTTAGCAGGTTGCCTTACAATCTGATTGGTGCAGACACAACATATTATCACTCCCAACTCATCTAACACAGACCCTGGGTCAGTGCCCATTGGCACTAGGTACTCCTCTATCATTAGTTTTCAGGACAGCATGTCTACCAGTGGTGGGCCGTCAGGGCCTGCAAGGCCTCCTCTGCTGGCCTACACAGATCACAAAGTTATAGCTATTCAATCATTTCATTATTTTTCATGAATACACGACATGTATTCTAATTATTGTCCCCATTATCTTATGTTCTCATTGCACAGCTACTGTGTTCCTCAGTTGCTCTGCTTCCAGTGCAGCTTGTTTTAAGTAGAGCTTTTATCCAATCAGATCTCACCTCTGTGTCTCTGGGTAGAACAGAGGCCTGCAGACTCACAAGTGCATCCATGTGCACTTTAAGTGAATGGGGAGGGGTTACGGAGGGGTTTGTTCATATAGCCTTCATAACCTGACTTATACAACATGGCGAAAATATTTTTGTATGACTGTGATTAAAGGAGATATCCAAAAATCCTTTGACTCAAATATTGAACCTGACTTCATATATTTAATAGGAGAATGCTCCATTTGCATATTTAAACATACATTTTTAGAAAGCTTGTGACACACAAATGTAAACTAGAAAATGCATTTCCTGCTGAAAATGCGTTGGAATGCTGAAATTTGAAATGAATTGCAAAAACATTGCTGAAAATAGATATCCAATTTTTTTTAAATTGCAAAAAGCTTAATAATTCAAAAAGTTTAAAGATTCCAACTTTGAAAAGTCATATCACCCCTCTCCTGAAAGAGCTGGACATTTTGATGTTCTAATGGTTTCTGTGGCTTAAAAAATGTCATCAGTGGTGATATTTGTAGAAGTAGAAGTTGTAGTAGAAGTATTATTCGTAGAAGTATTAGTAGCATTAGAATAAGTACTAGTAGTAGCAGTAGTGATATTTGTAGTTGTAGTAGAAGTATTATTAGTCGTCGAAGTATTAGTAATTAGAAGAAGTTGTAGAAGACGTAGTATCAGCAGTCATAGTAATAGCTGTAGTATTGGTTGTAGTATTTAATATAACAGCAGCAGTAGTAGAAGTAGTAGTAGTAGTAGTAATAGTAATGGCAGTAGAAGAAGTAGCAGTAGTAGTACTAGTAGGCGTCGTACCAATAGCTGTAGTAGTATTACTACTTTTAGTAGCATGAATAGCAGTAGTAGTAGCAGTTGTCGTATATGTAATAGTAGTAGTGGTAGTAATAGCAGTCGTGGTTGTAATAATATTGATGGTAGCAGTAATAGCAGTAGTAGTAATAGTAGCAACAGCAAACATTATAGTAGAAGTAGTAGTAGCAGTAGTAGTGATACTATATTAGCAGCAGCAGTTGTCGCAGTATTAGTAAGAGCATTAATTCTTTTAACAAAAAAGAATTTGTGAGAGAGAGAGAGAAGAAAGAATTTGTGTGTGTGTGTGTGTGAGAGAGAGAGAGAGAGAGAGAGAGAGAGAGAGCCTCTGATATCTCTGGCAACATTTCTCATTTGGAGATTGTCCGATGTTTTATCTTTTACAGCTTACATGACTGTTGTCCTGCTCTGCCATGTCTTTCCTCGTCTCTCCCTCTTGTGTCGCGGTGTGTGTAAATGTCACTCGAATCAGGAAACTTATCAGAAACCTCATATCTGATTGGCCGAGATGCAACACATAACAGCTGCAACAAATCATGTGTGTGCGGCTTTTATTTTAAAATTGTGTGTGTGTGTGTGTGGGGGGGGGGGTGGAGGAGGGGGGAAAGACCTCTAAAGATCCCTAAGACCTGAATGACTGTATGAGAGACACAGCGAGAGAGGGAGAGGAGTGAATGTGCGCGTGTGTCTGTGAGTCTGTGTTTATAAACATCACTAATTGGCTCAATCGCGAACACCTGTGTGCCTGAAGCCATTTGAAAATATTCTCCATAGAGATCCTATTGAAAAAATAAAAAGCTTAATAATTCAAAAAATTTAAAGGTTAGAAATATAAAAAGTCATAGCAGACCTCTGGTGAAAGAGGTGAACATTTTAATAGTTGAATGGTTTCTGTAGCTTAAAAAATGAAGGAGGAGAAGCGGTGCGACGGAAGAAATAGAAGAAGTTGAATAAAGAAACAGGATAACAATAGTTGGAAGTAGGAGACAAAATCATAATGTTTGACACACATAAACAGAGGTTATTAAATGACAGGCTTCATCACAAGCAGTTCAGTTAGAATTCACTCTCTGGGGCTTTTATTTTGAAATGGGGTGTGGGGGGTGGGGGAGAAGGGGAGAGGAGACAGAATCATGATGTTCGATAAACACAAACCGGTTATTAAATGACAGGCTCATCACAAGCATTTCAGTTAGGATTCATTCTGTGGGGCTTTTATTTAAAAATGGCGTGTGTGTGTGGGGGGGGGGGGGGGGGGTGGAGGAGAGTGGAAAGACCTCTAAAGATCCCTAAGACCTGAAAGACTGTATGAGAGAGAGAGACACAGAGAGAGAGAGAGAAGAAAGAATGAGTGAGAGAGAGCGAGAAGAAAGAAAGAGAGAGAGAGAGAAGAAAGAAAGAGAGAGAGCGAGAAGAAAGAATGAGAGAGAGAGAGAAGAATGAGAGAGAGAGAGAGAAGAAAGAATGAGTGAGAGAGAGAGAGAGAGAGAGAGAAGAAAGAATTACTGAGAGAGAGAGAGAAGAAAGAATTAGTGAGAGAGAGAGAGAGAGAGAGAGAGAGAGAGAGAGAGAGAGAAGAAAGAATGAGTGAGAGAGAGAGAGAAGAAAGAATGAGTGAGTGAGTGAGAGAGAAGAAAGAAAGAATGAGTGAGTGTGAGAGAGACACCTCTGAAGATCCCTAAGACCTGAATGACTGTATGAGAGACACAGAGAGAGAGAGAGAGGAGTGAATGTGCGCATGTGTCTGTGAGTCTGTTTATAAACATCACTAATTGGCTCAATCGCGAACACCTGTGTGCCTGAAGCCATTTGAAAATATTCTCCATAGAGATCCTATTGAAAAAATAAAAAGCTTAATAATTCAAAAAGTTTAAAGGTTAGAAATATAAAAAGTCATAGCACACCTCTGGTGAAAGAGCTGCACATTTTAATCGTTGAACGGTTTCTGTAGCTTAAAAAATGAAGGAGGAGAAGAGGGGCACGGAAGAAATAGAAGAAGTTGAATAAAGAAACAGGATAACAATAGTTGGAATGCTTAACAGCATTCCAACAACAAAGAAACAGGATAACAATAGTTGGAATGCTTAACAGCATTCCAACAATAATCAACTGGGGAAGGTACATGGCGATATATATTTGTTCCATCTTTTACCCCATTCACCTGCCTGCCCTTGGCACCAGATTTGCATTCAATCGATAGTTTCAGCAGTTATCCATTGTGTGTATTTAACATGTGGTGAAAACATTCATCCGACTTCCTTGCTCTGCTGCTTTCAGCTTTGAGCCTGAGGGTGTGCAGGGAGGCAGCACCATCAACAACATTAGGACACTTACAATAATTCAGGAACTAATTACAGGCTCAACCATTTTATTACCAATTCAACTTGCTCTCCTGTTCACCAGCCGGAGGAAGTGCATGTGTGGCATCAAGACATTAACAAGGAAAGCATGCAAATAACGCAAATAAAAGCATGCAAATAACGTCTGCAGGAAGATGGAGGGTATATGGGGAATACGTGTGTGTACGTGTGTGTGTATCGCCATCTTCCATTATTCTTGAAAGACACATTGCTGGTGTAATTATGCAATTTCACAATTCTTAAAGCAGTACACACCGTTTATTTACCTCTAATGACTAATGTATAAGTATTATGCTATTATGGATATATGTACACAATTAAAACATGCGGTGTGAACGTTGCTAGCTGGCTACAGCTAATGTCTATTCAGTGTGAAGTGAAGAAACACTCAATAGTCCAGCAGTAGAAATCATCTTCATGCTGCAGTCCACAAGGAGGAGCTTGGGATGAATTGCTGGCTATACCAATGAAGCCAATGCGTTCATTGATAAAACATGGAGTCCGAATAACATTGACTCCAAAAGAAAATGTTCATCCAAGCTGGTCTTATTTCACAAAGCAGGTGGTGTCAGAGCAAACAATACCCGATGTCCTAAGAGGTTTTCGTGAATTGTAAGAACCGTAAATATGACGGCAAATGAACAGTGCAGTGGTGTCTGTTAGCCGACAGCGTGTAGTCAGCCTGTCCTTTCACCGTCCCTCCTGCAGGTTAATGAGGTCTGAGGTCTAAATGAGGGTCTGAACATGCTCTCCAGTTATCTCCTTTATCTGAACCTCATCCTCATACAATGGGCTGGGATCACTGAGAGATCTGTCACCCCGTCCTAATTATATTCTCTTACCTACAGACAGAGCTCTCTTACCTGTCAACGTTTTGAACAAAATGTAAATAAGCCTTTATTGTCACACATGTTACATTTATGAACCGAACAATATGCTAGAACAATACTCGTGCATTTGGAAAATGCAGAAGCTTAAATTGTGTGAAATATGATGTTTTGGGTGGACTGCGCTCACATAGGAGACAACGGGCTGTGACCTCTGAACCCGGAAACAAAAGAAACAACAACAAAAAACAGCTGAGGCTCCGCACTTCTGAGAGGCTACGCTAACTAGCTTAACAAACAATAACTCTGCGCATGACGGGATGCTTCGTAATTAACGGACAATGCATATAGTCCAAATCTATGTTCACTAGCTTAGGCCCCCACCTCGGCCGGAGCAAGCCTTCGTCGGTTGTTTGGAGTGTTGAGGAATGGTTGGTGGAGATTTGGCCTGATACGGTTTGGGAGAGGCTTTGCCGAGGATCCACTGCGGCTCCCGGGCCTTGCAGAACCCCCGATCTCCATGGGATAGGAGCATGATGACTATGGGGGGAGATAACCATTAACAAGAGGGAGGGAGGGTGGGGTGCAGGAAACGCGAGCGTGCCGAGGCTTAGATGAGGCTACTCATTATACCGGTATAATGAGTAGGTATTTATAGGAGTGCGGTCGGTAGTGGGCGAGTGGCTGAGGTGTGGTCCTGCTCCTGAAATTCAGCTAAGTTTTATCTCCAATTCACTAGCTTAGGCCCCCACCTCGGCCGGAGCGAGCCTTCGTCGGTTGTTTGGAGTGTTGAGGAATGGTTGATGGAGATTTGGCCTGATGCGGTTTGGGGGAGGCTTAGCTGAGGATCCACTGCGGCTCCCGGGCCTTGCAGAACCCCCAAAATAAGCCTGTGCGCTGGTCGGCAAGATCGAGTGACGATTTGTGGGTCTAAAGACGGCATTGGATATGGCCGAACCGATGTTGGACGGATGTCTGCAGGAGGGCTGAACTCCTGGAATGGGAAACGAGAAAGCCATGGCATTGCGGTGGCCCAGACATGAGCTGCATCGAGGACGCGCCCTTGACGGACGGGTGTCGCAGCGTCATTTGATGATTGGGTAACCGACTGCTAGGTTGTCAGGAGTTTAAGGGATGGACTGCTGGGCCATCCGCGGCCCCACATGATGGCTGTGGCTACTATTGGTCCGATTTCATAGCATGAGGGGAAACAACTTGGCATCTGCTTGCAAGATCCGAGGCTGGTCTACGGCAAACGTTGTGGAAAACCCCCCAAAAGACGGCAGAGGGAGCGGCATCGTTGTTGGCCAATTGTGTGGGTCCATCGCTGGAAGCTTTTTCTCTTCTCTCTTTCTTCTTCTTCCTTTCTTTTCCCTCTTCCTTTCTCTTTGTTCTCTACTTTGCTGTCTTTCTTTTCTTTCTCTCTCTTCTTTTCTTTCTCTTCCTTTCTCTCTTCTCTTTCTTCTCTCTTCCTTCTTTCCTCTCTTCTTTTTCTCTCTCTCTGCGTTCAGTGGTTGCGTTGTTGCGTTCAGTGATTGCGTTGTTGCGTTCAGTGGTTGCGTTGTTGCGTTCAGTGGTTGCGTTGTTGCGTTCAGTGGTTGCGTTGTTGCGCTTAGAGAGGGGGACAGCTTAGAGAGGGGGACAGAGGCAAGAAGACCTGGCAACCCGGTGCCAGGAATCTGCCTAGTGGGAAGAGTATGCGTAGTAGGAAAAGCAGGATAGGGGTGGGGGACAGAGGAGAGGGAACCTGGCAACCCCGTGCCAGGAATCTGCAGAGCATGCGTAGTAGGTAGCGGGATGGGGGAGGGGGACAGGGAACCTGGCAACCCGGTGCCTGGGTACGGGCAGAAGAAGGTTGGTGTAGGAGAACAGTGAAGGGACAGCTTAGAAAGGGGGACGGAGGAAGGAAGACCTGGCAACCCGGTGCCGACAGCTTAGGGGGGGGGGGGCAGCTTAGAAAGGGGGACGGAGGAAGGAAGACCTGGCAACCCGGTGCCGACAGCTTAGAGGGGGGGGGCAGCTTAGAAAGGGGGACAGAGGAAAGAAGACCTGGCAACCCGGTGCCTGGGTATAGGCAGAAGAAGGATGGTGTAGGGGAACAGTGAAGGGACAGATGGGTGAATCCGGCCAAAAGGTGGGATGGAATGCTGTGGAAATGGAAGGGAGGAAGATAGAGTCGGCGTCTCTTGCGGCTTTGGAGAGTTGAGTTTGCCTGAGGTGGTGGAGGGGGATGAGAGGTGAGGCGCTGCGACCTGGCAACCCGGAACTTTGTGGGTTGGGGGCGGAGTTTCGGGGTGCGTGGTGGCGTCACGGTCGCTGGCGTCACACCGGTGTGTTTGGATGTAGGTACGTTTGTGTTTGTTTGTTTTTCCTAACGTGACTTTGGGAAAGTTGTGAGGAGTTGGCACGGTTTGCTTTGTTGTTTCGATGCTCTTAGCAGGCAGTTTGGCGACGTCCTCTGCGTGGTGTTCCGGTTGCGAGTGCAGAAAACGCGAGTGTGCCGAGGCTTAGAGTGGGTAGGTAGTTATAGGAGTCTGGCCGGAAGTGGGCGAGTGGCTGAGGTGTGGTCCTGCTCCTGAAATTCACCTAAGTTTTAGCTCCAATAATTAACACAATGAGAACAACAAACACAAGAACCAGTCACATATACAGACAACAGAGCAACAAATCAACCCATCAGACCTGCAGCAACACACATTCTGCTCCACACTGGAGGGCCATTCAGATATTAGATATAAAAAACAAACACAGTTGACTTAAAGACAAACTCCATCCTCCTTTCTTTGTTGACAAAGAGTTTAATCTCACGGTTAAATCCCAACTCACTAATCTGTTTCTCCTCCTTCAGCCATTGAGTGTTAAAAGAACAAAGCAGGTAAAAAAATAATAATCTACACCAAGCAACATGCAAAAAATATCCTAATTTCTTCCATATATTTCAATTTGAACTCTTACTACTCCGACTAAGCCTGTGATGGCTACTTTAAGTTTTGTTTCACGACAGTCACGTGCTTGCCCACTGACCACTCACAGCACACGCTGCACCTCACTGCAGAGCTGCACATGGATACTGAGCTGCACATAATGCTGACGTATTTGTAGGCCAGCTAGCAGCTCTGAGACGTCAAAGAATACGCCCAACATGTCAAACTAAAGATCTGATTGGTCGAACACTATGACAATCAACAATATCGTCCCCATTCACTTAAAGTGCACATGGATTCACTTGTGAGTCTGCAGGCCTCTGTTCTACCTTGAGACACAGAGGTGAGATCTGATTGGATAAAAGCTCTACTTAAAACAAGCTGCACTGGAAGCAGAGCAACTGAGGAAGACAGTAGCTGTGCAATGAGAATATAAGATAATGGGGAAAATATTTGTATAAATTACAATACATGTAGTGTATTTAAGAACAATGATTAAATTATAAAACAGATATAACTTTGTGATTCTGTTTAGGCCAGCAGAGAAGGCCTTGCAGGCCCTGATGGCCCACCACTGGATAAATCAATTTTTAACATAAATGTTAAAATTACTCGTATTTTCGGTTTTTTTCTCCCTGGCTCCAGGAGACTACTTTGGCGGAAGGTTGGTGGAGCAGCTCTGACAGATGGACCCTAAGTTTGCAATTACCGTACTTTTCGGACTATAAGCCGCTACTTTTTACCCCACGCTTTGAGGCGTCGGCTTATAGTCCGGTGCGCTTTATATACAGATTTTTCCGTAGCTTTTCTCCGCCACAACAACAACCGCAACTTCTGGTTCCGGTCTAACGCAACATTTACTAGCTCCCGACACAGAACAGTTGCTACCAGCAACCCCTCTGCTACCAGCTGTTACTGACAGGGTCGCTACAATATGGATGAAGTACCTTTGACCTACCTCTCACTAGGACTGTTAACAGAAAAGGTTGATCGGCAAGATGCTTTTAACAGTAAATGTCCGACTCGCTAGCTTCTAAGCTAATTTTAACATTACGGTCAATGGGGAAATGCTAACCGCGATTAGCATTAGCGAATATATGATATATCTTTGTACATCTTTTCATGCAGACATACTTGCATTACAGACTAAGGTCTCTCACGGCTACCAAACGAAAAGCAATGAGGCAATAACTGTTGTTGCTCATAGCTCTGAATAGCTGTTGTGCTAGCAGCAACTGGCCAAGCCAGTTAGCCGTAAATGCTATTCAGAGCTATGAGCAGAGAAGAACAGCTTTTTCTCAAGTCTGCCAGTGGATCCTAACAGCGCGGAACAGTGTGAAAGAATCCATCATCACCAATGTGTTCTGAAAGGCTGGGATACTATGAGATTAAGGGGACAGCGCAATGAGGACGATAACGCAAGCTCAAGGGCGGATTTGCCCCGGTTCATGATGTGGTGTGTCCAAGGACCCAAATGCAGACTCGTTTTTTCCAGTTTTTTTTTTTTTCCAGTTCTACAAAACTTGTTCTACAAAACTTGTTCAAGAGTTTTTTTTGCGTGCGTGTTTTTGAGTGAGAGAAATAAATGTTTTGTCGAGGGGGGGGGGGGGGGGGGGGTTCATGACCATTCAGATCACAGATAATCGAAATCGCGAATCGGTAGATAATGCAAAGCCTGTTTGGCAAAGCTCAGATGCTTTCCACTCAGTGGTTAACGGTGTTGTGCAAACAGGTAATTCAGCTGAGCGCTGCACTAATCTGTATAAGTACCACTTAATGCTGAATGGTGGTGTTACATAAGGCTTCCAACCCACAGGGCCACAAGCAGCACTTCACAATGGAGTACCGGTAGTTCTAAAATCCTAAAAACAACATGGCCAGAAGCTACTGTGGTGTGTCCAACATTTAGCAGGAACACGATCATTTCTAAATCTAAATTCTGTTTCGAACCAGCTGTCAGTTCCTATCTCAACACTTCACTGAGAGGATCAGTTCCCATGTTTGAATTGAAAACGTAAGGGGAAACACACGATAGAGGTGTGAGCAACTGAGAGTGCCGTTGTGGTGCTCAATATGACCTTCCAAATATTCAGCTGAGTTTCAAAACATCAACAGAGAACTGGGAGGACATTTGGGCTATGAGGGAACTCTTGGACACTGTTGTGAATTCCCTTTGTGGTGTTTTGGAACACCGGCTTAGAGGTATTCTTTTCTTACATCACCCTCCTGATGGAGCAAGTGATTCCAAGTGGGCCCAGGTCTACTCAGGGGCAGACTGATTACTTCACTTCTAGCCAGTTCAAAGCAGACAGACCTAGGATTCAAGTGTCTCCAGTCCTGCTCCCTTCATGCGTTACTGACAATGTGAGATTCTTTATGGATGTTATATTGTTTGAATTATACTGTAACCATACATTTGATTACATTTCAACTCCATACCATGTATTAAAACCAGTGTTTCAATGGACATAATGGCAAAAGATGTTGGCTAAAGACAAATACACCCTTGGTGGGGGGCTCTGCCTGTGCTCTGCCTGTGCTCAAAGAACCAAGATTACAATTTCGAAACATTCCTTCTAACTCACAGAGACTCAACCCTCTACTGCAGACCTGGGCATTGTACGGCCCCCGAGCCATACCCGGCCCTTTGGCTCTCACGGACCGGCCCGCGGCCCGTCAATGGGAAATTAGGAATTAAACATAAATAGGTGTACATCATGCACTGAATACAGCTGCATTGCTTTTATTTTGAAGGCGACTTTTTCCGTCGGTTAGTACGTTGGTGAATGTGTGCGAGCAGCAGCGTCACTGCAATGTGTTGGTGAACTGAGCTTACTGGAGATGTGAGGTAGCTGTTAGCCCTCACAAATGTCAGCCTGTGTTACAAAATCAAAGACTGACACAGAGTGTAGAGTTTTTAACAAAACATGGACTTTAAGTATTTCTTTACTGAAGTCAAAGGTAAAGCCGCGTGCTTAGTTTGTGGAGAACAGATCAGTGTTAAGGATTACAATTTGAATCTCCATTACGAGACGGGGACTCTTTTGGCACAGTGGGTGGACCCCATTGAATACATGCCCTGCTGTGACATAACATTGAACTAACCACACTGATCCTAGAGGTTAGTTGCCCCAGCTCCCCTAATTCTTAATAACCTGGGTAGTCAAAGCAGAGAAGCAGACAATGGCTCTACACAATTCAGGTAGAACACAACTCAATTGGGTAGAGCCATTGTCTAACATATGGCCCATGCCCAAAGGGCCCAGCCAGATGAATGCCGGCTCCTCTAAATGTAGCAGCAGATGTTGTGTCACTGTGTTTAATCCCTCTCATATGCCGTGTGGAGATCACAGAGACACAGCGCCTTCTCTACACTCAGTTGGACCTATTCACCTTCGCATTTTCACACAGCGGCGACTCAATGACAGAGCAGGGTCGTCCTTCAATCAGAGGATCTGTGGTTCGATCCCTGGCTCCGCTAGTCCATGCTGATGTGTCCTTGGGCAAGACACTTAACCCCAAATTTCTCGCTGTTCCTGTGCTGTATGAATGGGTGTAAATGTTAGATAATCCTGATGGGATAGTAGCCTCTGTCATCAGTGTATGAATGGGTGTGAATGGGTAAATGTTGACATGTAGTCTTAAAGCATTTTGGGACTAGCACTATACAGTCCATTTACTTTGCCTCAGTTTTCCTCTTTGACTGTGATCAAGCTGCAGATGGCGATTGAGCTGTGCTTTCTCCTCATCCAGATGTTAAAAGTCCTGAGTGACTAATGAAATCAATCCGAAGAGCCCTTCCGTGGAGTTGATCGCTCCAAGAAGATTATCCCAGTCCTTAGGGGAGTACCAAGAGTCCCAGCCACACATGGCGGGAACCTATAATGGCTAAAGACATCTCATTGTAACTTCCTGAATGAGATTATTTATTTGGCCAATGCTACAGTCCAAAATGTCTGATACGGTGAGGCAGGGGCCGTAGGCTGGGAAGACGCCCGCAAAACGGCCAACACACGCAGATTGTTAGCAGCTGCAGCCCAACATGTCCTGCCACAGTGATCATCACTAGCGGGAAAGTCCCGGTGGAGGACTTCTGCAGGATGCTGACGTTCCAGACACTTATGAGATATTCTCAACGAAGCGGAAGTGGTCCCACTGCTTGGCAGGCCTGACAGACCTGCTGAACACCGCTCTATCTGTGGTCTGTCGATTGACTTGATGCAAGCATCATGGGGATTTGTCGATGAGGCAAGACATGGCGGCCGCTGACGAGGTTCTTGATGCAGCTACTCCATACGTGGAGATGAGCAGTCAGTGAGCTGGTAGAGGTGTATGCCGCTTATATACTGTAGGGTCGGGTTGTGTAATAATCCCTATTGGCCAGCTACACTTGTGCAAATTTTCAGTGGGCGAATCCTTGTCGTTTGAGGAGAGTATTACCCATAAATTCCAGTTCAGGGTGGAGCCTGTGTGAGTTGGAACAGTTATTTTGGACCAAAGTGATGGAAGAGCTAATTATGTAACAGACCGACTGTAACAGACTATGTAACAGACCGACATAGTAATCCATAAAGCCATGCTGCATGAAGTTACTATGCAGTAACTGAGTTGCTGGGTAGGTACAAGCAATTCCTCAGTGTTTGCATGGCAGGTATTATTGGTGTATTGATGATTGCTGTATAACTGTGTGGTTGTACTTTTAGTTATAAAAAGCTTGATATAGTATCTGCCTCAGATATGGTCTATATGATGAGTGAGCCATTTGTGGCTCATTATATGCTGTGACGTCTGTATTGTGTGTCTTGCCATGATTGAACTGTGCTGTAAGTGTGTATCCTCAGCTCTTTTAATGGGCCTCCTCCACACCCACACCTCTCATAATGTGCAGCCAGGCATAGACAGGATGCTCTATAAAGTCAGCTGGACAGGCAAAGGCTCGCTGGATAAAAGAAGACAACCCACAGGTCCTCAATCAATACTGCTGGCATTGATATTCACCACGTCTCTGCCCCAATAGCCTCCTGTTAACTAACAGTCTCACTGCACCGTGTGTGTGTGAGAGTGTGTGGGTGTGTGTGTGTGCGGGCAGCCATGTTTGAAAGGAAGACCAAAATAGAGCAGAGTAGAATTTACACTCAATATGTTATTGATTTTATTTTTGCTCATTTCTCATGTCTACAGCAAGTTTAATTGGGTCTACTATAAATGAAGGCAGTGCAAACAGCAACAAAATCTCAAACAACCCGCCAAGTAACTATTCCTCCATAACAATGGCCGCAGTGCTTGGATTAAGCCTTTTGTCTTTGGGTATGTCAAATAGAAATGAGAGAAACACTGGGGAGCCAACTTCTTTCCGGTATGATGTGGCCAGAATAGATCTTGTGGTCCTTAACATGTCACAAACAATTATTTTCATGTTACTTCATCTCACAACCTTATTGCTTTCCACCACAAATTGGACGCTTCCTTAGAAATATAGAAACAACAATAGACCAGCAGTAAGAGCCCGAGAGGTCGATTCATTGTAATAATATTTCAGACTCTCTTCTTCCTCTAATTAGTATGATAATTCACAACTTACATTCAGTACAATATTGGAAAACTGAATTTCATCCATAACTACTCCAGATGAGCTCTTTGTATGCAGTACTGCCGAAGCAATGAATAAATATCCAGAGAACAGTTTGAGCAGCAAACAGCAGTTTCAGTCCACTGTGCATCATGAAGAAGGAAGGAGAATGGTGGCCCTTTGCTTCTCCATCAACCAACATGTAAGAGGCCAGAATGTAAATCATCCCGGGATGATTGGTGCCACGAGCACCCAGATCAGAAAATTAGTCCGTTAGAGTCTGTTTTCATTCACAGTAACACATTTCTATGAAGATAATAACCTCTTTTTGTTTTACTTTGCATTATCTACGGGGGGATTTAGCTTCACCTATGGATAGTGATGCATGTCAAAGTACAATATCAGAAGAACCACTGTCGAGATTGCCAATTATTTTTGGATTATAATTTATGATATTTCAGATCATCAAAAGACTATTTTTGTGATCCACTGACTTTTCCTCTACTGCCACCACCAGGCCATGATATATCACTGACCAGAAATGTGGCCCATGAGCAATGGCTGAATATCTCATTTGTTCTGAATCATTCCGCCAGAGGATGACCCTGTTTATGTGACCCCTAAAATGTTTTCTACTTCCACCAACAGGCAAACATGTAAACCGTATGCAAGATACCTTATAAGCTATTATGTGTTCAGCACTTTCATGCTCTCAAGGGGATAAACAAAGAGCAACTCCACCCCTCCTTCAACCCGAAACACCCTCTTCTTGAGTTCCTCTTGAATGTTTCCACAGCCGTTCCTAGGTGCGGTTGCACCAAACCAACTCTTTATCTCAAGATACAGAGTCTGATCCTCCAACTCAGGGTCTCAACACTAAAAACTAAGTTGCAATGGCTCAATATTCAAGAACAATTGCATTTATTATCTTATCCAATTCATGGTTATGTTTTAACACTGTGAAAATCAGAGAGAGCGGCAAAGGAAGACAAGAAGTTAGAGAAAAGGCCAACGGTTAGCAGTGAACAGAATGTCAGCCCCTCATAAAAAAGGTAATAGATCATTTGTAAAACAAGCGCTCACATATGAACACAGCTCGGTGTGGCTGTGTGGTGTTTCCAGCTTGTTCCTCATTGTCAGGGTGAGCAGTGTTAGCAGGTAACAGATGGCAGCCTGATCGCAGCACGCGCTCTCAGATGATTCTTCATTACCTTTAAACAAGTGTGAGGCAAATGTCCTGCAGCCAATGCTATGCTGATAAGACATCCTGCTGTATCCAAGGCCTACAGTCAAAACATACTGCATAATGGCACATCATTATGCCAGGGAAAGGAAGTACTTTGTGCCTAATAGCCAAATCTGAGACAATATGCATTTTATTTAAATTTTATTTTCATTGATTTATTTTGTTTGTTTGTTTGTTAAGCCTCCATTCAGAGGATGAAGTTGATTGTAATGACCCTGTGAATTTGGACAAGTTGTTCGGACAAGATGTTTAGCCTATACTGACAAGGGTGTACGCATCTTTTATGCCAACAGGTCAAGTGCATGTGGTTGAAGGAAGAAAAGCATAAAATCAAGAGCATTATGTAAGGCGGCTAACGAGGATGTCATGTAATGTCAATGCAATGGAAACAGTATCAGTAGGATCCAGTCTTTACAATTCAGAGACACAAACTTTTCATCGATTCTTCTCGACAGTGAAATTGGCATTACGCCAATGTACCATCATTAATACGCTCTAATGTGCTGAGAAATATGCATGTATTGGGTCTTTTAGGAGTTAAAAAACAACCTTTAAATGATTAAGAAGTGCATGTCTTTGCAGTACAGTTGACGGCATACAAGATGGTATCATCAGCATAATAATGGTCATAGCAGTGTTGAGTTGAAAATTAATTAATTATATATAGAGCTAATAACAGGGGACCTAATGTTGATCCTTGGGACACCGTTATCAACCAGCTGTTGGCTTAACTTGATTTTGGAGTTAGAACCAGCTGTAAGCAGAATCCTCAAAATCGATGGTAAATATAGGGGTGCAACGGATCACAAAGCTCACGGTTCGGTTCGAATCACGGTTTTTGAGTCACAGTTCGGATCATTTTTCGGATCAGCAAAGAAAATGGGAGGAGTCAAATATAACTTTGCTTTCCATTTATTAATTAAAGAACTTCAAGAACACTTAAAGCAAAGAACTTTGGGCTATAGTCTTACATAAAAACACAAATATTGAAGATGTCCAATTTGAAATAAATAAATAAAAATAAAACATTCAAGAATACTCAATTCTGTTGAAAGAAAGAAACAGCCAGTGAGCTAGCTTCCACTGTTTACACTGAACTGAACTGCTCGGCAACAACTTGGGGCTATGTTTACTTCCTGTCAGGTTATGTCATTCAAATACACAATGTTTACCATTACTGTGAAATGGTTTACAACTTTAAAAGGTTTTTCAATAAGATGAGAATATCTCCATTGTCTGGGGAGAGGGTAGACCTTTCTGTGGTGACTGGGATATTACTATTGGGCCTGTCTAGCTTCACTCTGCTGCTTCTGTCAGCACCTGCACCAGGTGTGTCTGTGACTCTCCCATAGGGGGCGTGTCTATAGCACCTGTCTGTGTGACTCTCCCATAGGGGGCGTGTCTGCAGCACCTGTCTGTGTGACTCTCCCATAGGGGGCGTTTCTGCAGCACCTGTCTGTGTGACTCTCACAGAGGGGGCGTGTCTACAGCACCTGTCTATGTGACTCTCACAGAGGGGGCGTGTCTACAGCACCTGTCTATGTGACTCTCACAGAGGGGGCGTGTCTACAGCACCTGTCTATGTGACTCTCATAGGGGGCGTGTCTGCAGCACCTGTCTGTGTGACTCACCCATAGGGGGCGTGTCTACAGCACCTGTCTGTGCGACTCTCCCATAGGGGGCGTGTCTGCAGCACCTGTCTGTGTGACTCTCCCATAGGGGGCGTGTCTGCAGCACCTGTCTGTGTGACTCTCACAGAGGGGGCGTGTCTACAGCACCTGTCTGTGTGACTCTCTCATAGGGGGCATGTCTGCAGCACCTGTCTGTGTGACTCTCCCATAGGGGGCGTGTCTGCAGCACCTGTCTGTGTGACTCTCACATAGGGGGCGTGTCTACAGCACCTGTCTATGTGACTCTCACAGAGGGGGCGTGTCTACAGCACCTGTCTATGTGACTCTCCCATAGGGGGCGTGTCTACAGGACTATGAATCTCCACTTCACCGTGATGAAGTGAGCGTTCACAGTCACATAGCTCTCCGTTGCCCTGGAGCACTTTTACGAGATTTTGAAATCCTTTATTTTCCACACCTGGAACCTGGCCTCATGTCTGCAGCAATAAAGACCCCAATAGATGTAATATGTAAGATGTAATATGTTTAGCCCGGTCTGATTCTGCCACAAACGGTTTCTTAAATGCAGCGATGATACCTTGTTGTGGCTTGCCCCCCGTCGCTGACAGACCGGATGGTGTCTCTTCATACGTGTGGACATGTCCGATGTTTTGCCGTTGTCATGTGTCTTTCTCTATCCTCTTGCACACTGCCCCTATTTTTAGGCCTCTGCTCGAAAATTGCATACACATACTAAAGAGAGTGTATTTCTACAACTACAAGGTCTATTTTAATGATTTGTTGATTGTATAATACAGGTAACACTTGTGAGATGTGCTGATATCTGTACAATTGTGTATATGTTACTGTTAATAACAAATACACATATGGCACAGATCAAATTGAAAAAGTTTTCAGGTTCGCCTGAAAAAAAGCACTTGTGTCTAAAATATTATTTGAAATAAAGCCTAACAATTTCAATGACATAGCCACAGTCATAGCACAACAGGTTTTACAGTTTCTAAAACTGATTTGACTTCGATTGAGTGAAGCAGACCAAGCATAAACCAAGCAAAGGCATGCTAAATTATCATTTTTGGAAGCATTTGGTTGCATTGCTGTATTCAAATTGTATATAGTATATAACTAAATATTAACTATATATTCACTTTTCTTATCACTAAGAGTGTTCAATAATCCTAATAAAGCAGTTTGACACCATTCGGAATAATTTTGAGCAGTTATGATGTGTCATATCTGTCAATCACAAAAATATATGAATCATAATTTGTGTCTGTGTGACTGTAAAATGGACTGTGAAATGGGCTGTGTCTGCTCGATGTGGGATAGTCCAACGGGAGCCATGCGGGGGTGTCTGACAATATCCTTGTCTGTTTACTGACAAAAAATCGGAAAATGATGGGCGAACCCCCCTCCCAACATGGATTGGTCCAGCTCACAGTTTCGTCTGCCATTTCCTCATTCAGTGTGCCAGCGCATTGATACCACTCACAGACACAGCACAAGATGGGGCACACAGCTGCGCCAAAATCCACTGGAAAAGATCAGTTTTTCGTCCATAAAATCATCAAAACGTAAGTTTTTTTTACCCAATATTTTTTGTCGTGACCTGTGGCTGATATTGGCATGTATCCCCATAACTTTTGAACGGTTTGAAAGAGTAATTTCGAAAACGATACGCGAAGCAGATGTGCTTTCTCGTCAGAGACCAAAACAAAGAGTATAGTACTGTAGTTTTTTGCCCAGAAAAATGTGGTTTTGTGGTAAAACTTGTAGTATTCTTCTAGATATGATCTTAGTTCATGTATAATTGTGTTTTGCAGTGTATAAAATGGCTCCCGTGGTTGTTTCGCCCAGAATCTCTTTGTTACACAGGTATTTTTATTTATTTTTTTTAATTTGTATCGCAAAAGTGAATTGTACACAAGTACACCACCCCCTAACCCCCTCTAGCCCCCTTTCAAGGGGGCTGTCGTGTTCAAGAGGTTTTTAAACAACGCCTACATACCGTAACGCTTTTGTCCACCACCCTCATCCCGTCATTATAAGTTACAGGGAAGACAAAATGTTCCCAAACTTGTGACTTAAATGATGCCGGTGGCTTCTCAAGTTCCTCCTCTCGCCATGACGTCACCGTTAAATGCTTCTAACCTGCTCCGTTCACGTGAACACACTACTGCTTTATATCTGTTCACTGACACTCTACATTGATAATCGGGGACTTGTTACTTGAAAAGGAAAAGCAGCAGTAAAACTTTATTACACACTATGATAATTACTCTGTAAATAATAAATCGATCATGGATCGATCCGTGAAAGCAGCTATTGCGGTTATTGTACTGTCTCAAGCCTGCTGGTGTAGATAAAGGCCATTATGATCCACCAGAAAGGCACAAAGTTGTGAGTTGATACAGCAGCATTGAAATTTAAAATAATGTGAAGGTTTGGTGTGAAAGAAGAATCATCAGTTTTTGTTTATTTCTCTGATCAACACTTTCCAGAAACTGATTCATCAATGAGTTAATAGTTAGTTGTTAGTAGCTTTATATCTGAATGTTTGCTAGTTGAATTATTCTTCTGTGATGGTAAACATCTTGAGCTTCTGTTGATCAACTTGGGCTCTCTGATATTGTAATGGGTATTTTCTTCACTAACATTTTGTAGAACAAATAATCAACTAAATGAGAAAAGTATTAATCAGATTAATCAACAATTATTGGTATTGCTTGAAAACATTTTTCCTACCTCGTTTCTACATGAGCATTGTCACAAGTGATCATATATTAAAAACGTACTCAACCTTTGAAAGCCTGCAATAGAAGCAGCCCGTTCTCTCTTCCCTCTCGAGTGTTAAAAGTTGGATACCTTGGTAAACACCTTCCTTGTTCCCTAACTCCTCTCTCTGTGTCGCTTCTCCTTATGAAACAAAAACAGAAACAGAAAGAAAAGATAATTACAGCAAATGATAAGCTCCCATTTCTATAGAAACACAAGCCATTTTCACAGAGTAAACATGACTCAACAGCTGTACAACATAGAAAACTGATCCCACAGCAGTAGTTATCTGATCACTGGAACAGTGTTTCAGGTTTCTGGGAGGAAGAAGAAGGCTTTTTCAGGAATGACGGTGGCTGAACAGTAAGAGATAGGGATGATGAGAGCAGCCTACCCTCTTGATCCCTTTCCTTCTCAGTGTCTCTACGTCGCCTTGTTCGCTCTGTCTGGATTATAGACACCAAGCTTTTTGAGGAAGACTTTATCTCTCAATTCCCTCAGCACTTAAAAGGCAAAAGAAGAGATCACAGTCTTCCACCCCAAACCCCCCTTTCCCACCACTACACCCACTCCCCCCCCCCCCTCTACTGTAAGCGTACAGACATTATCTCGCCATGGAGGCTGCAGGTCAAGTGCTGATTTCTGCACAGGAGCTCTTAATGTTTCCTGGCATCCATTATGTAGAGAGAGGGAGCAGCTTCGTGATAATTAGACTGGAGGAGGGGAGGCTTTTTAACACAAAATGTAATGCTTATTATGGAAGAGGCGAATGAGGGAGAAATTGTTGAGAAAATATACAGCTGCGGAAGATGGCTGAACTGTTGCAGCCCTGGGAGGATAGAGCCTCAACTGTCCAGAAATAACACAATTAGCAGCCGGCCATTCTGCAGCCCCAGACTGACTCTGCTCGAGCTGAATCATAGGTGAGAGACACACATTGAGTCTGAATGTCAGGCCTTTCCTTTCTCATTTTCCAAGCACTTTGTTGCTCAGTCAGTGAATCTTGTTTCCATCTCTCTGAGAGCTTTCCTTATTCTCTGGCCCTCCTGAAGAAGGTGAAGCATCTCATCACCAGGAGCCAGAGGGGCTGAGAGGCAGCAGTGTGTGTTCCCCATTTCAATTAATTCACTGCCAAATAAAATAAGCATAATCTGTGCTGGACTGGTTCCATCTGGCTACTATAGCAATATACTATAGCAAGATAATATCAACGTTGTAATGAAGCGGGTGTGTCAGATGTCTTGGTTATGGTAATAATATAATGAACGGTAGCCAGTATTCCAATGTTATTATGTTTGCTTGGGTTCTTTTCACGAATGAATCGTAACTCAAGATAACAAGTCAAAATCGACCTTTAAATGACCTTCCAAACACAAATGACATGGCATTTTTTCACATGGTGTCATTGTGCCTTTGCCTTTTTTTGCCATTTCCTACGTTTGTTTAGGGTTGGGAAACAAAAAGACATGTGGCTAAAGATTGGGTGAGAATGGTAGTCATGGTTCAGGACATCAACATACTGCAGGATAAAAGTCACTCATTTTTAAAGGACAGTCTCCATCCGCATCACTATTAATACCATTGTGTTCAGTTCAAAGCTGAGATCTGGAAACATGGCAACATCACTACAAATGAGTCAGACAGGGCAAGAAACACAAGCAGTCAGACAATAAGGCTGGAAGCAGAATCTCAGGTAAGTCCAGCTGATTGAGCTGAAACATCCATCCGAGTTTACGGACTGACTTACTTTGACCAACCATACTTGCTGTAGCTGTGCAGTTTTCCTGTGCTACAAATTACTGGCAACATTTCAAATGTACTCGCTTTCAGTTTTCCAAGTGGTTTAGATCATCTGCATCAAATGTTGGTCTGTTTATGACCTGTCTGATTTTCTAGATGCTAATTAGAACAATGTATCTCAGCAGCTACTGAATACTATGTGGAAATTAAATATTTAGAAAATGAAAACAAACCAAAAGATATGATTTGTAATATGATTATCAACGTAAAGGCATATACCATATGTCAACATATGGGCCTTGCTTTTCTAACGTTCAGGACTAACTCCTAGCTTCCAGTGTGTTTTGCTCAGAGGCCCTTTCACACTCCAGTGCATATTGTTGACTTTATCGCCGAGCCTGAAAGATTTAAGCTGATCATGGCCTTTGCAGAAGATGTCAAAGCTGTGCTCTTCCTCTGGTTAAAAGAGATCAATAGTGCAACACGTTTTGAATGTTCTCACAGGGGCTTGATCTTACCTTCAATTCTGACAGGATTCCAAAAAATCTCAGACAGTTTGACAACTCAAACAAAGCAACTTTACGTATTTCATGATGCAAGCGGAGGAACGATGCAGCAAATGCAAACTACCTTTACGGTTCAAGATGGAACTGGCTGAGAAAACCGAGCAGCCAGAGATCAAGAGGAGCAGACAGAGCTCGGGGCTCCAAGGCTGAGCCCCGAGGCCACAACCACGATGGAAACCCCAACTCTGCCTGCACACGTGAGTAGACAAGCTCACCTCCAGATCTCGCCGCAAATCAATCAGTCCCCTGCATTAAAGGTCCTGCTTTGTCAAATCCAGCTTTTCACCCTGAAATGAGATCAGCGGGCAGAGAACAAACGGCAAGGAGAGAATGTCACGCTCATCCTGCCGACGGTGGCGGCATCCTCTAAACTGTTTAAGGGTCAACAGAGGCCATCCGTAACTCCATTAGACAGAGAAATGGATAGCTTAGTATCTGCAGCCTGACGCCTGCATCATGTATTGTCAAAGTGGCCCTGGAGGCAGGGGTGAGGGGTGCAGACAGGAAGGCAGCAAGGCAGAATATGGACTAGAATAATGATGACACAAGAATAGACACACATGCAAGAAATGGGTGGACAGAAGAAGAACAGGGTCAGTCAAAGGTTCATAGATACACATTGTGAGAGGTTATACTGTATTTTACAGGCCTTCCTTCAACTTTTCAATGACTTTCCTGCAAAGAACTATGGAATTTATGCAATTTGATGCTTATTATAGATGCTGAATTAATACACATCCAATGAATGCATTCCAATAAACATCTGAAACCTTTGGTAACACTATGAAGCATTAGTTATGAGTAAACACTGCAGTGTTAATATGCATTTATAAAGCATATATTAACATAGTCCCTAACCATTAGTGCACATCTATATCATTATATATATAGATGCATGAACAATGTACATCTAAATAAGTTATTAATCATTTACTTACACTTCATAAACTATGTTTTTAATCATCTACAGCTCCTTAATAATTGGTTTGTAATATCTTTAATACTTAATTTACAAATGGTGAATCCATCATTTATAAAGTATGGAAACACAATCATGAAACACATGATAAGATGAGCTTATTAATCAAGAATAACACATTTATAACTTGTTATGAACTGTATACTAACGAGTGTTAATGTAGGAACAATGCTTTATAAATGATGAATTAAGTGTTGACTCATAACTAATGCTTCATGCTGTGTAGTTATTATAAAGGTTTTTCAGTCAGAACATGCTAAATCATAAAGCGAATGGGCCTCTTTTGAAGTCATGTCACAGTAAGAACGGAAAATAACTCCATGAATGATGTCTGAATTCTTTTTAGCTGCTTCAGCTTCAGGATGATGATATTGTTGATGTTGGCTCGCTGTCCCACTGTCAGGACTTAACGTTATTAGTAACGACTTGCTTCAAAAGATATTTGTAATTTCCTATAATAAGTACCAAATTAAATAATGCCAATCAGGAAACAATAACAAGTAATTTCTGTTGAAGAGTAAGAATTGATGCACCTCGCTGTTTATCTGTATGTCAATGACTTTTTCAAACTCAGAATATGTTCTTTCAGTTAGTTAATTAATTTTCCCTTTATTCAACAGTTACACCTAATTAGCAAATATTTGTATCTCTATGTAAAACATGTTTATAATATTCTTTTACGACTATTTTATTATATTTGATTTAATGAGCCTCTCTATTTGATCCACTTTGTGTGCAACATTAAAATAGTCATTCTAACCCATTAGTTAGTGCTGACTACCAGTTGAGACTCTACCATTACTACTGGTTTATAGTAAGTGTCCACAATGCGTTGAACACCCACTGCTTCAGTTCGATGAAACCACCAGACACACACGGCTCTCACAGCAGTAATCCTCTCCACACAGCTGCAGCTCAACTCAGAGCTGTGTGTCCTTCCAGACTGAGAAAGACAAAAAAAGAGAAACTTCTTCCGACAGCCACTGACCCTGGAAATAACACTGTTTTATATTTTCCTCTTCTTTCTTTTGTCCCCAGCTACAAATCGAGCAGAAGTAATTTGATTTAGCCGCGGGCATTCGCCATCGATTGTCTGGCCTGCTGGACGCTCCGGTCAAGTGTTTGTCCAAACAGCAGGAGACTGAATAACAGAGAAAGAGAGAGAGAGAGAGAGACATGCAGTATGTGTGCACTCCTCCACAGAAGGTCCTCAAGCAATGATCCCTGACATATGCTTATAGAGCCTTTGAAGTTCAGCACAAGCATGTCAATGTAAAATGGTCTGTACATGATATTATGACACCATAAAAAATTGCGTTGGAAAGCTCCTGCTAACTAAAGGGCTCATCTTCATTTGACTTGTAACAGTCAGAAGTAAAGTTCTCGTGTTGAAGTAGAACTCTGCTTGTTTCCTGGTAACTACTTGAGATATGTTTATAATGTCATCGTCTAATAAAGCTTATGACCATGACGTCTGTAGTACCACTCACATCAGGAGATCATCACACACCTTTACAAAGCAGAGCGGTATATTTAAACACCTGCTTGATTTGCTCATGCTACTATCTGACATTGCTGCTGATGACTGCTATTCACGAGCCAACGGCTGCAACCACAATACAAGCTGATTCATGAACTAGGAACACATCACATATTGTATGAGACACGAGGCTTTTAGCTTGGCCCTGAAATAAAGTCCTGTTAGCGTTCACAGACTAATATGCAAAGCCATTCTCTAGATGTGTCTTTTCTCTCACGTTTGGTATCTTGCAGTAAAGACAGACGCAGACCCATTGATGACTGCCACATGATGAATATGATTGTACAGTGAGAAGCATGATACCGTTGGACATATTTAATCGGGGACAAGGAAAGTCTGCTGCTTTGACATCTGATACAGTATTTGATTGGCAAGACGTTAGAACCACCTGATATACATTCTGCAGCATTTTGATTTTCTACCATAACCTGAGTATCATCTGAGGACATGTTCTATTGTTTCCATGATCATATCTGAGTGACTGCAGGAAGACCAACAGACCATATGCAATGTAACCCACTGGAGGCCGGTGAGGCAGCTTGATTGTGTTCACTATGACGGACTCCTGAAGCCATTGTTCATTATTGTTACGTGGCCGTGTTTGAACAACAGGATTCAGGTTTTCTCTTGGTGTCCTCCTCAGATGAACCTATATTTATACATATAAGTTTGGATTTACTTATTTTCCTTTTGTCAAAGCCTAAAATGTGCTCCATCTCGTGAAGTTATTTATGGTGTTCTGTAAATATGATGAGAAAAGAAAATCACACCACCACATTTATGGACATGGGCAAAATGTATTTATTAACTAAATGTTTCTTTATGACTTTTGATATATAGCTGCAATCAAATCCAGTCTGCTTGTATGTTGAGTGTGTTTTTGACTGAAACCAAAATAAAATCCTTTTGCAGAGATGGGTCATGTTTTCTGAATGCAAGTCTTTATAATAATAATAATAATGCATTTTATTTGTAACGCACTTTTCATTTTTTAAAAAATCTCAGAGTGCCACAGAGCCAGTACATAGTAAAAAGCATCGTTAAAACATAGTTAAAGCATAGTTAAAAAAAAAAAAAACTACAATAAAATAAAAACCAGTGAATGAACAGAAACACAAAAGAAATAACTGACAGTGACTTAGGTCAGAAAGGCTTTCCTGAATAAAAAGGTTTTTAGGCCGGTCTTAAAGAGACCAGTGTCTGTGTTGCCCTTAGGTGGTCAGGGATCTGGTCCATAGGCGTGGAGCTGCCGAGCCAAAGGCCCGGTCGCCCATGGTGCGGAGCTTGGTGCTGGGGACCCGGAGGAGCTGTTTGATGATCTGAGGGTGCGGGTGGAGATTTGGGGAGTGATGAGGTCTTGTAGGTAGGGAGGTGCATGTCCATTTATGCATTTATGTGTGAGTAGTAGGACTTTGTAGTCAATCCGGAATGAGACAGGGAGCCAGTCAGAATGGGTGTTATGTGCTCATACTTCCGGACTCTCATCAGGATCCTGGCAGCGCTGTTTTGGATGTATTGCAGCTTCTGGAGGTTCTTGGCAGTGATCCCAGTGAATAGTGAGTTGCAGTAGTCCAGTCTTGAGGATATAAAGGCGTGGACGAGCTTCTCTGCATCTGACAGGGTTAAAGTGGGGCGGAGTTTGGAGATGTTTTTGAGATGATAAAACGAGGTTTTGCACAGGTGTTTTATATGGTCATTAAAGGACAGGTGTGGGTCAAACCTAACTCCCAGATTAGTGACTGTGGAGGCGAGGGGGGTGACCTGACCGTCGAAGGTGAGATGAGTTATGGAGGATGACTGAGCCTGGTGTGGAGTGCCAACAAGGAGGGCTTCGGTTTTGCTACTGTTTAACTGGAGAAAGTTGTTGCTCATCCACGCCTTTATCTCCCCAAGACAGGAGGTGAGACATGACATGGCTGTAGAGGGGCTTGGGGCAGTTTTGATGTAAAGCTGTGTATCATCAGCATAACAGTGGAAAGACATCCTATGTCTGCTGATGACATGACCGAGGGGGAGCATGTAAATAATGAAGAGGATGGGGCCGAGGACCGACCCTTGCGGAACACCACAGGCGACAGGGAGCAGTCTGGACTTGTATCTTCCCAGTGACACATATTCAGTTCTGCCTGAAAGGTAGGACTTGAGTGCAGAGTCTGATAGTCCAATGGTGGTATGGAGGCACTGTAGGAGGATAGTGTGATCCACTGTGTCAAATGCAGCAGTCAGGTCAAGGAGGATGAGGAGTGAGGGTGATCCTGCATCGGCTGTCATCAGCAGGTCATTCGTCACCCTGAGCAAAGCTGTTTCAGTGCTGTGGGCTGAACGAAATCCTGACTGAAATTTTTCAAACAAGTTGTTGTGTTTGAGGTGGTCCTGAAGTTGAGAAGCAACTACCTTCTCTAACACTTTGGACAGGAAGGCGAGGTTGGAGATAGGCCTGTAGTTGGCTAGAACCTCTGGGTCCAGGGTGGGCTTCTTGAGAAGGGGACGGATGACAGCAACCTTGAGTGCAGGTGGGACACAGCCAGACTGAAGGGAAAGGTTAACAACTTTGGTGATCAATGGACTGAGAGTGGGGATATGTGATTTGAGCAGAGCAGTAGGAATGGGGTCCAGGGTACAGGTACAGGGTTTCATTTTTCTGAGGATTTCCTCAACATGGCTCTCCTGAACCTCAGCAAGATGTAGCGGAGACAGCACACTCGCAGATATGGTGTTGGTATCAGAGGGAAGCATAGATGGAGAGCTGGACATCAGAGAGCGAATGTTGTTTACCTTGGATCTGAAAGTCAATGAAGCTGTTGCATTGCACCGCTGTAGCCTCAGTTGAAGAGGATGGTTGTGGTTTCAGGAGATGGTTTGTGGTTGAAAAAAGCTGTTTGGAGTTGCCAGGGTTTTTATTGATTAAGCTGGAATAGTACTGTGAGCGAGCATCTTTAAGGGATTTGGAGTAGGCCCTTTGATGCTCACGGAAAGCCTGTTTGTGGACAGTGAGCCCAGAGTGTCTGCAGCGTCGTTCCAGAACTCGCCCAGCTGTTTTTATTTTCCGCAGCTCATGTGTGAACCATGGAGCGGAGCGTGAGAAAATTACCTCACGTGACTTGACAGGGGCATGGAGATCAAAAACACTGCTCAGGGATGTATTATAGTGTTCCACTAATTCATCCATAGATGCAGAGGCTGGGCAGGTGATGCGCTGGAGATCCGTGGTCATTGTGGCTGAGTCAATGTTTTTCCAGTTCCGGAAAGACATTTGACGTTTAGGTCTAACAGTAGGCAGCACAAAAGTCAAGGCCATTGAGACCACCTTGTGGTCGGACACACCGAGATCATAAACTTGTAGGTTGCTGATGGAAGCAGAGTCAGTGATAACCAGATCCAGAGTGTGCCCCTTGGTGTGAGTGGGAACCTCAACATGCTGCTGCAGGCCAAGACACTCAAGCATACTCAGAAAATCTGCTGCAATTTGACAGGAGGGGTTGTCGACATGGATATTTAGATCACCAACAATGACAATGTTAGTTGACATTGTTGACAGTGCAGAGTGAGGTAAGCAGATCACTTATCTCAGGTAGAAAAGATGGGTTTGGTTTCGGAGGACGGTATATGAGAAGCACTGTTATGGAGTATGGAGGTTTGCATTTGAAGGTCAGGCATTCCATAGAGGAAAGATCAGGCATTGGCAGAGGAGACAGTTTCAGTTCAGCCCGGTGCATGATGGCTAGTCCACCACCACGACCAGAGCTGCGGGCTTTCTCCATGTAGTTATAGCCAGGGGGCATGCTTCATTAAGCACGGAGTAGTCCCCTGGTTTATGCCAGGTTTCAGTTCGTGAGTGAGAGTCATTGGGCGAGAGATTGCCCACAGAGAGCAGGAAGACCGTTCAGTGCAGTACCACAATGGGCTCCATTCCCACCACAACATCAGCAGTATTCAAGACCAGGTCCAACAGGACCATCTGGACCTCCTCTCATGAGACCCCAACATCAAGAGATGCCCATGCTGCCACCAGGACCATGGGGAGGTTAATTTTATAGCCAAGATACATAGATGACCTAAGGGTACAAAGGGGGGTGTCTAATGAATTTAAAGCAAGAAATCAAATGGCTGCCGGTTTTGAATCAGCATTTTATTGGTGGGTAACGATTAATAAAAATGTTGATTGGATCAATTACATCTACTAGCGTTTTGTAAACTTCACCAGGGACGCCATATCAGGACTGCATGCACAGCTGGCGAAGACTAGTTTAATGACCTTGCAGAACAGAATGGCCTTTTAGCTGAGAAAGGTGGCGTTTGCGAGATGTTTGGATCTGCTTGCTGTACTGTCATTCCAAATAACACAGCTCCTGATGGATCGGTGACCAGGGCGCTGGCCGGATTGACGGCACTCAGCCAAGAGCTAGCAGAGAACTCTGGTGTCGATAATTCACTCACCGACTGGTTGGAGGGTATGTTTGGCAAATGGAAAAATGCATTTTTGTCAATCGTAATTACTCTTTGTGTTGTCGCCGCAGGCCTACTAGTCGTTTGTGGATGCAGTTTCCCTTGCATCCGTGGACTTCTACAGGGGTTTATTGCTTCAACAGTTAGTAAGACATATATACAGGGCAATCAGTTATGTGTCGAGGATGAGGAGGAATTGGAGCTTCTGATGGCCACAGTCTAGATGAGGCCACCAGCGATGCCATAGCAGGACTTCACAAGCAGCTCCTGAACATCTTCTCGGAGATCCTGAAGGACCTGATAAGGCCCAGATGGACTTCTGAAACACATCCGGTGAGATATTGGAGATTTGGGAAATAGACGGATTGTTTCGTTTGATTATTTTGAGGATTTTTTTGTTTTATTGGGTTATAATGGGATTTTAGGGTGCAATAATTATGAAATGTAATTTTGTCAAGTGTAAAAGAACAGTCAAGGCTTCTCAGGATTTTTTCTCCAGCCCTCAGGTTGGATTCTGGACCAACCAACAACAGCCCCACCACCTGGACACCAGAGGACTTCAACCGGACTCGACTGTTTTTGTGTGTAGTGAGGCGAGCGTAGGGTGATCAGATAGGGGTACTTGAGAAAAAATATATATACTTGAATTGTTGTTTGCTATTGTTTAGTTAGACAGGGAAACTCATCCTTGGATTGAGTAGGGGATATGTTTCCAGAGTATTATTTAACCCGCAGTGAACT
Source organism: Melanostigma gelatinosum (assembly GCF_949748355.1). NCBI lineage: Eukaryota > Metazoa > Chordata > Actinopteri > Perciformes > Zoarcidae > Melanostigma > Melanostigma gelatinosum. The sequence continues at coordinate 27,194,575 of NC_136642.1, read as the reverse complement.
GCGGGTTAGGGGGGAGTTGTAGGAAATTTGGGTTTAGAAGTGTGTTTTAAGAAATTATAATAGAAGTGTTTCATGATTCATAATTAAGAATTCATAATTAGTCATAATTAGAAGTGTTTTGGAATTCATAATTTGTCATAATTATAAGAGTGCTTTAGAATTTATCGTTAGAAATGTTTCTTAGTAGAATTAGTAGCGCCTCTTACAGGTGGGGAATAATATGATAGCAAGTACTTGGGAGTGCCATTTATGCATGTAAAACTTGTGAAGTTTTTGCCAAAAGTTGCAAATCCTTATCTTTAATATAGTATGTTAAGAGTAAGGCTTAGGGACAGAGATACTTCTAGACAGGCTAGAAGGAGCATCACCCGAGCCAGGGGTCCTAGCCAGTCGAAGTTAGCCAATAGGAATTGAGATAGACAGTATGGGAGGGGGTTTCAAACTGTATGAGGAAGGGCTTCGGAAAGTTGTTCGCTCTCTTCTTGCTTTGCCCTCAGCCTAGACACGATGTCTCCATGCTGAGGTGCGAGTGAATAGCTTTTCCGCAGATCATGTTATATTTTATATTCTGTTAGTAGTGTACTTCATTGTGTAATTGTATTAGCTTCAGTAGGATTAAATTATTTTTAATTGTAAACCAGTTTTTGGTAGATTTATTGAGAAGCGACGCTACTGTAAACATCAGTACCGCGTGGTCTCCGGCCTTCTCTCTCCGTGGGGAAGATTCAAGCCTCCACAACACCAGTCTTGTGTTTGTTCACCCCATCCACCCACTTTTTGAAGACGACTTGCTCTTCAATACTAATGACACGGATGGGTTTAGATTGGAGTTCGTTGAAAGCCTGGTGTGTCTCACACAGACACTAGAAGGTGACTTGTGGGTTAGGACCCAACACACCGTGGGTCACTGACCAAACATCTGTATTTGACAGCCTGTTAGTGAGACCAGGCTGTGGAGTATTAGAGTGTGGGTTTTGCACAAAGAGTTCAAATAATTGGATCAATAAATGAAATTATCTGTGTCTGATTTGACTGCAGATAAGATAAGATAAGATAATCCTTTATTAGTCCCTCAGTGGGGAAATTACAGGATTACAGCAGCGTTGCTCACAAGTAAATAAAATAAAAGATAAAAATCAAGTAATTTCAAGTAATATAATAAACTAAAACAGTAGACAGTGAAACAGTAAAACAGTAATAAAATAAGACAGTAAGAAGAATATTAAATAAATATCCAGTATATACAGAATATACAAACGGATCAGATAAATACTTAAACGTATTGGATATTGCACGGATTAGCTATTGCACCAGGTGAATGAATTAAAGTTAAAGTGTTCAGAGTGTTCAGAGTGTTCGTGTTCCAAAGTGTTCAAGTGTTAGTGGTCTACCGAGAGCAGTTTGTTGTGCAGCCTGACAGCAGCGGGGAGAAAGGACTTGCGGTACCTCTCCCTCAGACACCGGGGGTGAATCAGCCGGTGACTGAAGGAGCTGTGCAGAGCTGCCAGAGTGTCCTGCATGGGGTGGGAGGCGTGGCTCATCAGGGATGAGAGCTTCGCCATCATCCTCCTGTCTCCCACCACTTCCACAGTATCTAGTGGACACCCCAGCACGCTGCTGGCCTTCCTCACCAGTTTGTCCAGTCTCCTCCTGTCAGCTGCCGCGATGCTGCTGCTCCAGAAGACCACTCCATAGAAGATGGCTGATGCCACCACGGAGTCGAAGAAGGTCTTCAGGAGTGCTCCCTGCACCCCAAAAGACCTCAGTCTCCTCAGCAGAAAGAGTCTGCTCTGTCCTTTTTTATATAGGGCGTGAGCGTGGTCAGTCCATTCCAGTTTATTGTTCAAGTATAGTGCTTTCCAAGGGAAACTCATGGACTGATCAATTAAGTGATGCATGTTTCCTTTTCTTGTTTCAAATGACAAGAATGAGAACGGAGTGGTTGCCATGGGCAGTGGCACTCAGAGCCAATGGCTGGTTGGAGCACAGTGTAGAAACATTCTGCAGCAATAAGCCAGTAGTTCCAAACAATACAAACTAAAACCAGGTTCTAGTTCATGACCTCATTTACACTTCACAAAAATATTAAATATTGTGTCTTAGCAATAGGTTGACAATACACGTACAGTATACAATTAAATTAAATCACACACACTCACAGTAGACCTGGCAGATAAAAGAAGGTCAAATCATTTGTCTCCCTCCCTCCCTAAACCGCCATCCTTTATAACTGTGAGCGAGTGAGAGAAGGCCAGCCATGAGCCCTGAGCCTGCTGCTGATATGTGACATCAAGGTGAACTCCTGCTGCTCCCTCAGGAATACCAGGCCTATTAAAAGAGAGAAGAGCCCGGGGCCAAATCGTCTGTTTCCTTTTTTAGCCCGTTGCCCTCCAGAGGTTCGGCTTACAGAGCACGAGGCAAGGAGAGCGAGAGAGAGAGAGAATTCATGCCAATAAAGCAAAATTTGAATTGAATTGAATTGCGAGAGAGAGAGAGAGAGAGAGAGAGACGCAAACTGAGGAAGAGGATAGAGACATACACACTTTGATTTCCAAAATGAACTTTTTCAGAGTATAAAAGGTAACAGATAAACTCAACACTGTTTTTTCTTTATTACAGGGGCAATCACTGATAGCATGAGCATTTGCACCCTATGCTCTTTTTCACTTCCTGTCTGTCCATGAAAGTCTATGGCGAACAACAGTTGGTTGGAGAAAAGTGACCTAGTGGTAGCATGGTCAGGGCCCTGCAGGAACCTGCTGACCCCCTTAGACATGCATTTATTTAGGAATATCCATCCATCCATTATCTGTAGCCACCAGGGTCATGGGTGGGTGGAGCCAATCCCAGCTGACATTGGGCGAGGTTAGGGGTACACCCTGGACTGATGGTCAGGCAATGAAAGGGCTGACACATAGAGATGGACAACCAATCACACCTACAGGCAATTTAGAGTCGCCAATCAACCTAATTGACATAAGCTACATACCTTTGGTGGTCTGAGGTGACAGAGCTAACCATTGCACCTCTGTGCTGCCCCTTCTTTTGGAATATGTACCATGTGAACTATGAAAGAGGGGTACAGTGCAGCTGAGACAATAGCAGAGACACTTGGTCACGCTACAAGACTTGGCTACCTGTGCTACCTGTGACCGGCTCTCTGAAACGCTGTCAAAATTTGACATTTTTATCAGGTTTCTCATCCTCATCTTATGCTACAATTTTAGATTTTATTGCTTGTATCTAGATGTTTTAACAGAGCCAAATATCTTAGTCATCACACGTTTGGATTTGAAGTTTTTACATCTACCGGTCCAGTCAACCTGAAGGCTGCAGACTGGGTCAAGTCGAGCTACGATCTGCAAAATGAAGCTTTAACGGTGCTCCGTTCTGCTCTTCACACCACGGAGAGCTCCAGCCCCCAGCTCCATCCATCCTCCATATTCCACTCTGCCATCGCAGGTAAAGTTTTCTTCTCCAATAGCTGCCCCTCCCACCACGCTTATCATTGGAGACTCCATCATAAGGAATTTGAGGAGAAAAGCGGCGGCTACTTTTTGCTTTCCCGGCGCAAAGGTTTCCCAGTAGCTTGGCCAAACACCCAGGACGTGGTCGTACATGTGGGATGCAATGACATTTCCAACCAGTCCTCTCAAATACTGAAACAGGATTTTAGCATTCTCCTGGACTCCCTTGAGATCCATAGTAAACACAACGGCGCTGTGGGTCGGTTCAGCCGCTTGCTGAGTCTACATACGTGGCTGAAGTCAACCTGCGCAGCCCGAAACGTGGCTTTTATTGTTCATTTTAAACTTTTCTGTAAACGTCCTGCCTTTTTTCGCCCTGATGGCGTCCACCCAACTGGCTTGGGGTTACAGACTCTAACTGACAATATTTTTTACTCCATCTTGACATCACCTTCGCACTGACGACCCCACATCCCATTTCCTCACCTGGTAACCTGTCAACACAAGCAGACTCTGTACCCTATAATCAACACTAGCTCCCCCTGGCGGCTTGGTGGGTCTCCTACTACTCTCTCCCTCGTCTCCACCGTCTTCCACTCCCCGACCCATGGACATTCCTCTCAGAATCTCTGCACCCTACTTATGGTTGGGTTCACCGTGTTGCTTTGTACAATCGCACATACCCCTAAAGCCTCCTGTGCTGATGACAACACAGTGTCTTCCCCCATTAAAATGTGTCTGATTAATAATTTAAAAAATGTAGTCATAATTTGGCTTTCTTATTTTATTACTGTCCCCAGGCAACAGAATATGGAATGCATAGATTTAAATGAACTATGCACTTTTACTAATTTTGACAACAACTACAACTGATTAACGTGGGTTGGCTAAAGCTGTTTTACTGTTTTAATTTATCGTTTGTCTTAAATGAACATTCCTTACTCATTACTACTCAGAGTACAGCTGATCAGTTCTCTATGCACTTCTGCTGTGATATTAACACAAATCTCAATGATGTTGAACTCTTGATACAGTCATTTAATGAACATTGCACCACTTTGCTGGATAAAGTGGCACCTCTTAAGGAAAGGACCAGGGCTGCCTGCAACACTTCTCCGTGGATGACAGACGCTGTCTGCAGCTTGAGACGGAAGTGTTGCAGGACAGAGCGGCTCTGGAAAGCCACTGGGCTAGAAGTTGTCAAGAAGAGTTGAGCCCACAGAGCTGCCTCGAAAACATGCATACACGATCAGGGGAAGGTCAGGATATAAAAAGCATAAAGCATATACTCAGAAATCAATAGTTAAAGTGTAATCGAAAGATAAAGTGTATGATCGTTACATAACAAATGTTTAATACATAGAGTGATTTAACAAATGTAAACCTGATAATAATAATAAGTGTATCTGAGTATAGTGCAGTCTTTGTGTAGAAAGTACGGAGAAAGAGGAAGTAAGCAGGGTGTTTGCTTCAAGGGATGGGGAAATAATGATGGTTGAGAAGAAAAGACACAAAGCACAATGATGATGAAGGATGAGATCAATAATCATTTTATAAGCAAATGTGTACTAACTAAACCGATTTAACAAATGTAAAAACTGATTAACAAATGTTCTGTGTGACCGGAGCTGCGATGTAAGAAAAGTGTTTTGTCAGGATGAGTTGGCAAAAAGAGTAAGGATAGGAACAGATGTTATTGGGTGGGGTTAGGAAAAGACTGTCGCAAGAGATGAGTCATAGAGGCATAATATAGGATAAGCCTGGACTTGCCTGGACTTGTCTGGACATGTCCAGGACCAAACGCCCACTCAAGTGGGTGGGGAGATGAGATCATGTGTTGGACAGGAGGGGGCAGAACACCAGCCCAAAAGTGTGATAAAATAAGTAACTTGCAAACAGCAAGACGGGAATTCACGATGGGACGCGGACCGAGCCATCCATGGAGAAACACTGGACCTCGTTCGACAGCCGCGTCCGAGGACTTCGTCTCTGTTCACGGAAAGAAGACCGCCGTTCGTGGACAAAAATTGAAAGACGGAGAATCACCTCTCCCCACTGCTCGCCTTTACCAACTGGACAACGGAGAAGACGCAGCAGCCCGAGAAAGACTTTGTACTGAGTTTTGAGGACTGTTGAACGGACTCCGCTGCAGAGCAGGAGGACCGAGGGTCTGGCCAGACCTTCGCTCCTAACAACTCCAAAAGAACCTTTTCATCGCACCTTTGGACATCCAGCTCCAACCGAGCCGTCTCGGCATCTAAAACTAATGAGTATAATCGAAGAAGAAAATTAAAGTAACGAATCAAGTGTAGTAACGTTTTATGTGAGCTGTAGCTTAACCCTTGCTAACTAACTAAATATAACCTGCAATAAATATCTAATCTGCATTTAAAGTAAATTTCTCAAGTGCATTCATTTGCTCAAGTAGTAAAAAGTTCCTCGTGGCAGTAACAAGTTAAAGCCATTGTATGTCTAACAACTGAGTTCTGAAAGGTTATCCTAGAGACCGAATCCACTTAACAACCCCTTACGGTTTTAGAAAGAAGTAATCCTAGCCGTTAAAACCTAACCTGGCATTTACCAAGAGCACGGATCCATAAGAGGGAAGCTGCCATAACCGACGCGACTGGTGGGAGCGCCCGGGGCCAGGACTGGTCTCTCGGCCGAGCGCACTCAGACCGGAGGAAGCAGGGTAGACGACGGGAGTAACGGCAGTTAGCGGAGCCAGGCGAGTTCCCTCGCAAGAACACCAGCTCGACAATCTTTTAATAGAGAGCTGAGTCAGTAAGTAGCCCCGTTGCGGGCCAGAAATATCCCAGGATCTAACAAAGTGCATCTCTCATATCTCAAAGACCTCAGAGTTTCCTTTAATACTGGAGTAAAGGAAGCTAGAACTGCTTATTTTGCCAACTTAATCTCTTCCTCAAAGAGAAACCCCAAGATTTAGTTTGACATAATGAATACGATTGTTTCACCGTCTGTCTCTACATGACCATGCTGTTCTGTTGATGATTGGAACAAGTTCCTTACATATTGTAATGATAAGGTAACAGGTATTAGGTCTGGCATTCAGCCTGGGATTTGTTCATCTACATGTAGCTCCTCTCAATCTCCTGCCTTTCCTGTCCTAAATCTTAGAGAAGGTGGTGGCCAACCAACTCACTGCTGCACTGGAGAGGCACAACATGTACGACCAATTCCAGTCTGGGTTTTGCAGACAACATTCTACTGAAACCGCTCTCCTGAGGGTTTCGGATGATATATTAATGTCTTCTGATGCAGGTGACTGCTCTGCGACACTGTGGACTATAACATCTTCATTAGCATATAGGGTCCACTTTAAAATTCTCACTCTCAATTCAGACTTCTGCATATGTGGCTGAACTGTTTTGCCCTTATTTACAAGCTCTCGGGTCAAACATGTCGAATGTTCTCTCTGTCCCACCCACTCGCCTTGAGACCCGTGGGGACCGAGTGTTTGAGGCAGTAGCACCAAAGCTATGGAATGCTCTGCCTGCGCCCCGACGGTTGCTGAGTCTGAGCTCAAGACACACCTGTTTAGACTGGTGTTTGGGTAACATTCATGCTCTAGGCCTGCTTTTAATCGGTGTTCATTGTGTATTTTCTGTTTATTGCGCCTTCCTCAATAACTTTCTTGTTCTACAATCTGTTCTTGTAAATGATTGGCTCTTGTATGGTCACATTGTGTTATTTATGTTTTCTTCTTTGAAATACTGCTCCTGTTAAGCACTCTGTGACTTTTGTCTGTGAAAAGCGCTTTATAAATAAATGTCAGTTTTACTTCCATAGAGCGTCATAGTTTGAAGCTGAGGAGCACTGATCAAGCGACGTTATTAGACGAGTTGGGAGTGAAGAACACTAATGATAAAGAAAAAGAGGATAGATTCTATAAAAGAGTGCAGGCTGCTGCCAGACATTAACAATAAGGATCCATCTCTGTTGCCAAGCGATGTGATATCACTCTTTGTGACTAGCTGAGTCTGTTGTATTGCTAGTTGAGGATTCGATTTAACTTCACTGACATTGTACACAGTACGTATGAAATGCAGTAGGTAAAGCAGGACAAAATCTGTCTTTAGGAGAATAAAACAATCTTTAGGAGAGCGAAATCTTGTCTTAAGTGTGTCATGTTTCATACAGTGATCTGTTTTAAATGACGAATGACGAATTTCAATACAAATTAAAGCTGCGAGCAGCAATGAACGGGCCCTCGCAATCTGCAGCGCGTCGAGGGTGCCGGCGGGACTCCGCGAGCGAGATGTTTTTAATCCCGCGTGGACTGCCTTATGCCGGAAATGATGCTTTGCAAATAGTCCGATGCTTCCTGTATCCTCTGCCTGGTGATACAGAATGTGTGCAAACATGCATCATGTGTCAAATGTAAACCACATTGTGTAAAAGTCATGTAAATCGGAGGTGTTTGTCACAAAATCCAGATTTCCTTTCGCCAGCAGGGCTGTGAGTATTGGGGGAAATTAGCTTGTAGACATCCTCAGGCCATGAGTGTTATCAAGCATGTGAAGTTTGGGACCGTTTGGAACAAGTCCAGCTGAGTTACATCAGACATTTCCTTTAGCCAGTAGGCTTTGCGGGTTTACTGTAGCGCCCCCTAGTGGTCGAATGCAAAACAATTCTCAGGGTATGTTACTGGATGCGATGTGCACATATGCTGAATATTTTGGGAATTTACAACAAATGGTTGAGAAGTTATGTGTATTGATATTAAGCCACGCCCCTAAGACGTTTATTGGTACATATCTTGTAAACGAAAAGAGATGTTAAAAAGCTTTTCATAACTTTTGATGACGTAGATCCAGTAATGATCCACAGCAAATTTGGTAGTAATGGGACTTAGCATGTAGGAGGAGTTGGCAGAAATGTGTTTTACACTAAATTCAATATGGCGGAAAATCTAAGTAGGCGGAGCTTAGGTGTCTGATTGGCTTTTCTGTAACTCTAGCTCAAGTGGACATGTGTGTCAAATTTCAAGTTAATCGGACATACTGGCCGAGGGGCGTCGCCGGTCCGACTTGTAGGGGGCGCTAGAGAGCCATTTCTTAACACAGAAAGATGCATTCTTTTTCAGATGGCTATATTCACCAGGCCTGACAAGTCCCCAAAATTTGGTGAGTTTTCATGCATGGCAAGTCCTCCAACCATGCGTACGTTTACCCCAACGGGTACAATATCAATCGGGCCTCACCGGCCCGACGTCGGTTGCTCGGGCTCTAATGAATCATCCTAAAAAATCTAACTTCATGTAAATGAGCCTTTCATTTTCTTACATTTTTAGCATGCAGCTCTAAAGTTTTACTCTGCAGAGGGAGCATCTATTCATTCATTCGATTCATTCATTTTGAGTTGTCAACAGAATTGTAGCTGTTTGGCAGTGACTCAAATATGAATTTGTTGATGACAGCTGAACATCATTCTGCTCTGTCATTTATCTAACAAGTCATTTATTGCAGACCATTTCTCCTGTGAGAGAGTTGGTAGGAACAAACAGGAAGTGGGCCACATCTCTGTGACGCTTGTTTCTCCTCATAGGACCCGTGTGCAGTGGACTGTGCTTGATGTGTTGTGCTTGGCCCCAAGAAGTGCTGCTTGCAGGTATTATATTGATTTATCTTTTTACATTTAAAAATCAAAACCATACAACCATTGCAGGACCTGTGCATGCAATGGTTATAAGTGGACGTTCTCGGTGTGTCATCACCCATTGCTTTGTGCACTACGGTTTTGAAGCCTTGAGTTTGGCATTTTGGCCGTCGCCATCTTGGTTTTCTGGAAGGACAAGTGAACGTTGCGACCAAAATGTTACAATTATCTTTCATAAAGTGAAAAACACACTGTGAAAGGCTTCCCAGACCGGAAAACGCCGTAGTAGCAACCTATCAGCAGGTATCATGCTGTAGTGAAGAAGACTCATGTTTCCAATGTTTACTGAGGTAATAAATCAAGAGAGAAGTAGAGTCATTTTCTCACACTTCTATACAACCAGAGGAGTCGCCCCCTGGTGGACACTAGAGAGAATGCAGCTTTAACACATGAAGCTTTGACTTCACTTTAAAGAACCGGAGGTTGTCTCCTGGACCTGACTGGTCCAACCACAGTAGTCTACAGTCGACCCCTGAACAGTTGGGGGTTTAGCTCTTTACTCAAAAAAAAGGTTTTGCATTGAGGGATTGGAGAGTGTTCATTTATTGCTGTCTTCAACCAGTGTTTCCCTGCTGGTCCTGGGACTGAAGCGAGTGACTTCCCACCTGTCTCTCTGACCTCCATGTCACATTTAAGTCCCCGAACTATGCATGTACTCATCCAACCTGTGTTTTTGTGCGCTATTTTTTCACTCAGCCATGCAGCATGGGGTCGTCTCACACTTCTCAATATGGGAGACCTGCCAACACTCCCGTCTCTCAGCGGAGCCGCAATGCCTATTTTCACCTCTGAATGAGGAAGAGAGCCCATGCACCCGTCTCACACACAATCCCCAAGGCTGCTTTCACATGGTGCACAAGCAGTCTGAGTCACTGTGTGTCACTCACTGGCTTGAATTGCCTTTTCTCTTAACAGGACCGAGTGACATGGGGGGTGAATAAGGGCAAAAGAGAAACGTAACAGAGATTCACCTACTTGCCAATTTCGAATGAATAATTTATTGTCCAGTTGTGATCCATGTTCCTAATGAATAGGATAAGATCCCTCGTGTCGTGACCTGTGTAGTACTACACTGTCTGATCCATTGGAGGACATAGAGAAGAGGGCAAAGGTCTGTGGAATGGTCCTGAGAATAGAGCTCCATGATAAACACTCGCAGCACTGAAAGACTGTGTTCTTTATCTGTGATAATGTGCCTTAGTGCCATGTTTCTTTACAAAACACCTGCTTTACTGCTGGCATTCTCGCTCATAATCTAAAGCCCATCATTTAAGTGCTTACATGCAATATAATGTGCACAGTTTGTCCACAAAAACAACTGGTCATTTTGTCCCATAAATCCCCAGTGCTCTGCATCACTCAGAATGCTGTGGTGTCGAGGCAGCCCGTGGGGACGCGGGGACAGACTGACCTGTTGTTCTCTCCAGCAGAAACCTGCAGTTTGGCTGCTGCTAGCATCACCCGCTTTCCCCCCAGGACAGTGCTGAGGATTACAACCAGGACACAGCAAACTACACTCACAGCGAGACAAGGAGCACTGCATCATCCTGTACTGTGCCAATGGGCTTAGTCACAGACAAATGTAAATGTCCACTCAGCCGTGCTCACACTCGCACTGTTCAGCAGAAAGAGATGTACGAGCAAAACGCTATGAGACATCTACACACACGCACACGCACACACACACTCACACGCACGCGCACACGCTCACACACAGTGCCTAATAGTGTCGCTTTGTTTCTCTTGTCTCTGTCGAGTTAGCACGAGTTAGCACTTGTGTTATTTACTTTGCTCTTCTATTTATTGTAAACAAACACATAGAACAGAATCCTAATTACATGAGAGTGGACTCTGGCTAAGTTGTAAATAGTAAAGCTTGAATGACGTCTTCATAAGCCATTCATGGACATGAGTTGGCAAAAGCCCAAAAGCATAACAGAATTCATCATGAATGTGTTGTGACCCTAACCCTCAGCCCTTGACCTGTGAACGGCCCGGCCTGCTGTTCTTTGTGTCGTAGATAGTTTAGTGTGTATTAGTATTAGATTCCGTTTGGCTTGTCCCAATCAAAGTGAGATTGATACTTTGCTTCGTTAAAGCGGACCAAATATCAAAATAACAAAACGTCTGTCGGGGGTTTATCTTTATAAACACATGCAGATGTTTATGTTTTGCCTGGCGAGCTGCCACTTCTATGCAGGGAATAGCGGGCTTTGGAGTATTGCCGTTCGAGGTTTTGCACTTCATGAATCCCTTCTCCTCTAGTTTATCTGGAATTACTTGAGTAACGTTACTTATTTTGTGGACTTTTCTTCGCATACTATGTATGTTCTATTCGGCCGCGATGTCTAGTCAACATCGGACTACAGCAGAAGTCCAAGTCAGTCCGCTCCCACCTGTCGTTTACCTGTGTCCATCTCAACAGAAGCGCTTTGAGCGTAGGTTTGAATCCTCCGGAGAAGCTTTACGACATTCAACCTAACAAGAGACCAAATGGAAAGATGTTCCTCCTGTTGGTCTGAACGCTGACAGAGGATCAGCTCTTATGCTTCACTGGCAGCAGATTGACTCAACAGCTCCATGAAAGACATACAGGTCTGTGCTTCACTGTCTGTGAGCAGGACGAGTTCATGGAACACATCCGCCAAAAGCTCCAACTGTAAATAAATCTAGAAAAGAAACATCATTTCAGGTTTTCATGGAGAAACTTCTGCTGAACTGCACCAGAGGCTAAGAATGCAGTCACTGCATCCTGCATGAAGTGTTGTTTCCCAGCCCGTCGTCTACTCTCCTGGCTCAATGCCACTCTGCATATGAATCATGTCTCTTCCTCACAAACGTCTTTTACTTTTTGAGTGACATGGTGAAACACGCAGCCAGATGAACAGGTTTGTTCCTGTTATACCAACACTTAACAAGCCGCTGCTCTCACACCTCCAACTAGCTGCTTTATGATGATTACACATTGTCGAGAAGAGTTGAGCTCACAGAGAAAGCCGCCTTGGATACATACTACACCATCAGGGGAAGGTCAGGATATAAAAAGCATAAAGCATATACTCAGAAATCAATAGTTAAAGTGTAATCGAAAGATAGTGTATGATCGTTACATAACGAATGTTTAATACATAGAGTGATTTAACAAATGTAAACCTGATAATAACAATAATATGTATATCTGAGTATAGTGCAGTCAGTGTGTAGAAAGTACGGAGAAAGAGGAAGTGAGCTGAGTGCAGGCCTTAAGAAAATAACGGCTGCAGAAAGGAGAGAAAAATCGAATAAGTGTTTTAAAAGCAAGCGCGTGCTGAATAAAGCGATAAACAACTGTAACTGATGATAAGAACTGTAACTGATTATAACAACTGTAACTGTGATTATAACTAATCTTTGTTAGAAATGCGTGAGTGTAGGAAAAGGGGAAGTGCAACAGATGTTGAACACCCAGACAGAGCTTGATCAAGTAAGCGCCCAGACAGGGAAGTTGGGGTGATTTCGTCATGCACACACACACAAAATGTAGGTACTTTTCGAAGCACATGCACCAAATCAATGATGTCATGTTAATCATGGGCTGAGGGAGGCCGTGTTGAGGAAGAGGGGGGAGAGACGCGAGAGGCAGCCCAAAAGTGTTATAAAATAAGTAACTTGCAAACAGCAAGACGGGATTTCACGATGGGACGCGGACCGAGCCATCCATGGAGAAACACTGGACCTCGTTCGACAGCCGCGTCGGAGGACTTCGTCTCTGTTTACGGAAAGAAGACCGCTGTTCGTGGACAAAGATTGAAAGACGGAGATTTTCCTCTCCCCCTGCTCGACTTTAACAACTGAACAACGGAGGAATGCGGCAGTCCTAGAAAGACTTTGTACTGAGCCTTGAGGACTGTTGAACGGACTCCGCTGCGGGAGCAGGAGGACCGAGGGTCTGGCCAGACCTTCGCTCCTAACAACTCCAAAAGAACCTTTTCATTGCGCCATTGAAAATCCAGCTCCAACCGAGCCATCTCGGCATCTAAAACGAATGAGTATAATCTAAGAAGAAAATGAAAGTAACGAATCAAGTGTAGTAACATTTTATGTGAGCTGTAGCTTAACCCTTGCAAACTAACTAAATATAACCTGCAATAAATATCTAATCTGCATTTAAAGTAAATTTCTCAAGTGCATTTATTTGCTCAAGTAGTAAAAGTTCCTCGTGGCAGTAAAAAGTTAAATCCATTGTATGTCTAACAACTGAGTTCTGTAAGATTATCCTAGAGACCGAATCCACTTAACAATCCCTTACGGTTTTAGAAGTGATCCTAGCCGTTAAAACCTAACCTGGCATTTACCAAGAGCACGGATCCAGAAGAGGGAAGCTGCCATAACCGACGCGACTGGTGGGAGCGCCCGGGGTCAGGGTGGCCCCTCGACCGAGTGCACTCAGACCGGAGGAAGCAGGGTAGACGACGGGAGTAATGGCAGTTAGAAGAGCCAGGCGAGTTCCCTCGCAAGAACACCAGCTCGACAATCTTTTAATAGAGAGCTGAGTCAGTAAGTAGCCCCGTATCGGGCCAGAAGTACCCCAGGATCTAACAACATGAAGACCAGATATTCGGTTTCCTCAAGGGAATTTGTTGTACAGATGTTGCAATACGAATTTAGAAATAGAGCCAATATTTAAAAAGACAACACGGTGAAAATCCAAGACGCCAGTAAGGATCATGACATACAGGTTCATGGTGAGTTGCATATCATAAGGATGAGAAATGGGATATCATATCAGATCTGACGTATGTGTGTTATGTCCATGATATTATACATAATATAATATTGTCCCATTGAAATGAATGCTGAGAGAAGAGCAGCAGCTCATTTACAGTCAGCAGCATGACAAGGAAAGATAGATCATAACATCACAATGAAGAACAACAGGGAAGCCATTAACTCCAACTACATTGTGATGACATTTCTGGAGCTGATGAAAAGGTCACCAAACAATGAACAGCTGAGAGTCCTGCGTCCACAGATGACACAGAATAAATGCTCATTCTAACATCAAACCCCAAACATATGGAGCCTCAACATGTTGTAGGAGAAAAAGAACACATTATGAAATAAATTATTATCTTTTTATTTATGAACAATAAAACGTGCTCATCATGACTTGTTTATTTCAGAAATCTTATTTCTATTATTCGTGTGTTTTTATCCTATAATGGTGTTTTGTTTTAAGTTGCATACACTTTTATTTCATGCTTCTTTTTCATTTCATGTCACTTTTCATCAGCCAATCACAACAAAATCTGAGTTTGAAGAAAAAAACTAAAGTTGTATTTCACAATTGGTTCATTTATACAATATCCACAAAGTGATCATATGATTATTCATTTCATGTTATTAAGTATGTATTTATCGATTTAATATTCGGGGCTCCAAATATACAAAGAAACATATTACACACACCAACAGATCCCAGCTCAGTATGGCATATATACACAGACGCACTATGCACCCATGTGTGTGAGTATTGTACTGAACAGAGTTCTATGGAAGCTTGTAAATGAGTCCATTAATTAGACTGCCACTTTCAATCCATGTCCAGCTCTTCCAATGAGGGTAACAGTAACCCTCACAGGGAAATGGCCCGCTTGCTTGTTAAATGAGACTTTTTCCATATATTTTACTGTTGAACAACCTCCCTGATTCAAATCATTGGCTACATGCTTACATTTGCCAATTAATACGATTTATTTTTCGAGGTTAACAAATATCCCTGACTTCAGCGAACCTGGCAAGCGCAGCTGACCGTAACTTGGCTGTCTAAGTACATACATCCAACAATCACTCAGCACAATGTGGATCTGGAACCTGGCTGGAGCAGAGACAGGCTCAGGATAATGTAATGCACTTCCAGCAGCACTTCCTCTCTGGCCCCTAAAAGTGATGAGGAGAGTTGGGAGCCTTCGAAGTTGTGCTGGTGGAGGAGCTGAGCAGACCTCCCCTAAAGAGGAACACAGGACGGATGGACAGTGCAGCAGTTGACACGGAGAGCACCCAGCTCAGAAGGATGCTCTTTGATGTGAACAACGCTTGTACAGTTCTCTGCAATTGCAGACACAAAAACTGGTACTTGTAGCCCAATTATACGAGCTCATTTAGCTAACCTGGTATACCGAGCCATAAGCACATGCTAATGCAAGAACATGGTCATTTGTATCTTACCTTTCTCCTTCTTTTCTTCATACGACCGGCTCCAACGAATAAGTGACTTCGGATGAAGCAAACACTCCTAACTTCAGATCACTGTGTCAATGACCTGTGTTAACATGATGAATGCCACCTCTGTGTAAATAAGCTTGCATTCATGACAATCTTAAATGAGCAACATGAATGTCCCAATAGTTACATATAAGGTGTTGCTTCCTGCCCCACATGTCCTGTATTGAAGCTCTGCTTTCAGAGATTCATAAAGTCTCGTTTTTAACAGCATCAGCAGCAGAATTGAGAGACTTGCTAAAGAGAAGCAATGGGGACAAGTACCGAGTGCTGTTCATGCTGCGTCACTTCAGGGTCTCATGTCACTGAATTAAAGAAGAAATGGTTCCATGTGAAACAGGTCTCGCCACAGCACGGCCATTGTTGACTGCAACCAGAGGGTTCCTTCAAGGAAAGCTTTATTTGGGCACATTGTGTGCGTGCGTGCGCATGCTTATGTGTGCGTGTGTATGCGTGCGTGTGTATGTGTGCGTGTGTGTATGTGTGCGTGTGTGCGTGTGTGTATGTGTGCGTGTGTGTATGTGTGCGTGTGTATGTGTGCGTGTGTGTGTGTGCGCGTGTGTGTGTGTGCGTGTGTATGCGTGCGTGTGTATGTGTGCGTGTGTATGCGTGCGTGTGTGTGTGTGCGTGCGTGTGTGTATGCGTGTGTGTGTATGTGTGCGTGCGTATGCGTGCGTGTGTGTATGCGTGTGTGTGTGTATGCGTGCGTGTGTGTGCGTGTGTGTGTGTGCGCGTGTGTGTGTGTGCGTGTGTATGCGTGCGTGTGTATGCGTGCGTGTGTATGCGTGCGTGTGTGTGTGTGCGTGCGTGTGTGTATGCGTGTGTGTGTATGTGTGCGTGTGTATGCGTGCGTGTGTGTATGCGTGCGTGTGTGTATGCGTGCGTGTGTGTGTGTGCGTGTGTATGTGTGCGTGTGTATGTGTGCGTGCGTGTGTATGTGTGCGTGCGTGTGTATGTGTGCGTGTGTATGTGTGCGTGCGTGTGTATGTGTGCGTGTGTATGCGTGCGTGTGTGTGTGTGCGTGCGTGTGTGTGTGTGCGTGTGTATGTGTGTGTGTGCGTGTGTATGCGTGCGTGTGTATGTGTGTGTGTGCGTGCGTGTGTATGTGTGCGTGTGTATGTGTGTGTGCGTGCGTGTGCGTGCATGTGTATGTGTGCGTGCGTGTGCGTGCGTATGCGTGCGTGCGTATGTCTGCGTATGCGTGCGTGTGTGTGCGTGCGTGTGCGTGCGTGTGTATGTGTGCGTGCGTATGCGTGCGTGCGTATGTGTGTGTGTGCGTGCGTGTGCGTGGGTGTGTATGTGTGCGTGGGTGTGTGTGCGTGCGTGTGTATGTGTGCGTGCGTATGCGTGCGTGTGTATGCGTGCGTATGTGTGCGTGGGTGTGTGTGCGTGTGTATATGTGTGCGTGCGTGTGTATGTGTGCGTGTGTATGTGTGTGTGTGTATGTGTGTGTGTGTACGTGTTTGAGGCACATGACTGAGTGGTGTATCGGAGAGATTTGCACTGAGCTGAAAGTGTATTATTGGGACAATAGCTGCACGTGCTGTCAATAGTCTGGAACAGGTCATTGGATGCAGACCTGTTTGGAGCGTTGGTTGTCGATGGATCGGTGACACTGTGAGCACATTAGCGTTGCTATTTGCATCTGGGCTTTGTGAGTTGTGCTGCTATGTTGATTGGAGCGATGGAATAGTATGCAGCGGTGCTGCAGATGGTAAAACATGATCTTATGCAACTGCTGTGTTTCAAAAATATATTTATTGCCGAAAACTGACAACATGGCAACATGGAGATGACAACTAAGCAAATTACTATTTCAACACAGCAACTATGTTGATGAGCACCGTGAGCTGTGACACAACATCTCCGCAGTAGAAAGTGGACTTCGTGTTCAGATGATTTGATCACTCAAGTGATGGAAATGAACTTCCACACAGTTGGGAAATCATCTGACAGTTTCCTATAAATTCTTCGTCTGACTTTTCATGGTTATTGCCTTGCTCATGTCTTTGTGACGTCCTCATGTTCCCAGATCTCAACAAAGTGCAATGTCATTACAGCAATGATGGCAGAAACTGCAAGAATCACAGCCTGGCTGATGACCTCAAAGAAGCTTTTCATGAAGTGCATTTGCTCTGCAAACAGCAGATGAGTACAAGACACAACATGATTAGAGACTGAGAGTAAAGAGAAACGCAGGCAGTGTGTTGAACTGCTCAGTGTCCCAACAGGCCCGTGAGGCGTAGTGTTGTGTTGACCAGCTCAAGTGTGAGGTCGCTCTCCCCCATGCCATTTACAGACATGTTTAATTCAAAGGAAACATCCTTTATTTATTCGCTCCTCTCTTAAGTGTCTTCTTATTTTTCTGCAAAGTTTCCCCAACTGACCTTCATCCCATCCTCTCTCTCTCTCTCCCTCTCTCTCTCTCTCTCTCTCTCTCGCTGCCCTTTTGCTCCTCCCCACATGTTTCTCTCCTCTTTAAGTACAGATTGCTGTCTGAAAGCGATGAGGCCTGACCGAGACGTCTTGGGAAATCAAAGCGGCTCCCCTCCCAATGTACCGATGCAAGCCCGCTTGAAAACACAGGCGCAAACACACACTTTGTGAAAACTCAAAAGCATAGCAGACAACGAGGAGATACAGTGAGCTGATCGGGGTGTTTGAGATGCACAGCTCTCCTCTCAGAGTTACAGAGGACAGATCAGGAGGGGAAAAGACACAAAACACACTCGGGAAAGATCCCACATGCAAAGTTTCAAAGAGTGAAGATAACAGCGCGAGATAGCACACGCACACACACACACACCCTGCAGAAGTACAGATAAAGGACCCACCAACAACTAGTGATTCTGTTGGTTGTGATGTCGCAGCACTTCCCAGAAATGCCTGAAGTGTTTCTTTATTCTGCAGTCAGCAGAGTGTGAGCCACTTCCTCCGAGAGAGGAACTTTCTCCGTGCATGTCTCTCAATGGAAGACGCAGGACATTCAATGTGTGTACAATTACTGAGTAGCTGGACAAAAGTGCACTGCATGTGTCTGCATGAAGCATTAGAAACCACATACTCGCTGGTTAAGGATGGGTCATGTCTGTTAAAGTTGGGTTGTATGAGGTACTTATCCATCGTGAATGTAGCACCTGCAGTAGCTTTACTAGAATCGCCTTGTCGAGCATTACTGTCATCTGTAGATCAACTGTAAATGCACTTCATGAAATCCGCTGCCGACAGGTTGACAGGTTGCTACCAGAGCCGTATATGGCGTCTCGAATAGTCTGTGTTTAAACAGGGGGACTAGAACAAGTCATTCATGGACATTCTGAAAGCTAAGATATTTGAAAGCACAAGTGTTAGCTCAATCGTGGTCATGAAGGTTGTGGGTGATCAAGCACCAAAGCACTATGACACAAAGAAAGAGAGCAACCCAAAGGAATACATATACAAAAGGCTCCACTGAGCCAGGACACATGACGTTGTGGAGTACTTCAGCTGGAGGGCAAAGGCCAACCAGAGAGTCACAAACTCTGTAAGTCTGTTAGGGCAGCAACTAACGATTATTTTGATAATCGATTAATCGGGTGATTATTTTTCCGATTAATCGATGAATCGGATAAAAACATTTTTTTTTTTTAAAGGTTTCCAACCCTTTATTCAAAAACAGAAGTGATCTTCAGAAAGTGCACAAACAGGTTGCTCCTTGAACATCCCTGAGCTGTTAAAGTAATAATTAAAAAACAAAAAAAACAAATGGACAAACACAAAAAACATACACGTGAACAAAAATATGTATATTGTTGTTTAAAGGGACCTGAGCTGTCAGAACAATAAATAATTTATAAAAAATAAAGAAAAAATACAAATCAGAAAACTTTACAGGATTTGTTTGAACGTCAGAACTTGGTCTCTGCACTACACTCACAAACTGAATCATCACCGTGGTGCTCCCGTGCCATATCATGTCGCTTTTGCATATGAATGATGATATGAAATGAACACAACACAGAACAACGTTACGGGTCCGATGCTCTTTCCTCTGTTGTAAATTGTTTACTTTTATTGTGAAGAGCATGAAAACGGAAGTGATGTTACTGTGAAGAGACAGGAAGTAGCATGATACGTGCTTATTCACGGCAACAATGCTAACGATAAGTGAAAACCGAACGTATATGTCGGGTCTGTTCACTGTAACAGTTGTTAAACTGCAGCTTTCAGGAAGTAAAGTGTTCCGTTCAAAACCAGACGTGTCTTGGTCGTCATTAGAAGCTCCACTTCACACAACAACTGCTGTGCTCCGCTCTGTTTTTCCTTCTTTTTTCTCAAACATCTCCACGACTCATTGAGTGGCGTAACAATCGCGCGACACAACGAATCGATAATGAAATTTGACAATCGATAATGAAAACTATTTTAATAATCGATTATTATCGATAATATCGATTCATTGTTGCAGCCTTAAAGTCTGTTCATGCATTTAAACAGCAGCATGCACAAGGCTTTACTCAGCCTCCAATGTCAGGAATGGAAGCTGATAACAAATATGTTAGATAAGAAAAAGCAAAGCGACACATTTATTTGAAGAGCTCTGCTTCGATTGATTGAAATAATGTGCTCAACAAAGTAATTGCTAAGATCTTGGACCGACTGCAGCAACATAACTGAAAAAGGTCTGACGAGGTAAAAAAAATCACCAGTAGCGTCTACTGTCAAGTAATGCACAATATGCTCATTATTAGGATTCAATATCTGATCACAATGTGAAAAAACACTGCCTGCACTGCACACGCAACTCTAATCCATGACAATAAATGACTGGATTAGATTTGATTCTGAAGAAAATATCAAACAGGATGATTTTGAGGTGAGATTTATTGAGCAGACTTGCAGGTAACATGGCGAAAACTAGGATTGGTCATTTTGGACAAACTGGTGTATTCTTTTAGATTGTAATAAACACTATAAACTCATTTTAATAATTAGATCAGGGCTGCACAATGAATATTGTAAAATACTGTGGTGTTGCAGAGATGTCCTCACCAACACACCATATTCTACAGACTTGGGAAAACATGTTTGTTTGGAACAGATCCAATGCGAAAATCACACCATAATGATGATAATAATAATAATAATTGAAATATGTTTTTCAATGAAAAGGAGAATATTACAATGAACATCGCCTCAAATATCGCGTATCGTATTGCAATTGCAATGTGAGTCAATGTGATTGATATCTTTTGAAAGTCACTCCCACATAGACAGTATTTCATTCACAACCTGCTGACTGTTCTGCACTGATTGCGGCCGTTACTACTAAGGAGTATGTGCGTGAGAATATTTATGTGTCAGGTTTGGAGAGACACTTGCTGAACTCAAACCTATAACTGCTCAGTTGTGGTCTCTGTTGCCTCCACTACACTGTAACACCGCTGTCACTCCACACACTGTGTAACTCCCAACACATCTGCTGCTGACTTATCGGACAGACGACTCTGTTAAGGTTGAGAGCTGAGAAAGACTGACTGCTGTACCAGCAGGCAAACACACACACACACACACTGCTGATGACACTTCAATATAAATACAAGCTAATGAAAGAACCTCCCTGGCACTGAGGACATTATTGACATATAATCCCATCCCCCGGGACAGGGAAGCCATCTTTTTCCCTCCACAAGCCAATCTAAATGGCCTGAAATTTTAATATGACATTTTAGGGAATTGGATTTATGGCATATCAGCAGAAATTCAGCCGATTGACAGATAAGAGTTGTGTAGTGCAGAGAGGGCCCGGTGCTGGTATTGTCCCCGTGGCGCTGCATTCTGTCATCGATTTTCCTGGAGGATTATTATTCCAGTTTCTTCAGAGACTTGAGGCAGGATATGGGCTGGAGTCTACCTTCCCCTTAGCAAGATCATTCTAATTAAAAACCCCTTCCAAATGAGTTATTGACTTGGAGAGGCTTCTCTGCAATTCACAATCAGGGGCTTTTACTTACAATATCTATAGCTCTGGTCTCCAAACACCTGTCTCCAAGGCAGCGTTAGGAGAGACAGAGACATCTGAAATACTCAAATGGAAATAGAGGGCTTTCAGGTGATGGAACGGGCCCTCTGACAACCATACTGTAGATCCATAGCTTTTGCTGTAAGCATTTTTAACATGTTTTTCACTATAAATGATGTTGTCAGTTTAGCATAGGGTCAGCAGTTAGTGAAATAATACCAATTCCTGATAAACCAGCTGTTTATTTAGGACAAGTCTTGCACATTAGCCAGTACATCTGTATGATTTCGTAGAACTGAATCTAAGCTGACTACAGTTGACCTTCACCATGAAGGAGCAAGAACATTGTTTTTTAGATCTATGATTAAAAATCTAGAGCAGCGTTAGTGATTCTGTGAGGCTGTACAGTGGTGCGTTGAGCTAAATGCTAACATCAGCATGCTAACATGCTCAGAATGATAATGTAAACATGCTGATGTTTCGCAGGTATAATGTTGACCAGGTTCACCATCTTAGTTTAGCCTGTTAGCGTAGCAATATTTGCTATTTAGCACTAAACACAGTTGAGGCCGATGGGAATGCCAGTGGTTTTAAAGGTATTTGTTGACAAACCAAAGTATTGGACAATTCAAAGTTTCAAACTGGCAATCGATCCAAAATAGTTTGTCGAGACAAATCACTTAAAACCACAAATGCCAACCTCGAGGTTGCACGAGAGGAAAAGTGAAGGGATAACCAAACATATTAGGATTCATCTTCTGGGGACCATGAAGGTCAATCCAAACCATTGGTCTGGACCAAAGTGGTGGACTAACCTATACTGCCATCTCTGGAGCCACGTTTTTATCATGGCCAAAACAATATAGTATCCTGTTAAGCCCAAGGAACTCCTAAGAACCCTTGGATCCAATTTGCCTTCAATTGCCTTCAAGGGAAAACGGTTCTTTACCTCCATACACATCAAACATCATTATTGGATCAAAAACAAGCTCAGACTATTATCAACTAAATATATTCCTCCCATGCATTAGACAGGAATTCATAGTCGAGTCAATCTGAAACAGCTTGATTGTAATTGAAGACGTTTTATCATTCATCTGATTGTAATGGCAGGAGTGGATGTCACACTTCCTAGTGAAGGAGTACATAACTGAGGGCAGACCTGAAACCCCTATACTGAAAAACAACAGCATGGTTTTCCTGACAAGTGTTCTCTTCTTGCCATGCAAGTAATGAAAATCTTCTCCAAAAAGCCAAGAATCTGGTAGTCAGACATACTGCTGAACAGCGCCTGCACAATGGAGGATCGCTGGGCAGAGGAAGTGTCTGTCAGTCAACGTTGGATTATTTTAGCCACCATCATGCTCTTTCACTAAACTTAACCAAGCAGCTGTTGTTGCCTAAACCTAACCGTACATTAATCAGAACGGTGGTAGATCAGACATATGGATTGATTCGTGAACCACTGACAAACAATGTATTTTGTCATTTGTTGTTACTATGGCAAGTATGTATAATTCAGGAACAGCGGATAGAAGGTAGCATAGCACCGAATTCTAACTGACACCACACTGAATATGCTAAAGAGCAATGTATGAGAGATAAGGTCTTCAGTCTGCCAGCCCAAATCCATTTTTTGGCATGTTTGCATCCAGATTGATTTAAAAAAAAAAATCTGGACAGCAAAAAAACACATATGTGATCTTTGAAAATGGTCTCCAAACCTCAGTTGGAGGATATTTGTAATGTGATTCCAAAGGGATTTCTGCAGATGCATCTCAGTCCGGGCGCTCTGGTCGCTCAAATGTGATTTAAAGTATGGAAGTGGTGCTACCCACAGAGCGCTATGGAGTACAACAGAGGGAACAACAGTTCGTGGACAGATGCAGAAATAAATTCTCTGCTGGCACTTTCACTCTGCTTTCACTTTCTGCTGTTTCCCCCGAACATCGCAAAGTATACCATCCTACTGCATGGCTGAGATGGCCTGGTGCAATGGAGGGTTCTATGCCTGCTAATGTTTCCGTGTTGGAAAGCAGCATCACCCAGGCAGCTACGTAGTTACTGACGCCTTCGTCGTCACCACAGCAACCCATGCAGATAGGTTGATGGTGTCTGGTCACACAAATCCGATCTGGTCACTTGCAAATAACAGTGCGGATAGTCTTTTCCTGCAGTCGGAGCACAACCTTAAAGCTTTGTAAGTTAAGAACAGGCCCAGAATCAGAATTTGCAGAGGCGACTCTGAATCAGGCAAAACAGAGCATTGGGGTATCTCAGCCATGGCCCTCAAGTGCACGTGTATCATGGCTCCAGGATGCAGCTCTCAGTACACAGTGCCTCAAGTGTAGGACAAACCACAAGAATCGAATAGTCAGAGCAGGAGGAGTCCTGGTTCGTATTACCGTCACAATGATACAGGGAATGGATCTGGTCACTTATGATCTCAGTGTGTTCCAGTACAGCAGGTACAGAGCGTCTCCATCACTGTTAGTCCACACGGTAAGTCACCTCCAGCTCAGCCCCAGTCAGCATCTAAGACGCAGCTAATTACATCCACATACACGCCGTATTTGGAAAAAGCGACAGCAGGCAGAGACCTTGTTTTAAGCTGAGGGAAGGAGGCAGAGAAGCAGCTTTTAGAATGATCATTTCACATGACGCATTAACCATCTTCATGCGTGGCAGTATCATGAGCCTGCGAGGAACATGGCATGAGTCCTCCTGCCCAGGGGCGGACTGGGGGAAAAAAGTGGCCTGGGAGTTACTGTCAGACCGGCCCACTCAATACACGGCGCGTTGCCCACTCAATGCATCGCACGTATCAACCAGTCAGTGGCCTACTTGGAAAAATACCCATACACTTAACATTATTTTGGATGATTTCAAAGAAATTACATCATATATGTTTTTTTTTTATAACATTTGGATCCACCAAATTGCCTGGATTGAATAAAATGATACTGGCTATTGTAACACTCCAAGGTAGGTATAGTTTGCTAGAAGAATATGCTGAACTCTGGGATAGTATCAGATGGTTATACGCAGTGGCGCTGGTGAATGAATGAATGAATTTTATTTATATGGCGCTTTTCACAGACAGTAGTATCACAAAGTGCTTAAAAGAGCAGACATTTAAAAGCATAAAAAACACAATGTGACCCTAGGGTCAATAAATTATCTACACAGAGAAAATAAAAAAATGAAAGAATAAAATTTAAAATAAAATAAAAATGAAAACATATTTTAAGAGCAGGTCTAGGACATGGGTTTACTTTTACAGAAACGCCAGCCTAAACAGGTGGGTTTTGAGCTGGCTTTTAAAAGTATCCACAGTATCTGCGAGGCGCAGAGTTGCAGGCAGAGCATTCCAGAGCCTCTGGGCCACTGCCTCAAAGGCTCGGTCACCACGGCTCTTAAATCGTGTGCGTGGGACTGACAGAAGACCTAGAGAGTTTGACCTGAGAATAGGGGCGAAGTAGATCAGCTACATAAGCTGGAGCCTGACCGTGAAGTGCTCTGTAAGTGATGGTGAGAATTTTAAAGTGTATCCTAGATGCTACAGGAAGCCAGTGGAGAGATCGGAGTACGGGGGTGATGTGAGACCGTCGATTTGTCCTGGTGAGTAATCTGGCAGCAGCATTTTGGATGACCTGCAGACGGTTAAGAGCAGATACACTGAGTGATGTGAAAAGTGAGTTGCAGTAGTCAATGCGTGAAGAGATTAATGTGTGTATGATCATCTCTAATTCAGGTGTTGATACTACAGATCTCAGTTTACTGATATTTCTTAGATGGAAGAAACATGACCTGGACAGCTGCTTAACATGAGGGTCAAACGACATGGATCGATCAAAGAAAATCCCAAGATTGCGCAGGTTGCAATGGGCAGCAGAGGAGAGTGGACTAATAATCTGCCTGATCATGGGGACAAACTCCTCTGGAGCAATAACTAGGACCTCCGTCTTAGAGTCATTGAGTTGCAAGCAGTTTTCTGCCGTCCAGTCTCTGATGGCATTGACACAGTCCAGGAGCCTAGTTAATGTGACTGCCTCGCTGGGTTTAAATGACAGATGAAGTTGGATATCGTCTGCATATAAGTGATAGGACACATTATAGCTTTTTATGATCGGTCCCAAAGGTAACAGATAAAGGGAAAATAACAGAGGCCCCAGAATTGAGCCCTGCGGTACACCACAAGACAGTGGAGAGGTAACAGACACAAAATCACCCACAGAGACATTGAAACTTCTGTCACTGAGGTAAGATGTAAACCAGTTTAATGCTATGCCAGATATGCCCACCCAATCACGTAGCATCTTAATCAGGATGTCATGGTCTACAGTGTCAAATGCAGAACTGAGATCCAGAAGAACTAACACAGAGCAGTCACCTGCATCAGCACACATGAGAATGTCATTTGAAACCCTCAGGAGAGCGGTTTCAGTAGAGTGTTGCTTACGAAACCCAGACTGGAACTTGTCGTACATGTTGTGCCTCTCCAGTGCAGCAGAAAGTTGTTTGGCCACCACTTTCTCTAAAATTTTGGACAGGAAAGGCAGTTTTGATACGGGCCTGTAGTTCATGGGCAAAGCTGGATCTAAGTTAGGTTTCTTTAATATGGGCTGGACAGTGGCATGTTTGAAATAGGAAGGGACAATTCCTGTAGACCAGCGGTTCCCAAACTTTTTAGGCCGCGCACCCCCTTCTACATCCCGACCGGGTTCGCGCAACCCCCCCGTTAATAAAAAATTTAAAAAAAGAAGCAACAGAGCCTTTTAAGCCTTCATAGCCGCATAAGAATCGGACCAATGAGAGAACAGTTTGCTCGCGCGTGGCGTTAGTTTACAATATTTAGTCCGCTGTTAAATGTTGCAGTGTGAACACAAACTGCAACATTGTATCATATTAATCCCTGAATCAGAACAAAGCAAACGAACTGAAGGTGTGAAAACGCCCTGAAACACTGCAACAAAGTTTCAATAACTTTCAGTGACACAAGGCGTCACTTTTAAAGAGCAATACGGATGCGAGCACACACGCACAGGCTCAGAGGCAGATTATCACATTTAATTTACAATTAATGACCGACTAATGTAGCCAGGATGTCTTCGGACAAAGCATCGCTGCGGCGCGACACAGTGTTGTTGGACACCGGGATCATGTCCAACTTTTTTGCTTCTTTCTCTCCAATCATACATTCCACCATCTCTCTGGCAGCTGGCGAGCACACGTCTTCGGCGATTGTGTGCGGTAGCCCCTTTCTCGCTATTCTGTAACCAGATATGAAGCCCGTAGTGCGTCATTTATAGACCCAACACATGAATGAGACTCCAGTTGTTTTTGGCTGTTTTGTAACTCCTCCAATTTCGATATAAACAATGTAAGGGGCTTTTGACTTGCACTGGCATGCTTGGTGTTCAGGTGGAGACGTAAATAAGAGGGTTTCATACAGCTGTTAGCCAGAACCTCACTGCACACCACGCACTGTGGCTTTGGGGAATCTGCGTTGCCAATCCAAGTGAAGCCCAGCCACACATACTTTTCATCATATTTCCTCTTTTTTTCCCAGTCTGATGCTCTCTCGTTTCCTATTTTTTCACCTTGACTCCGCGATGGGCCGATGTGCTCCCGATTTGTCTGTGCTATCCCTTCCTCCTTTCCAGTCTCCTCCGTCTCATCTTCCTCTGACTCTGGCTCAAGTTCTTCTCCCGGTCTCTCCCCAACTGCACCTCTCCGTTCCCCTCGCCTCCGATTCCTCTCTCTCTCTCTGTCCCTCTCCTCTTTTACGACTGATAGCTTCAGATGTCCCGCCTGACAGTTTTTAAATTAAAATGACATTTTTTTTTTATATTTAATATTATTACACCATCAGACCGCCATTACACTTTTCCTCTCGCGCACCCCCTAGAGGCAGCTCGCGCACCCCCAGGGGTGCGCGCACCCCACTTTGGGAATCCCTGCTGTAGACAATGAGGAATTGACAATAGATGTTACTGCAGGGCCAATAGTTAGCAGAACTTTCTTAAATAGAGAGGATGGAATTATATCCAGAGGGCAAGATGATGGCTTTGTTTTGTTAATTAAGTCCATCAGGTCTTGAAGGCTGATAGGCTGGAAAGAGTCCAGAACAGCAGGAGATTGCGAGGAGATTGCGAGGAGCTACAAGTACACGAACAGATCCCAGGCCGAATGCCAGACCTAATACCTGTTACCTTATCATGAAAATAGATAAGGAATTTGTTGCAATCGTCAACAGAATAGCATGGTAAAGTGGAGACAGACGGTGAAACAATTCCTCTAATTGTGTCAAACAGAATCTTGGGATTTCTCTTTGAGGAAGAGATTAGGTTGGCAAAATAAGCAGTTCTAGCTTCCTTTACTCCAGTATTAAAAGAAACTCTGAGGTCTTTGAGATATAAACGATGCACTTCTAGCCCAGTAGCTTTCCAGAGCCGCTCTGTCCTGCGACACTTCTGTCTCAGGCTGCACACAGCGTCTGTCATCCACGGAGTAGTGTTATTGGCAGCCCTGGTCCTTTCCTTAAGAGGTGCCACTTTATCCAGCAAAGTGGTGCAATGTTCATTAAATGACTGTATCAAGTGTTCAACATCATCGAGATTTGTGTTAATATCACAGCAGAAGTGCATAGAGAAATGATCAGCTGTACTCTGAGTAACAATGCGGGAGCGGAACGTTTGTTTCAGACACAAGGGGTCAGCATTGACAGAAAGATCAAAGAAAATACATTCATGGTCACTGATCAATAGGTCCTCACAACGGGTATTATCAATATCAAGACCCAGAGAAAACACAAGGTCCAAGGTGTGACCACCCCTGTGAGTGGCGCCAGAAACATGTTGCGTGAAATTAAAAGATTCAGTAATATTGAGAAACTCAGTAGCAATACAGTCTGTGGTATCATTGATATGCAGATTCAAATCACCAACCAGAAGCACTTTGTCAAGCTTGATAATAGAAGTCAGAAAGTCTGTGAACTCTGATAAAAACTGACCTGCAGGACCTGGAGGTCGGTAAATTAAAAAACAGTAAAACGGCTTTAGCCGGCCCACTTTAGTCAGCTATAGTTCAAAAGTAGCATAGGATTCTGTGCTCCCCAAGTGGCAGGAAAACTGATTCTTCCAGACCACGGCGAGACCTCCACCGCGACTTGTCAGACGCGGTGTCCCAACATAAGAACAGTCCACAGGGCAGAGTTCATTGAAATGGATGCATTCCATATTACGTTGCCAGGTCTCGGTCAGAAATAAAAAATCCAAATTATGACTTGTGAACAAGTCATTTAAAATGTGAGCCTTGTTTGTTACAGAGCGTGCATTAATCAGACAGATTTTGATGGGGGAAGACACTGTGTCGTCATCAGCACAGGAAGATTTGGGGGTATGTGCAATAGGACGGATCACTCGTGCAACACCTCGAAACCGACCATAACTAGGGTGCGAGCGAGAGTCTGTGATTCTCACGGTAATGCTCATGGGTCGTGGAGTGGAAGTTACGGTAGAGGCTGGGGAAAGAGTAGTAGGAGACCCTCCATGCCGCCAGGGGGAGCTAGTGTTGCTAGTCGGGGATGAATGCGGCTGATGAATGATCGTAGAGGAAGAGTGACAGTGGACAGGGGATCCAGGTGTAAACAGTCAATCATGTGAATGGGAGTGAACAGCATGCTGTAAATTATCCGCTAGCAGGCGGCTACCCAGCTTGTTAAAATTAATACCATCCTTCTTAAAAGCGGAAGAGCGGCCCCAAAACAGATTAAAATTGTCAATGAAGCTCACGTTGTTGGTCCTGCAGGCGGCCTGGAGCCAGGTGTGGAGGCTGAGGACTCTGCTGAACCGCTGTGATCCACGGCCGAGTGTTGGACTTGGACCACTGATAAAAACAGACAGTCCACAGCTGTTTAAAAAGCTTAAAAGATTTGTAAAATCCATCTTGGTCAACTCAGACTGGTGGAGGGCTGTATGGTTAATTCCCACATGAACGATAATTCACGCGGGAGGGCGCGCATCAGGCCAGGCAGTGTCAGCAGGATGTCTTGAGCCGTTGCTCCGGGGAAACAGTGTGTCTCCGCGTTGAAGAAACGGGTGTTCCTGATTATTGAGTCCCCGACTATCAGCGTCGTCGGGGCGAAGAGGGGACGAGGCGGCAACACTGCGAGTGCAATACGCGTGGATGGAGGTGAGGATTCAACCAGTGGTGGCGGAGAAGACGAGCAAGGACTGAGAGAACGGGCGACCGAAGCTCGCCGCGGTGCTGGTGTAAAGCACGGTATGGAGCGGCGTGTCCTGGGGCGAGAGGAGGGCTCAGGAATGACTGGCGTAAGGATGTCGGTGGACCCGGGGCTGTGGGTCCCCTGAGGCGGCAGCTGGGATGATGTAGGAAGCTGGGAGTCCGTAGTCAGAGGAGGGAACTCACGCAGGGCAAGGGCGTTAAATCCATTCTTCAGCTGGACATCGAAGCCATGGGGTGTAGGAGATGAGCGTCTCCCTCTCCGGCTGCCGCGAGCACAGACCAGGGACCAGGATGGTGCACATGTTCTAGGTAGGGCTGTTTTCTATTTCCCTTTAATAACTTGAGGGTTACCGTAATAATTCCCTTTAACAGGAAACGATACAATCTAACTAAATTCAGGTTACCTTTAATTCGAGTTTACAAGAAACGCAACATACACAATTTGGAAAAATTTAATGAAAGAAAACCCCTCGTTGCTGGCAGGATGTGTCGCCTGAAGCATGGAAGTCCAAACTCTTAGTCCGCTTCACTCAAGAGAGCAATAAGATAAAAGTGTGGTACCTTAGTTAATGCTGCTGATAAGAATTACATTACTAATCCACCCCCTCCCCAAATAAAATAATAGTAATATGATAAATACAAAACAATATCTACATAAAAGGCTGTAGTGATCTAGAATTAATTGTGGAAGGATAACATATAGCAGATATGTCACTATCTATATGTGGCATTCTAAACGTGAAGAGGCGGGGCTTAGGCGGCTTCTCTGTAGTTCAGATCAGAGATGCTCCGTGTACTACTATCGACCAGAATGCCGGCGCCGGCGCTGAATCGATTTGAGGACGCTGATTGGCCAAATTGTATTTCACTCATTTCTATCTTTAATCAGCATTAAAGCATCATTGGCTAAACTGCTTCATAGACCCGCCTCTTTGGGGCAGATTGCATGCTGGGTGTGTGATTGTGTGTGTGTGCGTGTAGGGGTGCTGCCGGCTCACAGATGGAAACCATGAGTGTGAATACAGATCGCGAGGAGTAGTATAAATAGCGATTATGAGCTTTAAGTATCAGAGTAAATTTAACGTGTTCTGTGAAGCATAGATCTCAGAGCGAGGGCTGGTTGATGATGGAGGTGGTCCAGTATTGGACCGGCCCAAACCCCGTCGGCCTACCGGGGAATCCCCCGGTATCCCCGATGGCCAGTCCGCCCCTGCTCCTGCCTATCCCAGCCGGGAGAGACACAGCATCTAAAGCCAGCCATATCAGAAAAACACACACTGTGCATGGGCTTAACGCCTCGCACCGCTCACCAGCTGCAGCTCGCTTTGTTCCCCGAAAATGTGAAACGATATATATATATTTTATCCATGTTACTGATTTTGCCAGCCTGAGTTGGTTTCTATAAACTAGCTATGAGTGAAATGTGAATATTTTAAGCTGCTAAGCACTGATTTAAATATATTTACCAGCAGTGTGTTGGCTGTGGGCCAAGACACTGTGTAATGCTCACAAAGCCACCACTGCTAAACTCAATTTAAGAAAGCTGATAATTCAGACTGGCAGCGCTAAGGCAAATAAAGTCATTTCAGTCAAATATTTCATTTTCTCTTGCTTTCTAAAAACAGCAAGGAGAATAACACAGATACGACTTGACATGGAGAGAACATGGCAGCAATAACAATGAGCAGACCAGTGTGGTGAGTCATTTCCTATGTCTGTATATGGAAATACTTTGATCTTCCATTATAGAAATACTGAATACTCTGGCACAATACTCTGCAGTGTATGTAAAGGCTTGAGCTTTAAGTGCCTTTGCCAAGAAATATGTCAAGGAGATTGTTTAAAACCTGCTACATGTTGCAATGTTGCACACGCATGAAAAGTTTGAACATCGACATTTACGTGACAACTGTGCAAATTCCATCTGCTGATGAAGACCATGTGATCCAGTCCAGTCCAGTTTGACTAAACAATCCCAACTCAAGGACCACATACCATTATTCAGCCATATACATCATTTCATTTGTATGCCAAGTAGTCTGTTCTGACTGCAATGTACATGCATCTCTGTGAATGTGCTGTACTCTGAACAAGTGCCACTGTGTGAAATGTGAAAAGCAGATGGGTCTTAAAGACACAGGACTTGCAACGAGGAGGCCAGTGTTCGAGACTGGTGTCCCAAAGTGTTGTCTGATTTTGTATCTATTTAAGTTACGCGAGTGATTTTTCTGATGATTGTGACGTTTCTTGTTACATTATTTCGGTAGGTATTTTACCAAAACCTTACTAAGTGGTTTTGCTGCCTAAAACTAACTGAAGACGTCGCCTCAGTTTTGTTGCCTAAATATAACCGAGACCGTTTCACAATAACAATATGCCGTAAAATGGCACTCAAAAAGCTTCAAATTCATATTAATGGCACACGGAAAAGTTGTGCTATTTATGACCCTTTCCATGAGATTGGGTCGCCATGTCACATAGTTTTCATCAGCGGATGACATTTGCCCAGTTCTTCAGAGGTTTGCTGAGCCAACTCCATCTGCTGATGAAGACCATGTGATATGGTACAAAACCGCCAAAAAAGAAGTCAATTGGACTTTGAGTTCCAAAATTACCTTTGTGATGTGCAATATAGCTCAACAACCAGCAACACTTACAACCATTACACACAGAGCACGTGCTAAGCAATCTGTCACTTTTTGTTTCGTGTTTTGTGGATTAAAACCTTTTTACTGTTTGATTGGCGAGGACTGAGTTTTGTTGGTATTTGTATTTTTTGCTTTGGCTAACTAGCCGCTGCTCTTTATACTTACAGTATTCCAAACACAGTGCACACACAACATGCATCTCTCCTAGGGCTGGGCGGTATACCTGTATACCGGTTTCAATTTCCCGTACGATATGAATTTTTCATATACCGTCCGGTGCACAGCCGAAACAACTTCTGTTGATCTTCAACAGGCAGCAAAATATATTGTTCGCCGCTGGGAAAGCTACCGACGGAGCTCGTTGTCTTACCTGTATAGTCATGGTTACTTTATAACTTTATAACCACAATTATTATAACAACAATTAACAACCCACAACTAACGCTCTTTAACAGGGCAAAACACCACGACTCAACAGTTTGTGACAGATAAACAATTTGTAGCACTAATAATTGTACATTTATAAAATTTCTCCGCCGAACTGCATGCTGGGTAAAGCTCGCTTGCTGAGAGGCTCTGAGCTGAGAGGCTGAGAGGCTCTGTCGCGGCAGTAACGTTACATTAAAGAACAGAAAAGAGCGATGCAGGATGAACAATGACTGAACAACAAAAGGTATTTGGGTCAGACACATATACAACACTGATTACCATAATATGTGTGGTATTCGTTATAAATGTACATAGACGGTGATAAGAAGCTGTACATGTAGCGGCTTCTTCTTCTTTAAATTCCATTGGCGGATGGCAAACAACTTGCATAGGTGCATACCGCCACCTACTGTACTGGAGTGTGCATTTTCACAGTTCTGATCATAAAACAATTAAATGTTGCTCAAGCGCAAGTTCAATCAGGAAGACACTCACTAGTAATCGCTGTCTTTCCTCTCCTTGAAAGTACTCTATCAGCTGATTGGGGGCGTGCACTTTTAAGTAACCAACCAGATTCGGCACACCGGGTCCTCAAGCCAATCATATCGTTGCTGTCAATCTTTAAATAGTGTTCTCCTCTCTGCTGCTGTCAGGTGTCATTTCAGCTAAGCAGATGCAACCCTCCTCCACCCCAGTCGCCTCCAGTCAGCATCACGGTCGTGCTCCTGATTCATCATCAGATAGCAGCAACTCCTTTCATCACCACCACCAGTGTCTGGACTCCAAGGGGGGATTAGGCCTGTTGGACCTCAGTATCCCTACCCTCGGTGATAGTACTTCAGGATGGAGTCCAATCGCCAAAGACTTTGCACTTTTTCATATTTGACGCTTGTATAATAAATCATTGTTAAACTTATGAAACAAGTCTCTCCTGATTGAAATAAAATAATATATATATATAAATAACTAAAGAAATAAATCTAAACAACACCTACTAACAACTAAATCCTACGGTCTAATACCGTTTCTTTCCATGGAGGGGCTTAGGACCCAGGGGAATGTAGGTGAAGGAAACAGGAAGTTACGGAACGGAAGACACGCCACGCAAACAGCTGTTCACCGCTCGCTGGCCGGCCGTTTCTTTACGGCATTAATTAATAAATGCTTCAACATAGGGCTGGGCGATATGGCCTAAAAAAAAAATCTCCGATTTTTTTACAAAAAATCCGATTCACGATTTAAATCGATTTTTTCCCCCACAAATTTTTGCAGATGACAGAAGCTGTTGAAAACAATTTTTTATTTTATTTTGTGATGATTTTCCCTCGTAGGTTGATAAAAATAAAGTGCAAACAAAACCTGAACATTGTAGAAAGGTGCCTGTATTATACAAAAAGTATTTGGTCACTCTTTTGTTTGCCTGAATCATTTAAATATAAAATTTAATTAAACATAACATTAAATGGCATTAAATAGTAGCCTTCCATTGTAAACAACTGTGCAAATGTAACTTTTTACAGTAAGCTTTTCTAACTGAATACACTGATACAAACACAGCATGAAATAAAATGTATGTGACCCTTTAACATTCACATTTTCAAAAGTGCAACATCTGATCTAACATCAACATAACATATTTTGCACAGTAAATAAGTGCATGTAAACAAAATCAAGTGCATTCACAACAGTATTAAACAGTAGTGCATGTTTTTTCTAAATATTTTTTGCCAGGAAGACAGCGTCGCTTGTGCTCCCGCGGTCCTGCTCCCTCCTCAGGGCGCAACACTTCTCCCACTCGGCGGCATGCCTCTGTTTGAGGCTGTTTGTTCTGTGTCAGATGACACGAACCCGAACCATGTCCAGACCACCGAAGACACATTCTTCCCTCTCTTAAGAACGAGAGCTTCACTGCTGGCCGCCATTGTTTTCGTTTGTAAACAATGCGCGCGCACTCAACTACGGGAACCCAACGGGGGGGAGGGGTGGGGGCGATTTTCTCGATTTTCAATAAAACACATCGCCTTAAAGCACACATTCGAATTAATCGATTAAATCGATTTATCGCCCAGCCCTACTTCAACATGGAAAAAAAATACCGTGATATACCGTGAAACCACCAGAATCTTACAAAATACCGTGATATGCATTTTTGGGCATACCGCCCAGCCCTAATCTCTCCCTAAATCCAGACATTTTCTTTTTGTTTAGAACAATGTATAACTAGAGGATATATCAGTGACAAGAACGCAGGAGGTGTAATCTTTATTGAAGCCACCACATATGGCAGGGAACTAGGGTTGGCTACCGAAACCCGATGCCATATCTACCGGACCGAAACGCAATGCAGATTTCGGTGCTTCCTTTCGGTGCCTGAGCCGATTGAAATACTTTTTTACACCACTCTGATGACTCCGTCCTGGCAGCAGCTAACGATAGCCTCGGTCCTCCGCTCCTCACTCACAGTATTATTACAACCGGACGAGCCGTGCGCGCTTAGAAGCAAACCCCTCCATCATTCTGGCAAAGCTTCGGCCATGATTTATTAAAAATAAAATAAAAACGATCTGTCAAACGGCTGGCAGGCTACTAACTCCATCGACATCCGGGTACTTAGCACTGCCGCTCATAACAAGCACAACATCCGCACGCGAAACCTTCTTCTTCTTCGAGGTGTAGTGGCAAACGATGAATTGGCGCATTACCGCCACCAACTGGTAAAATAAATAGGTGTCGTATTTTGCCAGAGAAGGCAAATATGCTCATATTTCTGCAAAATAATTTCTGAAGTTTGAAGCTGTAGTGTGTGTACAGAGTGTGTGTGTTTTGTATTTATTTATATTTATTTAAGTATACTGTAAACTGTTAACAGTTAACATATTGTTCATAGTTTGAAGTTAAAAAGTTTGAAGCTGTAGTTCGAAGCCAAGTGTTTTGTATTTATTTATATTTATAGTATACTTTAAACAGTTAATATATTGTTCAATTTGAAGAAAAAAGTATCGGTTCAGGCACCGGTATCGTTTTAGCACCGGTATCGGAAAAAACCCTAATGATACCCAACCCTACAGGGAACACGCTCAACCTTATAAAACATGAGCACTGTACTCTACTGTTTAAATAAGGCCAGTAAAGCTGCAGCTCTTAGTGGGAAATCATCATGAACTGGAAGAACAAGTGAAGGGAAAGTGCTGCAATGGTGGAATGTGTTCTCTGCTGCCAAGGGCATAAAAAGAGTCACTGACACATCATATGCTTGAGTTACCCTCAATGAAGGATGATACGATGAGTGTTGCCATTCTGTGAAACCGTTGAACTTCTTTCCATCTCAGCAAACATGCCTACTGGCTGAAGACAGGTTCCCGAGGACTGTATAATAAGGAATATACACTCACTGTGTCTTTCTTTCCAAGGCATTAACATTAAAGTAATGTCTATCAACTGTCTAGGGATGTCCATCATTTGGGCTAAATGGGAAAATATCAATGTACAGTTCTTGGGATCAATCCAACACAGGGTTGCCAAAAAGATGTTGCCAGGCTGACAACCAGCCATCATCTTTTGGTTGCAGAAACGGGAGAAAATGGTTGCCATTTTTAGTCACCTTATAGTTTCAGCAATTGAGATAATTGGCGGAGAAAATGAAGGCAAATGCTATGCTTGGATATCCAGTTTACTGAGCTGAGTCCTTGATGCCACGGGCTGGAGCTGCTTTACAGCAGGTTTACCTCTCTGCAGCCTGACATCCAAAGATGGGAGCAGCAGAGGTAAGTGCTTTGGCAACAGATAGAGGATGTGCTGCTGTCCTCGTCTCAATGTCATGAAGCAGCCTGTGCCCAACACTGCCGGCTGTTAATTGAGTAACAATGCATGTACATGTTTTACAAGAAACTGTCATACCACATTTGAGTGAAAGACCTCTCTTGCAGAACACTCACACGTGGAAGAAGTCCAGATTATAATACCTGCATTTACACTGCAGAGAGGCATAATGAACACAAAGACACTTTAAGAACAGCAGTGAATTTCATTCTAAAAGGACTTTGCTCAGCATTATTGGTTTTGTATAGGTGCACATTCTCTCCGGAAAGTCAGAGTAGATTGTTGTGCCGTCTCCATATCCGTACATTTACAATGAGACAAGTCTGTAAAGTCTGTTCAAGGTTCATTATTTACAGGTAAAAGTTTGAGCTTTGAAGTTGACAAAAAGAAAAACTCATTTGATTGTAAAAGCTGAAATAGTTTCCATTAATCTGCAACTTCCAAAGGATTTATTTCTTAAAGATATTAAAGAGATGAGACTATGTTCTGCTCGGTTCATTTGTTTCATTAAATAGACTCGGAATACAATCATGGCTTTTGTAAAATATCTGTGTCCTAGTCTCACACTGGTAACTCAAGCACCAAATACTAGTGATGTTACGAGATGTGCCGGCGCTTCGAAGCGTGTGTCGAGTAATGGAGGGGGCGTTTCCTCGAAGCGCGTATCGAGGCTTGCTTCATTTAGGGGAGGAGCCACAAATGATGACGTCCGAAGCCTCGCTGCCCGGCTGTACCACGTGACTGCGTCGGGAAGTGGTTCAGATTTTGCCGGGAGGTTTGACAGCAATGTAAACCCCTCAGGCTCCATTCAAAATGTGGGTTGTTGGTGGAGAGTTGCGGTCAGTTGAGAGTTTGGATAGTTTGGATAGCGTTTATATAGTTTGGAGAGTTTAGAGAGAGAGAGATAGTTTGGAGAGTTAGAGTGAGGAGAGAAGGATAGGTGATAAGATGGAGCCAGCTCGGAAGAGGAGGATTTCCCCTGTGTGGGAACACTTTGATTTGATAACTCCTAATAAGGTAAGCTACATCTAACTCTATTTCAGACACATTAGGTTTGCTTATCAAGAACTGTATTTTTCACAGTTTCTTATTTTATTCAAAGGTGAGGTGTTTATTGTGCTCCAAGGAGTTGGGGTACAATAACAACACCTCATCCATGCTAAGGCATTACCGTGCCTTGCATGAGAATAAGGAGGAAACTGGAGCTTCACCTAGCCATTGTAAGTCATTACAATATTACAAATGCACCATCACAATTTTTCCCTGTTCACTTTTGTTTATTGTGCAAATAAAGACAGGTAACAGACACTGTATTTATTCTCTTTTAACCAGCCACCAGAACACAAGAGCTGGATGAAGCCCTCGTCTCCATGATAGTGAAGAACACACAGCCCTTCAGTATTGTGGATGATGTTGGATTCAGGGCGTTTGTGTCCAAACTGGATCCCGATTTAAAGTAATAGGATTTTTCAGCCAAACAAAAGCCACCGAAGCAATAAAACGACTGACCTCCGAGTGTGCCACCATTATACGGTCAAAACAAAGCAGAGAGGAAATCCCCCAGGCTTCCACCTCTCATGATGTCACAGGAGGTAATCTATTATTTTACATTTTGAGATTGATTATTCCGATGAGAACACTTAGTAACATGATCTGTGGTTTCCTCTTAGGTAGCAAACTGTGGCATCGTTTAGACACCAGCGTCATGGAGGCACGGAAGACTCAAAATGTAACAGCAGATGCCACTGTGGAGGTCCAGCGCTACCTTTCCGAGCCAAATATAAGCAGGCTGGAAAAGCCTCTGGAGTACTGGGAGAGGCAAAAATTCCTGTATGAAAATGTATATAGACTTGCTCTTGCGTTTTTGTGCACGCCAGCATCTTCTGTAGCCTGTGAAAGGGTGTTTTCAAAGGCCGGAGAGGTTGTGTCAAAAAAAAGGAATTGTTTAAAACCAAACACTGTTGAGAAACTGTTATTTCTGAATAAAAATGAATAAAATGTCCCCTGTCCTGTACATCACTGTCCAAGTTACACAAGCATATTCAGTCCCCTCTTCCTAGTTCCACAATCACTTTCACTGTCCTCTGCCTGCTTAAGCCCATGCCATTTTCCTAAAGTGACATAATAACATTATTACACAACCTGCCATATCATATGATACTACCATTTTGGGAAAATTTACACACAGAATACGTTCAAAAAATATTTTATTATGCACATATGTGATCATTTATGTACAGAAATGATTTGCTCATACATTTTTGTAATTCATAGTCATTCCCAACAGCCATAACAGACACAAAAATTCAATGCATCACATTATGTGGTTCAGATACAGCTGCCTGTGATTATACACTTGGCCAGTAGGTGGTATCGTGTGCACATGAAGCTTCGAGTAATGAACCCTTTCTCGAACCAATTGGCTGAAGTGTTGCGATGCCTCATGAGGCTTCATCTCGCCATCACTGCCAAATACCTTTTTCACCAACAAAACACAACAAATACAGCGCATAACTTCTCCAGGGACCACGGGCAGCATGTGGTCCTGGCAGCAACAGACTAGATGTAATCATGGCAGCCTTATATAGCCTGCCACTAACGAGGACCTCCACATCACTGCAAGATGGGCGACTCCGCCCCTCACTCTACCACACAATCCCCTAATCTACAACAATACTTGAAAATAGATGCCTAACATTCTAAAGGTCAATTCTCTATATGATCTCTATGGTGGTAAAACTTCACCATAGAGATCATATCTGGCCCGAACAGAGGATTCAATTTTCCGACCACCCCTCTAGTAATTACCACATGGTGCCTTCCCGGAACTATAAAATGGTGCTCTTGTACCCTGGGGACTCTTTTAGGATGAACACCCTGGAGAGGAGACACAGCAGAGGGAAGTGCTTTGAACATGCATGTTATTTGGCAGCACTATTAATATATCCAATCAGTTAAGTTACAGATAACCAAACTAATATGTTTGTCTACAGGCCTGACCTTCAATAATTACTCCTGAGATCATATCAGAACCTCACAATAAACATTCAACTCAGTGTGTGAGTCTCTTATTGTCTTGAACAGTCCACAAATGCCTGCAATGGAGAGGGTCCTCCTCACACTCCAGCTGCACTGCGTTTGTGTCAAAGGAAGAGTGCAGCATTTGAGTACGCCAGAGATATACTTAGCTTAGCTTAGCATACAGACTGGAAACGGCATGTGTCACACTGTCAGTCAAATGGCCCACTACAATTAGACACATCCAACATTATCATTAGGATGTGCAAAATTAGATCTGCCAGAAATCCAGCCAGCTAGTTGATCTGTTATGCAATTAATGAGATGTCGCAGGCACCCCTCAATCAAAACGTCAAACAACTGCAGCTCTACAGGACGTGCTGCCGGTTCTTATATTAGTCATGGGCTTCATACTGTATGTTAGAGATCCATCAGGGTGATAAGGCTATTTCTTCTTATCTATCATGTAACTGCATATCATACAAACAAGATTCAGACTTGCACATATTGTTACTTTGGACAGATCCAGGCTAGCTGTGTTCCCCCTGCTTCCAGTCTGTATGCTAAGCTAGGCTAACCATGTCCTGACTCCAGCTCTTGTCGCCCTTTCTTGTCATCTAACAATGTTGGCCCAAATGTCGTGATGAATCTCAGTTTATTGCATCTTCTGCCTTGTGCATTGTGTGTCGGTGCAACGTCTCTGCTGGGTTTTTAACCCCGGAGCGTTTTTGTCACGGCAGCGGCTGAATCTTTAACATGCTGCTTGGATTCATATTATAATCATGCTAAACCACAGAGCCTTTTCTGCCAAATACTGTATGAATTATCCATTCCTTTGATCTAAGCCTTTCTGACTGGACTGCAATTTATAATCCACGACCTGCTCCATTCTAAACCTAGGCCTTATTTTCTTGGGTGGATAGTTTGTCCTGTTTTTTTCTTCCATCATGAGAATTGATTATGTTCAATGTTATATCTTTTGTTATATCTTACTTCACTAGCAAGTGTAATGTAGCTTCAGTTGTCAGGAAAACACTGCAGTTCAATACTAGGGGTGTAACGATACGCGTATTCGTATTGAACCGTTCGGTACGCATGACGAACCGAACAATACGTTTTAATAATACTAGTGCAGTTGGAAAATGCAGAAGCTTAAATTGTGGGAAATATGTCTTCAGTGGAGCCACTGTTCTCAAACTGGCAACCCACATGACTTAACGGACAGCGTGCTCTCTGACACACCCACCACCAAAGAACAATGTTCTACTCCAGTCGGGCACTTTTGCGCTGTGACACGCTACAGTGTAGCGGCTACATGAAGCTAGCTCGCTGCAGATGAACCCGCTGCTGCTCTGACAACGGATGGCTGAACGTCTGAGGGCTACACACGTCACCTGACTGTAACGCGCGTCACCTGACTGTAACGCCCGTCAGCTGACTGTAACGCCCGTCACCTGACCACTGAATGGGAGATGAAAAGCCACGTTCACTCAGGTTTAGTTCCATCATTGTTCATACTAAGATGATGATGGAGAAGATGTAAGTAACAATACTACATAACATTAAGGAGCAGTTTTTGTTTTTTATGCTTATGTGTTGCTAAGAAGACACCCCAGAAGATGGGTCACTCAGGTATAGTTCCATCATTGTTCAAAGTCAAAGAATAACTTTATGATGTTAGTTGTAATGAATAAATATATTTTAAAATCAAGTACATTTCTCTGGCATTTATAGTTTTCTACTGTACCGAAACGTACAGAACCGTGGCTCCACTGTACCGAACTGAACCGTGAATGTTGTGAACAGTTACACCCCTATTCAATACACATCCACAGGGGAAACATAGAACCGTTCTACGCAGCACATTACACACACACACTGCAGTCAACCTGCACGCGTCCATCTCGTCTCCATTTAGCCACAAGGAGGACATGTTGCAGCGTTTCACTGCCGTATGGCGTCACAAACGTAGGTAGTGTGACTACACACGCAGCAAACCTAATGGGCAGTCCAGCAAGTGTGCTGGTCCAAGTATTAAACATTCATTTCATGAGTTAATTTCATTTTCTCAGCTTTTATAAACTCTATAGACAAATGATTGCAGTCTCTACCATTGCTTAGATGCTACTGCATTGTCCCTACTGATATAGCAACATAACTTAGTGGAGTCAAACAGTAAGGTAGTGGTCGAGGTGTCAGCTTTACATATCGTCTGTAACAATTTGCCTTTTCTCTGTTTGCTGTTCTACACATGGTCAACTGGCTACAGGACTGGCAGTGGCATCTGTCAGAGAAATGAACAGTATCAAATGTATAGCTACAGTTGGTAACTTCAACAAAAAATAACGCTTTGTCATATTTGCTCAAACTGTCACTATATTCTGACAGCGGTACATGAGACAGATAATTCCTTGGCCTGCTGGTAGTGCTCCTAAAGGCATTTTCAAGATTCCAATCAAAGTGTCAAAGAAAGTTTGCTCCAGCTGGTGGGCGGTGCTTAGTTTTCTGCTTGGCTGTTTTCAACATGGAGGGCTGATGTTAAAGCACA
This sequence comes from Melanostigma gelatinosum, assembly GCF_949748355.1. Lineage (NCBI taxonomy): Eukaryota > Metazoa > Chordata > Actinopteri > Perciformes > Zoarcidae > Melanostigma > Melanostigma gelatinosum. The sequence continues at coordinate 27,152,455 of NC_136642.1, read as the reverse complement.
ACAGCACACATGAGCAATGCAGTAGCAGCATGTTGTTCACCGCTGCTTAGCTTTACACTTGTTTAATGTCATACGGTCGACATACAACACATACACATGTGCTGATGAGAATAACAGATGAATCATACACTCATCCAGGGGATGATCCACTCCACAGCCACACAGAGCGGATACGGCACACATCCTCTTCTGTACCAGAGGTTTGGTCTTGAACAGCATCTTGTTTTGGCTCTGAACACGAGATCAACAGGCTTTTGTTGTGTGTAGTGAACCGACTGCTCAAAGTGAAAAAAGGCCATTCTTCTTCTTTCCTGCTCATACAAGCGGTAGCACGACTCCCTCATCAGTATTACACAGCTGGGCTCCTCTTCCTATTACAATACCCATCATATCTCTGGTGCTATATTTCTGCACTGAAATTCTGCAATTACTCGCACACAAACCACGTCTGGAAAAGATCTCTGCCGATCTGCGTTTTATAGTGTACGCCTTGCACGAACTCTGTCCCGGAGGAAATGGCGATATATTGTGCACTTTCTAAATTTGAATCGATGTCTCCCTGAGACATTACGCTGCACGCAATCAACCATACACTGCCGCAATTCTGCAATTACTCGCACACAAACCACGTCTGGAAAAGATCTCTGCCGATCTGCGTTTTATCGTGTACGCCTTGCACGAACTCTGTCCCGGAGGAAATGGCAATATATTGTGCACTTTCTAAATTTTAATCGATGTCTCCCTGAGACATTACGCTGCACGCAATCAACCATACACTGCCGCAATTCTGCAATTACTCGCACACAAACCACGTCTGGAAAAGATCTCTGCTGATCTGCATTTTATCGTGTACGCCTTGCACAAACTCTGTCCCGGAGGAAATGGCGATATATTGTGCACTTTCTAAATTTTAATCGATGTCTCCCTGAGACATTACGCTGCACGCAATCAACCATACACTGCCGCAATTCTGCAATTACTCGCACACAAACCACGTCTGGAAAAGATCTCTGCCGATCTGCGTTTTATCGTGTACGCCTTGCACGAACTCTGTCCCGGAGGAAATGGCAATATATTGTGCACTTTCTAAATTTTAATCGATGTCTCCCTGAGACATTACGCTGCACGCAATCAACCATACACTGCCGCAATTCTGCAATTACTCGCACACAAACCACGTCTGGAAAAGATCTCTGCCGATCTGCGTTTTATAGTGTACGCCTTGCACGAACTCGGTCCCGGAGGAAATGGCGATATATTGTGCAGTCCTTTTAAAACCATCAAAAGCATCAAAACATCAGGCAAAAGAAAAGGAGATTTAACAGCAATTAAGAACAGTGTAGGAAATAAAATACAGCAGTAAAATGCAGAAATGCAGGAAATTGATTAATATATTCATTGAATGTGGTTCAATTAAAGGCAGCAGCAAACAGAAAAGTCTTCAATCTTGATTTAAATGAGCTGAGGGTCTCAGCAGACCTGCAGCTTTCTGGGACTTTGTTCCAGATATGTGGAGCAGAACAACTGAACGCTGCTTCTCCATGTTTAGTTCTGACTCTGGGAACAGAAAGTAGACCGGTCCCAGACGACCTGAGGGGTCGGGATGGTTCACAAGGTAGCAGCAGATCAGAGATGTATTTTGGCCCTGAACCATTCAGTGCTTTGTAAACCAACAGCAGGATTTTAAAGTAAATTCTTTGTTGGACAGGAAGCCAGTGCAAAGACCTCAGAACTGGAGTGATGTGGTCCACCCTCCTGGTCTTAGTGAGGACTCGAGCTGCAGCGTTCTGAATCAGCTGCAGCTTTCTGACGGATTTTTTACAGAGACCTGTAAACACACCGTTACAGTAGTCCAGTCTGCTGACGATAAATGCATGGACAACTTTTTCCAAATCCTGTTGAGACATAAGTCCTCTAATCCTTGATATATTCTTCAGGTGATAGTAGGCTGATGTTGTAATTGTCTTGATATGGCTGTTCAGGTTGAGGTCTGAATCCATAACTACACCTAGATTTCTGCCTTGGTTTGTGGGTTTTAACATCGGTGATTGAAGCTGAGCGGTGATTTTCAATTGTTCGTCATTGGTACCAAAAACAATTACTTCTGTTTTATCTTTGTTTAATTGAAGAAAATTCTGGCACATCCAGTTGTTGATTTGTTCAATGCAGTTACCCAGCCCGTGTATGGGATTATAGTCCCCTGGTGACATAGTTATGTAGATTTGTGTGTCGTCTGCATAATTATGATAACACACTTTGTTGTTTTCCATAATCTGAGCTAGTGGAAGCATGTAGATGTTGAACAGAAGAGGCCCCAGTATTGAACCTTGGGGAACACCACATGTCATTTTAGTCAGCTCTGATGTGTAATCAGCTACAGACACTAAGTATTCTCGGTCCTTCAAGTAGGATTCAAACCAGTTAAGTGCTGTGCCAGAGAGTCCCACCCAGATTTTTAGTCTTTCTAGGAGTATGGCATGGTCGACCGTGTCGAATGCAGCACTGAGATCCAGTAACACTGAGACTGAACTTCTGCCATTGTCTATGTTTAAGTGGATGTCGTTGAAAACCTTAACAAGAGCAGTTTCAGCACTCTAGTGCTGTCGAAAGCCTGACTGGAAAACATCAAAGCAGTTATTTACGGCCAAGAAGTTGTTCAGCTGTTGGAAAACCGCTTTTTCAATTATTTTACTTAAAAATGGGAGGTTTGATATTGGCCTATAATTTTTCATCGTTGCGGAGTCTAAACTAGCCTTCTTTAGGAGCGGTTTAATAACTGCAGTTTTTAGGGCTTGTGGGAAGACACCTGAGAGAAGGGATGTGTTTACAATTTGTAAGAGATCAGTGGTCATGCAGTTTGAAATATCTTTGAAAAAGTGTGTTGGTAGAATATCCAAGCAGCAGGAGGATGACTTCAGATGTAGTACAATGTCTTCTAGGCTTCTACGGTTGATTGAATGAAATTGTGTCATGATATTTTAATGGATGTTATTCAGAGATCGGGACAACACATATCCTGTGGTTAGGGCTGGGCGATATGGCCTAAAAAAAATCTCCGATTTTTTTACAAAAAATCCGATTGACGATTTAAATCGATTTTTTCCCCCACAAATTTTTGCAGATGACAGAAGCTGTTGAAAACAATTTTTTATTTTATTTTGTGATGATTTTCCCTCGTAGGTTGATAAAAATAAAGTGCAAACAAAACCTGAACATTGTAGAAAGGTGCCTGTAGTATACAAAAAGTATTTGGTCACTCTTTTGTTTGCCTGAATCATTTAAATATAAAATTTAATTAAACATAACATTAAATGGCATTAAATAGTAGCCTTCCATTGTAAACAACTGTGCAAATGTAACTTTTTACAGTAAGCTTTTCTAACTGAATACACTGATACAAACACAGCATGAAATAAAATGTATGTGACCCTTTAACATTCACATTTTCAAAAGTGCAACATCTGATCTAACATCAACATAACATATTTTGCACAGTAAATAAGTGCATGTAAACAAAATCAAGTGCATTCACAACAGTATTAAACAGTAGTGCATGTTTTTTCTAAATATTTTTTGCCAGGAAGACAGCGTCGCTTGTGCTCCCGCGGTCCTGCTCCCTCCTCAGGGCGCAACACTTCTCCCACTCGGCGGCATGCCTCTGTTTGAGGCTGTTTGTTCTGTGTCAGATGACACGAACCCGAACCATGTCCAGACCACCGAAGACACATTCTTCCCTCTCTTAAGAACGAGAGCTTCACTGCTGGCCGCCATTGTTTTCGTTTGTAAACAATGCGCGCGCACTCAACTACAGGAACCCAACGGGGGGGAGGGGTGGGGGCGATTTTCTCGATTTTCAATAAAACACATCGCCTTAAAGCACACATTCGAATTAATCGATTAAATCGATTTATCGCCCAGCCCTACCTGTGGTTGGTGTGGAGGCACTGACTGCTTGTCTAATTTTCTGAATTTTGTCAGTAAAAAAGGAGGCAAATTGATTGCATACTGTAGACTTCAATCTGTCAATACAAGTTTATCCTTTCTTTGTTTTCAATGGCTCATCATTTCAGAAAGCAGGTCACTGTCGTGTTCAGCAAACATCACTCAAATAAGTAGCATTAGTGTATTTGTTGGGGACTATTTCCAGTTGTGGATGATAACACGTTTTGTGCTTTTGTCAAGATATATCGTATTATAATATACGCATACATTGATGAACTGGAAAGCAAACAGGGAAGTTATCTTGTTGAGTGAGCGATGCTTTGATTATCACCTCCCATTTCATACCTCATGCTCTCCATTGTGCATTGAGTCACTTTCCAAGCAGCTCACGTTTCTCTGCAAATCTCCTTATTTACAAGTCATCAGTGAGGCAGCCTTGGGGATAATGTCAACTTTTCTGTTCACTTATTGACAGGCTGCCGTCTGTTCTTTTCTAAAGAGGCTTTTTCTAGCCTCGATCTGCAACATCGAGCTTGTCTGCCCCATTACGCGGTGACCTTCCTACTAATGCCGACCCCGTCAGCCGCGCCTCTCCCGAGACAGACATAGCGAGAGAGAGTATAAATCGATTGATTGATTCATTGCTTTTATAGATACACAAATATTGCTTGAAAATGCGTCTT